>NC_141184.1:30492500-31117500 GCF_055505025.1 Bos grunniens | reverse complement strand
ACTCTACTAATATGTTATTTATAGACAGAACTGGGTGCCAAATATGCTGGAACTCTCTATACTATCTTTTCAATTTTTTGGTAAATCTAAAACTGTCCTAAAAAATTAAGTTTTAAAAAAATTAATTAATGACTATTATGGCAAATTCAGGCCTCTTGATTCCCAGGTCCCTTTGCTTTTTCCACAGATAGGAGTTTGTAACCTGTTTGTGTTATGGAGCCTTTGGCAGTCTGAGAAGCATAACTGCATTAAGAAAAAGGATTACAAAGGAAATAAGCACTATTGAAATAGTTATAATAGTAAAAAAAAAGTTTGCAATATACTAATCTGTGTTTGATGCTTTTGAACTGTGGTGTTGGAGAAGACTCTTGAGAGTCCCTTGGACTGCCAGGAGATCCAACCAGTCCATTCTAAAGGAGATCAGCCCTGGGTGTTCTTTGGAAGGAATGATGCTAAAGCTGAAACTCCAATACTTTGGCCACCTCATGCGAAGAGTTGACTCATTGGAAAAGACTCTGATGCTGGGAGGGGTTGGGGGCAGGAGGAGAAGGGGATGACAGAGGATGAGATGGCTGGATGGCATCACCGACTCAATGGATGTGAGTTTGAGTGAACTCCGGGAGTTGGTGATGGACAGGGAGGCCTGGCACGCTGCAATTCATGGGGTCGCAAAGAGTCAGACACGACTGAGCGACTGATCTGAACTGAACTGAATGTGTGTTGTCATAGTGCATCAAATACAAGATCCAATGACAGGCTTCTTACCTACTATCATTTGGAAATGTAATGAGTATAAATGATAATTCAAGATATCTGCACCTACTGAAATATACAAAAATATTTTTTATCTCCATGGGTGCAAGTCACAAGTATTAAAACTGCTATGGTTTGTTGCCGCCATTCATAATTTTTAAGACAGTTAAATTTCAGTTAGAAGTTATGAAAAAGAGTTGTGTATTCTTATCCGAGTTCATAGGACACACACACTTCACCATCTCCTGCGTTCTATGGACATAGGAGTCCCCGGGCTAGGGAAGTACTTGCACTTTCAGCCTCTCTAAGGATAAAAATGAAATCGTGGTCTTTGTGATCTTGGACCTGTGTCTGCTTGGATTCTGAAAGAGATTTTTGGAAGGATGCAGTATTGTAGTTTCTCTCTCCTTTACCCTACACAGCCTCAGCTTTGCTCATCTTATTCTCCTTCCTGGCCTGATGTTCTTGGTACCCTTATGACAAAGTTAGAGATGATTTTGAATATTCATCACTTTTTTTGTTATTTACAGCATGAATCTAGACTTTTCTCTAGTTATGTTTTCTTCCTGTCCTAACTCTCCAGGTAGCAAGTTCCACATGCTTAACTAGATGCTTTATTACAGAAGTTCTGTAACTTGTTCCTAACCTCTCCACACAATAGTTTCTCTAAGAAATGGTGAAAAATAGCCCACATTCAAATCAAGTTTCTGAAGAACTTACTTGTATAAATTCCATTAAAACCATGATCAGTTTACACCTTAGCAGCCATAGATACTGAAATATCCCCTTGAAGCTGTGGCTTTCAAGAGTTCTCTGCTGCCTCATCTCTTCTCACCAGGTTACTAGGAAGAGAAATCCCATGATTTCCAATCCATACTTTCCAACAAATGCATAATATCCTGCTCAGAAATATCCAGTGACTAGCAGCTTGGCAGTGCCAAGTAAAATTTGGTAGGTAAACACAGAAATATTCCCCTTGTGGCTTTCTTCATCTTTACACCAACTTACCTGTTGATGGTATCTGTCAGTGACTCCTTCCCAGTAGAGCAGTGTTGGCCCCACAAATCAGAATTTCTCTTTGCTGAGAACAGAGTCTGGCAACCATTCAAAAACAAGTAATCTGAAAACACTTACCTGCCTAAACCAATCTTCATTTTGATATGCCGGCTCTGGTGTTGCCAAACTTGGAGACGTCTCAAACAATTTGTTTTGTTTCTGAAAAACAGAATTAATCTACAGTGATTAAAGTCTGACACAATGTCCTCAAGCCATCCTTTATTTTTGTATTTTTTCTGAGAAACTTTGCCTAAAGCAATTTAAGAAAGTCTGAGAAAGACTAAATGAAATCAAGGGAGATAGTTATCTTGATCCTATTTGATTTTGACCAGATACTTCCAACTAATTACTGATTCTTGGTAATGCTGCCATGTTAAAATACAGATATGTGGATTTATAAGAGCAGAGGCTATTTATGTTGTTTTTCTACTCAAGCAGAAATAAGCCTGGACTTGCAGGATATCTGTACACTTAGAAAAACTTAACTGTTTAGCTGCTTTTGTCCTGAAATACAAAAATAATGTGTATCCTTGAGTGGATTTTTTTTTACTTTTCTGTGATGCAGTGCTGGGGGCTCAGTGAAAGAATGCTGCATTAGTCCAATAGAGCTGCTGGCTCTCCTTTGGCAAGCTTTACACCAGTGGCGGAAGCATCCCTGTGTATCTGCCCCCTTCCCCCTTCGTGGTTTCAGAGTCTAGAGCCTTACACCCAAAGCAATGGGGAGAAATAAGGTCAATCTGGATAATTTCAGACCCCACTCCAAGGATAGTCAACTTTTGCTTTTCTCCTAAAAGAAGATAGATCTTCCCAACCCAGGGATCAAACCCAAGTCTCCCTCATTGCAGGCGTTTTCTTTATCAGCTGAACCACCAGGGAAGCCAAAAGAAGAATCAGTGTTTTTTTTTTATCTCTAATATGAGGGAAATTGGCTCACTAGTTTTCATAAGATTATCTTTTTCCATATTCACCATCTCTCCCCTGTGGAGCCAGAGTGGGGATTTGCAGGTAACAGAAACTGGCTGCATGGAGAGAGCCAGAGGGCACTGCAGGAGCCAGGGACTGGGCCAGGCAGACTTTGGGACAGACAAACTAGAGAGCCACTCCAGATCCCACACCCTGGGGGGCTCTGAGGGCGCTGGTCAACATCAGGCAGCAATGAATGTGATATGTTTGATACTGATTATTTCCCTCTTATTTCTGAGAAGGAAAAAAAAAGCTATTAACAATAAATTTGTTCATTTGGACTGTGCTTTATAGGGCTTCCCAGCTGGCTCAGTGGTAAAGAATCTGCCTGCCAATGCAGGAGGCGCAGGAGATGCGAGAGTTCAATCTCTGAGTCGGGAAGATTCCGTGGAGGAATCTTTGGGTCTGGAAGATTCCCTGGAGGAGGAAATTTATGGCTTGTAATCTTCTTAGAGTTGTGAATTCTTGTCTTTTTGACCTAACCAATAAATTGTATCGGAACTTCTATAGAAATGCTCACTTTTAAATATGCCAGTTCTAATATCACTTTCATTTTATTAAAAACAACAGGATATTTTAAAGCTTCAGAAAATATAAGGAAGGACATAAATTAAGAACAATTGTTTTAGTAAGTTTTATGAAAAACTGATTATGTATCCTTTTTTTGACTTTCATTGGTTATGTTCATTTGTTTTTTAATTTTACCACTGTCTAATCTAACTTTTAGGCATTATTGCTTTAGACTATAATTTGGCAAGGACAATAAATCAGGAAATAGCATGCAAGCCTGTGGCAACTATAAAAATGTGCTCCTTACGTGTCCTGCTGCAGGAGTGTAACAGAGAGAAGACAGAGCTGTGACCCACGGACCCACACCCAGGCCACGATTGCCCACAGTAGGAGTGACGAGGCAGGTCTGTTCTGTCAAGATGCAGGACTCCTCAGATGCATGCCTTTGGCCGAAGGGCTCCCCATGGGCTGGCAGATACTTTCTTAGAACCGAGGTGTACTCTGTGCCCTGTCTCTCCTTCCTTTCCTCTCCTTCATGGGAAGAGTTATACCTGATCACAGGCTCAGGGATCTCCATACCTCATCCAGTTCCCTCCAGCTTTTCTCTTGGATTTCCCCCATCTCTTACAGGTCGAATCCTGTCCAGGTAACTGTTCCTTAAAGGACCCGAGCCAACCCGAAGTCCTTTCCCACCCACTACTTCAGTCACTTGCACCTCACACGACCACTGGGAGAATTTAAGAATGGGTACAGAGAATGAGAGACTTGAGTGTGTATCATTCATGCCAAGGCTAGGATGAGAAGCCAGAAGTTCCGACTCTTAAGACTGAACTTTCCATTGTATCACAAGATTTCTTCTGAAGGAATCACTCTTCAATACAAAGTACCCTGTTTGAGAAGAAATATCTAGATTATAAGAACTCCACTGAATTTTCCAGTGATAATTTCCAAGTGATTGTGCCACCTCTCTGGAGTAGTGGTTTTCAAATATTTTTAAGCCGTGGACTTTTTTCTTCAAGTTAGACCCTCACTGAAGCAGAGGCAGACCTGAGGCACAGCTGGGATGGTAGGTGAAGTGGCCAAATGGAGGCCTAAAATCAACTGCTAGGCCTCCTGCTCCCTCACCCCCAGTCACTGCTGCTTGAGACGCCCTTTTCAAGAACCCCTGAGCTCCACAAGCATGGTAGTGAAACCTCTGCTTAAACTGTTGGTTTTTAAATAGTATCTCACAGAGAGCCCCTCTCAGTCTAATCACAAAGGAGAAAGAAGGTCAAGCCAGGGGCTCTGGATCCCAGGCTACCTCAGAGGGAGCTACTGTGCTTTAAGCTGCTAGTCTACGATTCCTCAGAAGTGTACCTTTGAAGCAAGTGTTCTGTAGCCAAAATATTTTTTCAAATATATATTTTTGAAGTAAATATATTTGGAAAATCTCCTGCTCCAGAGCACTGTACAGAAAGTGAAGAAAGTGCTGGAGAGGGTGTGGAGAAAAGGGAACCCTCTTACACTGTTGGTGGGAATGCAAACTAGTACAGTCACTATGGAGAACAGTGTGGAGATTCCTTAAAAAACTGGAAATAGAACTGCCTTATGACCCAGCAATCCCACTGCTGGGCATACACACTGAGGAAACCAGAAGGGAAAGAGACACGTGTACCCCAATGTTCATCGCAGCACTGTTTATAATAGCCAGGACATGGAAGCAACCTAGATGTCCATCAGCAGATGAATGGATAAGAAAGCTGTGGTACATATACACAATGGAGTATTACTCAGCCATTAAAAAGAATACATTTGAATCAGTTCTAATGAGGTGGATGAAACTGGAGCCTATTATACAGAGTGAAGTAAGCCAGAAGGAAAAACATAAATACAGTATACTAACGCATATATATGGAATTTAGAAAGATGGTAACAATAACCTGGTGTACGAGACAGCAAAAGAGACACTGATGTATAGAACAGTCTTATGGACTCTGTGGGAGAGGGAGAGGGTGGGAAGATTTGGGAGAGTGACATTGAAACATGTAGAATATCATGTAAGAAACGAGTTGCCAGTCCAGGTTCGATGTGCGATACTGGATGCTTGGGGCTGGTGCACTGGGACGACCCAGAGGGATGGTGTGGGGAGGGAGGAGGGAGGAGGGTTCAGGATGGGGAACACATGTATGCCTGTGGCGGATTCATTTTGATATTTGGCAAAACTAATACAATTATGTAAAGTTTAAAAATAAAATAAAATTTAAAAAAAAAGAAAAGAAAGTGAAGTTTCTCAGTCATGTCCGACTCTTTGTGACCCCATGGACTGAAGCCCACCAAGCTCCCCTGTCCATGTGATTCTCCAGGCAAGAGTACTGGAGTGGGTTGCCATTTCCTTCTCCAAGGGATCTTTCTGACCCAAGGTTTGAACCCAGGTCTCCCACATTGTAGGCAGACACTTTACCATCTGAGCCACCAGGGAATGCTGAAGGCTCAGAGGTACAGAGGGACCTCTGAGGTATAAAAGGCACCAAAAGGACCTCTTATACATGGTCTTGCTTCCTTACATTGTGGCCACATCTATGAACATCTAGAACAGAGGAACTGGAACACAATCCCAGTCGTCTGATTCATCCCAGTGTAGTCCAGCTGAACTGATAGGGAATTCTGCACGCAGCAGACAAAAGAGCCCTCCTCTTCTGGGCCTGGTTCCTTTGTCCTGGGACAGGTCAGTAGCTTCCCTGCTTGGCAGTCAGAGGAGTGTGTCTTCAGGTGCCCTCACCAAGTGCTCAGACTCAAGTTCTCCACCCCTGCTATTGCTCTTCCTGGAAATGCTTTCCTCCATGTGTCTGCTTGGCTATCTCTGTCACTTCCCTTATGTGAAAGTTGCTCAGTCATGTCCAACTCTTTGCAACCCCACAGACTGTAGCCCGCCAGGTTTCTCTGTCCATGGAATTCTCCAGGCCAGAATACTGGAGTGGATAATCGTTCCCTTCTCCAAGGGATCCTCCCAACCCAGGGATCAAACCCAGGTCTCCCGCATTGCAGGCAGACTCTTTACCATTTGAGCCACCAAGGAAGCCCTCACTTCCCTTATGGCTCTACACAGTTGTCACCTCATCAGAAAGATACCCCTGATGACATCACATAAAATATCAGCCCACCTCATCTCCTGCACCCCACTTACTCCTCACCAACTTTTCCTGTCTGCCTTCCTCAACTCTGCTCTTCTTTATGGTTTTTATGTCATCTAACATATTGGATGCTTGTTATTAACTCCATTCCTCCAGGAAAAGAAAAGCTCTATAGAGGCATAGTTTTTCTTTAGAGCTACCTCCCTCGTGCTTAGAGTAGTATCTGACACAAAGAAAGCACTCAAACATATGTTGAATAATTAAATGAATAAATGATCATACCTTGGAATTTTTAAGCAAAAGTGATTTATTCAGCACCTATGTAACAGGGGAGAGGAGTAGGCTAGGGAATCTGAGCTGAGAAAAAAAAGGTTGCAAGAAGATCCTTGCTCTGTCCAGTGAGTTAACCTGCATCTCATCTTTACTACATACATATGGCAACCATTTGTCCAAGACTTGAGGATCATATCAAATATTCTATTGATTTCCCCTATGGTTAATTTAATTCCTTCCAGACCATATATCAATAACATTGGATTTAAAAAATATGTAGTCACTCTATCTATATGCATAGAGAGTTGAAAATTCCAGGTCTGCAAATATCCACAGCAAAAATATGATATATTTTATGTTTGTGTTTACAGACTCAGGACATCTTACACACTGAATTTTTGTTTATTTTCTAGCCACAGTAAAGTCATTTTTGATTGTCTGCTGGCCCAGTTGAGTGCTGCTCCCCCAGAATCTCTGCAGGAAGCCTACTACAATGATGCTTCAGCCAGTTATTCAAAGACAGTAGCCCTCGCAAGCTGGAATACTCTGCCAGAATATTATATTATGAATACGTTAGCAGTTGTTGTTCTTCAGTTGCTAAGTCATATCCTACTTTTTATGACCCCACGGACTGCAGCACATCAGGCTTCGATGTCCTTCACTATCTCCCAGGGTTTGCTCAAACTCATGTCCATTGAGTTGATGATGCCATCCAACCATCTTATCTTTCGTCTCCTTCTCCTGCCCTCAATTTTTCCAAGCAGCAGGGTCTTTTCCAACAAGTTGGCCCTTCACATCAGGCAGCCAATGTATTGGAGCTTCAGCTTCAGCATCAACCCTTCCAATAATATTCAGGATTGATTTCCTTTAGGATTGACTTGTTTGATCTCCTTGCTGTCCAAGGGACGCTCAAGAGTCTTCTCCAGCACCACAGTTTGAAAGCATCAATTCTTCAGTGCTCAGTCTTCTTTGTGGTCCAACTCTCACGTCCATACCTGACTACTGGAAAAATCATAGCTTTGACTATATGGACCTTTGTTGTCAAAGTGATGTCTCTACTTTTTCAATACATTGTCTAGGTTTGTCATAGCTTTTCTTCCAAGGAGCAAGTGTCTAATTTTTTGGCTGCAGTCATTGTCTGCACCGATTTGGGGGCCCAAGAAAATAAAGTCTGTCACTATTTCCATTTTTTCCTATCTATTTGCCATGAAGTGAGTGCCAGATTCTATGATCTTAGTTTTTTGAATGTTGAGTTTTAAACCAGCTTTTTCACTCTCCTCTTTCATCTTCATCAAGAGGTGCTTTAGTTTCTCTTCACTTTGTGCCATTATAGTGCTATCATCTGCTTATCTGAGGTTGTTGATATTTCTTCCGGCAGTCTTGATTCCAGCTTGTGATTCATCCAGCCCAGCATTTCGCATGATGTATTGACAAACAAATATTATTAATATAGTAGCATTATTTGCTACTATATTTTTTCACTAAAACATTCTTCCAGAAGCACATTAGGATTTAATGCCAGTCCACAGCAATCTGCATTTAAGAGAATCCAAGTTAGTGTTCTCAGTAGTAGCCAAGGGACAAAAATTCTTTTTTTTTTTAATTAATTTATTTATTTTAATTGGAGGCTACTTACAGTATTGTGGTAGTTTTTACCATACACTGACATGAATCAGCCACGGGTGTACATGTGTCCCCCATCCTAAACCCCCCTCCCACCTCCCTTTCCACCAGATCCCTCTGGGTCCAAGGAACAAAAATTCTTAAGCAAATCAACCAAATTAAAAGGGGATCAAACTTTGTAGACAATGTCAGATAATGCCTTCTATTACTTTAAATCCCTTTTTCAAAACATTTGCTTTCTCTCAGAATTAATAACATAGTGGAAATAAGAGTTCAGGAGAAGCAGTCTTAGTAAAGGAAATCAACCTATTTAAATCCTTGCTTGGCTCTTTCTTGGTCCTGGGTTCGAGTCTGTAATTTTAAGTCTCCTAGATTGGCTTCCTTTCCTTCTTCTCTTCCTCTTAAGAAAGAGAGAAAGCAAGAAAGAAAATCTCTTTATGGGCAAAGGTCCTGTCTCATATGTCTTTGTCCAGAGTCCATGCTCAATAAATGTTTGTTGAGCTCAAGGTGTCTCCTCCCCTGTAAGAGGTGAAGCCGTTTAGAAGGTGTCAGTGCTTACAGGTTAGGCAATTCAATCAGGCCTTCACAGTGGCTTTAAGCACCTTCTTTGATGTCAGTAGTGGAAGCAGGTCTCATTCTGTCTTACATTTTTAGGAACAATAAAGTTGCAGTGATTTGGTAGGAAGACAATTATCACCCTCAGATCACATTCAGAGCCCCTCCCCCACCTTTTTCTCATTCTCTTTCCTGTTTATTCTCTGCCTCTTTCTTCATAGTTCATCCTTCCAAAGCTTTTTATCACCAGCACAAAGACCCAGTACTAGCATCTTTTTATTCAAGAATCCAAGGTCCTTCTGTCGTATTTTGATGGAACTCATCTAAGTGTCTACTTTTTCACAGCAGATTAGACATGGAATTGATCCTTTCAACATCTAAGGGAATTCCATGAAATCAAGCACCACATTCTTTGGGCAGTTTTATAGGAGTTCTTACAGACATACCTGCCTACCTGCAATTTTAAATTAATTAATTAACTTATTTACACTGTTGCTGAGAGACCCCCTCTACCTCTGTCCTCGCCCTGACACAAAGGGAGCAATAGCACTTTCTTTTCAGTCTGCCTTTTGATGACTATAGGATTCATCTTGATATTTGGCAAAACTAATACAATTATGTAAAGTTTAAAAATAAAATAAAATTAAAAAAATAAAAAATAATTTAAAAAAAAGAACTATTTTCATCTCATTGTTTAAAGGTAATTTTCTTTTTGATTCAGAGAGCTCCTGAATTCCATTAAAATCACAGGGCTGTCATGGAATCATAGAAATGTAAAACTAAAATGGATTATAAAATCATCTAGTCCAACTCTTTCATATTCTATATTAATTCATTCAGATTTTCAAGAGATATACATTTAGCATCTACTACATGTCAGGCATTGGGCTAGTTATTGAGGTCACATCCTTTCAGGAAAAGGAAACACATAAATAAGTACTAGACAATGTGATTCAAGTGCAAAAGAAGCCCAGAAGATGGGTTCCCATCTGCTTGTGGGGAGCAGGGAAGGCCAGTATAGAAAAGAACACCTACAAAGATTCAGGTACTGGAAGTTGGGTGTGTGTTCTTCCTATTCTGGTCAGGCTCTGCTCCAAGTGCCTCATATTTAAGAACTCCTTCATGCCTCACACAACCCTGTGAGGTAGAGATTTCTGTCATCTCCATTTTAGAGATGAGGAAACGCAGTACAGAAAAGGTTAGTAATGTGCCTGAGTAACACATCAGTAAGTGGCAGAACCAGGAGCGTACCACCCATTGTTCATCCTCTTAATTGCAGTGCATCCTGCCACTAGGACTTTGCTGAAATTCCCTGGCTAAACATCAAGTGAGGATTAAGTCAAGGTGTTCAGGTTCCAGACTAACATTAAAGTCTTAACTCCCGAGACCCCAGAGTAAGTGTCTGTTTTTCTTAGTGGTCTGTCAGAGGCTGATGATTCTCGAAGTAGCTTCTTAAAAAAAGGTAAGATGTTCCCTAGAATAGCAACTTAGGGGTCCTTGTTTAGAAGTGTCAGGGCTTGGGGGAGGGAAATATGACAAATATAAGACTGAGCTTCCATTAAACAAAAATATACTGTGAGCAAAAGCCTGGTGTGTTTAGGTGAATAGTGAGTTTCTACCACTTGCAAGGTATAATAATAATCAGGTTTTCAAAATACTCTGCCAGACTCCACTGGCCTCTTTAAGATAGAAATTCAGAGACAGATAAAAGACTGTGTTCAGGTTTTATTTTAATCTCTGCCTCCCTACTTGTGGTCTTAGAGGCCTTAGTATTGAAAGCAAATGATATTTCTACCTTCTTCCCAAGACAGGAATTTGCATTTTAATTTTGGAACACTTAGAGAAAAATCAAATGTAATGCTTAACTTACTTTTTTGAGACTTTTTCCTCCCTCTTTCCAGGAATAAAGGTTACTGCTTACTGCTGCTGCTGCTAAGTCACTTCAGTCACTGCTTACTGAGTTGTAGTCTAAATACTATAAGTTCCATGACAGTACTAGTTGCTGGAGCTGTAGAAAATGTGTCTGTGCTTTGCCCAGGAGGAAGGAGTCCGCTTCAAGGGGCTCCAGCATGAAATGAATTTGTATCAGAGCATAGAAATTAGTTTATCTTGAACTGAACTTCAGTTCAGGAAGTTTATATGTAAACAAATGGAAAATATACTTTAGATGTGTTGAGAGTCTTACTTTGGTAAAGAAAATTGTTTATGTATGTTTATCATCTTATTAGCATTCCGAAGTTAATATTTAAGAGTTTGTCTATCAGCCTAGTCTCTGCTCAACTTGGTAAGGTGGCCATGCAATTTATCATACAAACTGGACACTTAGAAAGCTTAAGTGTTAGAAAGTGAAAGTGTTAGCTGTTCAGTCATATCCAAAAGCATAATGAGTACCATTATTATATACATTGGGACAGTGTGTAAACCAGGTCTGAACCAGCAAACTACCATGCATGATCAACCTAATCATGGGCAAAATTCCCTTTTCAAGCAAAATAAATTAATGTGGCATCTGCAGACAGAGCATGATGGCAAGTTACAGGGTCACATAAATGAACGGCCAATAAGATGAAGTTTGCCACCTGAGACTACTTTGAACTTAGCAGTTTAGAGCTGGAAGGGACAGTGTAGTCATCTAGTTCAACCAGATGAGGAAGTGAAAAGGAATTAGGGATTCAGGTAGGCTCCTTACAAAATAGAGACCTGATCCAGGACTCCTGACTCAACTACATCAAGCAGCCACTTGGATAGTTTCTGAGACTCAACTGTAAGTTGAGTGGCTAAGGATCCAATAGAAGGAATATCTGGGGTTAATCCCTTCCCCTCCTAGCATCAGTGTTCTTCCCACCCTCCCATGAAACGCTCTCCACATTTTCTGCCAGCTCTGGCAATAACAACACCTTCAGCTCTCCTTGTTGATGAACCAGAGATAATAACAGTGGTAAATAATAGCACCAAATGCTTGAGCAGTGCACTTTGAATTGAGCAGGTTTGTTCTCATTAATTGTCATATTCATTAATCATTTATCTGGATAATCAGTTACCACTCATTACTATCCTACAGAAAACAGAGATCAAAAAATAATGGCACACTATTCAGGTCAGTTTTGATGAGCTATGATTCTCTCTAGAGAATCTGATAATGTAAATTAAAAATAAGAGCAGATGATAGAGAATGTTAAGAGAATGCCGGTAGAAAGGGTGGGCCATGTGCAGGTTCTGAATGTTGGAGAGGGGATGATTAGCTTGACTGCGAAGGACATGAAAAGGGTAATAAAAAAAGTTCAGAAAACCAATTTTGTATGGTGTCTACTCTAGCAAAGGGATATGTAAAAGCTCCTTTAAAGTTAATGAGAAGCATGAACTCACATGTAAGAGCAGGTGTGGGGTGCCCAGAGCACTCAAGAGTGTTTTCTCTACTTAGGAATCAAAGACCAGGAATTAATTATCTCCTTAAAGGCAGGTTCCTTTGCATATCTGTCTCTAGTTCTTTACTATTTCCCCACAAACCAAGGTGAGCTGGCAGGAAGAGGGAAATGAATTAATTCCCAAATATAGAATTAAACTTTTTTCCTATCACTCATGAGCATCACATTTTGTTTTACGCAATGAGCCCAGGAGGATTGGAATGGATACCTTTTGCAAAGCGAAGAGGAAAAAACATTGAAATTCTGGCATTGTTTGGAATGAAAGAGCAAGTCTCAAAAGAATATCAGTTTATCTGTGGCAAAATATCTTTACTGAATGAAACCAACATTTAGATGAAGATAGAAAAACTGTATCAGTCATTTAGAATTTTAGTCACACTATAATCTATATCACCTTCCTGCCTATTGCATATTTGGGACTTCATGGACACATATTTCAGTTTTCACCAAGATGTTGAATACCATGGAAGATTGATAGCTCTGCAGTGAACTCTTAACATATTTCTCAAGTCTTTTACGTTAGGTCTTCCAGAGTACCACTTAAGAAGCCCCTTTTATTGGGCAGTGTCCAGTAAGTACGCTTTAACTAAATTCAGTGCTTTTGAAACTTCTTTTTACTGCAGCTTACCTAAAAAATACATTTTAGGGCGAGTTCCTGAGATGGCAGAGTAGAAAGACCCTGAGCCCACCTCCTGTCATGGTCACATCAAAATGACAACTATATACAGAAAAAAACTATCAGCGAAAAAGATTGAAACCTAACCAGAAAAGATCTTCTACAACTAAAGATATGAAGAAAGAACCACAACATAGGAAGGAGAGGCAAAGTGACAATATAGTCAAGACCTACCCCCACAGTGGGCAATCCACAAATGGGAGAAAAATTACAACTGCTGAGGCTTTCCCTAAGAAGCAGGGGGGCTGAACCCCACATTGGCTTCCCAGCCCAGGGGTCCTGTGCGTGGAAAATGAGCCCCCAGAGAATTTGGCTTTGAAGGTGCGCAGGGCTTACTTTTGGGAAACTCAGAGGCTCTTCTCTAAAAAAGTGCATACAAAACCTCACATGCTGCCAACCAAGGGCAGAAGCAATAATTTGAGAAGATCTGGGGTCAGACCCACCTGCTGATCTTGGAGAGTCTCCCAGAGAGACAGGAGGCAACCAGAACTCACTCTGGGGATACAGACACCGGCGGTAGACATTTGAGGGCACTCGTTCTACCGCATGGACACTAGTGCTGGCAAGGACAATTTTGGAACACTCCCCCAGCTTTATGAGCCTTAGGTCCCAGCCCTGCCCCAACTCACCAGCCTAGAGGCACCAGTACTGGGTTTTCTCAGACCAAGCCACTAACTAGTTGGGAGGGGACACAGCACCACCCACCAGCAAACAGAATGCTTTAAGATCCCCTGAACTCCAAGCTGCCTGTGGACAGAGCCCTGTCCTCCAAAAGCCCAGGACCCAGCTCCACTCTCCCAGAAGCCCAAGGGCAATATAGACTCCAGGACCCAGCCCTACCCACCAGTGCACAGGCAGCAGCCCCAGAATCCTCTGGGCTCCAACCCCACCCACAAGCAAGCCTGTTTTAACCTCTGGACCAGCCTCATCTACCAGCAGACAGACAGCAGCCCCAGGACAACCAGTGACCCATAACCCTCCTTGGCAGGACTCAGCCAACTCCCAGCAGGCCAATTCCAGCCCTGGGACCAGCTGGAGCCTGAGCCTTACCCACATGCAGGTCAACACAAGCTACAGAACACCCTGGAGCCCATGGTCAGCTATGTCAGGAACCAGTTGCACCCACCAATCGTCCAATACCAGCTCTGGGAACCCCAGGCCTTGCAGTCAGATCCCAGGATACAGTTCTGCCCTCTAGTGGGCCAGCACTGTATTTAGGACCTGGCCTCACCCACCAGTGGGTGGGTACCAGCCCCAGGATCTCCTGGACCCCCAATTCCATTTACAAATGAGCTAGCACTAGCCCCAGGACCCCAGGGTTCTGCAGATAGCTGCCTCATGACCTGGCCCTGCCAATCACTGCCAGCAGCCTCCACACAAGGCAGCTAAGAGAACCAAAGACCAGCCACTCCTACCAGATCACCAATATTGGTCAGCCCACCACAAGAGAAGGATCCATGCAGCCCACATAAGAGACACCCCTAGAGCATATAGCTTTAGTTACCAGAGGGGAGGGGCTTCCCAAGTGGCGCTAGTAAGAGACGTGGGTTTGATCCCTGGGTTGGGAAGATCTCCTGGAGGAGGGCATGGCAACCCACTCTGGTATTCCTGCCTGGGAAATCTCATGAACAGAGGATCCTGGTGAGCTACAGTCCATGAGGTTACAAAGAATTGGACACGACTGAAGCAATTTACAATGCATGCACCAGAGGGGAGTGTGCTGCAGGGACACATAGGATTTCTCCTTCAAAAGGCCCCTTCTCCAAGGTCAGAAAATGTAGCCAACCTACCAGATACATAGAAATAAAAACAGCAAGTTAGGCAAAATGAGGCAACAGAGAAATATATTCCAAATGAATGAACAAGGTAAAATCCCAGAAAAACTAAGTGAAGTGGAGATAAGCTCAAAAAACAGTTCAAAGTAGTGACTGTAAAAATGATCAAAGAACTCAGGAGAAGAATGGATGAACAGAGCAAGAAGTTAGAATTATTTTAGCAAAGAGAAAATATAAAAAGCAAACAAAACAGGAATGAAGAGTACAACTGAAAAGAAAAATATACTCTTAGGAATTAAAAGTAGACTAAATGATAACAGAGGAACAGATCAGTGAGCTGCAAGACAGTGTTGACAAATCACTGAGGCTGAACCAAAAAAGAAAAAGAATAAAAAGAAATGACAATTTAAGAGACCTCTGGAACAATTTCAAGCATAATGGTTTTCTTCTAGGAGTTTTATAGTTTTAGCTCTTCCACTTACATGTATTACCTATTTGGAGTTAATTTTTGTGTATGATATTAGGAAGCGGTTCAACTCATTCCTGGGCATGTGGATATCCAGTTGTCCCGGCACCATTTCTTGAAACACTGTTTTTCTCCATCAACAAGTAGTGACTGTGTGGATCATAATAAACTGTGGAAAATTCTGAAAGAGATGGGAATACCAGACCACCTGACCTGCCTCTTGAGAAATCTGTATGCAGGTCAGGAAGCAACTGTTAGAACTGGACATGGAACAACAGACTGGTTCCAAATAGGAAAAGGAATATGTCAAGGCTGTATATTTTCACCCTGCTTATTTAACTTATATGCAGAGTACATCATGAGAAACGCTGGACTGAAAGAACCACAAGCTGGAATCAAGATTGCCAGGAGAAATATCAATAACCTCAGATATGCAGATGACACCACCCTCATGGCAGAAAGTGAAGAGGAACTAAAAAGCCTCTTGATGAAAGTGAAAGTGGAGAATGAAAAAGTTGGCTTTAGCTCAACATTCAGAAAACGAAGACCATGGCATCTGGTCCCATCACTTCATGGGAAATAGATGGGGAAACAGTGGAAACAGTGGCTGACTTTATTTTTCTGGGGCTCCAAAATCACTGCAGATGGTGACTGCAGCCATGAAATTAACAGACGCTTACTCTTTGGAAGGAAAGTTATGACCAACCTAGATAGCATATTCAAAAGCAAAGACATTACTTTGCCAACAAAGGTCCGTCTAGTCAAGGCTATGGTTTTTCCTGTGGTCATGTATGGATGTGAGAGTTGGACTGTGAAGAAAGCTGAGTGCTGAAGAATTGATGCTTTTGAACTGTGGTGTTGGAGAAGACTCCTGAGAGTCCCTTGGACTGCAAGGAGATCCAACCAGTCCATTCTGAAGGAGATCAGCCCTGGAATTTCTTTGGAAGGAATAATGCTAAAGCTGAAACTCCAGTATTTTGGCCACCTCATGCGAGGAGTTGACTCATTGGAAAAGACTCTGATGCTGGGAGGGATTGGGGGCAGGAGGAGAAGGGAACGACAGAGGATGAGATGGCTGGATGGCATCACTGACTCGAAGGACGTGAGTCTGAGTGAACTCCGGGAGTTGGTGATGGACAGGGAGGCCTGGGGTGCTGCGATTCATGGGGTCGCAAAGAGTCGGACACGACTGAGCGACTGAACTGAACTAATGCCAGGACCACACTGTCTTGATTACTGTAGCTTTGTATTAAGTTAAAAGTTGGAAACTATGAGTCTTTAGACGTTTTTTTTCCTCTTTAAGATTATTTGGCTATTCTAGGACCCTTAAATTTCTATATGAATTTTAGGATAATCTTGCCAGTTTATGGGGATAAAAAGGAAGCTGAAATTGTAATAGACGTTACATTCAATATGAGAATATGTAGACCAATTGGAGAATATTTCCATCTTAACAAAATTATGTTTCTAATACATGAATATGGGATTTTTTCCATTTTGCTTAGATTTTATTTGCTTAGATATTATTTACTTTCGACAATACTTTGGATCTTGTTTCCACATCTAGTTAAATGTTCATGTTTTGCATTTTATTCTATTAATATGGTATATTACACTGATTGACTTTTTACATTTTATTTATTTAATTTTATTTTTTAATTTAAATTTATGTATTTTAATTGGAGGCTAATTACAATATTGTATTGATTTTTATATTTAAACCAATCTTGCATTCTTGGGCTAAGTCCTACTTCATGGGGGATAATTCCTTTTATATGTTTGGATCTGGTCTGCTAGTATTTTGTTGATGAGTTTTGTGTCTATAACCATAAAGAATATTGATTTGTAGTTTTCCATATTTGTGATCTTTGTCTGGTTTTGATATCAGGGAACACTGGCCTCATATTTGGAGGGAAATTTTGTGAAGGATTCATAATAAGTGAATCGTTAAAGGTTTGGCAGCATTCACCAGTGAAGCCATCTGGGTCTGGGTTTTCTTTGTGGACAAGTTTTAAAGAACTATTCAACCTTTCATTGTTTTAGATCTATTCAGACTTTCTGTTTTTCCTTGAGTCAGTTTCTGTGGCTCGTGTCTTTTAAAGAATTTGTCCTTTTCATTTAGGTTATTTAATTTGTTGGCAAATAATTATTTTTTATATTTTTTTTATTTGTTTTTATTTCTGTAATTTCAATAGTGATTTCTTTTCTTCCATCCTTGATTTTAGCAACTGTTCTCTCTTTTGTCTTTACAAGTCTAGTTGGATTTGTTCTTTTTATTATCTTTTCAAAGAACCAGCTTTTAGTTGCATTAACTTTTTTTTATTGCTTTTCTATTCTCTACTTTATTTTTGCTCTGATCTTTTTATTTCCTTCCTTCTGTTGGGCTTGGAGTCTTTTTCAAATTTCTTGGTAAAAAAGGCTAGGTTATTTATTGGGGATCTTTGTTTTTTAATGAAGACATTCACAGCTATAAATTTCCTCCTGAGCACTGCTTTAGACTCACACCATAGATTTTGTTATGCTATGTTTTTTATTTCCATTCACCTCAAAGTATTTTCTAATTTCCCATGTGATTTCTTCTTTAACTCATTTATTATCTAGTACTGTGTTTTATTTCTACTTATTTGTGAGTTTCCCAAATTTCTTTGTTACTGAATTCTAATTTAATTCCATGTGTCCAAAGAACATATTTTATATTATTTCAATCCTTTCAAATGTATTGAGGCTTGTTTTATGTCCTAACAGATGACCTATTCTGGCAAATTTTCCATGTACATTTCAGGAAAATCTATATTCTTCTGTTGTTACATTGAGTCTTCTATAGACTCATTTGGATTATATTCTTATTCAAGTTTCTATTTTCTGATTCCTGTTCTGCCTAGTTGTTCTATTTTTGAAAGTGGGATATTAAAGTCTCCAACTCTTTTGTGGAATTTTCTGTTTCCTCCTTGAGTTACCTCAGCTTTCACTTCATATATTTTGTGACACTATTGAAAGCTGAATATATATTTACAATTATTATGTCTTCATGATGTAGTGACCCTTTATCATTATTAAATGTCCTTCATTGCCTCTAGTAACTATTTTTGTCTTAAAGTCTATGTTGCTGATATCAAGTTAACCACTCTCACTCTCTTTTGGTAATGGTTTGCATGGTATATCATAATCCATCTTTTTTTTTTCTTTTTTCTTTTTTAATTTTATTTTATTTTTAAACTTTACAATATTGTATTAGTTTTGCTAAATATTGAAATGAATCCGCCACAGGTATACCCACGTTCCCCATCCTGAACCCTCCTCCCTCCTCCCTCCCCTACCCTCCCTCTGGGTCGTCCCAGTGCACCAGCCCCAAGCATCCAGTACCGTGCATCGAACTTAGACTGGCAACTCATTTCATACATGATATTATACAGGTTTCAATGCTATTCTCCCAAATCTCCCCACCCTCTCCCTCTCCCACAGAGTCCATAAGACTGATCTATACATCGGTGTCTCTTTTGCTGTCTCGTACACAGGGTTATTGTTACCATCTTTCTAAATTCCATATACATGTGTTAGTATTCTGTATTGGTGTTTTTCTTTCTGGCTTACTTCACTCTGTATAATAGGTTCCAGTTTCATCCATCTCATTAGAACTGATTCAAATGTATTCTTTTTAATGGCTGAGTAATACTCCATTGTGTATATGTACCACAGCTTTCTTTTTACTTTCAACCTATTTGTAGCTCTGAATCTAACATATGTCTATTGTAATAACTATATAGTTGGATATGTGTTTTTTCTGTTCTGCTGATTTCTGCCTTTTGATTGGAGTTTATAGTCCACTTACATTTAATTTAATAACTAATCAAGTAGTATCTTTTTACTATTGTTTTCTGTATGTCTTATGTCTTTTTTCTTTTCCAGTTTCTTGATTATTGCCTTCTTTTGTGTCAGTATATATTTTCTAATGTGCCATTTTAACTCCCTTTATTGTTCCTTTCACTATCTTTTTTAGTTATTTATTAGTAGTTTCCTAGGAGATTAAAGATAGCATCTTATCTTAAAATAATCTAATTAAGATTATTCCAACTTAATAATAGCATCACAATAAACTGTGGAAAATTCTGAAAGAGATGGGAATACCAGACCACCTGACCTGCCTCCTGAGAAATCCATATGCAGGTCAGGAAGCCACCTTGAGAACTGGACATGGAACAACAGACTGGTTCCAAATAGGAAGAGGGGTACTTCAAGGCTGTATATTGTCACCCTTCTTATTTAATTTATATGCAGAGTACATCATGAGAAACACTGGGCTGAAGGAAGCACAAGCTGGAATCAAGATTGCCGGGAGAAATATCAATAACCTCAGATATGCAGATGACACCACCCTGATGGCAGAAAGGGAAGAAGAGCTAAAGAGCCTCTTGATGAAAGTGAAAGAGGAAAGTGAAAAAGTTGGCTTAGTGTGGTAAATACTTCAACCTGACAGGTTACAGTCCATGGGGCAGCAAAGAGTCAGATATGACTGAAATAAATAACACTTTTACTTTTCACTTTCATATGATCAGTGTCAGTGGGTGAAGTGCCCCAATTATTCTTGAATACAAGCTTTAATTTAAATATCGGAATGTTTTTCCTTCTTCTGCTACCGTCTATTAAAATAAACTTTGAACTTGAATGCGCAAAAAAAAAAAAAATGTTGGCTTAAAGCTCAACATTCAGAAGATGAAGATCATGGCATCTGGTCCCATCACTTCACGGGAAATAGATGGGGAAACAATGGAAACAGTGGCTAACTTTATTTTGGGGGGGCTCCAAAATCACTGCAGATGGTGACTGCAGCCATGAAATTAAAAGACGCTTACTCCTTGGAAGGAAAGTTATGACCAACCTAGACAGCATATTGGAGAAGGCAATGGCACCCCACTCCAGTACTCTTGCCTGGAAAATCCCATGGACGGAGAAGCCTGGTAGGCTGCAGTCCATGGGGTCGCTAAGAGTCGGACACGACTGAGCGACTTCACTTTCACTTTTCACTTTCCTGCATTGGAGAAGGAAATGGCAACCCACTCCAGTGTTCTTGCCTGGAGAATCCCAGGGACGGGGGAGCCTGGTGGGCTGCCGTCTATGGGGTCACACAGAGTCAGACACAACTGAAGTGACTTAGCAGCAGTAGCAGACAGCATATTAAAAAGCAGAGACATTACTTTGCCAACAAAGGTCTGACTAGTCAATGCTATGGTTTTTCCGGTAGTCATGTATGGATGTGAGAGTTGGACTGTGAAGAAGGCTGAGCGCCAAAGAATTGATGCTTTTGAACTGTGGTGTTGGAGAGGACACTTGAGAGTCCCTTGGACTGCAAGGAGATCCAAGCAGTCCATCCTGAAGGAAATCAGTCCTGGGTGTTCACTGGAAGGACTGATATTGAAGCTGAAGCTCCAATATTTTGGACACCTTATGCGAAGAGCTGACTCATTTGAAAAGACCCTGATGTTGGGGAAGACTGAAGGCAGGAGGAGAAGGGGACAACAGAGGATGAGATGCTTAGATGACATCACCGACTCAATGGACATGAGTTTGGGTAAACTCCAGGAGTTGGTGATGAACAGGGAGGCCTGGTGTGCTGTGGTTCATGGAGTTGCAAAGAGTTGGACACAACTGAGCAACTGAACCGAACTGAATAACATATGAAAACTTTACTCTGGTAAACCTCTGATGCCTCCCCACTTCTCTGTGATATTACTGACAAACAAAACCTTTATGCATTATAAGCCCACCAATATAGCTTTTAAGTTATTTCTTGTGCAACTGTATTTTTAAATCATATTGAGAAGAAAAGAATTATCAAAATTATATTTATACTATTTTTATACTTATTTGTATAGTTACCTTTATTTCTGCCTTTTGCTTATTTCATGTGCATTTGACTCATTGCCTAACATCATTTCATTTAAGGCTAAAAAAAGTCTCTAGTTCTTCTAATAGGGCAAGTCTTCTAGTGATTAATTCTGTCATTTTTTTTTAATCTGTAAGTGTCTTGATTTCTCCTCCATTTTTAGATAGTATTGCTGGAGGTAGAATTCTTTGTTGACTGTCTTTTTCTTTTATTGCTTCAATATGTCAGCCTACTGCTTTCTGAACCCCACGGTTTCTGATGAAAAATCAGCTCAGTCTTTTTGAAGACTCCTTGAACATGATGTGGTGTAGTTTCGCTTTTACTGCTTTCAAGATTTCTTTTGTCTTTATCTTTTGACAGTTTTACTCAAATGTATCTAAATGTGGATCTTGTTGAGTTTGTTCAATTTGAAGTTCATTAAGTTTCTTGAGTGTGTAGAATAATGGGTTTTTTAAATCACATTTAGGAAGTTTATGGCTATTATTTCTTCAAGAATTCTTTATACTCTCTCTCTCTGTTTTCCCTTTCACCGTGTTAGTGTCCTAGGCAGTGTCCCATAGGTATCTGAGACTTGCTTTTAAACTTTGTTATATGACACAATGACAGGCTTCATTCTAGAGCTAATTCTGCCACATTACTGATTCAACCATTTCCTGAGTACCTTCCTTATCCATTCATTTACTTGTGAATTATGAGGTTTTCTCACAGACTGAGAGACTAAGCTTGTTGGTTATTTTGACTGCTTTATACAGCTATGATTATGTAATCTTTACTCAGACTTTCTTGTGAAGTATCAAATGAACTGATTTTTAAACAAATAGGAAATTGAATGCATGGATGAATTAGAAGAACAACCTGTACCAAAATGCAGGACTTTACACATGGATGTATTGCTCAAAAGTTGCAGAATTTCTGGGAATGTATCTTAAATGATCTGAAGAACCTCCTTATATAAACCTAATAATTTTGTAAAGAGAAAATTCCTTTTAAAATACAGAAAATTACCAAAATTACCTCATGTCTCAGCAGGTTTTGATTTCAATAAGTTGAATTTTTAAAAAAAAAAAAACTCTATTCCTGTAAAAGATTGAGTCAACAGTCATAAAGTTTCACTCAAAGGTCATCTCATGAAGTGAACACAGATCAAAGCTGGGTCTGAGGGCTTTTCTGAAGCACTTTGCTCTCACCTTATCTAGGTGTACACACTGGCTCAGGTGATGAGTCCTTTTTTTTTTCCTTTTCAAAGTCTGTCACAGGCTCCTGTTCTGTTCCCACAGAAAGACAAACATGTTACTTTGTATCTGAATCTAACTTGAATTTGCTTTTCTGATTAGGACTGCTAATGACAGGCAGTCCTGCTGCTGAAGATGTTACAATGATTCAATTAGTCAGCAGGCATTTATGAAGTCTACTATGTGCTCAGCAATAGAGGAAGAGATGTAAAAAATAGCCTGTGTCCTCAGTGAACTCATAGTCTACTGAGTAGAACTGATTGTTAGGCTATTACTATTTAAAGATTATTTATTTTCATTATGGAGCTTCCCTGATAGCTCAGTTGTTAAAGAATCTGCATGGAATGCAGGAGACCCTGGTCCAATTCCTGGGTTGGTAAGATCCTCTGGAAAAAGGATAGGCTACTCACTCCAGTATTCTTGTGCTTCCCTTGTGACTCAGCTGGTAAAGAATCCACCTGCAATGCCGGAAACCTGGGTTTGATCCCTTGGGTGGGAAGATACTCTAGAAAAGGGAAAGGCTCCCCACTCAAGTATTCTGGCCTAGAGAATTCCATGGACTGTATAATAGTGTATCTTTATTATTAATAATAATGCCCATATTGCTCTGCAATAATATAGTAAAACCTTTACGTGTAAAATGCCATGGAGAAATAGGGGAATATTCAGAATGTGAAGGTGTTGGTATTAAGTACTGACTATGTACCAGGTTCTATGATGGCTCAGATGGTAAAGAATCTGCCTGCAATGCAGGAGACCTGGGTTTGATCCCTGGGTCAGGAAGATCCCCTGGGGAAAGAAATGGCAACACACCCCATATTCTTGCCTGGAGAATTCCATGAACAGAGGAGCCTAGTGGGCCACAGTCTATGGGGTCACAGAGAGTTGGACACAACTGAGTGACTGAACTGACTGAACTGAGATGGTTGCTTGGATTTGAGCAAACTATTTCTCTGGGAAGTGAAGAGTGACTTCTTCACCGTCAATGTCAGTTGGTCTTTGCTCCAGAAGAATTTCTTGGCTAATGTTGTACATCCAGTCACTCAGTCATGTCTGACTCTTTGCAACCCCCTGGACTGAACCCTGCCAGATTCCTCTGACCATGGAATTTTCCAAGCAAGAATACTGGAGTGGGTTGCCATTTCCTTCTCAGGGGATCTTCCCTACCCACGGATTGAACCTGAGGATCTTGGGTCTTCTGGCAAGAATTGGCAGGCAGATTCTTTACCACTGCACTCCCTGGGAAGCCCGAGTTAGTGTAGAGTTGTGTTTTACTCTGCGTTTTACTGGAATATTAAGAATTGGGGGCAGATGCCTTAGGGGACCCAGCAAACTAGGCCAATAGAGGGGAAGAACTTGCTTCCTTTCATCCACTCTTCTCTCCTGACCCCTCAAGCAACACCCTCGGGCAGCATAGTTTTCTATTCCCTTTTGAATAAAGTCCTCTGATCAGTCTTACTCCAATAATTAAATGCTAAGTCCAGTATTTTAATCACAATTTCATACTTTATTGAAAGGAAAGCTTCTCCCTTCCTCTCAATCTGTGCTACTTCCATCCGAGACTTCTACAGTGGGGGAAGGAGACATGATCCACCTTTCTATTTCCCACCCTTGAACTTTCCTCCTTCCCATGGTAAACCCTCCAGGTTTAATCAGTTTTGGAGCTGGGGGATAGTGAAAGGAAAGTTTCTACTGTTTGGAAGAGATCACCTAGCACCGGTGTCCTCATTGCAGGGAAGTTTCCCAACACTGATTCTTTTTCTCATGGGTAGTTTTCTTCTGGGTTTCTCAACTATTTTCTCACTGCTGTGTGCTTAATCTCTGTCATGTCTAACTCTTTATGATCCCATGGACTGTATGTAGCCTGCCAGGCTCCTCTGTCCATGGAGATTCTCCAGGCAAGAATACTGGAGTAGGTTGCCATGCCCTCCTCCAGGGGATCTTCCCAACCTAGAGATTGAATCCAGATCTCCCACATTGCAGGCAGATTCTTTACTGTCTGAGCCACCAGATAGAAGCCCATGAATACTGGAGTGAGTAGCCTATCCCTTCTTCAGGAGATTTTCCCAACCTGGGAATCAAAACGGGGTTTCTTACATTGCAGGCGGATTGTTTACCAGCTGAGCTACCAGGCAAGTCCTGGGAACATGAAATAACAATTCTTAAGACATTGACAATCTGGCTGACTGCTAAAGAATCAACCCCAGCCCTGGAAATCTAGCAGTCACACACACAGAGTCCATTGCCTAGCCAGTGGCTCTACTGGACAAAATCCACTTAAACTGCCTCTGGGCCAACTCTCCCAAAGGGTCTCCATCAAGTCCAAAGTAAGCTCTCATGTTATCTTCCTGTGAAGCCTCACGAAAGGCAGTTACTCAATGCAACCCACATTCCTCTGCTCTACCACCCACAAGCTTCTAGAATCTAAGAAATTTATAACTTTGGGGGGAAAACTCTACTCAGAAGGGATATATTATCAGTTATTGAGATACTTTTCCATAAAATCCTCTCCCTCTTTTTCCTCTTCCTATACACTTGGTATTTGAAACCATAAAGAATACAGCATGTAATTCTGACTCTCCAGAACTTGTAACAACCTACAAGTTAGCACAGACCCTCACCCAATGGATTCAGAGCATGTTATTAATAGATTGAGTTCAATCAACCCCGGGTACTGTTCTACCCTCTTCTTCAGTGTAAAGGTTTTTTCATTGCCTCAAAGATATCTTCCCTCTCCAAATATCAAGCACAGAGCTTTGGTTCAGCAAAATTCATTCTTAGTCATCTCTAGGATCCTGCCTTAAATCTGTCTGTCTCCCTACCCTGGCAATATTAAACTGTCCAATCTAGAAACTTTAAACCAGGTTCCATTTTTTCTATCTTAAAGCTTATGCCAGTTGACCTAAAAGGCCCCCCTCTTTCTTGTTTCCTTTTCTCCAGGGTAGCACCAACACATAAGAAAAAAAAAAAAAGTCAAGTCTATTTAGAAGCCAGATGGCCTCAAGGGCACGCTTGACGCAAAAATCCTTCAGTAACCTCAGAAACCCTGCTTTTCAGATCATAGAGCCAAGTCCATTTTGTTGAAGAAATGTGTTCTTTTAGCTTTTCTTATTTAACCTTTCTTATAATATTGATTTCCATTTTCATTTAACATCATCACTGAAAAGGCAGATGGAAATATTCTGATTTTTCTTCTAGAGATAGTATTCAAGTTTCTTATCAGCAGAAATAAGCAGAGAAGTTATTTTTATAAATACACATAGGTCTTGTGATTAAGGAAAGAAGAACTTTTTTTCAGTATTTAATAATATGCGAAACTTAATCATTGTGATAACAATGTATGTCATATAGTATATATCTGTTAACCACTTAAAGATCTATAGATTTCCATAATGTCATCCCTGAAAGACAAATAACATATGGTGGAATTTACTAACCATATGGCTTTATGGAAAGGAATTCATTGTTTTGCAGTGGAATTTTAATGGATGATAAATGAGATCTGAAGCAAGACTGAATTTCTTTAAAATGCCTCCTAGATAAGGAACGAAGAAACAGCAATGAGGAGATTCAAAAATTAAGACTCAACTTTTATTTTTAAAATAACTATTTGTTGGGTTATATTTGACTTTCATGTTAAAGTACCATTATTTTATAAAATACTGATTGCTAGTCAGTACCAGTAAGGAATTATATGATTGTAAATCAAAATACTTAAGAAACTGAAACTAACTATATTTTAGTGAAATTAATTAAAGACTGCCATAAAACAGAAATACTTCCAATTTGCAAATATACATTTATAATTGATGAAAAGTATGATAGTAATAAATCTTTTAGTGTGTTCCACTTAGAGGATATTAGCCAAAATTGCTTTTAGCTAATGTAAATAGCATGAGCTGTTTTTAGAGACAGAAAGATAAAAGTTCCAGTTCTAAGTTTACCACTTTCTAAATGGAACTTTCAGCAATTTATTTGGCTTGTCTGAGACTAGTTCCCTCACCAATAAAATGGGATAATAATAATACTTTACCATTTGTAAAAATTAAATGATTTTTATCACTTCTAATGAAGGCAAACTAAGAAATTCAGACCAACCTCCCCAAACAAACAACTAGGAGATAGTTTTGGGGTTTTTCAAGTATTCTGCTTGAATGTTCTGGAGAACCAATAAGACAATGAAGAATTAGAGGGACAGCATGTCAGAAAAGAAAAGTTTAAGGTTTACAGAGTTAAGTTCACACTGGGGACTCTTTCTCCACCAGTATCTGCTGGTTCTGGAAGAAGATACTGAGGAGCCTAAAAATAAGCAAAACTTTCAACTGACTCATGAGAAAACAGTTGGAGTTAAGGGTGTTTTCAGTAGAGACTCCTCAGGAACGGTGGTGTCAGAAGTAGACCAGTCATCACAGGGACTAAAGCCTAGCTTCAAGTCGTCTTAATAAGGTAAGAAGGGCGAGTGAAGGAGCACACACAGATGGGAACAAGAGAAATCAGGTCACAATTCCAGAGATTTAAACTCAAATATTTCAGTGGCGCTAGTGGTAAAGAATCTGCCAGCCAATGCAGGGGACATAAGAGATGCGAGTTCAATCCCTGGATCAGAAAGATCCCATGGAGAAGGAAATGTAACCCACTCCTGTTTTCTTGCCTGGAGAATCCCATGGACAGAGGTGCCTGGCAGGCTAAAGTCCATGGGGTCACAGAGTCGGACATGACTGAAGTGACTAATTACATTGAGTAAAAAGGAAATAAGTGCTCCAACTGAAATTCAAAGGATGATATAGTGGCATATGATATCTGTGTTTTTCACTTACTATGAGCCAAACCTAAAATATAAGGAAATGTAAAGTCTCGAAATAAAAGTATGAAAAAAAATATACCATGTGAATATTAATTGTGATGGTTTTAAAGTAGGTCCAAAAATTCTTTGACACTTCTCCTTTCAAACACAGAGCCGAGTTCCCCTCTTCTTGAGAGTGGGTTGCACTTAGTGACTCACTCTTTTTTTTTTAATTTATTTATTTTTAATTGAAGGCTAATTGCTTTACAATATTGTGTTGGTTTCTGCCATACATCAGCATGAATCACTTCTAACGCATAGAATGTGGCAGAAGTGTGAGACTTCTGAAAGTTGGTCATAAATACTTCGTGGCTGCCTCCTTGACTTCTCTTTGTCAGATTGCTTTCTCCATAGGAAACTATCTTCCTCATCATGAGGACACTCAGGCAGTGTTATGGAGAGGTCCATGTAATGAGGAACCCAGGCTTCTTATCAACAGCCCATAAGAAACTGAGGCCTCCAGCCAACAACCATGTGAGTGAGCCATCTTGGAAGTAGATTATCCAGTTCCATTCAAACTTCTCATGAAGTTACCACCCCACTAGATATTTGACTGCAATCTCATGAGAGACTATGCTGCTCCTATATTCCTGACTCCCTTAAACTATTTTAAACAATAAATTTTGTTGTTCTAAACTACTAAGTTATGGGAGTACTGAGCAGTGGTAGAGTTACATTATTATGTGAAATATATATATATATATCTCAGATCAAATCAGTCGCTCAGTCGTGTCTGACTCTTTGAGACTCCATGAATCGCAGCATGCCAGGCCTCCCTGTCCATCACCAACTCCCGGAGTTCACCCAGACTCACGTCCATCGAGTCAGTGACGCCATCCAGCCATCTCATCCTCTGTCGTCCCCTTCTCCTCCTGCCCCCAATCCCTCCCAGCATCAGAGTCTTTTCCAATGAGTCAACTCTTCACAGCAGGTGGCCAAAGTACTGGAGTTTCAGCTTTAGCATCATTCCTTCCAAAGAAATCCCAGGGTTGATATCCTTCAGAATGGACTGGTTGGATCTCCTTGCAGTCCAAGGGACTCTCAAGAGTCTTCTCCAACACCACAGTTCAAAAACATCAATTCTTCGGCGCTCAGCCTTCTTCACAGTCCAACTCTCACATCCATACATGACCACAGGAAAAACCATAGCCTTGACTAGACAGACCTTTGTTGGCAAAGTAATGTCTCTGCTTTTGAATACGTTATCTAGGTTGGTCATAACTTTCCTTCCAAGGAGTAAGTGTCTTTTAATTTCATGCTGCAGTCACCATTTGCAGTGATTTTGAAGCCCAAAAAATAAAGTCTGACACTGTGTCCACTGTTTCCCCATCGATTTCCCATGAAGTGATGGAACCAGATGTCATTATCTTCATTTTCTGAATGTTGAGCTTTAAGCCAACCTTTTCACTCTCCACTTTCACTTTCATCAAGAGGCTTTTGAGTTTCTCTTCACTTTCTACCGTAAGGGTGGTGTCATCTGCATATCTGAGGTTATTGATATTTCTCCCGGCAATCTTGATTCAAGTTTGTGTTTCTTCCAGTCCAGCATTTCTCATGATGTACTCTGCATAGAAGTTAAATAAACAGGGTGACAATATACAGCCTTGACGTACTCCTTTTCCTATTTGGAACCAGTCTGTTGTTCCATGTCCAGTTCTAACTGTTGCTTCCTGACCTGCATACAAATTTCTCAAGAGGCAGATCAGGTGGTCTGGTATTCCCATCTCTTTCAGAATTTTCCACAGTTTATTGTGATCCACACAGTCAAAGGATGTATATACCTTAAAGCAAAAAAGAGAGACAAAAAAGAAAAGAAAATAGTTTAATTTGACAGATGTAATAATTATAAATTTGTCAGCCTGAAAACATTTAAAGTAAAAACTGATGAAATTATAAGAAGTAATAGGCAAATTCACAATAATAACAAGTTCATAATAGCACATTCACACTGGAAGATTTGAAAAATACCTCTGTGTAACTGGTAGAATAAGACCAAAGACAGATATGATACAAAATACTTGAACAACCCAGTTAAAATGTATGTAAATACCCGACAGCTACAAACAACACAATCCTTTCAAATACATGTGGAAATTTTTCAGAATTTCTGGACCATAAAGCAACTCAACAAATGTCATCTGAATGACATCAGATAGAATTTATTAGATGACCACATATCAATGTATAATAAAAAGATAGCTACGAAATTCCCATATGTTTGGAAAATACAAAATATAATTCTAAATAACCTCTGAGTCAAAGAAGAGACTACAATGAAAATTAGAAAATATTTTGAACTTAATGAAAATATATGTGGAACTCAACTAAGGTCATGCTTTAGATAGAAATATGTAGTCTTAAATACATATGCTAGAAAAGAATAAAGACTGAGAATTGATGATCTAAGAATCCATCTCAAGAAGTTAGTTAAAGAATAACAACTTAAATCCCTCACAAATAGAAAAATCTCATGAAGAAAGGAGCAGAAATTGATGCTATAGAACGTTAACTAACAGGATCAACAAGGCAAAAAGTAATTCTTTGAAAAGACTTATGCTCACATGCGTGTGAGCTCAATCATGTCCGACTCTTTGGGACCCCGTGGACTGTAGCCTGTCAGGCTCCTCTGTCCATGGAATTTTCCAGGCCAGAATACTGGAGTGGGTTGCCATTTCCTACTCCAGGGATCTTCCCGACCCAGGAATGGAACCTGTGTCTCTTGTGTCTCCTGCTTTGGCAGACAGATTCTTTACCACTGGTGCCACCCAGGAAGCCCAAAAAGACTTATAACATTAATAAACTCTGGGCAAAACTTATCAAAAGCAAATAAGTTGCAAATCAGTAATAGAACCATAGAGGGTGATACCACTACATATCCTATACACATTTAAAGTATAATAAGAGGGATTATGTATAATGTCACAGATTGGAATTTTGTAATCTCTCCATTATGATGGTTATCCTCTTTCTTATTCTTCAGTTTTGTGTTAACATTTTTTACTTTCAAAATAGTTATCCAAACTTTTCTACAAATTACTGGTTCCACTTTCTTCAATTTCAAGTCTTCTTAACGTCCATCTTTGAAAAATGTTATGTTGTTGAATGTTTTATACTGTTAATCTTTTATTTTGGCAGCAGAGGATGAGATGGTTAGATAGTATCACTGACTCAATGGACATGAATTTGAGCAAACTGTGGAAGATAGGGGAGGATAGAGAAGCCTGGCATACTGTAGTCCATGGGGTTGCAAAGAGTCATTTGAGGAGAAAATGGTCACTGAGGAGAAAAAGGTCACTTGATTTTTTTTAATTACTATATTTTTTATTGAAGGATGATTGCTTTACATTTTTCTTTGATGTAAACCAATTTTAGGATTTTTCACATGCTGTTAGTTTCTGTTCCTTTCTACTACAGAATATATTTTCAGTTCTCAGATTCTCAGACTATTTTGTTGTTGTTGGCTTTTTTTCTTTTGGGGGAGGGATTTGGTCATCTTTGAGACTTTCATATTTTAAAGTCATCCAGAGTATCAAGCATAGATGAAGGAATCTTGTTGGGACCAAGCCAAGGACAGGCTTTATATATTAAAAAAAAAAAAAAAAAAAAAAAAAACCTCTCACCCTCCCTGCTTCCCTATACACACACACAGTTTGGTGTTCCTACTTCTCTCTACCCACAACTGGAGCTGAAAGACAACTTGGAAAGCAAAAAAGCAATGGATGAGAGAACTAATTGACTTTGAAATTAATAATACCCAGCTTCACCATTTACTGTGTGAATAACTCGGCAAATTAACCTACTCAAGCCTCAGTTTTCAAACCAGGAAAATTGAGATGATTAACAATAGGCACCTCATAGTTTTGTTGTAATGAGTAAATAAAATTATATGTGAAAGTATTTACAATTCCTGGCCCATCTTGAGTGCTCAATAAATAGAAACTAATAATAATGAACCCAGCTCCCCATTCCAGTCTGATTGCAGGGTGGGCCAAAGCCCAAATAAGACTAGCTAGAAGGCTGGCTACCCAGGCCCAGAGGCCATAACTAAGATCTTATCATCCACCTGGAAGTCCTATGCCAAAATTAATGGTAAAAAACTAGTCCCTCAACTTTGCATGTAAAATGATGATACTGATATCTCAAGCATTTAAGTTAATAATCAACTGAAAATCTCTCTCCTTTAGCAGGCTTCATGACAGTAAAACAGTTAACAACACAGTTCATGGTTATGCATTTAAGTTAGTGTAGCTTCTTTACATGCATGTTGAGCCTCACACTCATTAGATTTCTTACAGTTCTATTCCAAAGATTTCCAGCCATCTGGGCTTCCCAGGTGGCACTAGTGGTAAAGAGCCCACCTTCCAGTCCAGGAGACACAAGAGACGCAGTTTTGATCCCTGGGTCAGGAAGATCCTTGGAGGAGAACATGGCAACCCACTCCAGTACTCTTGCCTGAAGAATCCCATGGACAGAGAAGCCTGGTGGGCTATAATCCACAGGATCACAAAGAGTCAAACATGACTGAAGTGACTTAGCACGCACACATGCACACATAGAGTGACTTGCCATTTTCCATGGAAAGAATCCATTTTACCCTTAATTTTCAGATTTAAAAAGTTAAGCCTTCAGATCAAGAGGTAAGGATAAAGGGAGCTAGCTGAAACTGCTGATTATTTAGGACAAGGGGAATGTGAGTGTTGCGTGTGTGTATGGAGCTGACAACACTCTTGCAAAAGTAGGAGATTAGTGTGAGTGATTAGCCAAATACCTCAGTGGCAGGGAGAAGGCTGGTTGCTTCTCTTCTTTGGAAGTGGCCATTAACTTTGGAAATTGCTAAGGGGCAATGTTTGTGATGCAGTTGCCAATCCCATCACCTTGTGGCTCCGGCATCAAGATGCACTGGCCAGTCTCTGGTTTTCTTTATCCATTATCTCATTATAATCATTAGTATTGCTTTCTCTTTTCCCAATTATAGCCTCCTCTTCTCTGAAAAATGAACATGTCCAGGAGTCTGTGTCTGTTGTCTTAAGTGTCTTAAGTGATGACTTGAAGAGTCATCATTTAGATTTCTGAAAAGATGTGTTATTCACTTAGTAACTTACCAAATATTTATTTCCTGCCCTATTCCAGTCATGACTATAGCCCTGGAGCCACAGAAACAAAATAGATAGATACTGACCTCAACTGGATTATAGTCTAACAGGGAAACCAACAAAGACGCAGATGACTAAAAGACAGTGTGACCTGTGTGACAACAGTCGCAAAAACAGGGAATGATGGGAGTGTGCAGAAAAGCAGAGTTTAGAAGGATGCGTGGTATGTAACTAGGTGAAACAATAAAGAAACGATGATTTAGGGAGAAACAGGTACAAGTAAGACAAAGCTGGCATATGCTGGGACCTGCAAAGAGTTTTCTGTAGCTACAGTGTGAGATGTGATGAGAGATTTTTACCTTCCAAATGCCTCAAAATTTTCCATCTCAAATACCAAGTTATAACTTAGGGGCATCCCAGGTGGCACTAGAGGTAAGATGCAAGAGACCGAGTCGGGTCCCTGGGTGGGGAAGATCTCAACCTGTAAGTGACAACCCACTCCAATATTCTTACCTGGAAAATTCCATGGACAGAGGAGCCTGGTGGGCTTTCAAATTGTGGTGCTGGATCAACAGATGTGAGAGTTGGACCATAAAGAAAGCTGACTGCTGAAGAATTGATGCTTTCAAACTGTGATGCTGAAGAAAACTCTTGAGAGTCCCTTGGACAGCAAGGAGATCAAACCAGTCAATCCTAAAGGAAAACAACCCTGAATATTCACTGAAAGGCCTGAATCTGAAGCTGAAGCTCCAATACTTTGGCCACCTGATATAAAGAGCCAACTCACTAGAAAAGACCTTAATGCTGGGAAAGATTGAGAGCAGGAGAAAGGGGCAACAGAGGAAGAGATGATTGGATGGCATCACCAACTCAATGGACCTGGGTCTGAGCAAACTCCGGGAGATAGTGAAAGACTGAGCACACCCACGCACACATATTCAATATTTATTGAGTGCCCACTATGTGCCAGACACTATTCAAATTATGAGAAAGAGGAACAAGCAAGATAGAGCAAAATTCCTGCCTTACAAAGCTTATATTGTAATATGCTCAGATGCTCAGTCATGTCCAGCTCTTTGCAACCCCATGGACTGTAGCCTGCCAGGCTTCTCTGTCCGTGGGATTTTTCCATGCAAGAAGACTAGAGTGGGTTGCCATTTTCTTCTCCAGAGGATCTTCCCCACACAGATATCGAACCTAGGTCTTCTGTATTGCAGGTGGATTTTTTATCAACTGAGCCACCAGGGAAGCCTTACATTATAATGAGAAATGCTAAATAAAATTTATTTTAACACATTCAGGGTATAACAGCTTACAATAGTAAAATACACTGAATTTAGGAAATAGTGTTTAAAGTGAAAAATAATAAAGAAAATAGAATTGATCCTATCTTCTCTACTTAAGTTATTCTTTTAATAAAATAAAATGAAAAATCTAACAATAGATGACTTTTTCTCAATTAGATACTGGTAGTTCTCTGTTACCTTTCTTTCATTGAAATATTTTTCAGAGTTTCTACATGTGTTCTGTGAAACCTGGCAGCCTCTTTTTTTCTACAGTGATCTTCATGTTTTCATCTTACTCTGCCTTCCCCTTTGCTGTATTTCCTTGGACCTTTTCCACTGACTGTTCACTGGTGGCTCTTAATACCACAAGGGACAATTAAGCCAAAGAGATGTAAACCGATAGCTAAACTTAGTGAGATGAACCCACTCTTTCTCTGATACTGCAGTAACGATGTGTGGTTATACCTGTTCTAGAGGTGGGATTTTTAAATGAATAATTTTTAAAATTATTTAAATTTAAAGGAAAACTCATAAGAGCTTTCCTAGTGCCTCACGATCCAGATCCTTCCAACATGGCAGGGTTATCAAGGACCTAACAGACTGACAGAATGGATGGATCTCCTAATGAGGCCAGTTGCTTTCAGATACTTATATAATCACCAGCCATATCTGTAACAGATGAGAAATCCAGATAAGCACTGTCCAGCCTAAATACTGAAAATACTCTTTTTTAAAAAAATTCACCATTCCCATATCTCAATTTCATGTCTCATCTTATTCTTCCTTGATTGAAACACATTTATTTTTCTTATTTTCTATATTAATCTTTGTTATAATTAATAGCTGGCATATTGCAGTGGTATGTGTGGAAGCATTATGAATTCTTGGTATTCTTTTTTTTTAGAGGAGATATCCAGGAGTATGTTCACAGTTTCCACATTCTGGGAAAGTTGACTGTGTTGTCATCAGCATCAGATTTCAATTAGTCTTCTAAAGCACATGGCATGGTCCTAGATTCTATCACTAAAAAGACAAATGAGAAAAAACCTTTGCCTTCCATGCGTTCACAGTCTACTGGAAGAGACAGACAAGTAAACACACAGTTGTTGGTGGTGTTTTTATTTTAATGGGATGAGTTGTGCAATGGAGTTATATATAGAGCACAATAATGCAAAAAGGAAAGAATACCTTGATGCAGGAAAGGAAAGAATTCACAAAGAATGCTCCATAAAAGAGCTACTTGAGCTGAATTTTGAAACTAAGTGAAAATTCAACAAGAGATTTTTAATTAAATCATCTGTGAAGATTCTAGAACCTTCCCCAAATTGGGGCTATCAACTTAAAAATGTTCATGTGTCCCAGTTATGTCCAGGAGTGGTGTGTGACCCCATGCCCACATTCCAGATAGTTCTTGCTCCACTTGAACCCCATTCCTCATGCTATATTTGTAATGAAGAATGACAGGATGAATGCCTCATCTATAACTCATTGCAAGAGGGTCAGTTTTCACTGGCCTTCCTTGGCCAAACGCCCACTGATATCATAGTAAAGTCAAAGGGCATTTGGCTTCAGGATGCAATGCTCTATGAAGGCCAGTAGTGAATAGCTTTAATTTTATGTCACAGTGAAACGTGGTAGAATACAAGCTTTATTGGTTTCAGAAAATTGACTCAAGAAGAAATTCAGAAGACTCACCAGATTCTACAGTCTTTACAACCTTTTCACTTGCTGCTCACACAGAAGAACCAGATCTTAAGTGACATTAGAAAATATAGTGAGCCATTTCTACTTGCCCAATTCCTATTAAAAAATAAAATGTCATTTCAGTGATTTAATTTCTTGGTGCAAAACCTAACCTGATCCTGAATCTGTAAATGCTTCCACATCCACTGTTACTGAATCCATCATTAGTGAAGTCACTCGGTCATGTCCAACTCTTTGGGACCCCATAGACTGTAGCCCAGGCTCCTCACTCCATGGGATTTTCCAGGCAAGAACACTGGAGTGAGTTGCCATTTCCTTCTCCAGGAGATCTTCCCAACTCAGGGTTTGAACCCAGGTCTCCCACATTGTAGGCAGACGCTTTACCATCTAAGCCACCAGGGAAGTCCATGAATCCATCATTAAGAGTCACTTACTTTTTGGTAGGACTTCCCAGGTGGCGCTAGTGGTAAAGAAGCCACCTGCCAATACAGGAGACATAAGAGGCATGGGTAAGATCCTTGGGTCAGGAAGATTTCCTGGAGGAGGGCATGGAAACTCACTCCAGTATTCTTGCCTGGAGAATCCTGTGGACAGAGGAACCTGGCAGGCTACAGTCCATAGGGTCGCACAGAGCACACATGCACATCATTTGGTAATTGAAATTGCATGTTAGAGAGGGTAAACTAAAACCACCACGTGACCTGGTGTTACCTTGTTCTGGAGTTCTACACCTGAAAGTGGCTACTTAAAGAATATCGTGATGACTGTTAGTAGAACAGTGTCCACATACTGAGCCAGAGTTATTTTAGAGACAGCACAGTGGTAAGTGAATCACATGTTTATCTTTTAAAAAAATATGGATTCTATGTTTTCCATTTATTAAAAAAAAAAAGAAGCAAAAGAAAATTTGTTGCCGAGGAATGCCTTGTGAAAATGTTAGCATTGTGATGCCATTTGACAAGTGGCTTGAGAAAAAAACTAATATTTCAGGTGGCATTGAGAAGGTCACTATAATAATAATCTACAGTCAATTCTAGGTGATTACCTGGCTTTAGGTTGTCCTGGCTCCTGGCATTTATTTGCTCTCTGTTTCCAAATTTCTGATGGGGGATCATCTTGTTTATTAGTGCCTCTCTATGAAACCTGCCAGGGAACAAAGAAGATGAAATTTATTCTGTTTAATGTATTTGGATTTTTTTTAATTCCTGCAAGATTTTTGAAGGAAAGAGCTCCAGAATAACTGTAAAGTGAGATTTGAAGACCTCTGGGGCATCTAATAATATATCCTGCTTTTATTCCATAGCAATCATAAGTACACTGATTTGATTGCCTTTATTATAAGCACCTTTCTTGGAGCCTCTGAAATAAAGGTTTTCCTATGTTCTGAAGACTGGCTGGTGATGCATAGTTGATCACTGCTCCCACCCTTTTATCTCCCAGCCAATGTCATCTCTGTGCAGCTCTACCAACATCAAGATTCCAACTTAAGGGAGTTCACCAAGCAAACCAACAAGTCCAAGAACCAAATGCTATGCTGTAAAATTTTTTTTTCCAGTGTGATCAGCTGGGTGTTTCGCTTGTGTTTGGCTTCTTTGAGAGCCTTTATTATCTGAATTCTTGACTGGCTTTCTCCTCCCAATGACACGCAGCGTATGGCTTTGCTTCTCCGCATCTCCGCTGGTGATGGCAAAGTGCATCCACCAACCATTCTGTGTGGAGCACTCTCTCTACTTTTTAGAAATCAGAGGTTCAGATACTCTTCTTGATCCCATCTTCAGAGTTTGTTGGCATCCCCAGGGGAGAGCACACTGCTTTAGGAAATGTCAGTGCCTTCCCCATATCAGGAGAGGATGGGCTCTTTGTGTCAAATCCAATATGAAAGTATCTCTTGGAAGGGAGATACTGCTACTCTGGATGGACTGGAAACTTGACTGGGCAAAGCTGTGACTGCAGCTGCCGTGCTGCTAGACAGATACTGCCTCCCTCTTGCATCGGTGTGAACTGTGACCAAATTCAGTTAAAGTAACCAAAAGTCTTAGGTGTTTGTTTAAAAAAAGGAAACATTTTCACAACTTTATTTGAAGCAAAATTTCTTTTCTTAATATAAATTTATTTATTTTGATTGGAGGCTGATTACTTTACAATATTGTATTGGTTTTGCCATACACTCAGCTTGGATGTTCAACCATATGAAATGGTTCAGAATTTTCCAATTTGATATGACATAAACTCAGGGCAGCATTTTACATTTTTTTATTTCAAATCCAGATCATTAGCAGAGCAAAGGGGGAAAAGGAGATATCTGTCAGTATATTTCGTCATGTATTGAGGAGGCCAGGGTAAGTTTTCATAGGTGTTATGGACTGAACTATATCCCCTCAAAATTTATATGTTGAAGCTCTAACTCCCCATTGTGACCATATTTGGAGATAGAGTCTTTTTTAAACTTCTTATTTTATACTGGGATATAGCCAATTAACAATGCCGTGATAGTTTCAGGTGAACAGTGAAAGGACTCAGCCGTACACATACATGGATCCATTCTCCCCCAACCCCTCTCCCATCCAAGCTACCACATAGCAACAGTTCCCCCGTGCTACACTTCATTTTAAACGTAACAGTGTACACATGTCTGTCCCAAACTCCCTAACTATCCCTTCCCCCCAGCAGCCATAAGTTCATTCTTTGTCTGTGAGTCTCTTTCTGTTTTGTAAGTAAATTCATTTGTATCATTTCTTTTTAGATTCCACATAGAAAGAATGTCATACTACAAGGGTGGGGGGAAAGGAGAGAGTGGGACAAATTGAAAACATAACATTGAAACATATATTACCATATGTCAAATTAGATAGCCAGTGGAAATTTGCTGTATGACATAGGGAGCTCAAATCTGGTGCTCTTTGGCAACCTAGAGAGGTGGGATGGCATGGGAGGTGGGAGGGAGGCAAACATATGCATATCTATGGCTGATTCATGTTGATGTGTGGCAAAATCCAACCAACATAATACTTTAAAGCAATTATTCTCCAATTAAAAATAATTTTTTTAAAAAGCATGGCATTCAATATTTCTCCTTCTCTGACTTACTTCACTCAGTATGACACTCTAGGTCATCATGTTGCTGCAAATGGCATTATTTCACCCTTTTTAATGGCTAATATTCCACTTTATATATGTACCACATCTTTTTTATCCATTCCTCTGTTTATGGACATGTAAGTTGCTTCCATGTCTTGGCTATTGTAAACAGTGTTGCAATGAACATTGGGGTGCATGTATTCTTTTGGGTGATGTTTTTCTCTGGAAATACATCCAGGAGTGGGATTGCAGGGTCATATGGTTGCTCTATTTTTAGTTTTTTAAGGAAACTCCATACTGCTCTTCATAGTGGTTGCACCAATTTACATTCCCACCAACATTGTAGGAGGATTCCTTTCTTGAAGATAGGGCCTTTAAGGAGGTAATTAAGGTTAAATGAGATCATAAGACTGGGGCTCTAATCCAGTATGACTGATGTCCTTATAAGAAGAGAGACACCAGGGATACACACAGAGGAAAGGCCGGTGTGTGTGTGTGTGTGTGTGAATGTGTGTGCTCAATCATGTCCAGCTCTTTGTGACCCCATGGACTACAGCCCACCAGGCTCCTCTCCATGAATTTTCTAGGCAAGAATACTGGAGTGGGTTGCCATTTCCTACTCTAAAAGGCCAGGTGAAGATACAGCAAAAAGGAGCTGTCTACAAAGGAGAGAGGCCTAGGAAGATATTAAACTTGATCCTGGACTTTCAGCCTCCAGACCTGTGAGAAAATAAATGTCATTTAAGCCAGGAAGCCTGTGGTGTTTTGTCATGGCAGCCCTAATAGACCAGCACAGTAGTCAAAATGTCTTCAAAGAGAAAGGTGAGAAAGTCAAACTTTCAAGAGTTTGACCAAATTTATCTTTTATGGATTCTGTAGATTTAATTTGGTTGCTTTGGACAAAAATGATTTGGTCCTTTTGTTAAGTTAATAATATCAAAACAACAAGAAAGCACAGTTTTGTGTTCCCAACAAATTCAAATCAAAATCATCTGAAGTGGGATAAACTTTGATGCATTCATCATTGTGCTAGGAACATGGTAGAATCCTGGGCATGATGTTTTCAACTAGAAACATCTGAAAAAAGAAATTTACCAGTATCCTACCTGTGGTTGTATTATGTTGACTGCTCCATGGGCTATAACTTTCTCCTTCCTATCTGTTATTTCTCAAATTTTATTCAGCATGCTAGTATTTCTTCCATAATGAAAAACTAAAGCATAATTGACTTGAAAACATTACATCTGTCTGTGTAATTATATGATATTTTTAAGCCAATTACCTTATTTGTCACATTCTGTGTATTTTATATAATTATTTTACAGCTATAGGTAGAAAGTATATATTGTGATGTCATCCACAATTTATCTAGGGTGTCAGGAATGTTTAACTGGAGAAGGATTGTAAGAGGAGAAAGAAATGATTGTGAAAGCAATGGCATGAGAAAGGACGTGGGGAAAAGAGAACTTTTGAACAGGACAAGAGTTCAGTCTGTCATGCCACTAACGTGGTGAGTGCACGTATATTAATTAAAACAAGGCTAGAAAGACTAGACAGATAACTGAAAATCATAAGTGCTACGTTAAGGGGGTTGGACTTGATTTGGCAGCAGTGGGATGCCATGAATGGTGGCATGAGTGATGGTGTGAAGGCCTACAGCAAAGAGACTAAAAAGCTTAGGAGACAGGTTACGAAGCTATATAATAGTTCCTGAGAGAAGTATTTTAGGTCCTAAGGAAAATGGCAAAGGGATGGAGAAAAATGGCATTGCCTACGTGGAATGGGCAGGACTTATGGGTAGACTGCACGTGATGGAGAAAGGAAAGTACAAAGCCATGACCGTTACAAAGTTCTCCGTTTGGAGGACTGTAAGAGCGGCAGCTCTATAATTCAGTGGTGCTGTTGCTTAGCTGCTGAGTCATGTCTGACTCTTTGCCACTCCAGGGACTGCAGCACACCAGATTCCTCTGCCCTCCAGTATCTCCCAGAGTTTGCTCAAATTCATGTCCATTGAGTCAGTGATGCTCTAATCATCTCATCCTCTTCCGCCCTCTTCTGTTTTTGCCTTAAATCTTTCCCAGCATCAGGGTCTTTTCCAGTGAGCCGGCTCTTCACATCAAGCGGCCAAAGTATTGGAGCTTCAGCATCGGTCCTTCCAGTGAATATTTAGGGTTGATTCCCTTTCGGATTGACTGGTTTGATCCCCTTGCAGTCCAAGGGACTCTCATGAACAGTATAATTCTGTGTGGAATACTGGAAAGGAGGAACAGTATAGGTTTTGACTTTGAACAACTGATGAATTAATGTTTATCTCTCTAGAAATGTCCAAAGACTATTTGGAAACACAGGGTTAGAACTTAAGAGGGAGCTAGAACCAAGAAATGGTTATTCTTTCTTAGAGTAAGAGGACCATTGGACAGAACCAAGGAAGGGCCTTAGAGAAGGGCCCCAAATATGGGACTGACTGTAGAAGGAAACATGCAGTCATGGAGAAAAAGAGCAGAAATAGGGCAACTGGATGGAAGAAGGTCCGGGAGAATGTGATGATACAGAAGGTGTTAAGGAAAGCTTATTGTACGCTTGCCATGGCATGAACATACTTGTTTCTTTCGCCTGACTGAATAAACAGCCTCCAGTCTCCAGGGAAACCATTTCACGCCCAGAATCAACAATAGGATGGAGCCACGCTGTCTAGGGTAAGATGGGGTCGGCTATTCATCCCAAGACCTTTCCTTCCTGCTTCTTGACCTGTAACCTGGCCTCCCTCTAGCCCCCTTATCTTCAACTTGTGGGGAGCCTACTCCAGCTAGGAGAAAACCACCTCTCTCCTCCAGGCCTCTCCTCCTGTGTCTGTTATCGCTTGTCAGCTATGATACCATCCAAGGTTATGATTCCAGACAGCAGTGGGCCTGGACATTCCCTGTCCAAGACCAAAGGTTATACAAACAGCCAATGGACAAAGAGAAATACCTCTCACATGATAAGTTAAAGGCATGAACTGCTAAAATTCAGACTTCCCTGGCCACCCAAGAACACAACTGTGTTGACTGAGCTCACTTTAAATTCATGACCGCTAACCTCAAACAGGCAACCCTATCACACAAGTCTCATTTATTCAGCTTCCTATTCTAAAATACTAGTTCACATTTTTTCCTCTACCCTCAAATCTCCTACTCCCCCAGCATTCCCATCATTCTTAGACATGATATTTACAGAGATAATAGAAGCAGTCACCATCAGCCTTCCACCACCAAATCTATCTCTGCATCTCTTCAGCTACATTGAGCTTAGTATCACTGCTGTGTCAAAATCCAGTCCTCCACCTGGACCCCATTCCCTCTCACCTCCTCAGTCACTGCGACTGTAATTATCACCTCTGCTCCGGAGCATTTCCATCTGCACACAAACATGTTCTGATGTCTCCCCTTAACTTTCCAGAGTCTCGGCTCCATCAGTGAGAATAAGAGGAGAATGTCTATCCTTAAAACATTTAGGTTCTTCCAATGAGTCTGTCTTTGACCATTCCCTTCCACCACCACCCTCACCTTTCTAATCAAAGATGTTTTATTTCTGCAAAGCCATATACTACTTTATTTTACTTGATTCAACACAAATGAAACTCCAATTGTGAATTTATGGTTTTAGCAAATTATTCTCTCATTGGCTTATGGACATAACACACCTCCTAACCCTTAGCCAGCCTTCTAGATTGTGCTACCAAGAGCTTGGGAAAGACAAATAATGTCAATTCTTTATTTGTTAACAATTTGGAGACTATTAAATAAAACCAGGTCTATTTTAAGATAAGCAAAGCTTGTGAAAGAGTCAAAAAAAATGTTGTTAAAAGGGTTTCAAAAGTACACCTGAAAAATAAGTTAGAGTAGTAGGCCTTTTAAACCTGGAGATAAGTAAACAGCAGAACAATGTAACCATAGTCTTTTTTTTTTAATTAACAGAATTATTCAGAGGACAATGAATCCTGATTATCAATTCCATTAATAATAAAGGCAAAAATAGGTTTTGATAAATGCATGAGTATTTCTTAGTTGTCTGTAATTGAAATACAATATGAAATAAGCCTTAAATAACTCTCCTTCTCTGGAGTAGATATTTTCATATAAAATATAACTGCCTCATTTAGGAAGAATTCAAGAATAGTCATGTTTTTAATAATTTTATTAATTTATTTGTTTTTGTCTGTGCTGGGTCTTCACTGCTGTGAGAGCTTTTCTCTAGTTGCAGTGCTTGGGCTTCTCATTGCAGTAGCTTCTCTGGTTGCAGAGCACGGCCTCTAGGAGCATGGGCTTCCCTGGTTGCAGCTCCCAGGCTGTAGAGCACAGACTTGATAGTTGTGGTGCACTGGCTTAGTTGCTCCACGGATCAGGGATCAGACCCATGTCTCCTGCATTGACAGGGCTTCTTTACACTGAGCCACCAGGGAAGCCCAAGAATGGCAGTTCTTGAAGTCAGTGGAAAGTAATAGGTTACCTCCGCATGTGGTGTGACACACCACAAAACCCTTTTTATTTTTTGCTTTGTTTGTTTCTGTCCTTTTTCTTTTATCCATCAAGGTAGCAGATACCATCAAGGTTTAACTATTTCTAACATTTATAAAACTGTATGTGTTCTTGTGTTAATTGTGCAGATACCACAGTTCAGTTCAGTTGCTCAGTCGTGTCCTACTCTGCGGCCCCATGGACTACAGCACGCCAGGCCTCCCTGTCCATCACCAACTCCCGGAGTTTACTCAAATTTGTGTGCATTGAGTGGGTGATGCCACCCAGCCATCTCATCCTCTGTCATCCCCTTCTCCTCCCGCCTTCAATCTTTCCCAGTATCAGGGTCTTTTCAAATGAGTACCCTCTTCACATCAGGTGGCCAAAGTATTGGAGTTTCAGCTTCAAAATCAGTCCTTCCAATGAATATTCAGGACTGGTTTCCTTTAGGATGGACTGGTTGGATCTCCTTGCAGTCCAAAGGACTCTCAAGAGTCTTCTCCAACACCACAGTTCGAAAGCATCAACTCTTCGGTGCTCAGCTATCTTTACCGTCCAGCTCTCACATCCATACATGACTACTGGAAAAACCATAGCCTTGACTAGATGGACCTTTGTTGTCAGCAGACACCACAATATATTATTGCATAATGTAAATCTTCAACTAACAATAGATTTTACTGTAGAGCAGTCATGAGTGTGAAGAATACATCAGATCCTCCATCAGTCTGTTCTCCATTTTAGTTGTTAGGCTTCAGAAGTCCAGGTATAATCTTATGTTTCTATAAACATGAAGGCATGGACTTCGGAGAGAACTTCAATTTGTGTGTGTGTGTGTGTGTGTGCTTCTGCCATGCTTCTAGAGGATCTGGACCTTTACATTATATGACTTACGTGCTTATCTTTTAAATGACAAAATGTGGAAAAAACTGATTACCTGCCAAGAAATAATAACCATAACAAAGTCAGAACACACTGTGCATTATGGAAGAAAATCAGTAAGTTATAGTGTTGGCCAAAACCCACACTCCCATGAAATATCCAAGTAATTCTAACTTTGGCGCCTTATTTATCGAGATGATGACAGCTCTCCCTAATGCCTTCTAGATCTAGATAACCTCTTCAGCAGTGGAAATGTTGCATATTTTGACGGTGATTTTTTTGTATGTGAAAAATTAAAAGTCATTTTGGAGTGAAATCTGATAAATAAAACGTGTAAGCTGTGTTTCACATTTCTAAAAACAAGTCAGGGTATAACTTTAAAGTAAAAATATGAATTCTCTTATCTGGTTCATAAATGTCCCTGGATGCAGTTAAGTGATGGCCACTGTGCTGGAGCAAGGGGACGAAGCCTAAGGGAGCTATTTTTTTTATTATTGAAGTATAGTCAATTTACAGCAAAGTGTACAGCAAAGTGATTCAGTTATATCCATATATATATATATATATATATATACACTCTTTTTTCAGATTCTTTTCCATTATAGGTTATTACAAGACATTGAATAAGTTCCCTGTGCTATACTATAAGCCCTTATTCTTTATTTTATATACAGTCATGTGTATCTGTTAATCCCAAATTCCTAATTTATCCCTCTCCCCACCTTTCCCCTTTGATAACCATAGTTATTTTCTATGTCTATGAATCTTTTCCTGTTTTATAAATAAGTTCATCTGTATCATTTTTTCAGATTCCACATATAAGTGATATGTGAAATTTGCCTTTCTGTATTGACTTCACTCAGTATGATCATCTCTAGGTCCATCCATGTTGTGAAAATAGCATTATTTCATTCTTTTTAATGGCTGTATAATAATCCATCGTGTGTGTGTGTATCTTTCTCAAAACACTTCTTAAAACACATTGTGTGTGTGTGTGTGCGCGCGCGCATGTGTGTGTCATATCTTCTTTGTTTACTCATCTATCAGTGGATATTTAGGTTGCTTCCATGTCTCTGCCATTGCAAATACAGCTATTATGAACATTAGGATACATGTGTCTTTTTGAATTAATGTTTTCATCTTTTCAGGATATACGCCCAGAAGTGGGATTGTTGGATCATATGGTAGCTCTATTTTTAGCTTTTTTAAGGAAACTCCTTACTGTTCTCCATAGTGGCTGTACCAATTTACATTCCCACCAATAGTGTAGAAGGGTTAGTTCTTAAGGGCATTATTTTGAAGGGTCATATTATTGATATGTTTAAATTTTCTTTGTTTTTATTTCCAATAAACAAAATGCTGTACTTATATTTAGATTCTATAAAAGACAGAGAACACCTGCCCTGAGGTGTAGATTGTTATGTATTTTATTTGCATTTTATTTGTATTTAAATGTATTTCATTTGTTCCCTGGTGGATGAAAGGAGTGGCTCATTCCTATGACGTTTACTCCACCTTAGTGAAAGTGAAGTTGCTCAGTCGTGTCCGACTCCTCGAGACCCCATGGACTGCAGCCTACCAGGCTTCTCCGTCCATGGGATTTTCCAGGCAAGAGTATTGGAGTGGGGTGCCATTGCCTTCTCTGCCCTTTCCCCTTTGGTAACCACAAATTTGTTTTCCATTTCTGTGAGTCTATTTCTGTTTTGTAAATAAGTTTACTCATATCATTTTTTTAGGTTCTACTTATAAGTGATATCATATGATATCTATCGTTCTCAGTCTGACTTACTCAGTATGATAATCTCTAGGTCCATGTTGTTGGAAACAGCAAAATTTTATTCTTCTTTATGGCTGAGTACTATTCCATTGTGTGTATGTAAGCATGTATGTATATATGTGTATATATATATATATGCACAATAAATATATATATCACGTCTTCTTTATCTGTTCATCTCTTGATGGACACTTGGGTGGCTTCTGTGTATAATCTATTAAAATCCATATCTCTCGGGTCTGGATTTGGAGTGATAGCTAGAGACTAGAGCATGGTTCATCCTGGGAGAGAAAATGTAAACAGATCATGAGAGACAAGTGAGGAGGGGGCCCTAGGGAAACCTTTCAATTAGGGGGCTAGAGGTAGAAGATTCAGCATAGATTAAAACAGACTTGGTAGGTGACCCTATCACCTAGAAGAAGAAAGTGTTACAGAAGATGGAAAGAAATGTTTTGAGAAAGATGCACCAAGAAGCTTGTTTCTTCATGAAGAAATGCAGTATCTGCCTGCCCCCGCCCCAGACATTATTAGGGCTGCTCCACAAACTATCCCCATTGCAGCTGCATTTCCCAGGGGACTTCCACGTGCCTGATTTTATCCTTGCACCTAACACTCTATGTTTATATGACTTTGGATCTGATAGTAGAAAACATTATCATCACCTCTTGTGAAATTAGTTTGGCAGGCAGTCTTCTCTTGTAAATGTTATCATAAGCCCTACTGAGTCATTGATAGGCAAAGCCTCTGGGCCTCTGTTCCCTCTTTACTTTAGCTCCTGACATTTGCTTGCCAAGCAGCAGCATCCATTGTAGCAGCAGTAGCCAGAAAATACACAAGTTAAAAAGAAAACAAAATGGACTTTTTTGTTCATTGAAATAAAAAGAAACAGGTACCTACTATAAGTCAAAAATGTACCCAACATCTTTGTATTTTTGACTGTTGATTTGCAGCAAATGAGCAAGAACATTTTCAAGTACAAATTCTCTCTGGGCTGCTATATTCTGGTCATGTTGTTGCCCTTAGACATGTTCACATCTGCAAGTTGCACCAGATATTATCAGATCCAATTTTCTGCAGGGCCCAAAGATTCTCTTCTTTTTCATCTTTTATTTTGATTGTTGAGGTATTTGCACAGAATTTATCCCCAGTAGTAAACTGCATTCCAATTCTTTGAGTCAGAGCAATGTTTGAACATGCACGCCAGCATCAAGGTTGTTGTTTTGTTACCAGTTTTGCCTGGAGATGGGGATCTTTAGAAATTAATTCAAAACATTTCAAAACCACATGAGACATGGGACAATGAGAACTAGTGATGATAGAAAGATGATTTTCTGGGCTTTGTAGAATTTTTGCCCAAAAGATAAGAGCCATTAGCTATTTTCACTTCACAAGAAGAAAGAAACCTAGGGTTTAAACGAGAAGAAAGAAAATCCTGACAATGATGGATAATACGTGGTATAATTAGAAGTGATTCCAAAACACATAGCATCTTCTTCTCGGAAGATGTTAGAAATTGAATAGATATACACCAGTCTGAGATAGTTTGGCTAAAGAGAAGCTAGGTGATTACCACGTCCTTTCACAAAATATGCAGCACCTAATAATATTGAATCATTATGGACTTAAAGATCTTGGTCTTTAGCTATTCAAAATAATTCAGGGAAAAGCAGTCATCACAGTGTAGGCACTACTGTTTTCATGGTATTCAAATTGTGCCATATTTTCAGTTGGCATTCAGTATTAAGTAGAAGTAATTCTGGACTTTATAAAAATTAGAGTAAAACAACTGAGAAATAGTATTTAAAATACATATTGAAATTTATTTCCAATGAGATCTGAAAGCTATATGATATTGTCACCTCAATTAGACTCACAACTTTGAAGCAACACAATTTTCATTTTCAGAAATAGTTATTGAGCCTATAATTCAGTATCCTGTACTAGATGTTGAATGAATGAAGTAAACTATCTGCCTTCATGAAGTTTACAGTCTTCCAAAAATAGAGACATTGAACAATAAAAAATATATATATAAATTGCAAAATTCTGACAATGAAATAAACTGGATGCTGTGATGGAAAATAATAGAGAAAACTTACAGTAATCAGACACAGACTTCTAATTCATTTGGGGTTATACAAAAGAAGCCAAAATTTTATTTTAAGGTAATATATTAAAGGAACTATATGAAATTGCTGTTATTTGACCATATTTAAGCTACGAAAATGAGTATATCATATGATAACATCTAATGAAAAGAAACTGTGCCTTCAAAACTGAACTAGTCAGTTTGGGCAAATAAGGAAAAATAGTAGAAGACATTTTCTAGACACGCACATGTACACGCAGACAAACAAATCTGATATCAAATGTCTTTCCTTACTAAAAACTGGAAAATGGCAAAAGCTGGAACAAAAAGAAAAAGTGTGAGACAGGACAGATTTTTATTTCAGTATCTAAGACGAAAAAGCTGAAACAAAGAGACATTAAGTGACTTACAAAAACCATACAGTGACTGGATGATGTAGCAAGTGTTTAAAACCAGATCTAATTGCTGTTAATCTATTATATTTTTCACTATCATTTAACGGAATCTACTTCATATTAGAACTTGCTCATTATTTTACCTTGCCTCTGTATGTTTATATTTTATCAAAAGATAGACTGGCCCAGTTATGCTGAGAGTGCTATGTGTTAGTCAAATTCCAGATTTCCTTTAGCTTCAGGACACACCACTAGACTGCATTTTCTGACCTCCCCTGCAATTACATATGCCCATTAACCTGATACTGGCCATAGACTATGGGTAAAAGCAATATTCCATTTCCAGACCAGACTCATGAACTCTTCAAGACAATCTTTCACACACTCTCTCCTTCCACATCTGCCAATGAATGGAAAGGAGTTTAAGGTCTTCAGGAAAGCTGAAGCCACAAGATGGAAAAAGACCAAACCTCAAATGGCTAGAATGAAAGATGACCAGACCAGAACATCTGTCTGGATTCTTCGGGTTAAGTAATAAATTTTATATTATGTCATGAGACTTTTTAGAGTTTGTTGTGGTTGTTTCAGCAACTAATATCACTTACCCTAACTAATACACTGACATTGTTATTTTTAAGCTTCTTTTGTAGGTGTTCTCCAGGCATAATTTGAGTTAGAAGGTATATTACTTTTCCATGGATGCTGTAAAAAATTACCAGAAACTTAGTGACTTAAAAAATAAATCTATTACTTATAATTCTTCAGGTCAATATTTCTTTCTGGAGACTCTAGAAGAGAATCTGCTTTCTTACCTTTTGCTGCTTCTAAAGAATGCAAATGTTCCTTGGCTTGTTGCCCCCTTTCGTCTTCCAAGCTACTTATGGCAGTTGAGTCTTCTCCATATTATGTTCTTTTGAAACTAATTCTTCTGCCTTCCTCTTCCACATATAAAGACCCAATAATTACAGGGGGCTCACCTGGATAATCAAGAATTTGTTGTTGTTGTTCACTTTCTAAGTCATGTCTGACTCTTTGTCACCCCATGGACTACAGTGTGCCACGCTCCTCTGTCCTCCACTGTCTCCTCAAATTTGTGCAAATTCATGTCCATTAAGTTGGTGATGCTGTCTATCCATCCAATCCTCTGCTTCTCCCTTCTCCTTTCGCCTTCAATCTTTCCCAGCATCAGGGTCTTTTCAAATGAGTTGGCTTTTTGCATCAGGTGGCCAAAGCATTAGAGCTTTAGTTTCAGCAACAGTCCTTTCAATGAATAATCAGGGTTGATTTCCTTTAGGATTGATTTTAGATTGGTTTTATCTCCTTGCAGTCCAAGATCTCTCTGGAGTCTTCTCCAACACCACAGTTTCAAAGCATCAATTCTTTAGCACTCAGCCTTCTTTATGATCCAACTCTCTGCACATGACTACTGGAAAAACCATAGATTTGACTCAATGGACGTTTGTCAGCAAAGTGATATCTCTGCTTTTTAATACAGTGTCTAGGTGTGTCATACCTTTCCTTCCAAAGAGCAAGCATCTTTTAAGTTCATTGCTGCAGTCACCATCATCAGTGCTTTTGGAGTTCAAGAAAATAAAATCTGTCACTGCTTCCACTTTTTCCCCTTCTTTGTGCCATCAAGTAATGGGACCAGATGCCATGATCTTAGGTTTTTAATGCTGATTTTCAAACCAGCTTTTTCACTTTCCTCTTTCACCCTCATCAAGAGGTTCTTTAGTTCTTCACTTGCTGCCATTAAGGTGTCATCATCTGCATATGTGAGGCTATTGATGTTTCCCCAGATCTTGATTAAAGCTTGGGATTCATCCAGCCTGGCATTTCATATGATGTACTCTGCATAGTGCCAGTCAATCCCAAAGGAAATCAACCGTGAATATTCATTTGAAGGATTGATGATGAAGCTGACACTCCAATAATTTGGCCACCTGATGCAAAGAGCTGACCCATTGGAAAAGACCCAATGGGAAAGATTGAAGGCATGAGGAGAAGGGGATGACAGATGAGGAGAAGGGGATGACAGATGATGAGATGGTTGGATGGCATCACTTACTCAGTGGCATAAGTTTGAGCAAACTCCGGGAGATGGTGAAGAACAGGGAATCCTGGTGTGCTGCAGTTCGTGGGGTCCCAGAGTCAGACACAACTGAGCAACTGAACAACAGCTCTGCATAGAAGATAAATAAGCAGGATGACAATATACAGCCTTGTCGTACTCCTCTCTCAATTTTGAAGCAGTCTGTTGTTCCATATCCAATTCTAACTGTTGCTTCTTGACCCACATAGAGGTTTTTCAGGAGGCAGGTAAGGTGGTCTGGTATTCCCATCTCTTTAAGAATTTTCCAGTTTGCTGTGATCCACACAGGGCTTTAGCATAGTCAATGAAGCAGAAGTAGATTTTTTTCTGGAATTCTGTTGCTTTGTCTATGATCCAACAAATGTTGGCAATTTGATCTCTGGTTCCTCTGCCTTTTCTAAACCCAACTTGTACATATGGAAGTTCTCACTTCACATACTGCTGAAGCCTAGCTTGAAGGATTTTGAGCATAACCTTGCTAACATATGAAATTAGTACAATTATACAGTAGTTTGAACATTTTTTGGCATTGGCCTTCTTTGGGATTGGAATGAAAACTGACTTTTTCCAGTCCTGTGGTCAGTGCTGAGTTTTCCAAATTTGCTGATATTTTGAGTGAAACACTTTAACAGCATCATCTTTTAGAATTTTAAATAGCTCAGCTGAAATTCCATCAACTCCAGCAGCTTTGTTTATAGTGATGCTTCCTAAGGCCCACCTGACTTCATACTCCAGGATATCTGGCTCTAGGTAAGTGACCACACAATCATGTTTAACTGGGTCATTAAGACCTGTTTTGTATAATTTAAAATAATCATCCTATTTTAAGGTCAACTGATTCACAATCTTAAATCCATTGGTGATTTAATTCCCCTTTGCCTTGCAACCCAACACGTTCACAGTATTGTAGGGATAAAGATATAGACACTTTGGCAGAGTGGGGTGGGGGAAGCTAGGTGGAGGTGACATTACTCTACCAGGGAAGAATACCTACAACATGGCTTATTAAGTTTGGATTTCTCCTTAACTTTAACTGTGGATAAGCTTCTTTACCCAGATATTAATTACATTCTGATACCTCTCAGGGTAAAAATTAATATGCCTCTTAGAATTAACATAGAGAAGGCAATGGTAACCCACTCCAGTACTCTTGCCTGGAAAATCCCATGGACAGAGGAGCCGATAGGCTGCAGTCCATGGGGTCGCGAAGAGTTGGACACGACTGAGTGACTTCACTTTCACTTTTCATTTTCACGCATTGGAGAAGGAAATGGCAACCCACTCCAGTATTCTTGCCTGGAGAATCCCAGGGACAGGGGAGCCTGGTGGGTTGCCATCTATGGGGTCGCACAGAGTCGGACACGACTGAAGTGACTTAGCAGCAGCAGCAGTAGAATTAGCAAAATGACTTTTGCTGTCAAGTGTCTTTTAAAATAAGTATATTTAACTACATCACTTAGTCATTAATTAATTTGTATGTTCTTCAGAGTCTCATTTTTTTTTCTAGATACAATCTGACCACATTTGAACCACATTTGGGGACAATCTCACCTAGGGGGAAAATGTCAGAAAAGTAATGCTGTAAATATCTTTATGTCAGATACAGATTATCTAAAGGGTCTGCTTTTGCACTTTGGGTTCTTATTTAGAACTTCTAGCACTGTGTGTGTGTTCGTATACACATATCATACACATGCATGCATCCATATATGAGAAACAAACCTCCCCCCCCCCCAAAAAAAAGAGGTTGGGGAGGTGGGGAAAGAAGAGACTTGGAGTTATAATGAGAAAAGACACTGCAAAAATAACAGTGTGGCTTCTGTGGGATCCCATATTTATCCTCTCAGATGCTTCCAGAGCAAACAAAGTCCATTTATAAACGAAAGGAGGATTTTGCTGTCAACCTAGAAGCTCCGCCTGAGACCCAAGGAGGAAAGGCCCCACCCGCACTCTTTTAGTCTCTTACCTCATTGCCTGGAGCAAACACACCTTCTCTTAAACACACCACCTTCAATATCAGTCTTGGTCTCTGCAAATGTGGTCATTGGCATCTATGCTCACTTCTACAGTACAGAAAAGGAAAGCATTTAGTATTTAAATCTACCCAAGGAAGATAGATTAATGTGGTCATTTTTCCAGCCTCAATAATTTTATCTGAAATGAAATTCTACTTAAGTCAAATATTATATTTTCATGCACTCAACTGTTAGAATGGAGTACAGAGACTCTGACTATTACTCAGAATTAACCTGGCTACCACAGGGGAGGTGAAAATTCAGAGTGAGTAGTTAGGAAGGAGATGTGCCCTCTCACCCTCCCCACAACCTCTGGGTTCCAAGGGTCAAGAATACAGTGGAAAAGCAAGAGGTTAATAAATAGGCACAGGTCAATTTGAATCTGGACTTGACCATACTTAGTGTCTGACCACAAAAAATTCCACAAGCCCTCTGGTCCTTGGTTGGTTTTTTTTTTTTTTTTTTTTTTAATCTTTAAAAGGGTAGTAATCATTCCTACCTTCAAAAAGAACTTCTGTGATAATTTAAGAAGAATATGTTTGTGAGAGATTCTAACACAGCACCTGGCCCAAGTAGGTACTTAAGAACATTCAAGTACATTTTCAGTTCAGTTCAGTCCCTCAGTCATGTCTGACTCTTTGCGACCCCATGAATTGCAGCATGCCAGGCCTCCCTGTCCGTCACCAACTCCCAGAGTTCACTCAAACTCAAGTCCATCGAGTCAGTGATGCCATCCAGCCATTTCATCCTCTGTCATCCCCTTCTCCTCCTGCCCCCAATCCCTCCCAGCATCAGAGTCTTTTCTAATGAGTCAACTCTTCACATCAGGTAGCCAAAGTATTGGAGTTTCAGCTTCACCATCATTCCTTCCAAAGAACACCCAGGACTGATATCCTTAAGAATGAACTGGTTGGATCTCCTTGCAGTCCAAGGGACTCTCAAGAGTCTACTCCAACACCACAGTTCAAAAGCATCAATTCGTTGGCACTCAGCTTTCTTCACAGTCCAACTCTCACATCCATACATGACTACTGGAAAAACCATAGCATTTTACAGCTCTTTAAAAGTCCTGAGCCCACCAGACCTCGGATCTATCCCTACCCTTCCCCTGTTCTTCCTTCGTATTGCAGAAGGAATAACCTCTGCAGGCCTTCTTGCCTGGCTTCCAAATCCCTGCCTGGGTTTCGCCCATGGACAGCACTATGGAAGTTAGACAGCAAGGGGTACAGGGAGAATGCAAGGGATGCTCCCCTTCCCATGCCCCTGCCTCTGGTGGTTACTCTGGCAGCTTCTGCATCTCCTTTATGGCCCCACCTTCTATGATCCCATCTCCTTTACAGGTCCACCATGGTTCCAGATCCAGTAGGGTGATCTCAGACCTTTAGGCACAGTTAAATACTACTTCCTTCTAAACTAGGGCTGGTAATGGCTAGTGCTCAGTCACTAAGTTGTTTCTGACTCTGCAGGCCCATGGGCTGTAGCCCAGCAGGCTCCTCTGTCCATGGGATTTCCCAGACAAGAATACTGGAGGGGGTTGCCATTTCCTTCACGTTGCGTTAACTCACACATGATGGCCATGTGGCTGGGTTTGACTCTCCACTTCTCCATCACTCATGCAACTGCTCCCTGAACTAAGACTCTGTATTTTAGGTACTCAAAGTAATTTCTGTTTTGTTTTGTTTTTTCTGGTAAGATCTCAACTGTTAGAGTTCTTTTCCTCTTTCCCGAGCCGTGACAGTTGAGGGAACAATATAAAGGTCAGAAACCTAGCCCGCCTTGGATTTATTTGGTGGCTCAGTCAGTAAAGAATCCACCTGCAATATAAGAGACCCGGGTTCAGTCCCTGGGTCGGGAAGATCCCCTGGAGAAGGGAATGGCAACCCACTCCAGTATTCTTGCCTGGAGGATTCCATGGGCAGAGGAACCTGGCGGGCTACAGTCCGTGGGGTTGCAAAGAGTCAGACACGACTTAGTGACTAAACCACCGCAGCAAACTCTAAGGGCTTACAATCCTTGTTTTGATTTACTCACTACCTGTTCCCTTTATGTGATAATTATGATCATGATCTAATGATCAATAGGGAAGAGAAGGACCAGGAATTTCCTGTCACTATCATAGTGGGTGGATTGAGGGGTGTCATCAAATGGAAGGAAGACCTAGTCAGTTTAGATGTTCATCATCCTGGAGATCAGAGAGCAAGGCTTTCTAACTGGTAAAATAACAGGTAGATGACAGGCTAGACATGTGATGTGCAGGGAAAGTGGAAATGAGCATCAGGTACCTGATGAAGGACATTTGAGGAGCTTTTTGTTCGCTTCACTCTGGCATCTACTCAAATGACACCTCAAAGAAGCCTTCTCTGACCATCTCATCTAGACCAGTATCATCACATCACCACTCTTTCTTTGCTTTAACTTCAGAGCACTTACGAATACTGGATTCCACATTATACATTTACTCATTTATCATCTATTGTCTGTACTAGTAAGAAAGCCTCAGGAGGTCAAGGCTTTGTTACATTAGTCACTGAATGTCAAGAACCTAGTGCTGTACCAAGCACATAGCAAGCACTCAGGAAATTATGTGTTCAGTGAATGAATGAATGTGAGGACACTGAATGTCTTGCATCTGGATTGCCTTCTCCCCCACCACACATTCCCCATCTCAGCCAAGAGGATTCATTATCTACTTCTGCCTATAAACTCCAAGTTAACTACCAGCAGGCCCTCTTTGTGCCCTAACAAAATAACAGGTGATGATGTTTGAGTCTCAAGCAATGGTTTTTACCACTTCTAATAGTCTCTTGAACTGTGGTGTTGGAGAAGACTCTTGAGAGTCCCTTGGACTGCAAGGAGATCCAACCAGTCCATCCTAAAGGAGACCAGTCCTGGGTGTTCATTGGAAGGACTGATGTTGAAGCTGAAACTCCAATACTTTGGCCACCTCCTGTGAAGAGTTGACTCATTGGAAAAGACCCTGATGCTGGCAAAGATTGAGGGCAGGAGGAGAAGGGGACGACAGAGGATGAGATGGCTGGATGGCATCACCGACTCAATGAACATGGGTTTGGGTGGACTCCGGGAGTGGGTGATGGACAGGGAGGCCTGGCGTGCTGCAGTTCATGGGGTCGCAAAGAGTCAGTCTTGTGACTGAGTGACTAAACTGAACTGAACTGAACTGAAAGCTATTTACTTATCCCAATGTACCTTGTTTTGCCTCTTTTTTCTTGGCTTTTGCTTCCTAAATATCTCCCTGGGCCTTTTCACCTGTGCCTTGCCAATCTGTTTGTCTGGATATCTAGCTAGCCTCTGACTCAAGGTTTTAACTGACCATGAACGCACTTATATGTCTTGACTTCTTACTATTGCCCTGCTACCAACACCTCACGTAAGCCTCTAGTTCCTGGTTTTCCTTTCTTACCCATGTTCTGTGTATCCCAGTGCTGGCATGCTAAAACAAAGGAAAGAAAGGGAGGATACAGAGGGCAAAAATAGGAGACAGAGAAAATAAAACACTTTCTGCTTTCTCATTTCATCTAGGCTTACCAAGAGGACCTTGAGTTCTAGTTTGTTTGAGCTGACAACTTAATACCCAACCTTGAGGAAGATTATTTGGACTAGCCTGACCCAGTGTAACTCTGGTATAAAGCAGAAAGTTTGATCCTAATGCTGAGCTGTGCATTCCAACAGGAACCTCTAATCCCAGACTGATAAATAAGTAAAATTAGCCCTGCTAATCCCCAATTGCTAAAGGCCTGACTGATATGTTTGTGCTGTTGAAATAACACTTTTAAATTCTTTTCTTAACAGTATTTTGGGCTTGGAAACAGCTTCATTAGTCTCCCTATTTTATGGAGCTAATGTGCCCATTTTAATGGAAAAGGATTTGGCCTAAAAGAAGAAAACTGGATTCTGGCTCCAACCCTGCCACTCATTAGCTATGTGCCTTTGGACATTTGCCCCTTCTAGGGCTTAGTGTCCCTATCACTAAATGAAAGATGTGGACTTAAATGATCTCTGAAATTATTTCAAGCTTTATAATACTGTGCAATTTAGAAAGTAAGTAAAAGCACTGGTATGTGTAGGGTTTTTTGCCAAAAGTGAAAGTCACTCAGTCGTGTCCTACTGTTTGCGACACCATGGACTGTAGTCTATGGAATTCTCCAGGCCAGAATACTGAAATGGGTAGCCTTTCCCTTCTCCAGGGGATCTTTCCAACCCAGGGATCAAACCCAGGTCTCCTGCATTGCAGGCGGATTCTTTACCAATTGAGCCACAAGAGAAGAAAATAGTATGATACAGTGAAAGAAACCCTGGAATCCCAGAGCTCTTGTTTTTAATGATCCCTTTCTGCCTTCTTAGTTTCCATTCCTTTTCCTGTGAAAAATTAATATGAGTTTGAGCAAGAATATATCTGAGCTCCCTTCTTTTTCTCAGATCTTATAATTCCTACATTTCTATGATTATACAAAGGTTATTTGCCTGGCATACACTATGAACAAATTTTCACATCTTTGAAAACAGACAACTATGAAATGGCACTTGGAATTTGAGTGAGAGTAGTATAAAACCCTTTTCACCTTTTATGGGCTTTTCTATCAAGTAAATTTTAGGAGGAGAAAAACATTACTTAATTATTCATGATATGGATGGGTGGATACATAGATAAATAAAAGGAGGTAGAGATTTTATAATAAAGAGACAAGAAAAAAGAGAAGTAGCTAACATGAATATTTGACTTAATGTGGTTGTTAGTTTCAAGCCATAATCCAGATTTTATCTTTGATGAAAGGTGGTCCCAATAGATCCAGTCTTTGTCCTTGTTTTATTTCTCATAGTTTCAAATTGCACCCATTCCCCAGAACTGATCTGCTGGAACCAATGTATCATAGAGCTAATATCTCTAACATTGATTGAAGGACTTTTAAAATACTAAACTGTCAATATTTTCCTCACGAGAGCCTCCCTATTAATTAACATTGAGAAGCATTTATTTCTTAAATTTATTGTAAAATTATAATTAAAGTTAGATTATGAACCACAAATGCTTAAAGCTTATAACTCAAGTTTCTGTTGTTGTCATTGCTTGCCGTCACTAAGTCATGTCCAGCTCTTTTCTTCAACCCCATGGACTATAGCCCACCAGGCTCCTCTGTCCATGGGATTCTCCAGGCAAGAATACTGGAGTCGGTTGCCATGCCCTCCTCCAGGGGATCTTCCCGACCCAGGGACCGAACCCACGTTTCCAATGGCTCCTGCATTACAGGCGGATTCTTTAGCCCTGAGCCACCACAGAAGTGTGTGTGTGTGTATACATATACATATATATATACACACACATATATATATACACACATATATATATACATACATATATATATACACACACATATATATATACATATACACACACACATATATATATATATATATATACTTCTTCAGATTCTTTTACTTTACAGGTCATTGCTGTTGTTGTTCAGTCTGTCAGTCACGTCTGACTCTGCGATACCATGGACTGCAGCACACCAGGATTCCCTGTCCTTCACCATCTCCCAAAGTTTGTTCAAACTCATGTCCATTGAGTAGGTGATGCCATCCAACCATCTTATCCTCTGTCATCCCCTTCTCCTCCTGCCTTAAATGTTTCCCAGCATCAGGGTCTTTTCCAATGAGTGGATCTTTGCATCAGGTGGCCAAAGTGTTGGAGTTTCAGCATCAGTCTTTCCAATGAATATTCAGGACTGATTTCTTTTCAGATTGACTGGTTGGATCTCCTTGCAGTCCAAGGGACTCCAAGAGTCTTCTCCAACACCACAATTTGAAGCATCAATTCTTCAGCGCTCAGCCTTCACTATGGTACAACTCTCACATCTGTACATGACTACTGGAAAATCCATAGCTTTGACTAGATGGACCTTTGTTGGCAAAGTAACATCTCTGCATTTTAATACACTGTCTAGGTTTATCATAGATTTTACTCCAAGAAGCAAGCATCTTTTAATTTCATGGCTGCAGTCACTGTCCACAGTGATTTTCGAGCCCAAGTAAATAAAGTCTGTCACTGTTTCTATTGTTTCTCCATCTATTTGCCATGAAGTAATGGAACCGGCAACATTCAGAAAATGAAGATCATGGCATCTGGTCCCATCACTTCATGGGAAATAGATGGGGAAACAGTTGAAACAGTGTCAGACTTTATTTTTCTGGGCTCCAAAATCACTGCAGATGGTGACTGCAGCCATGAAATTAAAAGACACTTACTCCTTGGAAGAAAAGTTATGACCAACCTAGATAGCATATTCAAAAGCAGAGACATTACTTTGCCAACAAAGGTCCATCTAGTCAAGGCTATGGTTTTTCCTGTGGTCATGTATGGATGTGAGAGTTGGACTGTGAAGAAGGCTGAGTGCCAAAGAATTGATGCTTTTGAACTGTGGTGTTGGAGAAGACTCTTGAGAGTCCCTTGGACTGCAAGGAGATCCAACCAGTCCATTCTAAAGGAGATCAGTCCTGGGTGTTCTTTGGAAGGAATGATGCTAAAGCTGAACCTCCAATACTTTGGCCACCTCATGCAAAGAGTTGACTCATTGGAAAAGACTCTGATGCTGGGAGGGATTAGGGGAAGGAGGAGAAATGAGATGGCTGGATGGCATCACGGACTCGATGGACATGGGTTTGAGTGAACTCCGGGAGTTGGTGATGGACAGGGAGGCCTGGCGTGCTGCAGTTCATGGGGCTGCAAAGAGTCGGACATGACTGAGCCACTGAACTGAACTGAACTGAACCGAATGGAACCGGATGCTATGTTCTTCATTTTTGTACAAGTTATTACATAATATTAATATAGTTCCCTGTGCTATACAGTAGGTCCTTGTTGATTATCTATTTTATACATAGTAGGGTGTATGTGGGCTTCCCTGGTGGCTCTATGGTAAAGAATCTGCTTGCTATGTAGGAAACCTGGGTTCGATCCCTGGGTTGGGAGGATCCCGTGGAGGAGGGCATGGCAACCCACTCCAGTACTCTTGCCTGGAGAATTCCATGGACGGAGGAACCTGGCAGGCTACAGTCCATAGGGTCACACAGAGTCCGACACAACTAAAGCAACTAAGCAGCAAGAGTAGTATATATACGTTAATCTTAACCTCCCAATTTATCCCCCACCCCCGCCACCCCCTTTGTATAATACCCATCCTTTTTATCACAAAGGTTTGGAATGACTTTTAACAAAATATATTAAATTTATAAGACAGAAAACCAAGGCCAGAGAAAGAGGAGAATGCAGATGTACCATCCATAAGGGTGAATTGATTGCTATGACTGGGCCTCACATTTAATTATGAACGCCTTTGTAGCCAGGGCCATAATTCTTATCAGAGAGTAAGTAGTATATCAGGGTCTAAAAAAGAGACAAAACTATTTTAGTGCTAAATTCTAAATAGAATGGTATGTATGGCTTTACATGAGTGATATAAAGCTTTTTGTGGACCAAATCCTCAATATATTTAAATTAGGAAGTGGATCTTGGCATGTGGATACTCAAATATGTGTTCTTAGACATTAGTCACTCATTTAAAATGTTTCTGTTTGAAGTATGGTTGTTTTCAAATATATTAATCTCTCAATGACCAGAGCAAAAAGAAAACACAGATATTCTGTTAACTATTAACAAAATAAGTAAAAATTTTGAATTACACAATAAAATCTGTTACTTAGAGAAAAAGAAGTAGATTTTGGATGACTAATTTTGGTGATAACTCTAAATAAACGCTCAAAGCGTAAGATTAAAGAACAACTTGAGAAATGAATATGTGATAATTGGTAAAGACCAATTCTGAAACTGTCTGGAAATTCTGTTGTTCCAAGGCAAGAATGAAAAGTACTTGGGGAAATGAACAGACTATGTCTCTTAGATAGCCTACTCAGAACTCCACTTGGCACAACTCAGCTTCTGAAAGAAGATATAAGAAATTATATTCTCATTTGATTATTATGGGAAAAAAATAGAAATCATTTTCTCAGACTAAGCCTTGGAGACTGGGCTTCCACACTAGGAATGAATCCTTAAGTTTGGAAAATCAGATGAACAAGTGCGTAACTCATACTCTGGTCTGAATTAAAGACCACCCCATCTCTATACAGAATTTGACTCTGTGTGCATACAAAAGCAATAGATTAAGAATCTTCACAATTGGAGACTGACTTAGCCACAGTAGAATATGGTCTGGTAAAATAGGAGTATAATATCTTTTCATTAATCTGGGCTTTCCATACACTTTCCCCTCTAAAATCCATGTGCTGTTACAGCAGGGGGTTCTCTAACCCCTTTGCTAAAGGTGGGCCTCCTCGATGCATGACCCCCAGTCTACTACTCACTATACTTCAGTTATAAATAGTCATTTAATGTTTTTCCACCCCTTCAGACAGTACAGGTATACGAAATACATCCATCATTTTCATTACTGATATCCTTTTATGTTGAGAATAGTGTCTGATTTATTATTGATCTTCAAACTCCATTTGTTAAATATGTGAATACATAGATAATGTTGCTATTTTTCAATGTTGTTTCATAACTTTTTGTTAAGTGATCATTCTGCTCATCAGGAGTGACCTCCTGTGTGTATGTGGGATGTAACAGGATGTAGTAGGTATGATAATATTTAATCCTTAAACTATCCTATCAGGGAAATTTGATTATTATCTTCCATTTTACTGATGAGAAAGTTGGGACACTAAAAGGAAAAAGAACTCCCCAGGGTTGTACTGTGGGTAAACTATGAAACTAAGAATAAATTAAAAGATGCTTACTCCGTGGAAGGAAAGTTATGACCAACCTAGATAGCATATTCAAAAGCAGAGATATTACTTTGCCAACAAAGGTCCGTCTAGTCAAGGCTATGGTTTTTCCAGTGATCGTGTATGGATGTCAGAGTTGGACTGTGAAGAAAGCTGAGCATCGAAGAATTGATGTTTTTGAACTGTGATGTTGGAGAAGACTCTTGAGAGTCCCTTAGACTGCAAGGAGATCCAACCAGTCCATCCTAAAGATCAGTCCTGAGTGTTCTTTGGAAGGACTGATGCTAAAGCTGAAACTCCAGTACTTTGGCCACCTCATGCGAAGAGTTGACTCATTGGAAAAGACTCTGATGCTGGGAGGGATTGGGGGCAGGAGGAGAAGGGGACCACAGAGGATGAGATGGTTGTATGCATCACTGACTCGATGGACATGAGTTTGAGTGAACTCTGGGAGTTGGTGATGGACAGGGAGGCCTGGCGTGCTGCGATTCATGGGGTCACAAAGAGTCGGACACAACTGAGTGACTGAACTGAACTGAACTGAACTACCACATAATGTGAGCCCTATGACCAAATTACCTTTCAGAACTTTAATAATTTCATCCTCTCACAAAGTACCCATCTCCCTACACTCTTACTGACATTATTATTATTAATTATTGGTGAATCATTGTTTTAACTTGCTTTTCTTTGATAAAAAGTTGAGATTGAATATTATTCAATTGTTTATTAGTTTTAAGTGTTTCTTAAGGATATGTAAGTTAGCACACGTAAGTTTTAATTGATGGAGGCAAAGGAAAAAGAAAGACCAAGAAATAGACTTATTGTTCAGGGTAAACAACAGGTCTAACTAACTAACTAAACTAACTAGAGTGTTGCCCATGGGGACAAGGAGATGTGGGGGGAGGTACCAGCAGCAAACATCTCTGTTTTTAGAGCGGTCATTAGTTTATCCTCCAAAGCTAGTGTTCAGGGAGGAAAGGGGGCACTGTTACTAATACCGTCGAGACCACAGGTGTCAACCAGGACTGTCAACTGGCAACTGGTATATAGAGCCATCTAACCTATTCTTCACCTTACCAGACTGGCTCTAGCTCTGAAATGCGGTGACTGCTCCTGGTTACCTCAAACTGTTTTATTCAGCATATCATGTGGGCCATGTTCACTTTTTTTTTAACATTCCAGGCATTGCACAACTATTTGTACTGTCCCTGTCAGTGTGTCCACTTGGGAGACGACACACCTGTTCCAATGATGTCGTAACTGTTCAAAACATTTTTTTGTAATTCTGTTTGGCATCACCTTCTGAACCATTAATGTCTTCTTTAAAAAGTCAATCTGAACATATCTTGTTAATCTTTTTATTCCACTTAGCTCCTTGCATGTAGAATCACTCAATAAATAGTCACTGGATTCAGTGAAATGCAACTAGATTCCAAAGCTCAAAATTACCCTCAGAGAATTAAGACTCATTACTGTTGAGTCTATTCATTAGGCCACAACTTAGAAAACACAGACTGGAAAGAAATATGGTAACCATGCTTATCTCTGAGTTTTAGAATTATAAATAAAACTTCAGAAAACAATAAAAAGATGAAAATCAAAGCTTTCATTATGAATATGTATTAGTTTTAAATTAAGAAAATGTTCATCTTGTTTTGTGTTTATATACTATGCCTTAGGTAATTCCAAAGAAGAGTTTCTCAAATACGTTACATAATATTTCCATTTTGGGAATATGTGTACACCCTTCAGAGGTGATTACTTGGAAAGGAACAACACCCATTTACATGAGTACATCCTGTAATGTTTGTTTAAAAAAATAATCCACTACTTTATAATCATGCTTCTATTTTAGACATTTTCATGAATATAAGTCATGACATGGATGCTATGAGGGACATGATTTTAAAAATAAGAGAAATAAACATTCAAGAAATAAGCAGATGACACTTGGGGTCAGGGCACCTAGCCAGCTGCCTGGTGAGTAGTCTCCAGAGCTGTGAAACGGAGCAACGACAGTGATTCATCTGTAAGTTCTGCCTAGTGATAAGCAAGAGGGACATTTGCCCAGCCAGATATTTAGAGACTGAGAACAAGCGTTATCATTCCAGTCTTATGGAATGAAATTAAAGCGTAAAAGTCCTAACAGTTTGCCTGAACTCTCAGACCAGAGTGTTGAGAGGGCATATACCAAGGACCCACATCAATACACATATATTTCTGCCAACTGCGTAACCAACTAAAACAGCCACACCCTCAACACAAACTGCCCATAAACCAAGAGCTAATTAAACACAAACAGTTGTTATCACTCACCACCGGATGGAGTGGTATATGGTAAGGGTGTTCTGAGCAAGAGTGTTCATGTCAATGTGACTTTTTATGAAAAAAACTTTCTTAACCTTGTGGATGGAAGAACGGGAAAGAGAAGAAGAGGCAGTACTGTGGCTGGTGGCTGAGAACTCAGGGTCATCCAAAGACGCCAGGGATTTATGTTGAAGGAGGCCATGTTACCAGCTTCTTTTGAGCCAGAACCACTGGAAGGGGACCATGTTCGGAGCAAATGTTCCCACGTGACTGCCGCTTTCCCTGTGCATGAATATAAGTCTGGGCTATAAAGGAGGTAGGGACAGTGGGAAGCCAAAACTGGTTCCCCTCTCCTAGTGGAAAGGAGACGCATGCTGTCCGTTGTAAAAAGAAAACATTATAAAGTGCCTGTTTATGTGCTGAAGTAATTTCTAATTACTGGAGGCAGGGAGCGTGGTCTGGTGTGGTTACGGGAGGGCGCACAGCACCAGGACAGCAGCCATTCTGTTCTGCTCTCAGCCTCCTCCTATTGACTGGTGGCTTGTCACCTAACCTCCTCCCTCCTCAGACTCCCAGCTTGACCATATGGGTGAAACTTCCCATTCAGTACTTCATATTCTCAAGCACTTCAAAAATTTAGGCTAATTAATAGTATCCCATTGCGGCTGAAAAATTATTATTATGAAGATGATGATGCTTTCAGTTGATGGCGATCAGAGGCACACAGACTTGACATGACTTCCCTCCAGGGGCTAGAAGCCCTAAGTGTGGGTAAAGAGCTAAGCTTGGGCTATCACCACTCAACCCCACACCCTCCCAGCCCACACCAAGGAACTCACAGAGTGCTTTGAGGATACAGAAGCCATTTATTCAGCCTATGGGACAACTCAGAATAGGTGTTAAAGAAATACAAAGCATTTCTAATACAGACGGGGGCTTTCTTTTCACAAAGCCACACCAGTATTCCTGAACCCTTGATTCACTGGGCAGATCTCCTTCCTGGTCATTTTCTCTGCTCTAGAGACTGTCACAAGGACAGAGTGTTCAAATTAGCCTGAATTACTGCTCTCTTATTTTAGTTAATTTATCTCTTTAAAAAATTACAACATACTCCTAGAAAAATAAGGTTTAAATGACAGAGGGAAAAGAGAACATAACTTCCTCTCAGTTCAGTTCAGTTCACTTCAGTCACTCAGTCGTGTCCGACTCTTTGCGACCCCATGAATCGCAGCATGCCAGGCCTCCCTGTCCATCACCAACTCCCAGGGTTCACTCAGACTCATGTCCATCGAGTCAGTGATGCATACAACCATCTCATCCTCTGTGGTCCCCTTCTCCTCCTGCCCCCAATCCCTCCCAGCATCAGAGTCTTTTCCAATGAGTCAACTCTTCGCATGAGGTGGCCAAAGGACTGGAGTTTCAGCTTTAACATCATTTCCTCCAAAGAAATCCCAGGGCTGATCTCCTTCAGAATGGACTGGTTGGATCTCCTGGCAGTCCAAGGGACTCTCAAGAGTCTTCTCCAGCACCACAGTTCAAAAGCATCAATTCTTCGATGCTCAGCTTTCTTCACAGTCCAACTCTCACATCCATACATGACCACTGGAAAAACCATAGCCTTGACCAGATGGACCTTTGTTGGCGAAGTAATGTCTCTGTTTTTGAACATGCTATCTAGGTTGGTCATAACTTTCCTTCCAAGGAGTAAGCGTCTTTTAATTTCATGGCTGCAATCACCATCTGCAGTGATTTTGGAGCCCAGAAAAATAAAGTCTGACACTGTTTCCACTGTTTCCCCATCTATTTCCCATGAAGTGATGGGACCAGATGCCGTGATCTCTAGGCTTCTCTTAACCCTTTGCTAACTACCCCCAGTCCAATTTACCACTGCTAAACACTGTTCACTTTTTTGTTTGTCTCTCAAAGCAGTCACAAAAAATAATAATACATATGCAGGAGACCAGATGGTCTGACTAATACTCAATATTTCCTAACTATATAATCTTGGCCAAATTCTTAAACCTTTTTGAGCTTCGGTTTCCTCAGAGATGGAGAAGGCAGTGGCACCCCACTCCAGTGCTCTTGCTTGGCAAATCCCATGGACTGAGGAGCCTGGTGGGCTACAGTCCATGGGGTCGCTAAGAGTCAGACACGACTGAGCAACTTCACTTTCACTTTTCACTTTCATGCATTGGCGAAGGAAATGGCAACCCACTCCAGTGTTCTTGCCTGGAGAATCCCAGGGACGGGGGAGCCTGGTGGGCTGCTGTCTATAGGGTTGCACAGAGTCAGACACGACTGAAGCGACTTAGCAGTTCCTCAGAGAGGTTTAAGAATTCCTATGGGAATAATTACAATGCCTACTTTATAGGCTATTTTAAAGATTAAATGATACCTACATTGTACAGTTAAATAAATGTTAACTATTATTTATAGGAATATATAGACTCCTTTGGGGCTTAGGATCATTCCAAGAATGAGTTTTACCAGTTGGTTTTTTAACACAACCTTCTGCCATAGCCAAAAGGATTTTTTTCCACTGCTGATTTGTAAAAATGGGGCAATACTCAGAGTATTGACAACCAGCCTGGCTCAGACACTGAGCAGTCAGGAAGAATACAATGAACAATCAGAGTTGATGCCAGACAAAAATAGTAGGTGGATAGCAGCTGAATATCAGCTATGTCTAAGGAAAACATTGTCTTCTGTTTAAATCATTTACTCAGTTTCTTTGGAATGCTTCATCATTTTTAATAGTGCCTTAAAAAACACGGTAATATACTTTGTTAATTGATTTCTTACTTAATTGCTATGTGTCAAAGAACATGCTCTATGTGATTTCTATCCTCTGAAAGGAGTTAAGAAATATTTGGGCCCGGTATATAGTCAAAGTCTTTGAAAATGCTTCACGGGTATTTTGAAAGGATGCCTATTGTGCAGTTGTATTGTTGTGTCAGTCGCTCAGTTGTGTCCTACTCTTTGTGACCCCACAGACAGTAGCCTACCAGGGCTTTCTGTCCATAGAATTCTCCAGGCAAGAATACTGGAGTGGGTTGCCATTTCCTCCTCCAGGGGATCTTCGCCACCCAGGAATCGAATCCGCATCTCCTGTATTGCAGGCAGATTCTTTACAGTCTGAGCCAGCAGGGATTCCCTTGTGCAGTTGTCAGGCCTCTTGTGCAGTTGTAGATGCATGTTTTTTATATACCCACAAAATTAGAGTTTTTATATTGTGTTGTTCAAATTTCTATGACTCCACTGTTTTGTTGCTTGTTTCTATCAATTATGGAGAGTGGTATATTAGAAATTTTCTGTAATGGTTGCTGATTCTTCTTTTTGTTTGTTTGTTTGTTTTGTCAGTTTTGATGGAGGCTGCTTATTACTAAGTGATAAGTTCCAATTTCCTATAAAAGTAATTCAAAGTCTACTACTGCCTCCTCATAAATTAATTATCTAGGTTTGTCTCTATTGAGGTCCATAAACAATTGACAGTTACTTTATAAACCACATGGTTGAACTGTTAAAAACATTCTAATAAGCTGTTTAGTTATTTAATATGTATTAGAAAAAATATAAAAACATCGTTTCAAACCCAAGATTTCATGAATTTATTGCTTTAAAGTGAAATCAAAATTATTTAAGCTTTTAAAGAGAGAGTTAATTTAAAGAAAAATATTTAGTATATAAGTTTACAGATTACACTAGAGTATGGAAAATATATTGAAGATAGCTCACAAAAGACTATGGCTTGAGATATCTTAAGCTAAATAATAAATTAAAGAAAAGTCTGTTACACTCCCTTCGTGGATCCCAGCCTTGTCATGGTGAAGGGGTTTGTGTAACTCAATGAAATTATGAGTTATGCTGTGCAGGGCCACCCAAGAAAGATAGTCACGGTGAAGAGTTCTGATAAAATGTGGTCCATTGGAGGAGGGAATAACATACCACTCCAGTATTCTTGCTGTGAGAACCCCATGGAGAGTATGAAAAGCCAAAAAGATATGACATCAGAAGATGGGCCCCTAAGTCAGAAGGTGTACAATATGCTAATGGGAAAGAGCAGAGGGCAATTATTAATAGCTCCAGAAAGAATGAAGCAGCTGGACCAAAGAGGAAACAACGCTCAGTTAAGGATGCATCTGGTGGTGAAAGAAAAGTCAGATGCTGTAAAGAACAATATTGCATAGGAACCTGGCATATTAGGTCCATGAATCAAGATAAACTGGACATGGCCAAGCAGGAGATGGCAAGAGTGAACATCGATATCTTAGGAATCAGCAAACTAAAATGGACAGGAATGGATGAATGTAATTCAGACGACCATTATATCTACTACTGTGGATAAGAATCCCTTAGAAGAAATAGAGTAGCTCCCATATCAATGAAAGAGTCCAAAGTGCAATACTTGGGTGCAATCTCAAAAACAACATGATCTCAGTTTGTTTCCAATGCAAACCATTCAGCATCACAGTAATCCAAGTCTATGCCCCAACCACTGATACAAAGAAGCTGAAACTGATTGGTTCTATGAAGACCTATAAGACCTTCTAGAACTAACACCAAAAAAAGATGTCCTTTTCATCATAGGGGATTGAAATACAAATATAGGAAGTCAAGAGATACTTGGAGTGACAGACAAGTTTGGCCTTGGAGTACAAAATGAAGCAGGACAAAGACTAACAGAGTTTTGTCAAGAGAATAATCTGGTCATAGCAAATACCCTTTTGCAACCACCCAAGAGACAATTCTACACATGGACATCACCAGGTGGTCAATACCTAAAATCAGATTGATTATATTCTTGGCAGCCAAAGATTGAGAAGTTCTGTACAGTCAGCAAAAATGACCTGGAGCTGAATGTGGCTCATATCATGAACTCCTTGTTGCAAAATTCAGACTTATTTTGAAGAAAGTAGGGGAAACCATTAGGCCATTCAGGTATGACCTAAATCAAATCCCTGTGATTATACAGTGGAGGTGATGAATAGATTTAAGGAGTTAGATCTAGTAGACAAAGTGCCTGAAGAACTATGGATGAAGGTTCATCACACCGTACAGGAGGCAGTGACCAAAACTATCCCAAAGAAAAAGTGATGCAAGAAGGCAAAGTGGTTGTCTGAGGAGGCTTTACAAATAGCTGAGAACAGAAGAGACGTGAGAGGCAAGGGAGAAAGAGAAAGCTATACCCAGCTGAATGCAAAGTTCCAGGGAATAACATGGAAAGATAAGAAGGCCTTCTTAAATGAACAATGCAAAGAATAGAGGAAGACAATGGAATGAAAAAGACTAGAGATCTAAGAAAATTGGAGATATCAAAGGAACATTTCATGCAAAGATGAGCATGGAGGACAGAAATGGTAGAGACCTAACAGAAGCAGAAGAGATTAAGAAGGTATCAAGAATATACAGATGAACTATATAAAAAAAGATCTTAATGACTTCTTTGACAATGATGGCATAGTCACTCACCTAGAGCCAGGCAACCTGAAGTGTGAAGTCAAGTGGGCTATAGGAAGCATTATTATGAACAAAGCTGGTGGAGGTGATGAAATTCCATCTGAGCTATTTTAAATCCTAAAAGATGATGCTGTTAAAGTATTGCGCTCAATATGTCAGCAAATTTGGAAAACTCAGCAATGGCCACATGACTGAAAAAGGTGAGTTTTCATTCCAATCCCAAAGAAGATCAATGCCAACAAATGTTCAAACTACAATATAATTGTGTTCATTTCACATGATAGCAAAGTAATGCTCAAAATCCTTCAAGTTAGGCTTCAGCAATATGTGAAGTAAGAACTTCCAGATATACAGGTTGGTTTTAGAAAAGGCAGAGGAACCAGAGATCAAATTGCCAACATTTGAAAGATCATGAAGAAAGCAAAGGAATTCCAAACATCTACTTCTGTTTCATTGACAACACTAAAGTCTTTGACTGTGTGGATCATAACAAACAGTGGAAAATTCTTAAAGAGATAAGAGTAGCAGACCATCTTACCTGTCTCCTGAGAAACCTGTTTGCGGTTCAAGAAGCAACAATTAGAACCAGACATGGAAAAACTGACTGGTTCAAAACTGGGAAGGTAGTAAGACAAGGCTGTATATTGTCATCCTGATTATTTAATGTCTATGCAGAGTACATCATGCGACATGCTGGGCTGGGTGAATCACAAGCTGGATTCAAGATTGCTGGAAGAAATATCAGTAATATCAGATATGTAGATGATACCGCTCTAATGACAGAAAGTGAAGAGGAACTAAAGAATATCTTGCTGAGGGTGAGAGAAGAGAGTGAAAAAGCTGGCTTGAAACTCAACATTCAAAAAACTAAGATCAGGGCATCTGGTCCTATCAGTTCATGGCAAATAGAAGGAGGAAAGTGGAAGCAGTGACAGATTTTCTTTTCTTGGGCTCCAAAATCACTGTGAATGGTGTTTGCATCCATAAAATTAAAAATTGTTTGCTCCTTGGAAGGAAAGATATTACAAACCTAGACAGGATATTAAAAAGCAGAGCCATCACTTTGCCAACAAAGGTCCATAGAGTCAAAGCTGTGGTTCCTCCAGTAGTCATATAGAGATGTGTTAGACCATAAAGAAGGCTGAGTGTCAAAGAATCGATGCTTTCAAATCATGGTGCCGGAAAAGACTCTTGAGAGTCCCTTGGGCAGCAATAGATCAAGCCAGTCAATCCTAAAGGAAATCAACCCTGAGTGTTCACTGGAAGAACTGTTGCTGAAGCTGAAGCTCCAATACTCTGACCTCCTGATGCAAAGAGCCAATTCAGTGGAGAAGAAAGCTGAGAAAGATTGAAAGCAAAAGAAGAAGGAGGTGGCAAAAGATGAGATGGTTAGGTAGCATCACTGACTCAATGAACTTGAATTTGAGCAAACTCCAGGAGATAGTGGAGGACTGAGGAGACTAATGTGCTGCATTCCATGGTGTCACAAAGAGTCGAACAAAACTTAGCTACTAAACAACAACAACAACTATTACAAAGCAACAAGCATGTCTTTAAAGTGCTATACTCTGCTCAGCAAGCTGTGGGCAGACAGTAAATATAGTGACACCCCCTTATAATTCTATAGTAAAAATGGAGACTGAACTGGACTTACAGACTAATAGAGGATGAGATGGTTGGATGGCATCATTAACTCAATGGACATGAGTTTGAACAAACTCCAGGAAATAGTGAAGGAAGGACAGGGAAGCCTGGCATGCTGTAGTCCATGGGGTTGCAAAGAATCAGACACAACTGAGAGACTGAACAACAACACTAACAATTCTAAATAGTATCTAGATGTATTTGTGCTTTTTTAAGAAACACTATTTACCTTGAATATATTTATATGTAAAAAAAGTCTTGCTTTACTTATTTAACTAATTGCATGTCTGAAACCACCAAGCTTTCTTTTTAATTGAAATATAGCTGACATCCAATACTCTGTTAGTTTCAGGTGTACTAAGTAGTGGTTTGACCTTTGCATACATTATGAAATTATCACCATGTTAAGTCTAGTAACCATCTGTCCCCATACAAAGTTACTACAATATTATTAACCATATGTCTTATGTTGCATACTAGATGGATAAAAAAAATGAGGAGTTGGTTGAAGTTTTTATTTGAGATCATTTGTAGATGTTAATTTGCCCTTTTTAAGGCCACTAACTCCAGTACTTTTGCCTGGAAAATCCCATGGATGAAGGAGCCTGGTAGGCTGCAGTCCACGGGGTCACGAAGAGTTGGACACGACTGAGCAACTTCACTTTTACTTTTCACTTTCACGCATTGGAGAAGGAAATGGCAGCCCACTCCAGTGTTCTTGCTTGGAGAATCCCAGGGACGGGGGAGCCTGGTGGGCTGCCATCTATGGGGTCACACAGAGTCAGACACAACTGAGGTGACTTAGTAGTAGTAGTAGCAGTAGTAACTGTCATAATAGAGCATTGCCAATAGTTTGATACTTTTAACAGAGAAGTGTTTTGGCTACAGTTCTCCGATAGTAACACAGCTTATAATCTATATAGTCTTTGAAGTCTGCAAAGCACTTTCCCAGAGGCTGATTAGTTTAATCTTGACACAACCTTGCAAAGTAGGTAGAGTGTTGTTACACAAAGTGTGAGGATGTCCTGGGAGGACCGTAACTTAGATCTGTTGGAGTCAGAGATTTGTCTTCTAGGAAGTTTAAAACAGCCAGTGCATTTCAGGAGAAAACAGTTTGTCTTTAGGGAAGGTCCTCCTGTTCTGGGAGAGATTGTTTTTGTCAAGCAGTTATAAGGCAGAACATTATGAGCAATTCTCTGGAAAGCCTGTTGGACTGAATGTACACCCATGGCAGATTCATGTCAATGTATGGCAAAACCAATACAATATTGTAGAGTAATTAGCCTCCAATTAAAATAAATAAATTAAAAAATAAAAAATTTGGTTTTATAATATAAAATAAATCTATTCATAAGACCACAACACTAAAGATTTACAGGCAACTTTGAAGATTTTGTTTTCAGTTTCCCTTTGCTGAAAAATAGTATTTGTTCTTGGAAGATGTGTCTATATTCTTGCCTAGACACTGGCTCATAGGAAAGGACAATTGGTTGATGGTCAACAGAAACAGGCAAGGTTGACCTTTTCTTTCGTGTCGCCCTAACAACAGACTGTGAAATGCATAAGACCTGGATGTGGAGTGTACTGGCTAAACCAGTGATTTCTCAAACCTGGTGCCACTGAGAGCTTTAATATCACAGGCTTCAGTACATATGCCATGATCTACTGTGATTGCCAAGTCCGTGACAGGTAGAGCAGGCTTCATCTTGGAGGTAAGGGTTCACATTTCCTTGAAGGAATTGGATCTCCCTATTATGATTCATCCTAGGGAAGAAAAGAGAGCCTGGGGAGATGGTTCTCCAATATGCCCATGGGAAGGTGCTGAGCTGGCTCCATATATCATGGAAAATGAGTTATGCAAGTAATTAGAATTTGGATGTGGGTACTTATGGGAGGGGTTATAAGCAAAAGACATCAAGCCAATAAGGCTTAATCATCAGGCTCCCTGACGTGGGACTGCCCCTTCAGAGGTCTTGGGTAGAAACTTAGCAATCGGCAGATATGGTCAGGTTTTTAAAACTTGCAAAGTAAAATGTTTTTGTATTATTTTGTTTACAGAGAGCTCCCATATTATATCAATTTCATTCCCCCACAGACTCTAGGTCTGTCTTAATTCTAAGATAATCTATATTGAACTTTTTTTATCTTCAAATTTTCAGTAAAGTTCCATGAAATATTGTAGCCGTGTCTTGGTTGTTCTCTGGAGGAATTAAAGGATATTGGGTTTACACTTGTGAAATGGTGTAGTGAAAGTGTTAGTCCCTCAGTCATGTCCAACTCTTTGCAACCCCAGGGACTGTAGCCAGACAGGCTTCTCTGTCCATGGATTTGCCAGGTAAGAATACTGGAGTGGGTAGCCATTCTCTTCTCCAGGGGCTCTTCTTGACTGAGGGATCGAACCTGGGTCTCCTGCATTGCAGGCAGACTCTTTTCCATCTGAACTACCAGGGAAGCCCAAAATGGTAAAGGATTGTGACAAAATCCTGGAAATGCTGTTTATTGTTCAGTAGTCGACCAATGGAAAGTAAAACAGTGATCTGGGGAATGACTGTTAGGAGTCAGATGACCCTGACAACACACGGGAAAGTGTCACCAAGGCAGGAGTGTGCCTTGACCAGACACGCTCACCAACACTCATATATATATTGATGGGAATGGTGCCTTGAAAGAAATACTATGTATGTATGTATGAATGTAGGTGCCATTGGAGTTACACTCATTTTAAAGAATAATGAACTAAAGAGAACAGAAATGAAGCAAATAACAAGAAGACTATAAAACTAGTTAGAAGAATTTGTAGAAATGGAGCTCAAGTCTTCTGCTTTCATAGTCAGTTTTCACATCCTGAAAATGGTAAAAACTTGAGGATCAGAGGTTTCCCATCTAGGAAAATTGAGCAAAAGTAAAGAAGCAACTTTAAGCAAATTCTACTTGCTGATACAGTAAGACATTTGCATGTCTGTATGAAGTGCTTGATAGCATCCAGGATTCTTGTTTGAGCAAGAATTTCAAACTAGACTTTACCATCAGACCTCTGTTATTCTGTTTCCTCTGCCTGATTCCATTTTTAAGAACTCCAAAAGCAGATAAAACTAATCTGTGGTGAAGGCAATTAGAAAGTGATTTTTTTTTTTTTTTTTTTAGAAAGTGATTGAAGGAGGGCCAGGAGAACTGATGGGAAAAGTAGTACAAAGGAACTTTCTTATCCTCTATCTCATTACAGTCGTCCAAATTTACTGCCTGCAATGCAGGAGACACAGAAGTTGCGGGTTAGATTCTTGGGTTGAGAAGGTCCCCTGAAGAAGGAAATGGAAACCCACTCCAGTATTCTTGCCTGGAGAATCCGGGTGGAGAGAGGAGCCTGGCAGGCTACAGTCCATAGTGTTGCAAAGAGTAGGACACAACTGAACGACTGAGCATGCAAAGTTATCAAGCCAAATACCTAAGAACTGTGTATTTTGTTGTACATGAATTAAACTTCAGTAAAAATATGAAATAAATGACTAACAAAACCACGTATAAAAATAAAAATTAAATTATAACTCTGTTATTCTGTAGAGGCATGAGTAAAGCCTCTCAAGACTCTAGGAGGTAAGATTAAGATTCCCTGCTCTTCCTGTTGCAAGGGAAAATGTTTCCCCACATTACTGTACGTCACACATCTGTCTCCTTTTTATCTCTCACTGTCACTGGAGAACAATGCCATTGGCAGACACAGTATGATTATCAGGCAAAACAATATTATTACTGGAAAAATTGGCAAGATGTTTTCAGCAAAATCCTTTTCCCAATCATAGGGTCGCATTTCCTTTCCTTCTATTCTCTGATATTCTAGTCTCTCTGCTACAAACTTTTTTAAAAATAAACTCTCATGTGGCCCTATAATTCTGAGTACTGTGAATTTCTGTTTTTCCGGGCTCCAGCTCAACAGGATTAATTCCAAGTAAGTAAATGCAGACGTGGTTCTGTTGTTTTGTTGTTTCTGTTTGTTGCTCTACTTTTGAAAAGTTTTACACTAACTACCTCACTGGTCTATTTTTTTTTTTTTGGTATATTTTTTAATAAATGTATATATTTTTCTTAAATATAACCTTGGTATAAATAAATTTAATCTCAGAAATAGCCACCATTCACATCTAAATGTTTTGTTCCACAGTTGAGATCGTGAGATCATTTTTATTTATTTTTTCTAACATAACATTATAGCATGAGAATTTTCTGACACTATTAGAACTGCTTTCTAGAGCAGGATATACTTAATAATTAGTGCTCCTTTATTTTCAAATTGGTCAAATAATTCTACCCACTTTCAGATAATGATTATTTTATATCAATTATTGAATCAGTGTCAGTCAACAGCATTTTTTCTAGTTCCATGTAAATCAAACTAGAAACATTTGTCCAAAATAATAGGCAGATTGTGATCCAACTGGAGGGCCGGGATAATATTTACTCCATCTTTGAGTTCTCCACAGTGCCAATACATAATAGGAATGAAATAAACACTTGTAGATTGAATGAGTGAGTGAACGGTAAAATTACGTATTTCCAGGAGTCAAGACTTGAGAGGTAGGTGGATAGACTTCCGTGCCTACAACTTGCCTTCTGTGAGTAACTGTACTGATGGACTCTCAATCAAAAACAGAATGCCTTGGGAATTCCTTGGTGGTCCAGTGGTTAGAACATCACGATATCCTTGTCCTGGGCCTGAGTTCAATCCTGGGTCAGGGAACAAAGATCCCACAGGACAAAAATGTGCTGTCACTCAGTCATGTCTGGCTCTCTGCAACCCCATGGACTGTAACACACCAGGCTCCTCTGTCCACGGGATTTTCCAGGCAAGAATACTGGAAAGCATTGACATTTCATCAAGACGTGTATTGTGGTCAAAAAAAAAAGAATATGTAAAATGCCTTTTAGATTAGTTCTCCAGACTATTTGTAAGCCACCTTTTTACACCAGCATGAACTATGCATTGATACAACTCAACAAACTTTGCTTAAAGATTTTAGATGTTCTAGCCATAAATATTCTAGTTTTTTAAAACTAATTTGTGTCCGACTCTTTGCACCCCATGAATCACAGCACGCCATCCCTCCCTGTCCATCGCCAACTCCTGGAGTTCACTCAGACTCACGTCCATCGAGTCAGTGATGCCATCCAGCCATCTCATCCTCTGTTGTCCCCTTCTCCTCTTGCCCCCAATCCCTCCCAGCATCAGACTCTTTTCCAATGAGTCAACTCTTCGCATGAGGTGGCCAAAATACTGGAGTTTCAGCTTTAGCATCATTCCTTCCAAAGAAATCCCAGGGCTGATCTCTTCAATGGACTGGTTGGATCTCCTTGCAGTCCAAGGGACTCTCAAGAGTCTTCTCCAACACTACAGTTCAGAAGCATCAGTTCTTCGACGCTCAGCCTTCTTCACAGTCCAACTTTCACATCCATACATGACCACTGAAAAAACCATAGCCTTGACTAGATGGACCTTTGTTGGCAAAGTAATGTCTCTGCTTTTCAATATGCTATCTAGGTTGGTCATAACTTTCCTTCCAAGGAGTAAGCATCTTTTAATTTCATGGCTGCAGTCACCATCTGCAGTGATTTTGGAGCCCAAAAAAATAAAGTCTGACACTGTTTCCCCATCTATTTCCCATGAAGTGATGGGACCAGATGCCATATCTTCGTTTTCTGAATGTTGAGCTTTAAGCCAACTTTTTCATTCTCCACTTTCACTTTCATCAAGAGGCTTTTTAGTTCCTCTTCACTTTCTGCCATAAGGGTGGTGTCATCTGCATATCTGAGGTTATTGATATTTCTCCCGGCAATCTTGATTCCAGCTTGTGTTTCTTCCAGTCCAGCATTTCTCATGATTTACTCTGCATATAAGTTAAATAAACAGAGTGACAATATACAGCCTTGACATACTCCTTTTCCCATTTGGAACCAATTTGTTGTTCCATGTCCAGCTCTAACTGTTGCTTCCTGACCTGCATATAGGTCTCTCAAGAGGCAGATCAGGTGGTCTGGTATTCCCATCTCTTGAAGAATTTTCCACAGTTTCTTGTGATCCACACAGTCAAAGGCTTTGGTGTAGTCAATAAAGCAGAAATAGATGTTTTTCTGGAACTCTCTTGCTTTTTCGATGATCCAGCGGATGTTGGCAATTTGATCTCTGGTTCCTCTGCCTTTTCTAAAATTAGCTTGAACATCTGGAAGTTCACGGTTCACATATTGCTGAAGCCTGGCTTGGAGAATTTTGAGCAGTACTTTACTAGCGTGTGAGATGAGTGCAATTGTGGGGTAGTTTGAGCATTCTTTGGCATTGCTTACTTTGGGATTGGAATGAAAACTGACCTTTTCCAGTCCTGTGGCCACTGCTGAGTTTTCCAAATTTGCTGGCATATTGAGTGCAGCACTTTCACAGCATCATGTTTCAGGATTTGGAATAGCTCAACTGGAATTCTATCACCTCCACTAGCTTTGTTTGTAGTGATGCTTTCTAAGACCCACTTGACTTCACATTCCAGGATGTGTGGCTCTAGGTCAGTGATCACACCATCGTGATTATCTGGGTCATGAAGATCTTTTTTGTACAGTTTAGTCTTTTTTTAAAGAAAGAAGAGGTAGTCAGTTGATTTACCAAGGCCATTGAGCTAACCAGAACTGGTATAACAGCATTTTGACTCTCTTTTTCATGTTCTTTATGTTATAATATACTGCCTTATGTGGATGTATCCTATGGTTCATTAAAAGCAACTTGAGGAAATATCATTTCCATTTTTGATAAAGTTACTAAGATAAGGGTAATGCATAAAAATATAATGCATCTGGACTTATGCAGGGCATTTGACAAGGTATTTTATATCTTTCTGCTTATATAGAGCAATATAAACTGGATGCTGGAAATATTATCATTTTTCAGTGATTCATTTTATTTTTTGACCTTGTGAAAAATAATATATTTATATATGTGCAGCTAATGCATAAATGTAGAGTTTAATAAGTAATTATAAGAGAGACACATGTATAACTACCAACCAGATCAGGAAATAAAACATTGTCCCTATGTCAGTGGGGACGTTGAGTTCAATCCCTGAGCCAGGAAGATCACCTGGAGTAGGAAACAACAACCCACTCCAGTATTCTTACCTAGAAAATTCCATGGACAGAGGAGCCTAGCAGGCCACAGTCCATGGGGCCACAAAGAGTCAGACACAACTGAGTGACTGAGCACAATCTTATAGTAGGTGTTTTGAAGGGTTCAGAAAAGTCACAGTCAAAATCGAAACGTTTAGAGCTCATCTACTCATTTTTTAATAATTTTATTTATTATTTATTTATCTTTGGCTGTGTTGGGTCTTTGTTGCTGTGTGAACTTTTCTTCTGTTGCAGCAAGCGATGGCTACACTCTAATTGCAGTCCTCAGGCTTCTCATTGTGATGTCTTCTCTTGGTGCAAAGCAGGGGTTCTAGGGCAGGCTTCAGTAGCTGCAGCACATGGGCTCAGCAGTTGCAGCTCCTAGGCTCTAGAGCACAGGCTCAGTAGTTGTGGTACATGGGCTTAGGTAGTCTATGGCATGTGGAATCTTCCCTAATCAGGGATCAAACCAGTGTCTCCTGCATTGGCAGGCATATTCTTTACCACTGATTTACCAGGGAAGCCTTACTTCTTTTTGCTTTTTTTTTTTTTTTTTTTTAGTTTTGAACTTTGAGATTTAAACAGAATACTGAATTTCAGATTTTACTGTAATTTCTCCAGAAAAGAGACAACTAAATTCCATCTATGCACCTGAAGCCTAACAGAAGTTAACCCTTAATCATATCTGGAATTTTTTTAAAATGAGAAAATTAAAGCAAAAGCATCCCAATAAGCCACTTAAAATATTTAGGGAGTTCAGGACTCATGATCAATGCTAAAAACGAATCACTACTGTTTGTCAAAGCTTGAAACATTAGACCAATAACACAATTTTCAGTGAATATCTTAGTCATTATTCAGAATGGTTATAACAGGCATAAGTTTCTATGTTAATCTTTTAAAACTCTTAGAAAAAAATTTTTTTAAATAAATATATCTCAGAATATGAATGCAGAAAGTCAAGAGAAGTAAAGCTCTTTAATTGGTAGGTAAGACCCTACCCTCAAACTGCTCCAGCCTCTGTCATCACAACCATCAGTTCAGTTCAGTTCAGTTCAGAAGCTTGGTCGTGTCCAACTCTTTTCAACCCCATGGACCGCAGCACTCCAGGCCTCCCTGTCCATCACCAACTCCCGGAGTTTACTCAAACTCATGTCCATTGAGTCGGTGATGCCATCCAATCGTCTCATCCTCTGCTGTCCCCTTCTTCTCCAGCCTTCACTCTCTCCCAGCATCAGGGTCTTTTCAAATGAGTCAGTTTCTCACATCAGGGGGCCAAAGTATTGGAGTTTCCAATACTTCCAATGAATGTTCAGGACTGATTTCCTTCAGGATGGACTGGTTGGATCTCCTTGCAGTCCAAGGAACTCTCAAGAGTCTTCTCCAACACCACAGTTCAAAAGCATCAATTCTTCAGCACCCAGCTTTCTTTATAGTCCAACTCTCACATCCATACATGACTACTGGAAAAACCATAGCCTTAACTAGATGAACCTTTGTTGGCAAAGTTAATGTTTCTGCTTTTTGACACGCTGTCTAGGTTGGTCACAACCCATAGCCTCTGAGTTATCTCCAGGGCACCCTTGGGAACCCTAGATGCCTAAAAGGGATTAATAAAAAGATTTTCAACATCAGAAATGGTTACCCAAACTACACAAGTAAAAACTAACCTTGATTTAGAAAATTGAGTAGGTTCCTTCTCTTTTGCTTCTAACTGATGCTGTGAACAGGTCTGACTCCTGGTAGGTGATCAGTAATGATTTGGATAACTACTTGCACTATCTAGGGGAAAGTTGGTAAGGTATCCAAGAAGCTCCACATAAGAAGGTTTTGTTCTTGTTTTGTTTTGTTTGTCTCTCTCCCTATTTTTCACACTAAGGAATGTTTATAGTCAATACTGTAAATCTCTGCAAGATCAAACCAGTCAAACCTAAAGGAAATCAGTCCTGAATGTTCATTGGAAGGACTGATGCTGAAGCTGAAACTTCAGTACTTTGACCACCTGATGCAAAGGACTGACTCATTGAAAAAGACCCTGATGCTGGCAAAGATTGAAGGCAGGAGAAGGGGACGACAGAGGATGAGATGGTTGGATGGCATCAATGACCAATGGACATGAGTTTGAGCAAGCTCCAGGAGTTGGTGATGAACAGGGAAGCCTGGCGTGCTGCAGTCCACGGGGTTGCAAAGAGCTGGACATGACTGCGTGACTGAACAACTAAATCCCTGGTGAGTCTCCAGAGCCGTATCACATTGAATAGTACCTTCGATCCTGGAGCGTTACATAACTTACACGTCACAGGGCAGACGAGCTCTGGGCTGCATGTTGTCTTTCCTCTCCGAATGAGAAAATTGCTAGATCTACACCCTTAATTTCAGGACTATCAATTTCGTACAACTTGACAGAACCTCAGGCAGCATAAAGAAGAGCTTCACAAGGAGGCTTTTCCTCTATATTCAGGAGCGCACATAAACCTGCATTAGGCATCATGTGCGTCGGATGAGTTCACCACAAAAAGTGTGGCCTTATTCTGGTCTCCCTCATCTCCCAGTTTAAGGTGGGCCTCTCACCATTCTCTGGACCTTTTCCTCAACCAGGGTAACAGGTGAAACTGAGGCAGGATTAATGTATCTGTGTAGGAAAGGTGAAAAGGAGTGAAGAAAAATAGAAAGGCAAAGAGATTCTAAAGAAATTAAAAGAATAGGGCAAAGAATCAAACCAGAGAGCTCGCTCACCTGTGGACACGCAGTGACCCTTCTGTTTTGTATGGTGCTTCATTCTGCCTGCATCCAGGTGGTGGCAGTGGTGCTCTTTCTGCCTCACCATGTGGGCAGCATTCAGCCTGTCTCCCAAAATAGGAGGAACCCTCGGAGGTGAAGGGAGGGATGGGGCCACTTGGCTGCCATGTATTGGGCCTGTTGAAATAAAGCTCCCTGAAGGACCTTTCCTTTGCAATGCATTGCTTTAATAAGGATGTGGCAATCTGTGAGCAAGGGAAGAAAACAAGGAAAGGAGTTAGGACTGTAATGGAACATAGCCTATGGATGGAGCATCCAGAGATTGAGAAGGGAGGACTATTCCAGTTATTTTAAGGCAGTCTTAAAGATGGTTGGATGAGACAATATATATCCTAAATTATGCCAATTGTAACCCTAAACACATAGTTCAGTTTCTATCATTCTCAAAAACTTGTACAGCTCCAAAGCCTATATAAACTTCCCCATTTTGTTACTCTCTGTGATGCCTAAATTTACAGATGGGAAGAGAAAAGACACAGAGAGGTGTGCTGATTCGGGCAAGGTCACAGAGCTGTTGTGAAGTTCTCCAGAGTCTTTTACTGAGTGAGGAGAAACGACAAATAATAGACATAACTGCATGATTTTGTTGGACTCTCATTTGAAAGTTTTTCTGATTAAGCTGAGGAATTCTCTATCAAGGGTGCTTCTGAACACACCCCTTGCTAATAAGCTTTTTTCCCCATGTGTTTCTAAAACTTAAGACTCAAACATAGAAATCAATTTAAACTGCAGACAGATCATGTAAAGCCTTTAAGTGGTCCTAGAAGAATGATCACTGGTCTTGTTCATCAAGCAAATAAATTGCTTCATCGCCTACAAATTAGAAAAATAGCATTTTGAATTCTTCCATTTAGACACTATTCAATTAAGCTACAGAGAAAGGATTTCAAATGGATACTGTAGTAAAAACATACAAAAGTTGGGTCTTAGAGTCACATTGGTTTCTATTCTTCCCTAGTCTCTATCAGACGATGTGATCTGTATAAACTGCTCAGTCTTCCTGCACCCACAGTTTTCTTCTCTGCAAAACAAATGACTTCAGTTAACCTTTAAATCCCATCTGTCTCCATCAAACCTTCATGATTCTGCCTAAACTCTCTTTGTGAGCAGAAGTTCCTCCACTGAAACTGCTTTCTCACTGGTTTTTCTTCATGGTATTTCACAAGGCCACAATAACCATGATGCAACATGTAAACCCAAACTTTGACCAGTTGTCCTTGAAAGCGTTAGTGCTCAGTCGTCTTTGACTCTTTGCAACCCCGCATACTATAGGCCTCCAGGCTCCTGTGTCAATGGGATTCTCCAGGCAAAAATACTGGAGGGGATCTTCCTGACCCAGAGACTGAACCCAGGTCTCCTGCATTTCAGGCAGATTCTTTACCATCTGAGCCACCAGGGAAGCCCATTGTCCTTGGGGCTAGTGTACTTAACTGAGTGTCTTGCTTAAATACTCACCATTTCTGTGGTTATCTAGAACTCTATTGTTAACCTTCAGTTTTTGCAAAGAGAAAACAGGACTAGGATAGTCTAGGAGTGAACATGATTCTCACCCAACATACTCCCATTTAAATAAGCTAAGAGTAACTGGAACACACAGGAAAAGTGAAGGTATATGTTTTCTTGGTAGCACTTCTCCTTTTCTTGACCAAATATTCATTGGTCTTGAATAATATCCTGCTAAATTAATACAAACTGTATTTGTATGCAGTTGTTTTCTCTTTATAAGAGAAAATTTTTGTGTCTATAGAAGGTTTGATTTGATCACTAAGTAGTTATTCATGCTAACTAAGGGAGCATACACATCTCAGAGTTCAAAGGGCAGTTCTGTTCGTGTGCTGTGTGCTGTGCTTCGTCGCTCAGTCATGTTGGACTCTGACCTCATGGACCATAACCTGCCAGGTTCCTCTATAGATGGGGATTCTCCAGGCTAGAATACTGGAGTGGGCTGCCATGCCCTCCTCCAGGGGATCTTTCCAACCCAGGGATTGAACCCAAGTCTCCTGCATTACAGGCAGATTCTTCACCATCTGAGCCACCAGGAAAGCCCAAGAATACTGGAGTGGGTAGCCTATGCCTTCTCCAGGGGAACTTACTGACCCAGGAATTGAACCAGGGTCTCCTGCATTACAGGCCAGTTCTTTACCAGCTGAGCTGGTAAGAATGAGCATAAGTGACTCAGAATCATTAATGACTATCTGTTACATTTGTGACATCTTCTCTCTTGCAGACATCGTAGTAAAAGGATATTTGACAGAATCTTTAAAAATGCACTGATCAAGGAAAACTGAGGGATGTGTAAACTATTATTGCTGAGATAATGAGTTTGTTCCAAGTTTCTCAAAATTTATATATTAATACTGTCCACATCCAACTTCCTTTTCAGTCCCTTTTTCCTCTTTAGCAAATCGAGCCATTTTCCTTTAAGATGAAGAGTTACATAAAGCATGTTTATGGGCCTTTGATAACTTTCATTCTCTGGAACCCTAATAGATGTGTTAGTGGTTAATGGCAGGAAAGCATGATAACCTTAAGCTCACCTAGGCTCGTCTAACCCTAAATTGTGGTCAGGGTTGGTTTTGTGAGGTTTGAGACCAGTAAACACTGTGCACTTTAACCTTTTCCTGCTTCCACTCTTCCTGAAACCTTGTGTTTTTTTAGGTTCTTCTTTGATTAGAAGGGTAAAATAAATAATACAGGTGCCCCCTCCCTTTGTAGAATGCTCTTATCTTCCCCAGCACCTGACTTCTCATTTATTTATGGCTGCCCTGGGCCTTTGTTGCTGCACGTGGGCTTTCTCGAGTTGCAGTGAGCAGGGGTTACTCTCTAGTTGAGGTGTGCGGACTTCTCATTTCACCGGCTGCTCTTGATGTGGAGCATGGGGCTTAGGGCGTGTGGGCCTCGGCAGTTGTGGTGTGTGGGCTCAGTAGTTGCAGCTCACGAGCTTAGTTGCCCCATGGCATGTGTGATCTTCCCAGACCAGGGATCGAACTTGTGTCCCCTGCATTGGCAGGCAGATTCTTAACCACTGGACTATCAGGGAAGCCCAATGTCTTATGTTTCTCTTTATCCCATACTTCTTTCTAGCTCTCTCTGTGCCCAGCAAGCATCTTGCTTATGGCGGATATTCATATATTTCTTTAGTTGACTGATGAAGGGGATAAAAGAAGGAAAAATGCTGCTGTATTAGTTTTCAATGGCTTCCATCACAAACTACCACAGACGGGATGGCTAGAGCAACAGAAATTTGTTTTCTCACAGTTTTAGAGACTAGAAGTCCAGGATCAACATGAAGACAGGATTCAGCAGCTTCTCACCTTGACTTTTGTAGATGGTTGTCTTCTCCCTATGTCTTCACATTGTCTTCCTCTAAATTATATTCAAATTTTCTCTTTTTACAAAGACACCATTTATAGTAATGCCCAGCCCTACTGACATCATTTAGCTTAATCACTTCTTTGAGGCCCTGTCTCTAAATACAACCATAATCTGAGGTACTAGGAGTTAGGGCTTCAGTATATGAATTTTGTGAGGACACATTTACAAGACAGATCTCCTTAGATGGTTTCTCTATAGCTTCTGCTGTTTGTCAAATATTCTACTCACAGAAAATGGATGATAGCAATGGTGTCCCAGAGAAGTGTGAACATCTGAGATGGCCTGGTCCAAACAGACTTTTGTCACATGCTCCACTTCCCTAACACCCTCTCTGCCTTTCTTTTGCCCAGAATGTATGTTCTTCAGCCCAGTATTCAAAGCTTCCATTCTCAACTTAGCACCTACTCTCCACCATGCAAACCATCCCAGCTAAGCTCGTGCTGAGAGCTCTCCTGGCAAGTCAAGCTCATTCCCACCTCTGTGCCTTTGCTCAGTCGATCTCTGTACATATAGTGCTTGCTTCCCTTTTCATCTGCCTAAACTCTACTCACTCTCTGTGCACAGCTCATCTGGAATCTTCCTCTTCATCAAGTTTTCCAGGCCACCATGACCCTCCCCCAATGTCCTCATGGTGCCCCCACTACTCTGTGAGCACGAACCAGCATCACCAGGAACTGCTAATAAAGGCAGAAGCTCAGGCCCCGTTCAGACTCCCCACTGGAAGCTGCACGTCAACAAGATTCCTGGGGACCGTGGCACATAAAATTGCGAGAGGCCCTGTGGTCCGCTGGCTGAGCCCCTTAGACTCTTCCACACCACTTTCATGGCATCGCTTACTTTATTACTTTGAGTTGTTTGTTTTTCATATATGACATTACACATTGTATACATTTATTTGCAGTTCCTCAGCCCTTTTCGAAACAATATCGAGAGTCAACCAACAAATATAGTTTGAACATCAATATAAGAAACCAACACCTGAGAAGTTAACATCTGACCCAGATTCTCCCTCTAGTAACACATGAAGAAGGACATGCCACGTGGCACTCAAAGCAGCCACTTAAAGGGAGGAGGCAGAAGGGCCACTGCCACCCTCCAGGCCATTAGCAGAGACATAGAGTGAGACACGGAAGGCCCACAGCAGAATCCTGGGAGTTCAGGGGTATGAGCTCATAAGCTCACAAATCCCCAGCAAAGTTTTGACAGATAGCACATTCCACAGCTGAGTTCAGTGTCCTCAGAGGGGTGGCCTCTGTCCTCCAGATTTGTCTTCTCTGAAGTCATAGGGGTCGTGGCCTCCATAGGGAAGAACTCAGGTCTCCTGCATTGCAGGCAGATTCTTTATCATCTGAGCCACCAAGGAATCCCAGTAGAGAAGAACAGGGAGTGACAAAGGCAAACTGATATTCTGTAATACCTCACAGGACACATGAGGACCTTGGTCACTTGAAAAATGCCAAAAACATTCTTGAGGTGGTGGGGCTTGGAAAGGAACTACAGTGGAAAATACAGGGCTTCGGCAGCAACCTTCAAGATCATTTCCTTCTGTGTGTGTGCACTTGCGTAAGTGCTTCTGTTCATATACTTTTTTGTACTTTTGGATGTGGAAATAATTTCAAGCATCCAGAAAAGCTGCAAGAAATGTCAGCAGTTGTTAATAAATTGCCCCATTTACTTTATCAATTACCTGTTTCTCCCTCCCTTGCCTCTTCCCTCTCTCCCTTTCTCACTCTCTATCTGTATAGATGTTCATACATGTATATAAAATTATTTTTCGAACCACTTGAGAGTAAGTTGCTTCGTCAACCCCCTTTTACCCCTGTATATCTCAATGTATATTTTAAGAATATGAACTTTCTCCTACATAACCACAGCTATAACTGTAAACTTCGTCATTTCTCATGTGACTGCATTTATCTTGGTGTTGTTTCACCACTAAGATGACCATTTCCTGCTTGATTAGTATCTTTGGAGTTGAACTCATGTTCTGACTCTTGAGCATTTTTCACTGTGATTTACTGTTGTGAGTAGAAACTCTTCATAGAACACCAAGTTTTTCCTACAAGCTCTTGGCTCTGCTGTGTTCTCACTCTGCCCTCTACCAAATAACCACTAAGAACCAGACTGTGGTAATTCAGAGTGTGGAGGTGGTCACTAAAAGTTTTTACATAGCATTTAGTCTGAAATCCATCCATTAACCTTGGAGAAAAAATCAGATAATACATTTGAGGGGAAAAAAAACAAGCCATTTTTAGTATAAGCTGTGTCAGCCTTTTGGCTGTATTTTAGATTACAGTGTCTGCCCCCCCATCCACAGGGAAGATGTTCCAAAACCCTTAGTGGATGCCTGAAGCCATAGATAGCACCAAACTATATCTATGTATCATATTTTTCATGTTTTTTCCTACATATATACATACCTATGATCAACTTTATAAATTAGGCACAGTAAAAGAGTAACAGCAATAACTAACAATAAAATAGAACAATTATAACACTATTCTATAAGAAAAAATTTGTGAATGTGATCTCTCTCTCTCAAAGCATCTTATTGTATGAATTTAAAGCCTTTTCCCTCTTAACAAAGCACATATCATGCTCTGTGGCCCTAACTTTTGTATTTGACGTGGGACAACAAAACTAGCACAAATTTCTTTTTCCTTCTTCACAATTTCAGGGATAAAAGACTTGTTCTTATTGTAAATCTTAGTAAACTCAGCATGCAATTTTTTTCTTTCCTTATTAAATCAGGAACTTGCATATTTTCACTTAAAGGAAGCGTTTTGAGACCATTATTCAGTAAAATAAAGGTTACTTGAACACAAGTACCGTGATACCACGACAGTGGATCTGATGACTGAGATGGCTACTATGTGACTAACAGGCAGAAATAACCGGACAAAGGGATGATTCACGTCCCAGGTGGGAAGGAACAGGACCGGTGAGAGATTATCATGCTGCTCAGAATGGCACACAGTTGAAAACTTATGAATTGTATGTTTCAGTGGTTTTACATTTAATACTTTGGAACTAGGGTTGACCATGGATAGCTGAAACCATGGAAAGTGAAACTGAATGAGGTGGGGGGCGGAATTCCTGTTTTGTCCTTAAGAACTGTAAGAGATGGGAGAACTGAGAATGAAAGAAGTCACACTTTGAAATATGTGCACAACTGGATTGATTTTAAAAATTAAAATGCTAAAGCCCAGATTTTCAAATTATGAAAATAACATTACTCACCTGACATATTGTTTTAAAAATATAGTTGAGCTGAGCCATAATAATGCCCTTCCAAACGAGAAAATGCCTTACGGTTCAAAAGGATCAAATTGTGCATATGTTCAGTAGGGCAACTCTTTAAAAATTGTTCTGAAGGGAACATTATGAATTCTCTTAAATCCTACTGAATTTGTGCCCCTTTATAAGCCCCAGTGTCAACAGTAAACAAGTGATTTTTACTTTCACATGCATATCCCTGCAATTCACAAAGGCGCTTCTACAAATAAATGTATTCTAAGTTTAATAAGTTGCCCCAGGTGGTTTTCATTATTTTGGAATGTTAGAACTAAATTCTAATCACAGTCTTATTCGTGTATGGAGACCAAGAGCCAGGGAATAGTTTGTTCAAACACCTGGTTAGCATGTGGTATCTAAATTTACATAAAAGTTAATGGACTCTCAAAAAACAGGGATTCTTCCAATCGCCATTTCCCATTAGGCTGCCTATAAGATGACTCTTATTAAATTAAGTTGATCTTTATACATAACTAAGTTACTCATAAGTGTTTTATCAAGGTTAATCCTTGAGCTTCTTTTTTTAATGTCTCCATTTGCTTCCTTGGTGATTTTATCTAGTCTCAAGGCTATAAAGACAATATATGTACTGATGAATGCCAAATTTATGTTACTAGTCTAGCCTCTCTCCTGAACTCTTGACCACATACATAGCCATCTATTTGACCATACACTTGGATTAGACTATAATTCTGAAATTAGTCAGTCCAAATCAAGCTCCTCAAATTTCTCCCAAACCTCCAACACCTGCAGCTTTCCCATCTCAATAATAGAATCTCATATATACATTGCCACTTAATTTACAGCAAAGGCACCATTGCAGTTCAGTGGTTAAAACAGTATGCTTAATAAATAGTGCTATAGGAATAAGATATCAAAATGGGAAAAATATTCATAACCCTACTTCAGACCATAAATAAAAATTAATTTAAGATGAATCATAGACTAACCATAGAAGCTAAAACAAGTTTCTGAAAGAAAACGTAAGTCTTTGCTTCTGGCCTGGGCAAAGACGTCCTTAGTGGGACACATAGAGCAGCAACCACTTCACTAAAATTAAGAACTTCTGTTCATTGTTGTGAATTATTAGGAAAGCAAACAAGCAAGCCCCAAACTGGAAAAAAATATATTTGCAACAATGTAGCCAAAAAAGGCTTGTATCTAGAATATATTAACAACTACAAATCAGTAAGAAAAAAATAAAATGAAACAGACAAAACTTGACCACCTGCTTCATATCCAGATGATCAATAAGCATATTTAAAAATCACACACCATTACCTATCAGAAAAATGCAAATTAAAATCACAATGTGGAACCAATGCACACCTACCAGAATGGGAAAAAACCCACAAGGACAGACAATATCAAAAGTTGGTAAAAGTGTCTAGCAGTCTGAACTCTTTTATATTGCTGATGGAGTTTAAGTTTGTTCAACAGCTTTTGTTCAAAACATTTTGGCAATATTTACTAAAGCTAAACATATGTCCACTCTGTGACAGCATTTCCAATCTACAAATATTCAAGAAAAACTAATGCATATATCCACCAAAAATATATATGCAAGAATGTTCACAACATCTTTATTCATAATAGCCAAAGCCCACTGCCCATCAGAAGAAGAATGAATAATGATGGCATACTCATACGATGGACACTACTCCACGATGAGAGAGAGAGAGCAGAGTCACTCATATACTCAAACACATCAATGAATCTCAAACTAAAAAGTTGAACAACAAAAAAAAAGCCGGATAAACAGTGCATCCTCTGAGATTCCATTTAAATGACGTTTAAGACCAAGTAAAACTAATTAGTGGTGTTAAAAGCCAAAAGAACAGTTGTCTTGTTGAGGAGATGGGGAATGGACTGAAAGGGACAAAGAAACTGAGTTGACGGCCGTATTCTGTGTCTTGATCCAGGTGTTGGTTACATGGGTGGATACATATGCAAATTTATTAAGCTATACACTTCAGATTTGTGTACTTTATTATGTTCGGGTTATGTCTCAATTGTTTTTTAATTCTTCAGAAAAAAAAAATTTAAGTCAGGTCACATCCCTGCTCTGTTTAAACCTTCATCTCACTCCTAAGAGAAAGCTCAAGTACTTTCTATTTACCATGTCCTACATGATCTTCTCCTGCTGCTTCACACTGAATCACATTCTACCTGACTATTTCTCAAATACACCAGACATTCTTCCATCTCAGGGCCATTGTTCTTGCCTGGAAAGCTCTTTGCACTAATTGCTATCTAGCATGCCACATATTTTACATGTTATTTATCATCTGTCTCCTATACTTGATTGTAAGTTTTATAAGGGCAGAGATTTTTGTCATCTTTATTCACCGCTATATCCCTAGCATCTAAAAGAAAGCCTGATATGTGATAGATGCTCAATACATAATTTGCAATGAATGAAAAAACCATCATCACACCATTTTTGTTACATATCAGACACCTTTTTAAAATTATTTATTTATCTATGTTTGGCTGTGGTGAGTCTTCATTGCCGCATGGACTTTTCTGTAGTTGCAGCAAGTAGGGGCTACTCTGTAGTTGCAATGCACAAGCTTCTCATTGCTGTGGCTTCTCTTGTGGGGAGCATGGACTCTAGGGTGCACAGGCTTCTGTAGTTCTGGCACATGGGCTCAATAGTTGAAGCTCCTGGGCTCTAGAGCACAGGCTCAATAGATGTGGCACACAGGCTTAGTTGCTCAGCGGCACATGGGATCTTCCTGGATCAGGGATCAAACCCACATCTCCTGCATTGGTAGGCAGATTCTTTACCACTGAACCACCAGGGAAGCCCAATATCAGACACGTTTTGTACACACTTCATATTCTTTCATTCAGTCTCTCACTCCAGCTGTCTTACAGCCATTAATTCTGCACAGATTTTGACCAGATTATCCTGGCTTTAATAAGTTAGTGACTCACCTTAGACAATATGTTAAATCTTTCATTTCTTAAACTTAGGCTTCTCTATTTTGGGGGGCTCCAAAATCACTGAAGATGATGATTACAGCCATGAAATTAAAAGACACTTACTCCTTAGAAGGAAAGTTATGACCAACCTAGATAGCATGTTGAAAAGCAGAGACATTACTTTGCCAACAAAGGTCCATCTAGTCAAGGCTATGGTTTTTCCTGTGGTCATGTATGGATGTGAGAGTTGGACTGTGAAGAAAGCTGAGCATCGAAGAATGGATGCTTTTGAACTGTGGTGTTGGAGAAGACTCTTGAGCATCTCTTGGACTGCAAGGAGATCCAACCAGTCCATTCTGAAGGAGATCAGCCCTGGGATTTCTTTGGAAGGACTGATGCTAAAGCTGAAACTCCAGTACTTTGGCCACCTCATGTGAAGTTGACTCATTGGAAAAGACCCTGATGCTGGGAGGGATTGGGGGCAGGAGGAGAAGGGGACGACAGAGGATGAGATGGCTGGACGGCATCACCGACTCGATGCACATGAGTTTGGGTGAACTCCGGGAGTTGATGATGGACAGGGAGGCCTGGTGTGCTGCAATTCACGGGGTCACAAAGAGTTGGACACGACTGAGCAACTGAACTGACTAAACTGAACTGAATGTCAGAGTATTGGAATCTGCTTACAAGATGAGAGCAATCCAGAAGGGTGAGGGAATTGACCCCATTTAGGCAGCCTTTGACCATTGCAGGAGGAGAGTTAATGGATAAATGTTTACTCCCTTCATCCTCTAGGGCAAAAATAGGAAAAGTTTTTTCTGTAGAAGGCCATATAGAAAATAATTTAGACTTTTTAGGCCGTCATAGTCTCTGCCATCATAGCCTGAAAGCATCTGAACAAAATACATAAATGAATGGCATAGATTTGTTTCAATAAAACTTTATTTTCAAAAATAGGTGGTCAGCCAGATTCGCTCTAGAGGCTATAGTTTGCCTGTTCTTGTAGGCAACAGTCTGAGACGTAATTCAAAAGGCTCATGAGAAGTTCCCATTGGGAACTTTCTCTCCTTCTCAGTTTCATTTCCCCTATCCTTCCTCAGAACCACTTCCCAAATAAATTGCCTGCATGCAAGCCTTAGTCTCAGGTCCTGCTTTCAGAGAAACCCAGGCTACACCATCATCCTTTTAACATGATTGCCTTCTTATTATACGTCAGATATCACTTAATTCCTGGTAGGAAGTATTGTTGCTGTTCAGTCGCTAAGTTATGTCTGATTCTTTGCAACCCCATCGACTACAGCATGCCAGGCTTCCCTGTCCTTCACCATCTCCCAGAGTTTGCTCAAACTCTGTATAAGCAGTCCTTAATCTCTTAACAGGCTATTTTATTGGAAAATAAACCATAATTAAAAATTATGTACACAAAACCAGATTTTTGAAGGAACAATGTAATGCTAGCTTTTCTGGTTTCAAGGTCCAGGCATCACTTTTCCCACAGAAAGCATTTTTTAACTAACATTATTGACGTGGCCAAGATAGTAAACAAAATATGAACTATCTAATGAAATAACTTAGGTGACCAAACTATACAGAATTCTCATTTTTGTGACTCCTCCCTCAATTTTATTTAACATTATAGAAGAACACTTTATGTGAGGAAATTCTGACATCCATGAGGAAATGCCAAGCCATTTTAATGGCTGTTGAAAACCTGATCAGGATTGTTATGCTTCCTGCTACTATGCTTTAAGTTTCAGGTGGCAGTGGAGCCTTGGGAATCAATTGTTAATTTTTCGGTACATCCAGTGTTTTCAAAATTTTCCTCAAAATCGTCTGTGTTTGCCTGCCATAACTTTGATAAGTAGTTATATCTGACAATGCACCATAAATATGAAATTCACTAACTTGGGTAATAAATTGGTGACAGTGACATAATATCCCAATGTGGCAGCCTGCTGCTGCAAGCAAACATTGAGAACATTCATACTTGCAGTCTATATACTTGTTACCATAAGCACCCATTTCACAAGATTTAGTATTGTCCACAGATACTTTCTAGAGAAGCATTGATGGTATTGCTATTCGAGAAACAGCCAAAGACAAATTCTTCTGATGGTGAGCTTTCCAACGTGTACGGGCTCATTTTAACTGGAATCAGTTCAGTTCAGTTCAGTTCAGTCACTCAGTCGTGTCCGACTCTTTGCAACCCCATGAACCGCAGCACGCCAGGCCTCTCTGTCCATCACCAACTCCCGGAGTCCACCCAAACCCATGTCCATTGAGTCAGTGATGCCATCCAACCATCTTAACCTCTGTTGTCCCCTTCTCCTCCTGACCTCAATTTTCCCAGCATCAATAAGAGAAGTTAAATCCTTTCTTCAGGTTAGGATAGTTAATTAGTTAGTTAGTGTTAGTCACTCAGTCATGTCCAACTGTTTGTGACCCTATGGACTGTAGCCCACTAGACTCCTCTGTCCATGGGATTCTCCAGGCACGAATACTGGAGCAAGTTGCCATTTCCTTCTCCAGGGGATCTTCCTGACCCAGGGACCAAACCCAGGTCTCCTGCATTGGAGGCAGATTGTTTACCATCTGGGGCACCAAATTAGAATGCCAGGGTTCAATTTCTGCTTCCTCCATTTCCTAACTCTGTGACCTTAGACAATTTACTTCAGTTCTCAAAAGCTGCTAGGTATTTTAATCTGAAAACTCAGAATAATAATAATACCAATCTCACAGGATTGTTGTGAGGAGTAAAGAATAATTTATGAAAAGGAGTCTGCTCAGTGCCTGACACACAGGAAATGTTTAGTTAATGTTGACTGCCGCCATCACCACCACCATGAGCAGGAGTAACAGCATCCATTCTTTCAAGAGACCATTTTATTCTCATACTGTATCCTCTCTGAGGCTTCCCTTGTGGCTCAGATAGTAAAGAATCTGCCTGCAATGCAGGAGACCTGGGTTCAATCCCTGGGTTGGAGAGATCCTCTGGAGAAGGAAATGGTAACCCACTCCAGTATTCTTGCTTTGTAGAATCCCACGGACAAAGGAACCTGGTGGGCTACAGCTCATGAGGTCACAAAGAGTCGGACACAACTGAGCAACTAACACTTTCTTTTCTTTCTACTTTATCCTCTCTGAACCACTTAACTCCTTTTTTCTTTTATGAGGTTTACAGCCCAAGATCTGAAGCAAAATTTCTCAACCCCTTTAACTCCATTTCTGTAAGCATAAAACTTCATGTAGTACACTCTGCGTTTCCACATTCTGATAGGCTACCATCAGCATCACTGAAAATCTTCTTAGCTAATTGGGGAAGCTCATTTTAATTTTTATTTGACTTTACTTTCCACAGTTGTTGTTATGAAATTATTTCATTTATCCCTCCAGGCCTCCACGCTCCTGCTACCCCATCCTATCCTTCATCCCCAAAAGCACCTATATCCTTCTGTGTCCTCCCGCTTCCTGTCCTCACTCAAGGAATTCACTCAGGATGACAGACAAGCAAACCAGTAACTGCAACAAGGTTTCTAGAATCTTTTAAGTGCCTGCAGTTGACAATGAAAGGAGGGTGCAGTAGATTCAACTCAGGATTGAGCGGATGCCCCTCTGTGCAGTTCTTCTGCCTTCTGACTGTCCCCCACCTCTTATTAAAGAAAGAAAATGGTCTTTTGCTCATCGTCACCATCCCCGTGGTGATACAATCCTCAACTTCTATACCCTCCCCGTTAAAACTCCAATTAGCTCAAAAACAGGATTTTAAGCATAAAAGAATAGATCAAACTAGTCCATTCTAAAAGGAATAAATGACTGCTTCCTTGATGTACTAGTTCATTTTATTTTCAGCTCTTTATATTGAAATTCCTTTCCTCTTCATTTGGTAATAAAAATGTGAAGAGAAAGTATCAAGAAATGCCAGTGTCCTCCCAGGGCATCTGCATTAAAATCTTGAGTTAGTTATTCCTAAGGGCGACATTCCCAAAGGTGGAATTTCAGTGTGACTGGCCCATGTGTGTGTGTGTTTGGAGTCTGGGGGAGTGGGGAGGTTTGCCTGGATACGAACAATTGCCTCTTACATAGCTCTTTGGAAAGTATGAATTTTTGCATATTAAGTGGTCTTAGAGCAGGCCCTATCTACAAAGAGAAAATTTCAAACCTGATACACATATTGCTGAGGCATATAAATGGTCCTTTGCAAATGTATAAGTATCCTTTTTACGGTAGTTAGCTTATGTAAGGGAGAGACATAATTTAAAGTGAAATATAGAAATATGGAATGATTGTGAAGTTTCAGGGTAGATTCTTGTCCTGTTGGCATCTTTGAGAAATAAAGTTTAATCCAAAATGATTTGAGAAGATGAATCAGAGGTTAAAGAACACTACACAAATACTTCTGCTGTCTAAGGCTAAATTGCTTTTGGGCATTCCTCCATCTGTAAAGAGGCAGGAGACAAGATTAATGTTTGTTTGACATTCTAGCCATTAGGTATAAAGTTTAGTCTTCAGTGAGGAAAGGGAATCACTTGTAGTTTCACAAAATGGGAGACAAAAAGCCTTCAGCTAAGGAAGGGAAAGTTTAGACTAGATATTAAGAGAAAGAATGTTCTTATGAACAAGAGCCACAGAGTGTTAGAGTAGGTTCCCACAAGAGGTCAAAAGAGCTTCTGTGCAAAAAAAAAAAAAAGAATGGTTTCATTAAGATGTTACAGGAATATAAGGAATAGCTTGAGAAATGCAAAAAAAAAAAGGTAATGCTTTTTTCTGATTCTATGACCTAATAGGTCAGGAGGCTAGGCCGCTCAATAGCAAGCTATGTCCAAGGCTATAGGGAAAAACAGTAAGCTCCAGAAGAATGACACTCTGCTAATGAAAGCTACAGAGACTAGAAAATCTCCTCCTTCATAATGACATCTAAAAAGTCCTTCAGAAATCCACTAAGATAAGCATATCAGATCAGAGAGGAAAGAGTCAAAGGTGAGTACGAAACCCAGAACTTCAGAGAATTTCAAACAGACGGACGCATACATTTTAATTCCCTGAAGTCTGGGAACAGAACAATATTTGACAGTCTGGCAGATCACTTCATAAGAAGGCCAAAAGTCAGGCATTTCTGTACATACATAACAGGTCAGCTTTTCCAATGTTAGGACAGTCTTTAAGAAAGGCATCTGAAGTTCCAATTTACCATCCAAAAGTGACACACAGTTCCTATTAACAGATCCACATCACATGTCCCATTAAAGTTCACAGAACATATTCCAAACTACACTTATAAAAAAACCCAAACAAGACTATAAAACTGGGATCCCCTCCACAGAAAAAAATCTAGCGTTATGTTTTTGAGCTTTGAACTAAAATTTGAACAGAACTTTTTGTACATTGGCTAATAAGTTCTAAAATGAAAAATTCATTCAATCAGCCACTTACGTTGACACAGCTCCTGACATTTCATTTGACATACTCTTTACTTAATTAGCTTATTAATTTTGATACAGATTTATAGTTACAGTGTTTTTGTGAGGCCACAAAATGTGAGAATATATGATGAGCAGTCAGTCTGAGACATCCGACATTCTGTTAATGGGCAAAGTTGATTTGGTTCATGTGACTGGCTCAGCTCATGACACTTCACCCCTCACCTCCATATTTCTCTCATTCACCTTCAAAGAAGGTGAACATCCTTAAGAATAGAAACTCTTGGAAATTTTAAGAAATTTAAGTGTTCCAGTTAGTTTAGCTGGTAACAAATCATCCCCAAATTTAGTGACTTAAAGCAGTAATCAAACCAGTCAATCGTAAAGGACATCAATCCTGAATATTCATTGGAGGGACTGATGTTGAGGCCGAAGCTCCAACACTTTGGCCACCTAATGTGAAGAGCCAACTCATTAGAAAAGACCCTATTGCTGGGAAAGATTGAAGGCAGGAGGAGAAGGGGACAACAGAGGAAAAGATGATTGGATGGTATCACTGACTCGATGAACATGAGTTTGAGCAAGCTCCCGAAAATGGTGAAGGACAGGGAAGTCTGGTGTGCTGTACTCCATGGGGTGGCAAAGAGTGGAACATGACTGAGGGACTGAGCAACAACAACAAAAACAATAATGAAGTGAAGTGAAAGCCGCTCAGTCGTGTCTGACTCTTTGTGACCCCATGGGCTATAATAGTCAACTATTATTTCTCATAATTTTTATAGCTCAAGAATTCAGAATCCATTCCAAGGAGTGATTCTGGCTGAAGGTCTCTCATGAGGTTGCAGTCACCTGAAGCCCTGATTAGGGCTGCAAGACATATTCAAGTTAGTTCATTCAGCTTTCTGACAAGTAACTGATGGCTTTTGGCTGGGACCTCAGTTCCTCTCCACATGGATGTCTCCACATGGACTTGAGTGTCCTCATGGCATTCCTCCATATCAGATGATCCAAGACTAAAGCTGAAATGCCTTTTATTACCTGGCTTTGGGACTCACACACCATCACTTCTGTGTTCCATCGGTCACACCAGGCCTGCCCTGACTCAGCATGAAAAGGTCCACACAAGGACATAAATAATAGGAAGCTTAGATTATTAGGGACTATCTCCAGTGTAACTAGAGTGTAGCTAGTTACTGGCTGTCACACTCAGATGTAGGCAATATGCTAACAAGTTATTTGTGGATACGTAAGTTATTTGTTGAATCCAAAGTTTGCCTCAACCACTTGGAATAAGTAATTTTTTTTTTTTTTTTGCTGTTTCACATCCAAGCTGAGTAGCTTTTTCTTCTACTTGGACTTGTGGATATCATGTCTTTTCTTCCTCATTTCCAGGTATAACTTACAAGTTCATGTTGAAAACACCTACTTCTACAGACATTAGAGTACCACTGGAAACTCCAGCCTCCAAAGGGTTCTGTTCAGCCCCTTTTGAATTCATTTCTTTAACATTTGTTAAATGCCTACTATGTATGAGAGATACATGTTGAACAAGATAAGCAAGTGCCCTAATCTCTTGGAATGTATTCTAATGGAGAAAAGCAAACAGTAAAAAAAAAAAATATGAATTATTATTTCATAATAAATATGAAAATATAAAATAATGAAAAAATGATAGGATGAAATGAAGATAAAATAGCTGGATGGATAGGGAATAGATAAGGAGGGTAGCTTATTTAGGTTGTGGGGTCAAGAGAGCCTTCTCTGAGAAGATAACTGCAGAGTCTGGGATGACAAGAGTGCAAATGTTTGAGAAAAAAGCATTCCTCACAAAAGGAACAGTCAATACAAGTCCCTGAGGTAAGATAAGCTTAATACACAGGATGAACAAAAGGTCTGAAGGTCAGAGCAGCATAGGGAAGGGTGAGAGAATGGACGAGGTCATATGAATAGGCAGGGGCCAGGGTAAGGTGTTTGAATATTACTCCAGGGTAACTGCCAGACACTCCCTTTGTAACATTCATTCTGTTATAATAAATGCTTCTTTTCTTTCTCTTCATTTATTTCTTACTCCCTTACTTCCTACACTGGAGTGTCTCCATATTGAATTCTCCTCTCCTTACAGACACACAGGAGAATTACATTTTCCTACCCTCTCTCAGGTAGGTGGGGCCCCATGACTGGTACTAACAGCTTGTAAATAGAAGTGACATGTGTCACTGCTAGGTCAAAGCCTTTACTTGTCAATGAAAGAGCTGCAATTCTCCCTTCTTCAGTTATAGGAGCCAAGAAAGTGAGGTGCCTGAGCTGGTACCCAGGTGGTAAGGTGATGGAGCCTCTATCAGACTGGGTCCTTTAGGAACTATGTAATGCACAGTTACATTACCCCTACTGCTGCTAAGTCACTTCAGTCGTGTCCGACTCTGTGCGACCCCGTAGACGGCAGCCCACCAGGCTCCCCTGTCCCTGGGATTCTCCAGGCAAGAACACTGGAGTGGGTTGCCATTTCCTTCTCCAATGCATGAAAGTGAAAAGTGAAAGTGAAGTCGCTCAGTCGTGTCCGACTCTTAGCGACCCCATGGACTGTAGCCTGTCAGGCTCCTCCGCCCATGGGATTTTCCAGGCAAGAGTACTGGAGTGGGCTGCCATTGCACAGCCCCTTCTGATTCACATTGACAAGAAACAAAACTTGTGTCTTAAGCCACAGAGATTTGAGGTTTCTTAGATACCAGAAGATAGCCTAGGTTACTCAGACTAATAGGCCTCCAAGATGTTCTTTAGCGAAAGACAAGTTCTAGACTGAGTTGTTGCCGGTCAGTCCAAATCATTCTTTTATAGCTGCTGGGCTTTTTCCTCAATATAATTTAAATCATCATTCTTCAGTTTCTCTTGAAAAGCCCCCTTTACTCTCCACTTCCACTGCCAGTTTTTGGTCTTTAGGAGGCACGAGGTATTGTCACTACTTGTTAGTAAATCATGAAATGAACACTTATAAAGCCCAGGTTTTCTTGTTCAGAGAAGGGAGTGGAGTTCATTATTTAAGTTTGATGAGAAAGATAGATACCTTATTTGCAAGCTGCTGCAATCCGGATGTTGAGAAGAATTTCAGAAGAGAAAAGAAGGCATAGAGATGCCAACTGCATTTCTACACTCAAGACAGTACACAGCACCCAAGGGAAAGATGCAGTTATCTTTCATATTCTCCCTCTCAAAGCTATCTGTAAGGACACACATTTGATTTTTGCTAACTCCCTCAAGGTTAATTACATTCATTCTTCTTGTTTAGAAGGCTTCTATCAGTAAAGAAAATCTCCACCTATGTTACATGGCAGCTTGACGTTTCTGCCAGGGGCATATTGTAAATGGGAATTCCAAGCAACACAAATAAGCTTAGAAAGACCTAATCTCTTTCAAATGTCCTTCTTGGCTGACACCACTTCAACCAGCATTCTTTAAGCTATTTCCAATTTCTCTCATCAAACAGGCTAGACTAATATTACCTGGGGATGTTGGCTCCATCTAAGAGATCTGCTTTAGCAAACCATCTGTAAAATCTCCTAGACTCCTTTTATTAATGATGCTCACACATCATTTGGTATACATTTTCACCCTCTGAACTATGTCCTAGACATTGGAGCAACTTGCCTCAATCACACACGAACTTTTCAAAGACCTTTTCTTATTTTAAAAACTCAAACTCTTTTTGTGGCAGAGCTGTTCAAGAAGCTCTGCATTCATGGAGTAGGCATAAAACAAGGATGCCTTCTTTTCTCCCCTTTCCATTTTGGGTTTCATGTCTTAAAAGTAGGGGATATGTATACCTGTGATGGATTCATTTTGATATTTGGCAAAACTAATACAATTATGTAAAGTTTAAAAATAAAATAAAATTAAAAAAAAAAACATTAAATCATCAAAAAAAAAAGTCTAATTCTACCCCATAATTCTAAAGCATGTTACTAGAGAATACCATTACAGTTAGACAGAAAAACAGAGAGATTACAATATGTCAACTTTCTTTAAGAAAAAGTCATGGAAGGTATTCATGATATTTCATTAGTCTTTGTTTCTCTTACAGAAAAAAGTACAATATGCTTACAACTTACTCCTTTAATCATCTATAAGTGATATAATACTTTAAATAAAGATTCACTTGCATTTCAAGGTTTCTTGATGGTGCTGATAAGGAAGAAAGTAATAAAAATTTTAAGATAAAAAAAAAAACTAGGGGATATGGAAAAGATAGTGGATAATCAAGAAACATAACAGATATTAAATGTTTTGGGCAGAGACAAAAAGAATCATCCAATCAGTCACAAGTATTGAGTGCACAAAGGGCTTTGACGTACTCAATTAGCCACCTGCTTATAGGAAATTGTCTCAGAACCCTAGCCGGTCTCCTCCTCTATCTTAATTAGAACAGTCAATTATCTCAGTTTGTGAGAGCAAAAATAATGGAGCCAAGCGTAGCGTACTCATCTCTGTTCAGGCCAGTGAACATGCCTGATTTCCATGGCCAAAAGCAAGAACACTGACTCTCATTAATCATGTAAAAGGCAATATTTGTTCAGCACACACTTTATGTACAGCATAGGCATTTTGCACTTGCTTTTGGTTCCAAAGTGAGACTTGAGAGAATAAATAGGTGAAATAAACGTTTAATAAAAATTGGGTGCTTCCCTGGTGGCTCAGTGGTAAAGAGTTCCCCTGCCAATGCAAACACAGGTTCAATCCCTGGTCCGGGAAGATCCCTCATGCCACAAGGCAACTAAGCCCATGTGCCACAACTACTGAGCCTGTGCTTCTGGAGCCTGGAAACTGTAACTACTGAGCCCACAAGTCACAATTACTGAAGCCCAAATGCTCTAGAGCCTGTGCTCTGCAATAGGAGAAGCCATGCCGTTAGAAGCCCATGTACAGCACCTAGAGAGCAGCCCCCGTTTGCCATAACTAGAGAGAAGCTTGCACAGCAATAAAGACCCAGCACAGCCAAATAAATAAGGAAATAAAATTATTAAAATAATAATAACAATAATTGGGTAAACTATTAAACCACCCTGTTCTTATTGAGGGCATTCTGTATATCAGACATTTTTATAGAAGATTGCCCATTTAATCCTCAGAAACCTCAGTTTTTGTTTTTCCCATTTAGCAAATAGGAAAAACTGAAGCTCAGAATCACAATCTGCTTAACCAAGATCATGTAGTTAACAATTATAACCTGAACCCAGATCCTGAGTTTCTTCCCATTGTATTTGGTGCTTCTCAAAACCTGGAAAGAATGAGAAGGCCACAGTTAATACCCTAAGAAGTACCTTCTTTGAATATCAAAGACAGTATAAAGACTGCTTCCCCAGAAATTCACATTGTGAGTTCTTAGCAGAGTAAATATTTATCCTAGTTAAATTTTTATTATCAACTAATCTCAATAGTAACAAGCATAATATATCTAAATAATGTAGTGGTTGTATTTTTGGACTATATAAACATATTATGAAAATGTAAATATGTAAGATAGACACTAGGATTCTCTTATTCAATGTGATCAGTCTTTCAGAGTTGTTTATGGGTTAACTGAAAATTAACTGAGAGCAAATACTCATTTAATTTACATTTACTTACCTTAAACACTTAACTAAAGTATAATAAATGTTTATTCACAAATCTTTTCATATATGTCCAAAGCCTTTTTAAAATATTAATAAGGGTTGCTATACACTAGCAATGGACTAGCCAAAAAGGAAATTAACAGTAAAGCTGGAAAAACAGAAAGAATATTAAGGGGAAAGTTCATTTACAATAGCATCAAAAAGAATTAAATATTTAGGAATGAACTTAAGCAGTGGGATGTAAGACTTGTATGCTGAAAACTACAAAACATCACTGAAAGAAATTAAAGAAGACTTAAATAAGTGGAAAAACACTTCATGGATTGAAAGACTTAATATTGTTAAAAATGCCTGTCCTCCCCAAAGCAATTTACAGATCCAACACGATCCATTTAAAAATCCCAATAGCTTTTTTGCAGAAATGGAAAAGCTGATCTTGATATTCATCTGGAATTGTAAGGAAATCTAAATCATCAATCTTGAAAAAGAAGAACAAATTTAGAGTATTCACATTTCTTGATTTCAAAACTTACTACAAAGCTATAATAAATGTACCAGTGTTCAGTTTAGTCACTCAGTCGTGCCCAACTCTTCATGACCCCTTGGACTGTAGCACTCTAGGCTTCCCAGTCCATCACCAACTCCCAGAGTTGGCTCAAACTCATGTCCATCCAGTTGGTGATGCCATCCAACCATCTCATCATCTATCGTCCTCTTCTCCTGCCTTCAAACTTTCCCAGCAACAGCATCTTTTCTGATGAGTCAGTTACTTGCATCAGGTGGCCAAAGTATTGGAATTTCAGCTTCATCATCAGTCCTTCCAATGAATATTCAGGACTGATTTCCTTTAGGATGGACTGGTTGGATCTCTTTGCAGTCCAAGGGATTCTCAAGAGTCTTCTCCAACACCACAGTTCAAAAGCATCAATTCTTCAGTGCTCTTCTTTCTTTATAGTCCAACTCTCACATCCACAAAGGACTACTGGAAAAACCATAGCTTTGACTAGATGGACCTTTGTTGGCAATATAATGTCTCTGCTTTTGAATATGCTAAGTTGGTCATAACTTTTCTTCCAAGGAGCAAGCATCTTTTAATTTCATGGCTGCACTTACCATCTGCAGTGATTTTGGAGCCCAAGAAAATTAAGTTTCTTACTGTTTCCATTGTTTCCTCATTTTTTGCCCTAAAGTGATGGGACCAGATGCCATGATCTTAGTTTTCCGAATGTTGAGTTTTAAGCCAGCTCTTTCACCCTCCTCTTTCACTTTCATCAAGAGGATCTTCAGTTCCTCTTCATTTTCTGCCATAAAGATGGTGTCATCTGCATATCTGAGGTTATTGATATTTCTCCTGGCAGTCTTGATTCCAGCTTGTGCTTCACCCAGCCTGGCATTTCACATGATGTACTCTGTATATAAGTTAAATAAGGAGGATGACAATATACAGCCTTCACGTACTCCTTTCTCAATTTGGAACCAGTCTGTTGTTCCATGTCTGGCCCTAACTGTTGCTACTTGACTTGCATACAGATATCTCAGGAGGCAGGTAAGGTGGTCTGGTATTCCCATCTCTTGAAGAATTTTCCACAGTTTATTGTGGTCCACACAGTCAAAGGCTTTGGCATATAGTCAATATGGCATATAGTCAATATTGGCATATAGTCAATAACGCAGAAGTAGATGTTTTTCTGGAACTCTCTTGCTTTTTTGACAATCCAGTGGATGTTGGCAATTTGATCTCTGGTTCCTCTGCCTTTTCTAAAACCAGCTTGAACATCTGGAAGTTCACAGTTCATGTACTGTTGAAGCCTGGCTTGGGGAATTTTGAGCATTACTTTGCTAGCATGTGAGATGAGAGCAACTGTGTGGTAGTTTGAGAGTTCTTTAGCATTGTCTTTCTTTGGGAATGGAATGAAAACTGACCTTTTCCAGTCTTGTGGCCACTGCTGAGTTTTCCAAATTTGCTGGCATATTGAATGTGGTGCTGTCACAGCATCATCTTTCAGGATTTGGAATAGCTCAACTGGAATTCCATCACCTCCACTAGCTTTGTTCTTAGTGATGCTTCTTAAGGCCCACTTGACTTCACATTCCAGGATGTCTGGCTCTAGGTGAGTGATCACACTATCATGATTACCTGAGTTGTGAAGATTTTTTTGTTTAGTTCTGTGTATCCTTGCCACCTCTTCATAGTATCTTCTTCCTCTGTTAGGTCCATACAATTTCTGTCCTTTATTGTGCCTATTTTTGCATGAAAAGTTTCCTTGGTATCTCTAATTTTCTTGAAGAGATCTCTAGTCTTTCCCATTCTATTGTTTTCCTCTATTTCTTTGCATTGATCACTGAGAAAGGCTTTCTTATCTTTCCTTGCTATTCTTTGGAACTCTGCATTCAAATGGATATATCTTTCCTTTTCTCCTTTGCCTTTTGCTTCCCTTCTTTTCTCAACTATTTGTAAAGCCTCCTCAGACAACCATTTTGCCTTTTTGCCTTTCTTTTCCTTGGGGATGGTCTTGAACTCTGCCTCCTCTACAATGTCACAAACCTCCCTCCATAGTTCTTCAGGCACTCTGTCTATCTATAGATTCTAATCCCTTGAATTTATTTGTCACTTCCACTGTATAAATGTAAGGGATTTGATTTAGGTCATACCTGAATGGTCTAGTGGTTTGCCCTACTTTCTTCAATTTAAGTCTGAATTTGGCAATAAGGAGTTCATGATCTGAGCTCCGGTCTTGTTTTTGCTGACTGTATAGAGTTTCTCCATCTTTGGCTGCAAAAATATAATCAATCTGATTTTGGCATTGACCATCTGCTGATGTCCATGTGCAGAGTCTTCTCTTGTGTTGTTGGAAGAGGGTGTTTGCTATGACCAGTGCGTTCTCTTGGCAGAACTCTATTAGCCTTTGCCCTGCTTCATTCTGTACTCCAAGGCCAAATTTGCCTGTTACTCCAGGTATTTCTTGACTTCCCACTTTTGCATTCCAGTCCCCTATAATGAAAAGGACATGTTTTGTGGGTGTTAGTTCTAAAAGGTCTTGTAGGTCTTCATAGAACCATTCAGCTTCTTCAGCATTACTGGTTGGGGTATAGACTTGGATTACTGTGATACTGAATTGTTTGCCTTGGAAATGAACAGAAATCATTCTGTCATTTTTGAGATTGCACCCAAGTACTGCATTTAGGACTCTTTTGTTGACTATGAGGACTATTCCATTTCTTCTAAGGGATTCTTGCCCACAGTAGTAGCTATAATGGTCATCTGAATTAAATTCACCCATTCCAGTTCATTTTAGTTCACTGATTCCTAAAACGTCAATGTTCACTCTTGCCATCTCCTGTTTGACCACTTCTAATTTACCTTGATTCATGGACCTAACATTCCAGGTTCCTATGCAATATTGCTCTTTACAGCATTGGACTTTACTTCCATCAACAGTCACATCCACGACTGGATGTTGTTTTCGCTTTGGCTCCATCCCTTCATTCTTTCTAGAGTTATTTCTCCACTGATCTCCAGTAGCATATTGGGCACCTACTTACCTGGGGAGATCATCTTTCAGTGCCCTATCTTTTTGCCTTTTCATACTGTTCATGGGGTTCTCAAGGCAAGAATACTGAAGTCTAATTCAGTCAAAGCCACACTAAATATTAAAGTTATGAGCCTATCCCCAAGGGCCCCTGTCCACGGAAAGAAAAGCAGATGCAAAAAGCCAGTCAGATGAAGGCTAGCTGGCCCATCAGCTTGTTTCATGCGGCCATCACCAGGGTAACAGTGACCAGCTGGGGTTCCATGTGAACCAGCCCTCACAGTCCACCATGCCCCTAGCTTGACCCCCTCCTAAACCTTAAAACAAAATAGGCCGTGGGTTTCCCTTTGACCCTTTTCCTTGACTATCTACTTGGATTCCCTCCAGCTGTGTTGAATCATTCCTTTCTACCTTTTATCTTTGCTTTCCCAGCATTTGCTTTGCTAAGGAACACAGGCAGATGCCCAGACTCCAAACATTTCCCAATTTGCAGTCTGGATTTCAGTGGAGGATTCTTTCATGTTAAGCTTTGAAGGCTATAGTAAAGATTGCATTAGGGACAGTTACCTGCCAGCTATTAACCATTGCCTCTGGTCTGACCTGAATTCACAGAGGACATGGTCACCCGACGACTTAATCAATGAGCCCCTTTGGCTTTAGGGTGGCAGGGGCCAAGAGTTCCATCAAAGAAGCCTATGTGCTTTCAGCAACTCAGAAGATTCCAGTTGTTTTCAGCAGGCCTGGGAGATTAAAATAAACAAATATGAAAATGCCAGATTGCTCTCTCATTTCTTCTCATGCCTGGTGCCAGCCAGGACCAGTGCCGGACAAGCTGCCCCCAAAGAGACTGCGGTGGTGCCCGTGAGGCCCAGCCGCACACACCAGAGCTGTCACTGCACTACGGGCCTGCCTTTCTCTCTTCACCCCACTCTCCGTTTCTAAAAATGCATGAAGTGCTCATTCCTGTAAAATTACCAAATGAATAAAAGGCCCTTCCACCCTTTTTCCTGGCACAGATCTCCCCCAGTTAGAGGTTGCCATTGGCAGCCTAGGGCTACATGAACACTTTCAGCAGTGTTTGCACACAAAGCCTTGTGCCGAAACCCCAGCAATTGTTTGTGTTTGCAACAATCATTGTTTAGGATTCTCCCATCCTGTAGCATCGTGGCCTGGGATGTGAACTAGACCTCCAGGTTGGCGTTTGCAAGGCAAATACACATCCTCCCCGCATGTCCTCAGCCTTTGTGTCTTTGTAGTTCTTTTTCAAAAGCTCATAAACATGTTTGGCAGCCAGACAGCTTGCAGAAAAGATGCTGCTTAATGATAGTTCGAACTGAGGGTCTTACTTAAGGGTAGCTTCTTCCCAGAAGTTTGGTCTCTCTTTCAGATGTATAGGTCTTCTGAATTTGAATGAAACTGAATAATTAACTGTTCAGTGGTTAAAGTTTCAAATGCCATCATTCAGTCTGTAGACTCAATCAAGAGGCCTGTGTGTCCCTCTTGCCCGAGAGGAAGAAAGAATAAGCATCGACAACTATCTAACTTGTGCATTGATATTACATTTGTCCAGTGTATATACTGGATTTAATATGTGGATTCACATGTATATACCCATAAGAGTGGGGGGTGACTAAAGAAGGATGTCCCTGGAACTTAGGGAAAATATTGCAATTCAGTCTCTGCTGATAATCCTCTTAAAGTCACCAGTGATTTCCTAATGGGAAATTGGCACGTCTCAGCCCTCAATCTCCTTGATGTGCTAGTAACATTTGATGTCACTCTTGACCTGCTTAACCTTTCTTGAAACTCTTTTTCGCAAAAGCCCATAAAAACCTGCATCACCGTGATTCTTTGTGAACACGCTGATTCCTCCTTCCCTGGTTCACATTCTTTTGCTCACTGAATGGCAGAATTCCCTGCCCAGTACTGTCAGGCCCTCATTTGTCTTCTTTTTTTCTAGCCTCTCTTGGGGAACTCTATTTCCTTCCAAGACTGCGAATGTCACCACTCTGCGAATGATTCCCAAGAGGGTAAAGGCCCTGCCTCTGTTCTCAAATCTTCTTGCTTTCTCAACTCAACTGAAATGTCGTACAGGTACCTCAGACTCAGCATATACACAGTAGAATTCAACATGACCCCCCAGCTCTCCCCTAAGCCCAGCTTCCAGACCTGCCCCTTCTCTTGTATCCCCTGTTTAAGATCATCAGCATCTGTCTCACTGGTTGAACTTAAAATCTGAGAATTGTCTTTTGATTCTCTCTCCCATTGTTCCCTTATATGAAACAGCGAATCTATCCATCTGGTCCCCTGAAAGTCTTGTGTAAATTTTTCTTTTTCCATTGCCTCTGCCACTACATTGCTCAAACTTTTAGTATTCTCACCAAAAGTATTACTAGCCTCTCTAAGAATTTCATGGTTCTTTACTCCCTATCTTCCATTTCATCCCATGCATTACACTCAGATTAATCATCCCATAACACAATTTTTATCACATTACTCCTTACCCCAAGTATCAATGGCCCCACTGCTGATCCAATGAAGTCCAAATTCCTTAGCCTAAAGTTAAAATCACTCCAGGATCTGGCCACTGCCCATTCTATGTTCAGTCAACTGGAATTTGCCAATATTCCCTAGAAAAATTTAACATTTCTGTCTTTGTTCTTGTTTCCAGTATCTGTAATCCCCCACCCATCTCTTTGTATTCAAATTTACATGGTGATGACAAAGATAGTATTCAAACTCAAGTCTTATGACTTCAGGTTTTATTTTCAGGTTTTGTTTCTTTTTCTTAATGATGAGTTCTTTCTTTACCGCCTTGTGCTGTCTTCTGCAATGCAACCTAACTCAGCAAATATTTATGGAGTACTGAATATGTTAAAAGAACCCACGGCTCTCTAACCTGGTGTCAATAAACCTTCTCATTCTAATTACTGAGAATTCTCATTCTTTAAACAGATAATCTGCCCATAGACAAAGTCAATCACTAGAGAGAAATTCTCTCCTTCACTCAATACATAATAGCACCTACTTTGTTTAAGCACTGTGCTAAAGGTTTATTTACCACCTAAGCTTAAGGTCGGAGAAGGCAATGCACCCCACTCCAGTACTCTTGCCTGGAAAATCCCATGAATGGAGGAGCCTGGTGGGCTGCAATCCATGGAGTCGCTAGGAGTCGGACACGACTGAGCAACTTCACTTTCACTTTTCACTTTCATGCATTGGAGAAGGAAATGGCAACCCACTCCAGTGTTCTTGCCTGGAAAATCCCAGGGACGGGGGAGCCTGGTGGGCTGCCGTCTATGGGGTCGCACAGAGTCGGACATGACTGAAGCGACAGCAGCAGCAGCAGCAGCAGCAAGCTTAAGGTGGTAAATAAACCCACTATTTCCTTGCCTTCATGGGGCTTAAATGTATATTCCAACCAATTACAAATTTCTTTAGGTTAGCATCTGAGTCTTAACTCTCTTTGACATAATGGGCTGAATTATTCAGTGGATGGTTAATTTTTGTTATTGATGACAAATGTTCTCAGTTACTCCTAGGTAGAAGCAGTGGTTGCCCCTGGCTTCTCTGCTGCCCTAGAAAACCTCATTCTGGGGACTTCCCTGGTGGTCCAGTGATTAACACCTTAGCCTTCCAATGCAGGGGACAAGGGTTCCATCCCTGGTTGGGGAACTAAGATCCCACATACCGCTCAGCATAGCAAAAAAAAAAAAAAAAACCTCACCTTACTCCTAGAAGTTAGCAGGGACATAGTTTGAAAGATATCTTTAGATTTTAAGTTATTTATTTCTGTGCTGCCTAATGGAGTATTACATGTCAAGATCCCATAGAAATAACAATGACATTCAGATAATAATGTCATGTTTATTCGTCCAGACTACTGGTATTCTTAGGTTCTCAGGACAGCAATGGTTCATAAAGCATGAACCCCAGAACAACAACATCAGCAGGACCTGGGAATTTGCTAGAAATGCAAATTCTTGGGCCCCATCGCAGACTTACTGAATCAGAAATTCTAAATGTGGAACTTAGTTAGCTGTGTTTTAACAAGCCCTTCAGATGATGCTGGCATACGATGAAAATTGGCTGCCACTGGATTTCAGCATTGTCGGCTCCTTGAGAGCACAGTCTGTCTCCTACTACTGTTTCTCAGCCAGGTAGGGATTATTTAATAGACCCATCGAAGGACAACTGAGAGATCCAGGCTTAGAAAACTTTGCTTTAATGAGTTTGTATAAATAGAGGGGAACATAGCAAAACTGGTTTTCCTCTTGGGCAACATATTTGTTTATCTGGCTTCTTTGAAGTCAGAGCCAATAAATCATAGCACAGACATATTTTGGAGATAAAACCATAGAACCCTGTCCTGAGAGTGACCTTAGATCACAAGGCCCCACCCCCACATTTTACAAATGAGAAACTCTAGGCCCAGAAGGGTCACCCAGTTCCCAACCCCACCACACTTCATGCGTACATACACACCACCCTCACCAACATTCCCTGAAACGGAAGGGTTTGTTGAAGTCAGAATCACCTTGCTGATCATCTGATGCCTTCATGGCTGGGCACTTAGGGAATCAGCCATTCTATTCAGAAGCTCTAATAATCGCATTGCCATTGTGCATTCATCTCCTTCCTGTCTAATTTTAGGTGTTTGATTTCAGAACACATACATAATTTTAGAGAGACAGGTTTCATGTTCTCTACTTTCCAATGTTCAGTTTCTCCTCTGCAGTCAGGAAGGCAAGACGGTGGCCGGGTTGATGACCAACTCTCACCCTTTGGGAGGCAGATGAGCCCTGCTTGTAGGTGGCCATGCTCAGCTCCAGGCTGCTTTTCTCCACACCTGGTTCTCATTTGTAACACCAAAAGCATTTCATGCTTATTAAGCATCATCTGGTCCCAATTTTTAAACCACAAGTTTGGCCCGGTTTGTTTTTAATAAGCGGTTACGACAGAGTCCACCTTTTCAGTGTGATGATGTCTCTTAAACCCAGCTATTGGCATCTTGGAAATTTAAATGAACATGGCTGTTATAGGGGGTTAAAAACATGAAAGACACAAATCCTGAAATTTGTGACACTCTCCTGCCTAGATATGACACATTTATTTTCAACACTTATATGTGAAGAAAAGGATAATCATGTTTAATGGAAATTATGTAATGATCTTTACTTTTGCGTGGCAGTCCACATTTCCATTTTTCTTCCCTAATTTTGAATTTAAAGAATTCCTAGACTTTATGCAGAATTATTTTGGAGGGAAAATGTCAATAGATCTCTTCATCATTGCTCAATTTCTATTTCTCAGTATTTTGCAATTGGTATCACTTAGTTTTTTGACAGCCAGTGGTTCATTATGTGTTACTTTGTCATGGCACTTGCCAACATAAGAAAGCAGAGTTAAGACATTCATCTTCTTTTAAGAAGAAAAAGTCAGGAATCTGTTAGTTCCAAGTTAAATATAATTGTAAAGTCACAAGGTTTAGAAAGGATATGTAACTGATAGTTAAATTTTAACAGGATTTTCCAGCTTTCTTTATAATGCATTTTTAAATGCCTGTTGCCCAGTATTAAACACTAATAACCATTCATGTATTGGGCAGGGATATTTTAAATCTAGCATGTTGAATTCCTTGACGTTGGTTTAGCGTCACAGGTTTGGACAAGTGTAGCACAAGTCTGATCAGGAGAAGGCAATGGCAACCCACTCCAGTACTCTTGCCTGGAAAATCCCATGGACGGAGGAGCCTGGTAGGCTGCAGTCCATGGGGTCTTGAAGAGTCAGATACAACTGAGTGACTTCACTTTCACTTTTCCCTTTCATGCATTGGAGAAGGAAATGACAACCCACTGCAGTGTTCAGAGAATCCCAGGGACAGCAGAGCCTGGTGGGCTGTCATCTATGGAGTCGCACAGAGTCGGACATGACTGAAGCGACTTAGCAGCAGCAGCAGCACAAGTCTGAAGCCATCTCAGTTCTCTATTTAAATCAAGGCCAACCTGGATTGATGCAAATGTTTAACTTTTCTTCTAAAATTAGTGGAATGTATGTTTCCAAGTTCTCCTACCTACAGGAGAAATAGCTCTCATATGAATGGCCAATAACTGAGTCTAAATCCTCTTCCTGTGTGCTTTCAAAAGTTTAGTCCTCTCCACAAGTACTTCCAAGAAACTCTATGACATGCTTATATGCATCACGGATCTGGCCTACTATAGCCTTTACTCCATCCTATTTTTCTGATTTAACTGTCCAGTGTCATCATCTCTCAACTACAATAGGTCAATAGTTTAGTCCTCTCCACAAGTACTTCCAAGAAACTCTACGACATGCTTATATGCATCACGGATCTGGCCTACTATAGCCTTTACTCCATCCTCTTCACCATCATATCCTCATGTATGCCTAGAATGGGGCCTGGCACATGATAACTTAATCTCTTGGTTAATGGATTGAATGAGTGACTACATTGGTTGAATGAGTGTAAAAGAGTGAATACATTTGACACAGGTCTACCATAGCAATCCTTCCTTAAAGTTCAAAATTTAGATTTTTTGTGTGTGAGAATAAGAGAAAGGTATCAGGCGAAGAGTTGACTCATTGGAAAAGACTCTGATGCTGGGAGGGATTGGGGACAGGAGGAAAAGGGGATGACAGAGGATGAGATGGCTGGATGGCATCACTGACTTGATGGACGTGAGTCTGAGTGAACTCTGGGAGTTGGTGATGGATAGGGAGGCGTGGTGTGCTGCAATTCATGGGGTCGCAAAGAGTCAGACACGACTGAGTGACTGAACTGAACTGAGAGAAATCACATGAATAGCGGTCTAAATTCCTAGGGACTGTCTCTAAATTAATATCACCATTCAGTAGTGATATGTTATTAATAGTTGATTTTATTATTTGGATTATATGCTGTAGTTTTCATTGCAGTAATTACTACAGATATGGGATATTTTTCTTTAGTGTTTATGAATTTTTGTATGATGTTTATCTCACAGCTGATCTCAATATATTTTCTTATGGGCAAAATAGAAATTGTATTTTCCTTTCCCAACAGGTTGTACAAATATGTGGAGAGATGTAGGGGCTTTCAAAATGTCCAATAGCATGTTTTCATTTTTGTTCCCTTTGGGAGTCTAAATTCATAGCTAAAAGAGATCACAAAGAAATTGCTTATTTATATCTGTCCATCCTTTTATAAAGACCCTGATGCTGGGAAAAATTGAAGACACAAGGAGAAGGGGGCAGCAGAGGATGAGATGGTTAGATACCATTACCAACTCAATGGATATGAATTTGAGCAAACTCCAGAAGACAGCAAAGGAAGAGGTGCCTGGTGTGCTGCAGTCTATGGTGTCACAAAGAGTCAGACACAACTTAGCAACTGAACAACAACCCTTTTATATTTTAAACTTTTAGATTAGAAAATCAAAAAGACATAATAAAGATTATTACTATTAATGATCGCACTTTGTGATAGACTTGTCTTTCGTACTGTCAATAATTACCCTACAGAATGAGTTAAACTCAAATCTTTGAATAAAATATGTTTCTGCTACTCTTCCTTTAGACTTTCAGATCTTGGCATTAAAGACATTTCTTAACTCTAGGGTATATACATATTTTCAAGACTATTTTTTCTTTCAGTATTCACCATACCTCCCAGAGTGACTTTGAACTCAGTAAGAAATGGAATTGCTCTCCTTTGGGAAGGATTCAGACTCTAGATGTTAATTCTCTTAAGTCTGCTTTCTTCTACATCAACTGCATCTTCCAGGAATATCCCATCCTTTATATATCTCACATATTAATGGCCAAATAAAAGGACATTGAGTTAGCTCACAAGCCCAAATATCTTTATTCAGCTGAGAAAAAAAAATCAGATTTAGAATGAAGCACTGAAAAAATAAGTTAAATATCTTCTCAAACAGTATGATGACTTCTGGTACCCCACTCACAGACTCAACTTCCCTTTGTAACTGACCCTTCTTGGTGTCTTACATGCTAGTTAGCACATAGTCTCCTCCATATATCATCTCATTTGACTGCAGTTCAGTTCTGTAACTTGTAAAGAAAGCATAATATAACGTTTAGGAGCCTGGGCTTTGCACTAAAACGGATTACTCTGATTTACCTCTGATTACTTCCATGAACTTAAGTAAATTAAGTTCACTGAGCTCAGTTTTCTCATTGTAAAGTAAGAATAATACTGTTAACCCTGCATGACTATTAAGAGAGTTAGATAAAGGAAAATGCATGGATAATAAGGGCTACATCTGTTGAAGCTGAGGTTCGGTTATGTCTCTATGTGAATATTCTCAATACATACACTGACTTCAAGCAGCGGGACTTTTTCATTTGAACATGCTTTGGAACCCTATGCATCTTGGTACAATGAGATTGGCCCCCTGCCTTTTTCTAATGGTCACATAATATTTCATAGCATAAATGCTCACATTTGGTTTTATGTGTGTTTATGTTTTGGCTTTTGCTTTTATTTTTGGCTATTCCCCTATGGATGGCCATTTAGGTTGCTTCCAACATCTTTGCTATTACAGCAATATTATGATGAACCTCAAATATATTCCCTCACACATTTGTGATTGCCTTTACTAAGGTAAATGCCAATTTCTGGGCCATATTGTATGTGCATTTTTAATTTCAATAGATAATATCAAACTGCTCACCATAAAGACTCTTCAAAAATTCATTTCACTTCATCTTTAACAGTATGTCAAATATCATATAATTATCAAAAGTTTTAGACTGAACACTCAACAAACTAGGAAGAGAAGGAATGTAGCTCAACATACTAAAAACTATTTATGAAAAGACCACAGCTAATATCACAGCTAATTGTGAAAGACTGAAAGCTTTTCCTTTAATAGAGCAAGGCAAGAAGACCTCTATTCAGCATAATATTGGAATTCTTAGCCTGAGCAGTTAGGCATAATAAAGAAATAAAAAACTTCCAAATGGGAAAGGAAGGAGTAAAATTATCTATGTTCAGAGATGACACGATCTGATATGTAGAAAACCCCAGAAATTTCACCAAAAAATTCTAAAGAGATTCCGCACACAAAAATAAAATAATCAACAAATACAACAAAGTTTTAGGATACAAAATGGGCATGGTAAAAATATAGTTGCATTCCTATACACTTACAATGAATAATCCAAAAAGGAATTAAGAAAACAGTCCCACTTATGATGGCATCAAAAAGAAGAAAATTCTTAGGAATAAATCTAACCAAGAAAGTGAAAGACATACACTAAAAATTACAAAACATTGCTGAAAAAAGTAAAGAAACACAAATAGAAAAATACCTCATGTTCATGGATTGAAAGATTTAATATTATCAAGATGTCTGTACTACCCAGATTGATTTACAGCCCTATCAAATTCAAGCCCTATCAAAATCTTAATGACCTGTTTTGGAGAATACAAAAATTCATCTTAAAATTCATGTGAATTCTCAAGAGATCCTGAATAGTCAAAACAATTCTGGAAAAGGAAAACAAAGTTGGAGGGCTCACACTTCCTGATTTGAAACCATTATAAAGCTACAATGGGCTTCCCAGGTGGAGCTAGTGGTAAAGAACCCTCCTGCCAATGCAGGAGACATAAGAGGTGCGGGTTCGATCCCTGGGTCAGGAACATCCTCTGGAGGAGGGCACAGCAATCCACTCCAGTATTCTTTTTTTTTTTTTTTTTTCACTCCAGTATTCTTGCCTGGAAAATCCCATGGACAAATGAGCCTGGAAGGCTACAGTCCATAGGGTCGCAAAGAGTTGGACATGACTGAAGCAACTTAGTGCACACACACACACACATAAAGCTACAGTGATTAAAGCAATATGGTCCTAACACAAAGACAGAATAGCATAGAATAGCATACAGAACCCAAAAATAAATCCTTGTGTCTGTGATCAAGTGATCTTTAACAAGGGTGCCAAGACCACTCAATGGGGAAAGAGCAGTCTCTTCGAGAAATGATACTGGGAAAACTAGACATCACATCTAAAAGGATGAAATTGGACCCTTATCTAAAACCATATACAGATGTTAACTCAAAACAGTAAAGACCTAAATATAAGACCTAAAATTATAACTCATAGAAGAAAATATAGAGGGAAAGCTTCATGGCATTGGACTTGGCAATAATTTCTTGGATATGACAATGAAAGCAAAGACAACAAAAGTAAAAACAGGCAAATTGGGACTATATCAAACTTAAAAACTTTGTGTATCAAAGAACACAATTAACAGTGAAAAAGTAGCCTACGGAATGGAGAAAATATTTGCAAATCATATTAATATATCTAAGTGGCTTATATCCAGAATACATAAAGAACTCCTACAACTCAACCACAAAGATCAAATAACCCAGTTCAGAATGGCAATATGATTCCATTTATATGAAATATTCAAAGAAGTTAATATCTCAGGGATAAAAAGTAGAATGGTGGTTGCCTAGGGCTGAAAGAAGGGGAGAATAGGAAGTTATTTAATGGCTATAAAGTTTCAGTTTTGCAAGATGAAAAGTATTCTGAAGGTGGAAGGTGGTCATGATTACACAACAATATCAATGTACTTAATACCACTGAAGTATGCACTTTAAAAGGTTTGAGAGGATAATTTTTATGCTATGTGTATTTTACCACCCTAATAAAAATTATCAAAGGACTTAAATAGTCATTTCTCCAAAGACCAATGACCAATAAACACATGAAAAGACTGAAAAGGTGTTCATGTTGTCCAGTAGCATATACATTTTTTGTTGTTCAGTAGCTCAAGTTGTGTCGGACTCTTTGCCACCCCATGAACTGCAGCACACCAGGCTTCCCTATCCTTCACTGTCTCCCAGAGTTTGCTCAAACTTATGTCCACTGAGTCAATGACGCCATCCAACCGTTTCATCCTCTGTTGTCCCTTTCTCCTCCTGCCCTCAATCTTTCCCAGCCTCAGAGTCTTTCCAATGAGTCAGCTCTTCAATCAAGTAGCCAAAGTATTGGATCTTCAGCTTCAGAATCAGTCCTTCCAGTGAATACTCAGGGTTGATTTCCTTTAGGATTGACTGGTTTGATCTTCTTGCTGCCCAAAGGACACTCAAAAGTCTTCTCCAGCACCACAATTTGAAACTGTCGATCCTTTCGTGCTCAGCCTTCTTTATGGTCCAACTCTCACATCTGTACATTTTTTAGAGGACTTTTAATTAGGATCCCACTGATTTTATTGATTAATTTGAGGAAAATCAACAACTTTATGATACTGAATTATTCTATTCACAAACATGGTATATAGCTTTTTTTCAGATCTTCTTTCATATTCTTCAAAGAAGTTTTTTAGCTTTTTTCTGTATAAATTTTCTTGAACACTTATTATTAGACTTAATCCTAGGCACTGTAGAGTCATTGCTATTAATGAATGAGTTCTTTTTTTCTATTATAATTTCTAATTCATTATGGATGGTACATCAGTTCAGTTCAATCACTCAGTTGTGTCCAACTCTTTGCGACCCCATTGACTGCAGCATGCCAGGCTTCCCTGTCCATTACCAACTCCCAGAGCCTGCCCAAACCCATGTCCATCGAGTCAGTGACACCATCCAACCATCTCATCCTCTGTCATCCCCTTCTTCTCCTGCCTTCAATCTTCCCCAACATCAGGGTCTTTTCAAATGAGTCAGTTCCTCACATCAGGTGGCCAAAGTGCTGGAGCTTCAGTTTCAGCATCAGTCTTTCCAGTGAATATTCAGAACCGATTTTCTTTAGGACTGTCTGGTTTGATCTCGTGCAGTCCAAGGGACTCTCAAGAGTATTCTCCAACACCACAGTTCAAAAGCATTAATTCTTTGGCACTCAGATTTCTTTAAAGTTCAACTCTCACATCCAAGCATGACTACTAGAAAAACCATAGCTTTGATTAGACAGACCTTTGTTGGCAAACTAATGTCTCTGCTTTTTAAAATGCTGTCTAGGTTGATCAAGCTTTTCTTCCAAGGAGCAAGCATCTTTTAATTTCATGGCTACAGTCACCATCTGCAGTGATTTTGGAGCCCAAGAAAATAAAGTCTCTCACTGTTTCCACTGTTTCCCCACCTATTTGCCATGAAGGGATGGGACCAAATGCCATGATCTTAGCTTTTTGAATGTTGAGTTTTAAGCCAGCTTTTTCACTCTCCTCTTTCACTTTCAAGAAGCTCTTTAGTTCCTCTTCACTTTCAGCCATAAGGATGGTGTCATCTGCATATCTGAGACTATTGATATTTCTCCTGGCAATCTTCATTCCAGCTTGTGCTTCACCTAGCCCAGCATTTTGCATGATGTACTCTGCATGTAAGTTAATAAGCAGGGTGACAACATACAGCCTTGACATACTCCTTTCCCTATTTGGAACCAGTCTGTTGTTCCCTGTCCAGTTCTAACTATTGCTTCTTGACCTGCATACATATTTCTCAGGAGGCAGATAAGGTAGTCTGGTATTCCCACCTCTGGAAGAATTTTCCACAGGTTGTTGTGATCCAGACAGTCAAAGGCTTTGGCATAATCAATAAAGCAGAAGTAGATGTTTTTCTGGAACTCTCTTGCTTTTTTGACAATCCAATGTGTTGGCAATTTGATCTCTGGTTCCTCTGCCTTTTCTAAATCCAGCTTGAACATCTGGAAGTTCACAGTTCATGTACTGTTGAAGCCTGGCTTGGAGAATTTTGAGCATTACTTTGCTAGAGTGTGAGATGAGTGCAATTGTGTGGTAGTTGGAGCATTCCTTGACATTGCCTTTCTTTGGTATTGGAGTGAAAACTAACCTTTTCCAGTCCTGCGGCCACGTCTCAGTTTTCCAAATTTGCTGACATATTGAGTGCAGCACTTTCACAGCATCATCTTTTAGGATTTGAAATAGCTCAACTAGAATTCCATCACCTCCACAAGCTTTGTCATAGTGATGCTTCCTAAAGCCAACTTGACTTCGCATTCCAGAATGTCTGGCTGTAGATGAGTGATCACACCATCGTGGTTATCTGGGTCATGAAGATCTTTTGTGTATAGTTCTTCCGTGTATTCTTGCCACTTCTTCATAATATCTTCTTCTTCTATTAGGTCCATACAATTTCTGTCCTTTATTGTGCCTATCTTTGCATGAAGTGTTCCCTTGGTATCTCTAATTTTCTTGAAGAGATCTCTAGTCTTTCCCATGCTATTGTTTTCCTCTATTTCTTTGCATTGATCACCAAGGAAGGCTTTCTTATCTCTCCCTGCTATTCTTTGGAACTCTGGGTTCAAATGGGTATATCTTTCCTTTTCTCCTTTGTCTTTTACTTCTCTTCTTTTCTCAACTATTTGTAAGGCCTCCTCAGACAACCATTTTGCCTTTTTGCATTTCTTTTCCTTGGGGATGTTCTTGGTCACTGCCTCCGGTACGATGTCATGAACCTTCATCCATAGTTCTTCATGCACTCCATCCAATTTGCCTTGATTCATGGACCTAACATTTCAGGTTCCTATGCAATACTGCTCTTTACAGCATTGGTCTTTACTTCCATCACCAGTCACATCCACAACTGGATGTTGTCTCACTTTAGCTCCACCTCTTCATTCTTTCTGGGGTTATTTCTCCACTCTTCTCCAGTATCATATTGGGCACCTACTGACCTGGGGAGTCATCTGTCAGTGTCCTATCCTTTTGCCTTTTCATACTGTTCATGGCGTTCTCAAGGCAAAAGTACTGAAGTGGTTTGCCATTCCCTTCTCCAGTAGACCATGTTTTGTCAGAACTCTCCACCATGACCTGTCCATCTTGGGTGGCCCTACATGGCAAGGCTCATAGTTTCATTGAGTTAGGGCTGTGGTACATGTGATCAGTTTGATTAGTTTTCTCTGATTGTGGTTCTCATTCCGTCTTCCCTCTAATGGATAAGGATAAGAGGCTTATGGAAGCTTCCTGATGGGAGAGATTGACTGGGGGAAAGTGGATCTTGTTATGATGGGCGGGGCTATGCTCCAGTAAATCTTTAATCCAATTTTCTGTTGATGGGCAGGGCTGGTTCATATTGCTTTTTATGTATTTAACTTGTTTTCTGAATAATTCACTATATTCCCTTATTAATTCTAATAATTTGTTTCCCAGATGGACGTTAATACCAAAGGTCTCACACGACAGCAGTCAAGGGGTCAGCAGGCTTCATTCTCATCAGGAGGCTTAACTGAAAAAGTATCTGCTTCCAACCTCACTCAGGTTCAGTTCAGTCACTCAGTCATGTCTGATTCTTTATGACCCCATGAACTGCAGCATGCCAGGCTTCCCTGTCCATCACCAACTCCCATAGTTTACCCAAACTCATGTCCATTGAGTTGGTGATGCCATCCAACCATCTCATCCTCTGTTGTCCCCTTCTCCTCCCGCCTTCACTCTTTCCCAGCATCAGGGTCTTTTCCAGTGAGTCAGTTCTTCGCATAAGGTGGCCAATGTATTGGAGCTTCAGCTTCAGTCCTTCCAATGAATATTCAGGACTGATGTCCTTTAGGATTGATTGGTTTGATCTCCTTGCTGTCCAAAGGACTCTCAAGAGTCTTCAACACCGTTCAAAAGCATCAATTCTTCGGCACTCAGCTTTTTTTTATAGTCCAACTCTCACATCCATGCATGACTACTGGAAAAACTATAGCTTTGACTAGATGGACCTTTGTTGGCAAAGTAATGTCTCTGCTTTTTAATATACTGTCTAGGTTGATCATAGCTTTTCTTCCAAGGAGCAAGCATCTTTTAATTTCATGGCTGTGTTCACCATCTGCAGTGATTTGAGAAAAACAAAAAATAAAGTCTGTCTCTGTTTCCATTGTTTCCCCATCTATTTGCCATGAAGTAATGGGACCAGATGCCACGATCATAGTTTTCTGAATGTTGAGTTTTAAGCCAGCTTTTTTACTCTCTTCTTTCACTTTCATCAAGAGGCTCTTTTAGTTCTTCTCTTTCTGACATAAGGGCGGTGTCACTCAGGTTGGTAGAATTCATTTCCTTGTGGTTGTAGAACTGAGAGTTCAGTTTCCTGTTGACTGTCAGGTAAAAGACCCTGAACTCTGAGAGGCAGCCTGCAGTTTCTATAGGCTCTCCACAGGTTTTTTCTAACATGATCACTCACTTCATTAAGCTGGCAATTAGAATGTCTAGTAAAGATCTGCTAGTAAGACAGAGTCACATATAGTGTAATATAGTTATGGGAGTGCCATCTATTCACTTTTACCATATTCTGTTAGTTAGAAACAAATCACATATCCTGTCTACACCCAAGGGAAGGGAATGACATGAAGGCGTGAACACTAAACACCAAGAATATTATAAAAAGGACCACTTTAGACTCTCTCTACCTTAGCCTGTATCTAGTATCAAATTATTATAATATGTAAACATTTCCTATTTAGGCTAGTATTTAGATAATATTTTGTAAATATATTAAGTTTATTTAAGGATTATGTGTAGTCAAGTTTGAAATTTTACATTCAATTACCAGATCAAGTTTATTCAAATCTTTTTTATACTTTTTTGCTTGATCTATGAGTTTTTGAGAGGTTCTATAAAGGTGTTTAATTATTATTGTCAATTTACAAAGTTATCATGGTAACTTTTTTTTTTGCTTGGTAAGTACTTTTGAGGTCATGTGGTAAAATATATAGAGGCTGCTGTATCTTCGTGGTGGGATTATTCCTTTTGTCTGAACTCTCTTGCTCTGTCTCTTTTAATACTCCTACTCCATGCATTTGCTTTTGCCTGGTGTTAATATTACTACACTAGGTTTTTTATTCTTTTTTGTTACAAGAAAATATGGGTATATTAATTTATTAGAAATTTTATTTCAGTTGTTTTTTTAATCAAAGGTATATATATTATTCAGTGAGTCAAATAGTTCCACCACACTTATTTTGAAACTTTACAGTTCCCCCAATGTCCCCACTATCCACATACACTATTTTATGGGTTCAAGAGGCAAACCTTTTCAATTATTTATTATTCAGTGGCATCCTCATAATACTATGTCTTGATATTTTTTAATCATAAAAATGAAAATATTTCCCTTCACAAACACAACCACACACCCCATCCCCACCAGTAGAATACACCTTAGTTCCACTTTTCCTAATACAGCTAGACCATAATATTCCTTGAATCGATAATTAATGCCTACATTATTCTGATAATGTAAATGCCGCTTATAACTGAGATATATATTGTGCTATCGGGAGCTTTCCTTATTTGGGACTGCTTTTAATTTTTCCTTTCCTTTTTTTTTTTTTTTAAGGAGAGTCTGTTTATAAGCACACCACTTACTTACAAATGTAAGTTATTATGACAACTGTTTTTAATTGCTATACCCTCCTTGATGTTCTCATGGCCTAATAAATAGCTCAACCATAGCATTGATAATATTGTAACATTATTATATAATAAAACATGAACTCCTTGAGACATGGGCTGTGTCTTGTTTATGGAGATATGTCTCCCCTGCATCCTACTTCCCTCAATACCTAATCAACTGGCACTTATTTAATTCCATTTTTGTTGAAAAGGAGGCAAAAATTTTTGCTTTTATCAGTTGGAGACAAGCATAGGGAGAGGAGAATTGAGGGAAACGGTTAGGAAAGAAGTAACACATGAAGTGGAGGACAGAGGAGCCTTGAGTGCTTCAGTCCATGGGGTCGCAGGAGTCAGACACAACTTAGTGACTGAACAACAGCTTTTTGAGAAGAGTACCCTGAATAGCTGCCCTTAATCAAGAGTCATCTATGAGCGGGCATCATTTTAGGTGAGGTGTAGATATTATATCATCCCCATGAGGTAGGTATTATTATCGCCATTTCACAGATGAGAAAAAGATGTCCAGAGTTAAATAATGTGCCCTCCATCTCATGAGCTGAGGTTCAAATCTGATCAATGCTTGTGTTGTTAAGCCATATCACTACACTGAGGGAGTAGCAACCACAGTATCTACAGGCATGTCGATTTTTAAAAATTTGAGTGAAACGAGTCCATTTAAATGAAGAGCAAAGAGTGAGGACTGTAGCAATTTAAAGCTAGAACTTTGGATTTTTTTTTTCACTGCTGCTGCTAAGTTGCTTCAGTCGTGTCCGGCTCTGTGCGACCCCATAGACAGCAGCCCACCAGACTCCGCCATCCCTGGGATTCTCCAGGCAAGAACACTGGAGTGGGTTACCATTGCCTTCTTTTTTTTCCATGAGAAGCTGTAATTTTGCCTCCTGAATCGCAAATATTGGTTACTAGTTTTAATTTAAAATGTAAAGACTCGAGATAAAACGTCCTTAAGTAGGCTATCAGTTGGCAAATTTTAATGAACTGCCTTCCCCAAAATAAGTTTTGAGCAGCCAGGGGGGGCAGCAGGAGGGTGTCGCGTGTCATGGAGTTGAAAAGGATAGACTGGAAGGCGAGTCTAGTGCATTCGGCAGTTTTGCAGAGAGCAGACGCAGGAAGCCGGGAGGTCCAGCTATCACGTTGCAGAGCAAAGGCCCACAGAGCCTGGAGGAGGATGAGGTAAGGCCCCACTGTTGGTGCACATTCCGTCTTCTCCAGGCATCCCTCGGGAGGGCACATTCCTCATGGTCAAGTGGCTGAGCTGTTGACTTAAAAGATTCTTAGAATATTCTGTTCAGTACCCCAGTGGGTTTTTCTTGCCTTGGACACAATATCTTAATAACTAGGCAATGCCTCGAACTGTAGGACCTCCATAATAGTGAATAGGAAGACTTTCATAACTCTGGGGCCCTATGCAGAGTTCCTGGGGCCTGGCAAGTCCCTTTAGGTCCTGTATCTGTTGATGTCTTTTTCCCATCCCAGAGAAGAGTGCTGGTCACACCACCAAGTCATGGGCTAACTCTCCATTCTTTCTCATAAATTTTAGCTTCTGCAGAAAATTGGAAAATTGATTCCTGTTCATATAGAATCTTCAGTTTCTTTTTCAATGAAGTATTTTTTTAAGTTACTTATGGTCACCTCTCGGAAATCTAAATAGTCAATAAAGACATCCTTCCATGAATGCAGCATGAATGCAATCTTCCCTGAGATTCTTTAAGGATTTTGGATTATAACCAGAGGAAAGATGATGAGCAATGCAAAGAGATGCTTTCCACATATACAGGTATAAGAAACAGTCAACAGATTGAGATGTGACTGTGAGTTGTGAAAAGAAATGGTCTAGAGGTGATCAACTACTTCTCTCATCAGGGGGCTGGTCACAAAGCCCACCTGGACAGTCAGCTGGCATGTGTATTTCAAAAAAGTTTCTCTCCTTTTTCTAATATCCTCTCTCCCTACCACCCCCACTCAAAAAATGCCCAGCTGAGAATCTCCATGGTAAAAGAAAAGAGAGAGGAAAAAGTCAGCCTCGCTGGACACAAAGCGAAAATTGAAATTGCTCCTAGAAAAGATGTGAAAAGGTCCTTTACTGTTTACTACAATATCATTGTGACTTGGTTGTGTTCTAATAGTCCCCTGGGGAAACGATAACTAGATACAGTGCTTCGTGGAGCAATGCTTCTGTTGTTCCCCTACTGCACAAGGCTTCTCAGAGATGGTGCCCTGGGGCTGTAACCCTCATTCCTTTGGAACATTCACAATCAACACAACAGTGCTTGCAGATAAAGATCCCAGAGATTTTGTGCTACTTTCTCAATGAAAGTAAGTTGAGGCTATGCTAAGTTCCATTGCAGAACAGAGCACAGTATAATACCTTCTTTGATGCATTTATTCTTACCACCATGGGCATGTACCATATGAATAGTCCCCAACATATGCGTGCTCTGGTCTTCTTTAGTTCTCCTCTCAGGCCCTCTCCCATCCCATCTTCCTGTTCTGGTGCATGCCAGACAATAACCAGGCAGCGCTCTGTCCCTACTGCCCCCGTGCATACTCCTACCCCGCTGGCTTACAGCAGCTGCAGCAGCACTACTTTAATTTTTTTTAATTGGAAGATAAATTGATTTTCAATATTGTGTTGGTTTGTGTCATATATCAACATGAATCAGCCATAGGTATAACATATGTCCCCTCCTTCAGTACTCTTATTGATGACTCTCTTTTATGGATTTCCCTACTCTCAGCTTCAGCTACATTCTCTCTTTTAATCCTCACACTAATCCTGTTGTTCTTACTTTCAACCACTGTTTGTTTGTTTTTTTTTTTTGGGGGGGGTGTTAATTATTTTTTGTTGAAATATAGTTGACATAATATATAGGTTTCAGGTGTATAACATAGTGATTCAATATTTTTTTTACTCCTTCAACAAATTCACTTTATTTTTTTATATTTCTATTTTTTTTTTAATTTTTATTTTATATTTGCTCAGACAGTAAAGAATCTGCCCACAATGTATAAGACCCAGGTTTGAACCCTGGATTGGGAAGATCCCCTGGAGAAGGGAATGACAACCCACTCCAGTATTCTTGCCTGGAGAATGCTGTGGACACAGACGCCTGGTGAGTTGCAGTCCATGGGGTCACAAAGAGTTGGACATTACTGAGAGACTAACACACACATAGCCAATTAACGATATTGTGATAATTTCAGGTAGACAGTAGAGGTACTCAGCCATATACATATATTCATTCTCCCCTAAACTCCTGTCCCACCAAGGCTGCCACATAACATTGAGCAGGGTTCCCTGTGTTATACAGTAGGCCCTTGTTGGTTATCTGCTTTAAATATAGCAGAGTATACATGTTAATCCCAAACTCCCTAACCATCATTCATCCATTCTTCCCTCCTGGCAATAAGTTCATTCTCTAAGTCTGTGGATCATCAAATGATGTTTATACTTCACTTTGTTGATATGGTTTGTCAGAATGACTGATTTACAGATATTGAACCATCTTTGCATCCCTGAAATAAATCCTACTTGATAATGGTATATGATGCTTTTGATGTATTGTTGAAATCAGTTTGTTAAAATTTTGTTAAGGATCTTTTTATCTATATTCATCAGGGATGAATTTCTTTTTTTGTTTGTTTGTGGTGCCTTTGTCTGGTTTTGGTATTAGGGTAACACTGGCTTTATAGAATGAGTTTGGAAATGCTCCTTCTTCAAGTCTATATGGCAAAGATTTCATTTTACAGATGAAAAAAATTAAGTCATAGAAGTAAAGGGAACAATCTGTCCAGAATTAAAATTAGTCTAGAATGTAAATGCAAGACAATTTAGATTCCAAATCATTGCTCTTTCCATCAGCTTGCACTGGATTATTCACACACTCAGCTTTTCCTTTCTTTCACACATCTCCAGCTCACTCATCAAGCATGTTCTCTTTTTCAGTTAATTTTATTGAAGTATAGTTGATTTACAATGCTGTGTTAATTTCTGCTGTACTGCAAAGCTACTCAGTTATATATACATATATACTTTATAGTTCCTGGTGCTATACAGTAGGATCTTACTTATCTATCTGATATATAATAGCTTGCATCAAGCATGCTGTCTTTTTAAGCCACACTTTCTGTGACCCCTTTCTCTTTGCTCCCTCTTGCCCATTTTCATGTTAAAAAATCTTTTAAACGTGTTAAAAATTTTTTTCCCAATCATTTTTTTTTGACTTGTTTGATATGTGAAAAAGTTAGTACCTATCAAATGAAACAAAAGTTGTGCCTTTACAAGTAAAAAGTAAACATTATAAGCAACACCACTATTCAAAGATTTAGGGATATCCAAAATTCCTCCAGAATTTCTACAGGAAAGTGTATTCATTTTCTCTTTCTCAAATGAAATATTTTTTTTCCTTAACTATCAGCAGTAAACAGTGCTATTTTCAGTTTGATCTAGTTTTCACTCTAAAATTGGAATGTTTGAAGTTGAAGAGACTTTTCCAGGCTGACCTGGGAACCAAACACAAAACATGCTATGGAAAGTCAGGAAAAGGAAGCTCTGATTAAGTCAGGACAACAGTCTCCCCTCTCCCATAACCTTATTCATCAAAGGCTTGTGGGTTATTTTTTTCACAAGGGTAATTATCTAAATGTGTTTATCCTCTTACACCATTCAGTTGCCTGCCTGCTTGATCAATGAATGCATTATTCATATTCCTTCTCTTAGTTTCTTGTTCTTCCTCATAATTTCAGTCTCACTGTCAATTGTTCACATAGCATAAACTGGGTACATGACGTTATTGGTAATTGAGAGATGAGATGAGATCCAGGATTTTACTTCTTGTATCTTGACTCATTCCTTAGTTTAGTGTCAGGAAGACATGCTTTGGTGTCCTTAGAAACTACATTTTTCACCCTAAATATATTTTTATAAAAGTCTCATTTATTTATAAATTCAGTGTCTACCTTTTGGGCCCTTTCTGTGGTGCCCCAAATGGTGCTTGCTCAAAAATAGAGTCCTGACCTAGGATTTATGAAAACTGGATCTGATTCTGTGTTAAGACCATTTGTGTGACCTTGGGCAATAAAGTAATTCTGTAATCCTCCCTACGAATGAGACACAGTCACTTTCCTCAAAGAGAACTTGGCACCGTGAACTTTCACTTGTTTCAGCCCCCACCCTCATAGTAAAACAGCTTATACTTTATGTGGGGAGATTAAATGCACACACACAAAAAAACAGAGGACAAGTCAGTGCAAACTATAATCAAATAAATGTCATGTATCTAAGTTCAGTTCAGTTCAGTCACTCAGTCGTGTCCAACTTTTTGCAACCCCATGGACCACAGCACACCAGGCCTCCTGGTCCATTACCAACTCCTGAAGTTTACCCAAACTCATGTCCATTGAGTCAGTGATACCATCCAACCATCTCATCCTCTGTCGTCCCCTTCTCCTCCTGCCTTCAATCTTTCTCAGCATCAGGGTCTTTTCCAATGAGTCAGTTCTTCACATTGGGTAGCCAAAATACTGGAGTTTCAGCTTTAGCATCAGTCCTTCCAATGAACACTCAGGACTGATCTCCTTTAGGATGGACTGGTTGGATCTCCTTGCAGTCCAAGGGACTCTCAAGGTTCGTCTCCAACACCACAGTTCAAAAGCATCAGTTCTTTGGTGCTCAGCTTTCTTTATAGTCCAACTCTCACATCCATACATGACTACTGGAAAAACCAGAGCCTTGACTAGATGGACCTTTGTTGGCAATGTAATGTCTCTGCTTTTTAATATGCTGTCTAAGTTGGTCATAACTTTCCTTCCAAGGAGTAAGCATCTTTTAATTTCATGGCTGCAGTCACCATCTGCAGTGATTTTGGAGCCCCAAAAAATAAAGTCTGCCACTATTTCCACTGTTTACCCATCTATTTGCCATGAAGTGATGGGACCAGATGTCATGATCTTAGTTTTCTGAATGTTGAGTTTTAAGCCAGCTTTTCACTCTCCTTTTTCACTTTCATCAAGAGGCTCTTTAGTTCTTCTTCACTTTCTGCCATAAGGGTGGTGTCATCTGCATATCTGAGGTTATTGATATTTCTCCCAGGAATCTTGATTCCAGCTTGTTCTTCATCCAGCCCAGCGTTTTCTTGTATCGAAAGTGAAAGTGAAGTTGCTCAGTCGTGTCCAACTCTTTTGCGACCCCATGGACTGTAGCCTACCAGGCTCCTCTGTCCATGGGATTTTCCAGGCAATAGTACTGGAGTGGATTGCCATTTCCTTCTCCAGGGGATCTTCCCGACCCAGGGATTGAACCCAGGTCTCCCACATTGTAGACAGACATTTTACCAAAATGCTTTCAAAAGTCAGAAAATGGATATTTATGTAGACAAACATTGTTGGCAATGATTTAATGGAGCAGAAGTGATTCAGATGAGTCTAAGAACATGGATAGGTGTATTAGTCTGCTCCAGCCATCATAACGAAGCACCACATATACTGGGTAGCTTAAACAACAGGAATTTATTTCTCACAAATCCAGAAGCTAGATCAAGGTGCTGGCTGATTTAGTTCCTGATAAAGGCAATCTTCCTGGCTTGTAGCTTTCTCAATGTGTGTTCACATGACCTTTGCTGTGTGCTTGAGCAAGAATGGAAAGAGAGAGCAAGTTCTCTGTTGTTACTTCTTATAAGGACTAATCCAATGGGATTATGACCTTTATGAGCTTGTTTAACCTTAATCACAGACATCCTGGAATGTGAAGTCAAATGGGCCTTAGAAAGCATCACTATGAACACAGCTAGTGGAGGTGATGGAATTCCAGTTGAGCTATTCCAAATCCTGAAAGATGCTGCTGTGAAAGTGCTGCACTCAATATGCCAGCAAATTTGGAAAACTCAGCAGTGGCCACAGGACTGGAAAAGGTCAGTTTTTCATTCCAATCCCAAAGAAAGGCAATGCCAAAGAATGCTCAAACTACCGCACAATTGCACTCATCTCACACGCTAGTAAAGTAATGCTCAAAATTCTCCAAGCTAGGCTTCAGCAATATGTGAACCGTAAACTTCCTGATGTTCAAGCTGGTTTTAGAAAAGGCAGAGGGACCAGAGATCAAATTGCCAACATCTGCTGGATCATCAAAAAAGACAGAGAGTTCCAGAAAAACATCTATTTCTGCTTTATTGACTATGCCAAAGCCTTTGACTGTGTGGATCACAAGAAACTGTGGAAAATTCTGAAAGAGATGGGAATACCAGACCACCTGATCTGCCTCTTGAGAAATTTGTATGCAGGTCAGGAAGCAACAGTTAGAACTGGACATGGAACAACAGACTGGTTCCAAATAGAAAAAGGAGTACGTCAAGGCTGTATATTGTCACCCTGTTTATTTAACTTATATACAGAGTACATCATGAGAAATGCAGGACTGGAAGAAACACAAACTGGGATCAAGATTGCCAGGAGAAATATCAATAACCTCAGATATGCAGATGACACCACTCTTATGGCAGAAAGTGAAGAGGAACTAGAAAGCCTCTTGATGAAAGTGAAAGTGGAGAGTGAAAAAGTTGGCTTAAAGCTCAACATTCAGAAAACTAAGATCATGGCACCCAGTCCCACCACTTCATGGGAAATGTATGGGGAAACAGTGGAAACAGTGTCAGACTTTATTTTTCTGGGCTCCAAAATCACTACAGATGGTGACTGCAGCCATGAAATTAAAAGACGCTTACTCCTTGGAAGGAAAGTTATGACCAACCTAGATAGCATATTCAAAAGCAGAGACATTACTTTGCCAACAAAGGTCCATCTAGTCCAGGCTATGGTTTTTCCTGTGGTCATGTATGGATGTGAGAGTTGGACTGTGAAGAAGGCTGAGCGCCGAAGAATTGATGCTTTTGAACTGTGGTGTTGGAGAAGACTCTTGAGAGTCCCTTGGACTGCAAGGAGATCCAACCAGTCCATTCTGAAGGAGATCAGCCCTGGGATTTCTTTGGAAGGAATGATGCTGAAGCTGAAACCCCAGTACTTTGGCCACCTCATGTGAAGAGTTGACTCATTGGAGAAGACTCTGATGCTGGGAGGGATTGGGGGCAGGAGGAGAAGGGGACGACCGAGGATGAGATGGCTGGATGGCATCACTGACTCGATGGACGTGAGTCTGAGTGAACTCCGGGAGTTGGTGATGGACAGGGAGGCCTGGTGTGCTGCGATTTATGGGGTCACAAAGAGTTGGACACGACTGAGCGACTGATCTGATCTGATCTGATCTGATATCCAAATATAGCCACACTTCATACTAGGGCTTCAACGTATGAATCTGGCAGGGGGTCACAAACATTCATTCCATAGCAGTAGGATATGACCAAAGAATGTGGGGAAAAGTGATTTGAACCAAGAAAAATAAGGAGTTAGGGAAAGCATATACATACATATATATATATATATATATATATATATGACAATTTTTAGAGTTTGATTTTAGTTTGCATTGACTCTGTTTTTTGGTATGTGCATTTAATCTCCCCACATAAAGTATGGCATTAATTATTTCTAAACAAATACTTATTGAGCACCTGCTTGGGACCATGCACTGTTCCTGGCATATGAGCCACCTTCATGGAGTTATTTCCGGGAAGTGGCAACACACATAAACATAATAAGGCAGTATTTAGAAATGTTATCATATGTGAATACTATGAAGCCAAGAAGAATGTTAAGCCAGAGGTGGGGGTCAAGGGTAGACAAGGGGAGAGTTGAGAAGCTTAATTAGGGTAGGCAACCTAGGCTTCGTGAAAAGAAGAGAACTGAGCGAAGATGAGGCTGATAGTGAAGTGTGTAAGTCAAGGGAAGTGTTCCAGACAGAGGGAAGATAAAATGAAAGCCTAAAAAGCAGACAATTCTTGACATTCAAGAAAGAATGAAGATGCCAGTGTGGCTGGAGGGGAGTGAGTAAGGGCAGGGTGTGAGAAGGTCAGAGGGGGTCTCAGCCACTGAAAGGACTGCGAGCCAATGCAGGGTTTGAACCAGCAAGATCCAGCTCTTTCAAGGCTCACTGTAGCTGATGCACCTAGAGTTAGGAGCTGGGAGGCCATTAATTGTTTATTGTAATAAACCAGACTGGACATGACGGTGCTTCAGACCAAGGTGGTAGCAGGCCGTGGGAGCAGTGATCTGATTCTGGATGTATGTTGACAGTGGAGCCAAGAGAACTGGCTGTGATTTTGACTATAATGTTTACATATGGCACTAGATTCATCTCCCTGTGGTCAGAACACTTCCACCTCCCTACTCCCACCCCACTGCTGTTACTTTGCAAGTGGGAAATGCAGGACTCAGAGAACCTCACTGAGTTATCAGAGGTCTTTGTTAAAGGATTAAGAACCACAATCATTTCTGTTTGCAATATTAATACACATATAAGTTCATCTTACATTGGTTTAGTGTTCTCTGTACTGTTAAATATGAAAGATCCTTGATCACTTCTTGAAAAAGTGCAGCTCAGCTCTCCCTCTTTCCCTTTTTTCATTTATTTTTCTCCTAAGCAGTTGCCAATATCGCCCTGTACTTGTATATTTATTGTCTATCTCCCACACTAAAATATAAGCAGCAGTTTTTCTCACTTGTTCATTGCTGTATCTCTCCAGCCTAGAAAAGTGCCTGGTAGATGTAAATTGGCATTAAATGAATGTGCTTATGCTTGACTGTGTGGAATAAGGAAGGAGCAGGGGTGGAGAAGAGAATGAAAGAAGAGAGGAGGGGAAGGAGAGGAGGAGGAGAAAGAAAAGGAAATTAAATGACAAAGCTGCTTTAGAAGCACACATGCCTCAGTACTAAGAGACTCAGGAAATTGGTGTCTCAGTGGTAAAAAATCCGCCTGTGAATGCAGGAGACTCATGACATGGTGTTCAATCCCTGAGTCAGGAAGATGTGCTGGAGAAGGAAATGGCAACTCTTTCCAGTATTCTTTCCTGGGAAATCCCATGGACAAAGGCACTAGGTGGGCTACAGTTCATGGTATTGCAGAGTCGAGAACACTACTGCGCACACACACACACAGGAGATTCAGACTCTCCAGCTTTTTAGGTCTCGTGTATCCACACGCATATACACAAGCAAATAATAGAGTTAAAATTTAAATGTAATAAAAAATACATGAGAGAATCATTAGTTTTTAAAAACAAAATTCAGGGACTTCCCTGGTGGTCCGGTAGCTAAGACTCTGCTTTCCCAATGCAGGGGGTCCAGGTTTGATCCCTGGTCAGGGAACTAGACCCCACATGCCACAACTAAAAATTCTTTCATGCTGCAACAAAAACAGACGATCTCACATGCCACATTAAGCCCCAGCACAACCAAATAAATAGCTTTTTTTTTTTTTTTTAAGTTAGGGTGATAAGCCTTCAAGAAAAAAAAAGTCTTTAAAAAAAATCAACATTTTATGTATTCTTTTCCCACAAATGATATTGAGCCTGCACACATTTTCTTTACTCAAGATTTGAAAGCCTGCCAACTTCTACTGGGAAGGAGAGGAAAGCTATGGTAAGAGTAGCAAAGCTATGACATAGATTGTTTTTAATGAGTATTGAGCAAATAAGTAAGTGACAACATTCTTCCCAATAATGCTACACTTGTGGTTTATAATTCTAAAGCCCCTCACAGAAGAAAATGTGCTATATGCTTATGTATAAACTGAAAAAGAGCTGAAATTTCAGGTCACAAGGTCACAACTCTGAAAGCTGGCCTTTCCAACCCACGGCGTCTAATTAATCAAAATGCAGTGTGGCCAGCAGGCATGGGAGTGATTTTCTGCTACTGAATCAGCTTCACTGTCTCCTGCAACTCTTCCCAGATCTGGACACGGGTTGAATTGTTTGATAACCTACTCTTGGAAACAATGAGTAAATATTTTCAATTAAACTATATTTCAGTTCACCACTTACAAATCATTTTTTTTATGTATTTTACCCATTCAGTGGGCTAAGTGGGTCTCCCTTCGCAAGGGGGAGGCAAATTACTTAAACTCAAATCTTTCCATGTTCCCTGTGCCCAGTTTCTTCCATTCACCACTTTAGACCAAGTCTCTGCCCTTCTCCACCCTCTTCTCCTACTCTGCCCGCTGTGCCTGAAAAGCCCTTGGTCTGCAGCAACCAACCCCTGGGATTCTGGCTTCTCACTGGGCTCAGCCAATGCGGACCTGGGAGGAGGGGGTGAGCAACAGAGAGTGCGCCCTTCGTCTTTATTTCTCCTGCTCCCTTCCTACCAGATCTCAGCGAATGAGCTCTGTCCCTCTAGCCAACATACTTCCTTTCCAGTGAGTGTTAGTGTTGGTCACTCAGTAGTGTCCGATTCTGTGTGACCCCATGGATTATGGCCCACCAGACTCCTGTGTCCATGGAATTCTCCAAGCAGGAATACTACAGTGCGTTGCCATTCTCTTCTCCAGCAGATCTTTCCAACCCAGGGATAGAGTCCAGGTCTCCTGCATTGCAGATGTATTCCTTACCCTCTGAATCATCCTCTGTATTCCAGACACGGCCCCTTCCCTCTCTCCTTCTGTCCTAGAGATGGTAACATGTCAATAGCCCCAAATATCACAGTTGTTTCCCTTGAACTTGGCTCTTGCTTTGTAAATCGTCCTTTTATTGAACTCTCCTCAAATCACCTGATTGGAATGTGTCCTCTATTTCCTGCTAAGGGCTTCCCTGGTGGCTCAGTGGTAAAGAATCTGCCGGCAATGCGGGAGACCTGGGTTCTATCCCTGGGTAGGGAAGATCCCCTGGAGAATGGAATGGCAACCCACTCCAATATTCTTGCCTGGAGCATTCCATGGACAGACCATGGGGTCATAAAAAGTTGGACATGATTAAGTGACTTAACACTTTCACTTTTCTGTTTCCTGCTAAAAACCCAGTAACACACACACTCAATAAATAAGAGTAGGACCTGCACCCAGGTCTGTTAACTCCCAAACCAGGCCTCTTAACCGGCTCACAGTCAAGGCTATTAGGTGGTGAACCTGACTGCCTCTTTCATCTTTTAACAATACCTCATCTGCAAACACAGATCCTGTTTCAGCCCTGGGGTTTGGATGCAGGATGAGGCTAGTAGAAACTCAGAAGGAACTGATTATTGTGGAGGAAACACCATTCCCATTCTGTTTCAGGTCAGGGGTGCAAATCAGCCTCACCTGAGATGCCCAGGAGGGAAGGATTTCAAAGCCTTAGGCTTTTGCTCTTTTCACTACGCCAGCCAAGCCCATAAAACTATGCTCTTCCCTATATGAGGCAAAAGCAAGTAAGACAATTTAATCTGCCTCAAAGGAATCAGAAAGATGTTAGGATTCTACAGTAGCAGCTGTCAGACACAAAATGATCTTCTGGTAAACCAGGTATGCAAGCACAGCCCTGTGCTGTGACAGAGTCAAGCTCAGCACTGAAGGAGGCCACTGAACATGTTCACGCCTGACAGGAGTTTCATTCCTTGATAAGCATCCCTGTAGTGTCAGGTTTGGAGAAGGCAATGGCACCCCACTCCAGTACTCTTGTCTGGAAAATCCCATGGACAGAGCCTGGTGGGCTGCAGTCCATGGGATCGCTAAGAGTGGGACACGACTGAGCGACTTCACTTTCACTTTTCACTTTCATGCATTGGAGAAGGAAATGGCAACCCACTCCAGTGTTCTTGTCTGGAGAATCCCAGGGACAGGGGAGCCTGGTGGGCTGCTGTCTATGGGGTCGCACAGAGTCGGACACAACTGAAGTGACTTAGCAGCAGCAGTAGCAGCGTGTCAGGTTGGACGGAGAAAGAGCATTACTCTAGACACCTACATCTTCTCAAGCGACTATTTAGATGACAGTTTAGATATACTAAGGACTGTTGACTGTGGCCTTTAATTCTGGTTAACAGGCTTGATTTTACTTGAACCATGTAAAATTTCTTTGTCAAAACATGTTTTTGTTTGTTTTATTTTTTTCCCTCTTTAGACAAAGGCCCCAAGTTAAACGTGCTTGATTGAGACCAATGAAGTGTTAAATGTTTGTCACTGTGAGAAAGAGCCTACACATTTGGGTCCTTCTATTTCCCGAGACATGCCCTTGAGCTCTCCTCACTGCCTGCAGAAATTTAAAGATAAAATTCCACATAGAACATTTTGCTCTCTTCCAGGGAGTGAAATGAGAACACCAGGGGGAAGGGAAAGCAGCTTTGGCCAGGGAGGAGCCCTATGAGGGTCAGAGTTGAGAAAAACCTCAGTTCATCAGTGCTGTTGCTATAGATTTAAAATATATAGCTATGCAGGGTTTTGGCTGATTTCCCAGTGGCATATACACTCCAAATTCCTAGTTCATCTATCAAGAGCTGTACATTGTTTAATGTTGCTTAAGACAAACAGGGTGCTGCCAATACATCCTTCCCTTCAGGGAGTGCTTTTCTCCCTGAATGTTTTCATCTTGGCTTGTTGGAGGCAAAGGCCATAAGAACGAATCAAGTGCTTTGCTCTGGGTGTCACCACGCCCTGACTGCTTCTCCTTATTCTATACCTCATAACATATAGAAGCGAGTCTTTTTATTCATTCTTTCTCTTACTAAGCCTTTAAGGATTATATTTGTTCCAAATACTCAGCTTAGAGGACTTCGGCAAGTGGGAGAGGTCAACAAGTCAACACAAGACTATAATCCAAGCTGATTATTGCTGAGAGATTTAGAACAACATGTTTTGGGGTTATTTTTCAACAATCTTGTCTACAACTAAATTATTAACTCATCTTTGTGATCTTGCCTTCTTATACTCTTCACAGTGTCCCCAATATAAAGATGTCTCCTTTAGCTCAGTCCTCTCCAGAAAAGAGCATTATCCTCTATTCTTTCTAATGAATGGGCCTAGAAAGTCTAAGTGTATCTTACACAAAGCTGTTTGCTCTATCATAGTTCCATTATAGGCTTCCCTGGTAGCTCAACTAATAAAGAATCTGCCTGCAATGCAGGAGCTGCTGCTGCTAAGTCACTTCAGTCATGTCCGACTCTGTGTGACCCCATAGACGGCAGCCCACCAGGCGCCCCCATCCCTGGGATTCTCCAGGCAAGAATACTGGAGTGGGTTGCCATTTCCTTCTCCAATGCATGAAAGTGAAAAGTGAAAATGAAGTTGCTCAGTCGTGTCCAACTCTTAGCGACCCCATGGACTGCAGCCCACCAGGCTCCTCTGTCCATGGAATTTTCCAGGCAAGAGTACTGGAGTGGGGTGCCATTGCCTTCTCCTCAGTTTACTCTAGCATTAAGTAAACTTCTTTCTGGATGTACTTGTTCACCTTAGTTCATCCTTCTAATAAGCCTGTTGATCTGGTCTTCCCTGTTGCCAGCATCTCCACCTTCTACAAAATGGGTGGTCTTTTTCTTCATTCCACCTTGTGGAGAAGACAATTTAAAGGGCCACAGGAAGTTGTTTGCTTCTTTGAAACGTTTTCCAACGGTATAGATCTCATGAATCAGATCCTCCATGCAGGATTTCCCAAGAGGCAGGAGACCCCAGTTCAATTCCTGGGTTGGGAAGTTCCCCTGGAGAAGGGATAGGCTACCCACTCCAGTATTCTTGTCTGGAAAATCCCCAAGGACAGAGGAGTCTGGTGGACTATAGTCCACGAGGTCACAAAGAGTCAGACATGACTGAACAACACAGCACAGTTCCATTATAGTTGCTGTTTCATAAAGATCATTAGGAGATTTTGACTCTCTTCTCCAAGGCACCATGCCATTCCAAATAATAGCTAAGAAGCACAAAGGCTTTTGTGCCATGCAATTCATTCAAGAGGAGGGGAGGACTTTTCTCTTGAAGGATTTTATGTAGAATATTGAAGATGTGAACTCAGTCATTGGCCCCTAGGCAAGGGGTTCTTTCAAAACAGGAAGGACTGGCAGCTAAATGTTCTCTTAGTTAAATCCTCTGAAAGTACAAACACAGGAATTCCACTTCCTTATCAATTTACTTATCTCCAACGCCTCTGACAGATAAAAGAGGTGATCTCACATTGTTGATTGAGATGGGTAACTCAAGCTCTCTTGCAACAAGGCTTTATTTGGAATATGTTAGAGGAAAGAAAAGGCAAAGTCAGTGGTTTAGAACAATTATGGAGAAACCACCAATGAAGCTGGCATTTCTTTATTAAAGAGTGGCTTCGAATGGGCCAGAGATTAATTGACTGGAAGGAGGAATGGCCTCGTCAGCTTTCACTCTGATGTCATAAAGCTACTGTTGCTTGCTTCTTCCTCTGTCAAACAAAGGGACTCCAAGCTCTTGGCAGGTCCACTTTTTTATTCTCACCACCAAAAGCCCTCATGCCTTTAAACATCAAGACCTCTGAAAAGCGACCTCAGCGCTGCTAAACCAGGAAGGACCAGGAAGAGGGAGAGCAAACAGACGCTTATCTGCAGGATCAGAGGAACAAATTGCTCCCTGGTCTGTACCTGAGTGTGCCGCTGAGCCAGGCACCGCGAGGACTCTGTCTGGCAAGAGGCCACAGTGCAGCCCTCTGTGGAGCCCTGCACCCTGAAAGAGTTCATTCACTCCACATGGGTGAGCAATTTCCTCCCAAGTGGCTACTCACCAATGGCAAACTCAATTACGGGCAAGATTGATGGGTCTGCCCAGCCTGTGGAATCTACCTTAGTCCTCTTCTGTTCTTTGAAGAAAAATCTTCACACACAACAGTTGAAGCTCTGGGACAAATCTCATGTCGAATAATGGAATAATTCCTCTAAACGGAAGAAAAAGGGAAACAAAGAGGCAAACCACAATAAAGATTGCAGAAAGTGACTCAGGAAGCACTGACTCCCACATCTCCCTCCTACATACACACACACACACACACACACACACACACACACACCAGAAGGGCAATAACTCCTAGGGCCAAGAGTTGAAGACCCTTTCTTACCAGTGTGGGAAAAGCCATCCACTCTGCCCACGGGAATGCCCTGAGCTCTGTGTTCTTTCTCTGTCTTCCTAGCAGGATTTCTGCTGCCTGGATCTGAAGCTAAGGGGTTTTTTGCTTTTATCTGATTTCATCTAGAATAACTTCTTGGTAAAGCTGAGGAGCAACCCCACATCCAAGGAGCGGTGGCTGCGTGGGCACAAGAGGGCCTAGAGGAGCTACTCCACTTTCAAGGTCAGGAGGGGCGGCGGTGAGGAGATACCCCTCATCCAAGGTAAGGAGCAGCTGTGAAGAGATACCCCATGCCCAAGGTAAGAGAAACCCAAGTAAAATGGTAGGTATTGTAAGAGGGCATCAGAGGGCAGACACACTGAAACCATAATCACAGAAAACTAGTTAATCTAATCACATGGACCACAGCCTTGTCCAACTCAATGAACTAAGCCATGCCATGTGGGGCCACCCAAGACTGGTGGGTCATAGTGGAGAGGTCTGACAGAATGTGGTCCACTGGAGAAGGGAATGACAAACCACTTCAGTATTCTTGCCTTGAGAACCCCACGAACAGTATGAAAAGGCAAAATGATAGGATACTGAAAGAGGAACTCCCCAGGTTGGTAGGTGCCCAATATGCTATCAGTGGAGAAATAACTCCAGGAAGAATGAAGGGATGGAGCCAAAGCAAAAACAGCACCCAGTTGTGGATGTGACTGGTGATGGAAGCAAGGTCCAATGCTGTAAAGAGCAATATTGCATAGGAACCTAGAATGTTAGGTCCATGAGTCAAGGCAAATTAGAAGTGGTCAAACAGGAGATGGCAAGAGTGAACATCAACCTTCTAGGACTCAGCAAACTAAAATGGACTGGAATGGGTGAATTTAACTCAGATGACCATTATATCTACTACTGTGGGCAGGAATCCCTCAGAAGAAATGGAGTGGCCATCATAGTAAACAAAAGAGTCCTAAATGCAGTACTTGGATTCAATCTCAAAAACGACAGAATGATCTCTGTTTGTTTCCAAGGCAAACCATTCAATATCACAGTAATCCAAGTCTATGCCCCAACCAGTAATGCTAAAGAAGCTGAAGTTGAATGGTTCTATGAACACCTACAAGACCTTTTAGAACTAACACCCAAAAAAGATGTCCTTTTCATTACAGGTGACTGGAATGCAAAAGTAGGAAGTTAAGAAACACCTGGAGTAACAGGCAAATTTGGCCTTGGAATACAGAATGAAGCAGGGCAAAGGCTAATAGAGTTTTGCCAAGAGAATGTACTGGTCATAGCAAACACCCTCTTCCAACAACACAAGAGAAGACTCTACACATGGACATCAACAGATGGTCAACACTGAAATCAGATTGATTATATTCTTTGCAGCCAAAGATGGAGAAGCTCTATACAGTCAGCAAAAATAAGACCAGAAACTGCCTGTGGCTCAGATCATGAACTCCTTATTGCCAAATGCAGACTTAAATTGAAGAAAGTAGGGAAAATCACTAGACCATTCAGGTATGACCTAAATCAAATTCCTCATGATTATACAGTAGAAGTGAGAAATAGATTTAAGGGACTAGATCTGATACATAGAGTGCCTGATGAACTATGGACAGAGGTTCATAACATTGTACAGGAGACAGGAATCAAGACCATCCCCATGGAAAAGAAATGCAAAAAAGCAAAATGGCTGTCTGGGGAGGGCTTACAAATAGCTGTGAAAAGAAGCAAAAGAGAAAAGGAAAGATAAAGCATCTGAATGCAGAGTTTCAAAGAATAGTAAGGACATATAAAAAAGCCTTCCTCAGTGATCAATGCAAAGAAATAGAGGAAAACAACAGAATGGGAAAGACTAGAGATCTCTTCAAGAAAATTAGAGATACCAAGGGAACATTTCATGCAAAGATGGGCTCGATAAAGGGCAGATATGGTATGGACCTAACAGAAGCAGAAGATACTAAGAACAGGTGGCAAGAATACACAGAAGAACTGTACAAAAAGATCTTCATGACCAAGATAATCACGATGGTATGATCACTCACCTAGAGCCAGACATCCTGGAATGTGAAGTCAAATGGGCCTTAGAAAGCATCACTACAAACAAAGCTAGTGCAGGTGATGGAATTCCAGTCGAGCTATTTCAAACCCTGAAAGATGATGCTGTGAAAGTGCTGCACTCAATATGCCAACAAATTTGGAAAACTCAGCAGTGGCCACAGGACTGGAAAAGGTCAGTTTTCATTCCAGTCCCAAAGAAAGGCAATGCCAAAGAATGCTCAAACTACCGCACAATTACATTCATCTCACACACTAGTTAAGTAATGCTCAAAATTCTCCAAGCCAGGCTTCAGCAATATGTGAACCGTGAACTTCCAGATGTTCAAGCTAATTTTAGAAAAGGCAGAGGAACCAGAGATCAAATTGCCAACATCCGCTTGATCATCGAAAAAGCAAGAGAGTTCCAGAAAAACATCTATTTCTGCTTTATTGACTACGCCAAAGCCTTTGACTGTGTGGATCACAAGAAACTGTGGAAAATTTTTCAAGAGATGGGAATACCAGACCACCTGATCTGCCTCTTGAGAAATTTGTATGCAGGTCAGGAAGCAACAGTTAGAACTGGACATGGAACAACAGACTGGTTCCAAATAGGAAAAGGAGTATGTCAAGGCTGTATATTGTCACCCTGCTTATTTAACTTATATGCAGAGTACATCATGAGAAACGCTGGACTGGAAGAAGCACAAGCTGGAATCAAGATTGCTGGGAGAAATATCAATAACCTCAGATATGCAGATGACACCACCCTTATGGCAGAAAGTGAAGAGGAACTAAAAAGCTTCTTGATGAAAGTAAAAGAGGAGTGTGGAAAAGTTGGCTTAAAGCTCAACATTCAGAAAATGAAGATCATGGCATCTGGCCCCATCACTTCATGGGAAATAGATGGGGAAACAGTGGAAACAGTGTCAGACTTTATTTTGGGGGGCTCCAAAATCACTGCAGATGGTGATTGCAGCCATGAAATTAAAAGACGCTTACTCCTTGGAGGGAAAGTTATGACCAACCTAGATAGCATATTGAAAAGCAGAGACATTACTTTGCCAACAAAGGTCCATCTAATCAAGGCTATGGTTTTTCCTGTGGTCATGTATGGATGTGAGAGTTGGACTGTGAAGAAAGCTGAGTGCCGAAGAATTGATGCTTTTGAACTGTGGTGTTGGAGAAGACTCTTGAGAGTCCCTTGGACTGCAAGGAGATCCAACCAGTCCATTCTAAAGGAGATCAGTCCTGGGTGTCCTTTGGAAGGAATAATGCTAAAGCTGAAACTCCAGTACTTTGGCCACCTCATGTGAAGAGTTGACTCATTGGAAAAGACTCTGATGCTGGGAGGGATTGGGGGCAGGAGGAGAAGGGGACAACAGAGGATGAGATGGCTGGATGGCATCACTGACTCGATGGACATGAGTTTGAGTGAACTCTGGGAGTTGGTGATGGACAGGGAGGCCTGGCGTGCTGCAATTCATGGGGTCACAAAGAGTCGGACATGACTGAGTGACTGAACTGAACTGAAGGCTGTATTGGACCTGAAGCCTCCTGAATTTCACCTACTAGCTTTTTTCTTCCAGAGACAGCTAACATAATTTATGGGTCCCGATGTAAAGTGAGTTCCTTGTCCACAAAAGCAGAAAAAAAAGGTGTTTCTTCTGTGGTCTCTCTCTCATTCTGTTAAGGTGGGTTTATTTCTTTTTTATTGGCATATGCAACCCTGCAGTTTGAGGTGAATAGAGAGCTGCATAGGTGTCTAGAGCCTCGTCCCACAATATGGGTTGCATATGCTGACCCTAAACCTCTCTCTACCACATCCATGCGCCCACCAGAGGTAGAAGACAGAAGCAATAACTGGGCCATCCTAGGGAGTGGGAGGCCCCAAACTCGTCCAACAGAGGTGGCAGGAGATAGGAGCACAAGTAAATTAAGGCTCCAAGCCCCCTGTGCAGGCTCCATGGTCCCACTGGACTTCACTTACAAAACACAAATTATAACAGAAAATTAAGAGTTTCAAGATGGCGACCACATGCGGAGAAAAGGGAACCCGCTTACACTGTTGGTGGGGATGCAAACTAGTACAGCCACTAAGGAGAACAGTGTGGAGGTTCCTTAAAAAACTGGAAATAGAACTGTCATATGACCCAGAAATCCCACTGTTGGGCATACACACTGAGGAAACGAGAATTGAAAGAGACACATGTACCCCAGTGTTTATCACAGCACTCTTTACAATAGCCAGGACGTGGAAGCAACCTAGATGTCCACTGGCAGACGAATGGATAAGAAAGCTGTGGTACATATACACAATGGAGTATTACTCAGCTATTTAAAAGTATGCATTTGAATCAGTTCTAATGAGGTGGATGAAACTGGAGCCTATTATACAGAATGAAGTAAGTCAGAAAGAAAAACACCAATACAGTATATTAATGCATATACATTCAATTTAGAAAGATGGTAACAATGACCCTGTATGTGAGACAGCAAAAGAGACACAGATATAAAGAACAGTCTTTTGGACTCTGTGGGAGAAGGCAAGGGTGGGATGATTTGAGAGAATAGCATTGAAACATGTATGTTATCATATGTGAAATAGATCACCAGTCCAGGTTCAATGCATGAGACAGGGTGCTCAGGGCTGGTGCACTGGGATGACACTGAGGGATGTGATGGGGAGGGAGGTGGGAGGAGGGTTCAGGATGGGAAACACATGTACAGCCATGGCTGACTCATGTCAATGTATGGCAAAAACCACTACAATATTGTAAAAGAATTAGCCTCCAATTAAAACAAATTAATTAATTTAAAAAAATAAAATGAAAATGCCTAACCAAAACCCTCTGGGGAGCTTGAGGTTGTTTAGAGCATGAGGCACCCATCTCCTTGCGTGGCCCTGCTCCAAACTCCAATGTTTCGATTAGTTTGGCCTCGTGTGCCTCAAACACACACACTTGGGCTACCATCATGACCTCATCTAATCCTAACTATGTCCCCAGAGCCTCTCCTCCTAACACCATCACTTTGTGGAGTTAAGTTTCAATATAAGAATCTTAGCAGGACAGAAACATTCAGTCTGTAGCAACTCGGAATCTAAAATAGTCAAATAGTTTCAAGGAATCTAAAATAGTCAAATTCATAGAAACAATAAAATGCAGGTTTCAAGGAGGAGGAAATTGGGAGCTGCTCAAGGGTAAACAAATTTCAGTTATTTTATACAATTTTTGTTGTAATAAAAATTAAAGCCCAGAAAGAAAGAAAAAAAAGATGGTGACCACAGAGCAGTAAACTCCAAGCCAGAGCCCATGTGTGGACGCAGGACCTTGCGTAACTTCACTGGGCACCAACTCACGAAGCCAGCCCTGTTTCCTTCGAAAATGGGAAATATAGATGTGAAGCTAAAAATTACAAGCTTCTCTAAACATATGGATTTAGATAAACAGAGGGTACATGCACTCATGTGTGTAGAACTGACTCTTCCCTGTATTGTTCTCTTAAACTAGTTGCTCACATGTAGGATTACTGAGACAAAGATAGAAACTGGGGCTCTGGCTGCGTACTGACAGATTATGGGGTGTGGTGACTTCCAGCAAATCCCATCAAGATACGTAGACTATATATGCTTTGGCATGGGGGATGGGGTGGGGATTACTTCACAATTTTTAAAAACCAACATTTTTTAAATTAAAGCATGCTATTTATGATGTCATGCAGCAGACACTATTTTAAAATGTCACCCTTCATGTTGATCTTAATGAGCGAGGCTGCATCCGGCAGAAAAGGAAAGGAGAGGGGAAAAAGAAGAGAAAAAACAAAAGGAAAAGAAAAATTAAACCTCATCAGGAAAGTATCTTACCTCGAGTCATCATTGTGAAATGTTGCAGTTGCATCTATCACTTGTTATTGTAATCGGGCAAATGCATCTGGTCTCACACCTTCATTATCCGTGTTCATCCTAAGTCCTGTCTCACTTGCTGCTTTTACTGTGGTTACTTTTATGTATTTTTCCCCCCATCTTTTCACCCTTAAAAAAATTATATGCCCCCTGGATTTTCTGCAGTTCTGCATGATCCCACAATGCTTGGCACAGTGACAGGTACATAGTTGTCACCAGACTTTCTGAAAGCATCAGGAAAATTCAAACAGATTATATAAGTTGAAGTCCCCCACCCTATCCTCTCATCCTTATGTGTAGCTATTCCTTAATTTATGAGTTTTAGGCAGAATTATATCATAGTCATGAATGAAAAGATAAAGAGACAAATTTGCTGCTGCTGCTAAGTTGCTTCAGTCGTGTCCAACTCTGTGCGACCCGATAGACGGCAGCCCACCAGGCGCCCCCATCCCTGGGATTCTCCAGGCAAGAACACTGGAGTGGGTTGCCATTTCCTTCTCCAATGCATGAAAGTGAAAAGTGAAAGTGAAGTCGCTCAGTCCTGTCAACTCTTCACGACTCCAAGGACTGCAGCCCATCAGGCTCCTCTGCCCATGGGATTCTCTAGGCAAGAGCACTGGAGTGGGGTGCAATTGCCTTCTCCAGAGACAAATTTAGAAATATATATATACACAGAAACACACAAGAGAATGACATTTTATGAAACTGAAATACTTGCAGTATTCAGAGCACACAATAGTGACATTTTTACCGAAATTGCTTCCTAATTAATATCTAAATTTAGGAAATTTAATATGTAATGAAGAAGAGCTTTTAATTGGCAGATAAAACTATGAATATATTAAAAGTTTATAAATACAGTATATATTAAAAAGTTATAAATATTATGTTGAAGCTAACAGAAAATTAACTTAAACATATGTATGTTAAAATATTTTAAATTGAAATGCTTCCCTTTTTCTTTTTCTTAAACCAGAGTTGAAACCAGCAATAACAAATGTAGACAACTGAATACAAGACACTATACAAATGGAGAAAAAATGTTCTTAAGGAGATGTCACCAAACAGTGCAGTTACTACACACAAGTGTCCTGGCCATTTTGAAACTCTGAATATAAATATTGATGTAAATACAATATAGACAGATATAAAGATAAATTATGGATAATTGAAAGGATTATCATCACTGTGTTCTCTGAAAACAGGAGGTAATGTAAAAATACTAATACAAGGTTTATTGAGCCGTGTGAAAGGTTTGCTAGATTATTTAATTCTTCTAACAATCCCAAGGAAATAGAGACTGTTATCTGCTGTTTTGCAGAGGAGGAAACTGAGACTCAAGAAAATAAACTAAGGGACTTCCCTGAAAGTCCGTTGGTTGAGACTTTGCCTTCCAATGCAGGGGTTGTGGGTTCAATCCCTGGTTGGGGAGATAATATCCCACATGCCTTGTGGCCAAAAAGCAAAAAAAAAAAAAAAAGCTCATAAAATAGAAGCAATATTATAACAAAAATTCAGTGAAGACTTTAAGAAAATAGTCAACATTAAAAAAGAAACAAAAACTTTTTTTTAAGTGAACTAAGCTAGTAAGCAGTGGAACCAGAGCATGAACCCAAGCAACCAAGTCTTGCTTTAGCGTCTACGTTTGTCTACCTTGCAAGATCCACTATCCTTAAAGGCTGGACCACGCCTCCAACTGCTTCTTACCTTGGAAGCTGGCTTGTGGGGCTTGCCAGATTTAGCACATTAAAAATAGAGCATGCTCAGTTGAAATCGAACTTCAGATAAGCAATGAAATTTTTTTTTGTATAAGTATGTTCCAATATTGTGCAGGACATACTTATATTGAAAATGATTCATTGTTTATTTGAAATTCAAATGTAACGTGGTGTCCTATATTTTATCTGGCAATCCTACCAGCTTGCCTTCTCCCAGGACCTCTGAGTAACCATCACAGTTTCTGAAATGACAGCAATGTGGCTTTTTGAGAAAGACGAAGAGTAATTATTGGTTCAAGTTGGCATCAGGGACAAGGACAGACCCTATTTCCATAAACAAAATCCCCACTTAATAGCAGCCAGAATGAACATCCCTCTTAAGCTTGCAGACTGGGCCAAACAGCCTCACTGAACCTTTCCTGTCCTAGACCCTGAAAAGCTTAATCTATGTTTACAGAATGAGGGCCTTCTGACCTTCAGACTTCTTACCTTGTAAATAATGATAATTTTTCACTGTGTTGTTTTGAAGGTCAAGTGAGGTTATGTATGTAAACATTTACTGTAAAGGATGTTTTGAGACTCATGTTTTCGGACATATGAAATTAAGAGATTATGTCATTTTTTCCCCAAGAACCAAGAATAAATACTGTTAATCCAAACCACTTTCAGTGAACATGTAAACCAGGAAGCCTAGTATTTAAACAGATTAAGATAAAAACTAACATACTTGAAAGTGTATTTTTTAAAAAGACAGATTTAAATTCTGAAATCAGCTGTACAAATGACTTGGGATCTGCTCAAGCAGTTATGTACAAGCAAAAACAACCTTTTTAATTCTTTATTTCCATTATAACAGTGTCAACTATTTTTAAATAATATGTTATCAAAAGCAAGTAATATTAATAAATATCATCCTTTTGTTTCTTTTTACCTGAAGAGTTACCAGAACACAATTACATATAACAAAGATTTCATTAAAGATGCTAGCCTAGAGTAACATGGGAAGTTCAGTTCAGTTCAGTCTCTCAGTTATGTCTGACTCTGCAACCCCATGGATGTAGCATGCCAGGCTTCCCTATCAATCACCAACTCCCAAACTTGCTCAAACTCATGTCCATCAAGTCGATGACTGGCATCAACATGGGAAGAGGAAAAGTAAATATGTTACACATATACAAAGTAATAATGAAACAAGGAATTCTGAGTGAATATTTTAATTTACCAACTTTTTTCAGATTTTTGCTCTTATTTTTTAGAAAAGTCTTAGTTTTTAAGAAATCCCCATCTTATAAATGGGGATTTCAACTCTGTTCTGCCCAGAAGAAAACATATTTATTAAAAAAAAAAAAATAAAGAAAAGTTCAGTTCAGTTCAGTTCAGAGGCTCAGTCGTGTCCGACTCTTTGCAACCCCATGAATCCCAGCTCGCCAGGCCTCCCTGTCCATCACCAACTCCCGGAGTTCACTCAGACTCACATTCATCGAGTCAGTGATGCCATCCAGCCATCTCATCCTCTGTTGTCCCATTTTCCTCCTGCCCCCAACCCCTCCCAGCATCAGAGTCTTTTCCAATGAGTCAACTCTTCGCATGAGGTAGCCAAAGTATTGGAGTTTCAGCTTTAGCATCATTCCTTCCAAAGAAATCCCAGGGCTGATCTTCAGAATGGACTGGTTGGACCTCCTTGCAGTCCAAAGGACTCTCAAGAGTCTTCTCCAACACCACAGTTCAAAAGCATCAATTCTTCGGCGCTCAGCTTTCTTCACAGTCCAACTCTCACATCCATACATGACCAGTGGAAAAACCATAGCCTTGACTAGACGGACCTTTGTTGGCAAAGTAATGTCTCTGCTTTTCAATATGCTATGTAGGTTGGTCATAACTTTTCTTCCAAGGAGTAAGCATCTTTTAATTTCATGGCTGCAATCACCATCTGCAGTAATTTTGGAGCCCAAAAAAATAAAGTCTGACACTGTTTCCCCATCTACTTCCCATGAAGTGATGGGGCCAGATGCCATGATCTTCATTTTCTGAATGTTGAGCTTTAAGCCAACTTTTTCACTCTCCACTTTCACTTTCATCAAGAGGCTTTTTAGTTCCTCTTCACTTTCTGCCATAAGGGTGGTGTCTGCATATCTGAGATTATTGATATTTCTCCCAGCAATCTTGATTCCAGCTTGTGCTTCTTCCAGCCCAGCATTAGTTGAACAGAAATCTCAAATATTCAAGTTGTGTTGATCAGCAGAAACAATTTGTTCCTCCAAATTCCTTTGTAGACCACCATACCTCAGTCTGACCAGGGTTAGTCTACTTGAAATCTAACTCCTTGTACTAGAGATTTCTGAAAGAGGAACTTAAGGAACTCTAGGGAGTTTGAGGAGAAATGATGGAGCTATAAGAGGGAAATGGTTGAAGCCTGTGGACCAGAATGTAGTCCTGTGGCTTCAAGAAGTATGCAACTGAGGAGATAGGGTTGTAAGAAAAAGAACAGAGACCTTGCAAGGCAGGAAAATCTGAATTATTGCCCTACCTCCACTGCTAACTTGCTTTGTGATGCTGGGCATATCACTCAATCCTTCTGAGCCTCCATTTTCCTATCTTCAAAATGGAGATGGTAACACCTCACAGGGATGTTCTGAGGAGGAAATGAGATCAAAAATACTTTTTAAAGTTGACAAATGGTTGTTATAAACAGCATTCTTGCAATACTCATAAGGGAGTAGAACCTAAAGCCTAGATGCTCAGGAAAGAAGGGGTTCAGTGAAGGGAAATATAAGAAGCAGAATTCAAAACTTTCTACAGTTGAGTACATGTGGGTACAAAGAGAAGAAGCCAAGGATGGAAAGGTGATATAGAGGGCAGAAGAAGAATGATAGTTCCTGAAATTTCTGATGTTAACTGGGATGTACCTGCATGCATGCATGCTCAGTCACTTTAGTCGTGTCCAACTCTTTGTGACCCTATGGACTGTAGCCCACCAGCCTCCTCTGTCCATGAGATTCTCCAGACAAGAATACTGGAGAGGGTTGCCATGCCCTCCTCTGAGGGATCTTCCAGACCCAGGGATCAAACCCAAGTCTCTTTTGTCTCCTGTATTGGCAGGCAGGTTCTTTACCACTAGCTCCACCTGGAGGCCTGTTAACTAGGACATAGACCTGGATATTATTTATTTATTTTATTATTATTATTATTATTTTTAACTTTACAATATTGTATTGGTTTGGCCATACATCAACATGCATCCACCACGGGTGTACACGTGTTCCCCATCCTGAACCCCTCTCCCTCTTCCCTCCCCATACCATCCCTCTGGGTCATCCCAGTGCACCAGCCCCAAGCTTCCTGCATCCTGCATCAAACCTGGACTGGCAATCCATTTCTTATATGATATTATACATGTTTTAATGCCATTCTCCCAAATCATCACCCCCCCACAGAGTCCAAAAGATTGTTCTATACATCTGTGTCTCTTTTGCTGTCTCGCATAGAGGGTTGTCATTACCATCTTTCTAAATTCCACATATATGCGTTAGTATACTGTATTGGTGTTTTTCTTTCTGGCTTACTTCACTCTGTATAATAGGCTCCAGTTTCATCCACCTCATTAGAACTGATTCAAATGTATTCTTTTTAATTAGCTGAGTAATACTCCATTGTGTATATGTACCACAGCTTTCTTATCCATTTGTCTGCTGATGGACATCTAGGTTGTTTCCATGTCCTGGCTATTATAAACAGTGCTGCAATGAACATTGGGTTATACATGTCTCTTTCAATTCTGGTTTCCTCGGTGTGTATGCCCAGCAGTGGGATTGCTGGGTCGTATGGCAGTTCTATTTCCAGTTTTTTAAGGAATCTCCACACTGTTCTCCATAGTGGCTGTACTAGTTTGCATTCCCACCAACAGTGTAAGAGAGTTCCCTTTTCTCCACACCCTCTCCAGCATTTATTGCTTATAGACTTTTGGATCACAGCCGTTCTGACTGGCGTGAAATGGTACCTCATTGTGGTTTTGACTTGCATTTCTCTGATAATGAGTGATGTTGAGCATCTTTTCATGTGTTTGTTAGCCATCTGTATGTCTTCTTTGGAGAAATGTCTATTTAGTTCTTTGGCCCATTTTTTGATTGGCTCGTTTATTTTTCTGGAATTGAGCTGCAGGAGTTGCTTGTATGTTTTTGAGATTAGTTGTTTGTCAGTTGCTTCATTTGCTATTATTTTCTCCCATTCTGAAGGCTGTCTTTTCACCTTGCTTATAGTTTCTTTTGTTCCTGGATATTATCGTAAAGACTTCCAATGTCTGTGCACTCAACACTCAAGTCAACATACGTGTAGCTGGTCTCACACAAGATCTCTTCACACAATTATACCCCCATTTGTGCTGTGCCTGAGAATTGAGTGGAAACAACCCAAGATGGGAGCAATGACTCAGGAGAGAAGAAAGGTCATGGGTTTGAAGGAGAAATATATGATTGAATGTGATAGAGGAAACTTTCCCTAGTGTCAACCAAACCAGATATATGCATTCTGCCTGCATGAGTTCACATTTTGCAACGGTTCCAAATTGGAAACAGTTGGCAGACAGAGAGGAAATCAAGTCAAATTAAATCAAATCAAATTATGTGTTCAGTCTTGCTCTTTCCTCTGCTGCCCTGCAGGTAAGAATGAGGAATGAATGAGATACCAGGTACTGATGCCCCAATTTCCAGTGGATGTGTTAAAGATCATCTGTGTGATTTTCTTGAAGTCCCCTCCTCCATTTGGCTTAGGGTGAAAGAGAGTATTCTCTGCCCCCTACCCCAGGACAGGGGTTATCCCCATCATGTGAAAATCTTCTCCAGGGATGTGCTTCTGCTAATCTTGTCAATCTCCTCATTAATTCATAGCCTTTTTAAAAAGTATATATAACCTCATATGAGCTAATAATAGCAAATATGGATCACTCACTTTGCAAGTCCAGCAAAAACAGTCTGATAGCCTTACTTTGGAATATAGGCATTCACATCTATTGTTTCATTCTTGATTTTATGAGCCTCTAGGAAAACTGAGACATCAAGAAAATTCTCAGTTAACATCCCACTTCATTAGTATATTGATGGAAAAATCTAAAGGAATACACACAAAGCCATGTATAGTGATTTTCAAGGAAGTGGAGGTAATCAAAAGAGACTTTAACTTTCTGCATGACACAGTTCTACTAAGTTCAGATTTGTAGGTGTATGTCTTATTTTGCAATATGAAAAAAGTCATTAATATAAATGTCCCAGGTTCTTAGGTCAAGATATTTACAGGGAATGTTGAATTAAATATAAAGTCCAAGGAGATGACGGACTCTGGTTTCAAGGCATGATGAAGCTCTAGATTCAAAAGATGACATCAGCTCCCTGCCCTCTCTCCCTCCAAAGTTTGGCTTTGCCTTCCTCTGAGTTGGCTTCATGCCCAGGCAAACTATCTCTGTGTGGAAACAAATGGGCCTCCCAGAAGTTTCAAGTTCAGCTGTGAGCGCCAGGAACACCAAGTTTCTTGGTGCTCACCAAGTTGGGAATAAGGAGATTCTCTCCTTCATAGAACTCATGTTCATCTCCCCCACCCCAAAGGTTCTCAGTAGTTCTGCTGGGACCTCTGGATCTATCATTATGTTCAGGGAGTAGAGCACTTTGATTAGCCAGCCTGAGTGAAGTGGCTACCAAGTGATGAGATATTATAGACTTTATGGCCTTCTTAAACTCAGATCAGATTCCATCAGTCGCTCAGTTGTGTCCGACTCTTTGCAACCCCATGAATCGCAGCACGCCAGGCCTCCCTGTCCATCACCAACTCCTGGAGTTCACTGAGACTCACGTCCATCGAGTCAGTGATGCCATCCAGCCATCTCATCCTCTGTCATCCCCTTCTACTCCTGCCCCCAATCCCTCCCAGCATCAGGGTCTTTTCCAATGAATCAACTCTTCGCATGAGGTGGCCAAAGTGCTGGAGTTTCAGCTTTAGCATCATTCCTTCCAAAGAACACCCAGGGCTGATCTCCTTCAGAATGGACTGGTTGGATCTCATTGCAGTCCAAGGGACTCTCAAGAGTCTTCTCCAACACCACAGTTCAAAAGCATCAATTCTTCGGCGCTCAGCTTTCTTCACAGTCCAATTCTCACATCCATACATGACCAGTGGAAAAACCATAGCCTTGACTAGACGAACCTTTGTTGGCAAAGTAATGTGTCTGCCTTTGAATATGCTATCTAGGTTGGTCATAACTTTCCTTCCAAGGAGTAAGCGTCTTTTAATTTCATGGCTGCAGTCACCCACAAGTAACTGAGATGAAATTGAATTGACTTGTTCATCCCATAAGGTTACCGCTCTTGCTGAACCAGAGATTCAAATTAGTAGTAGCCACTTTACTTATATTATTTAATTTGTCTTCAGGAAACCCTTTGATGCAGGGCAATGGTTCTCAAAGTATGGTCTCCACAATGTTAGCATCCCCTGAGAACTTGCTAGAAATGCATGTCCTTGGGTTCCCCCCAAGACTTACTGGGCCAGCAATCTGTGTTTTAGCAAGTTCTCCAGCTGCTTCTGATGCATACTAAAGTTTGGGGACCACTGATGTAGGAGACATTACCACTAAAGAATTTATTATATGATATCAGATATGGGATCTTTGAGGTCCCTTATAGCTAAAGTTTCTATAATATATTCTTCGCAGTTATCAAAGGTTTGGTATTCAGAGAAGTTTAACCCAGGCACGCCTTGGGTACAGTGAGATTCCATGTCAGATTCTAGTCCTCTGACTGAAGCTAAAGCCAGAAGCAAATGGCCCACCCAGACCTTTCCCCAATGCCACTCCATCCTATGAAAAACAATGCAAGGCATGGCCAAGTCAAGGACACCATCAGAAAGCAATCAGCAAAACAGGCAGAAGAGACAAGAGCTTTAAACTTGAGATGCTTTCCTCTCCAAAACATCATGTTCCTTCTCTCTGCTTCACCCAACAGTTTCTGACCGAAGTGAAATCCTTATCTCGGCTTCCAAGAAAGATTTATGACTGAAAAAGAACAGACTTTACCTGGCAGTGGGTGCATGCGAGGTTTGTTCTCTTTCATGGCAGGCCCAATTGCTCTTTATTTTGCAGATACTAATATTAGACTCGGTTAATCATGCACATTCCTTTTATTAGGTGAGGAGCTACATTCTTGAAACCACTCTCAGGAAAACAATCCTTCCTTTCCAGACCACCCTGAGTTGTAGACTTGGGGTTTCGGCAGCAGGAGCACCGCTGGGCCATGTGGCAGACGTCTGGGCAGCCCAGAGACATCTGTTCCTCAGCCTCAACCCTTTGCAAGTGGTTCAGGAACTTCCTCTTTTCTTGTTCGTTTGGCCCAGGGTTGCTCCTTCTACAAACATCCAGAAGGTGTTAGTGCCACCAGAATATCAGACTTTATTGCCTCTTTCCCTATGGGCAAACTGGCCTGTGATGAGGGCAAGCCTGTTGGCATAGGATGTATTCAATCTACTTTATTTGAAGGTCCTAATTCAGACAAGTTACAACCATCTGAGTTTTGTGCAAAAGCTAAAATAGCTTGGTTAGCTCTCAGTGAATATGTCTTGATTCTAAAAGTCATTTCTAAGTTGATTATTGGCAAATTAGGAGTCAATTTGCCCTAGAAACATTGTGGTTAGATTCTGAGCCAACCTCCAGAATGCTTCCTTAACTCATTTTGTGCCTGGAGTGTAGCAGTCCATTAACAGCACCATGAAATCTCATCACCACGTTCAACACTGCTTTTGAAATAAAAACATGGCAAGTTCCAACTCAGGACATCAGGAAGCAGTTGCTGGGACTCTCCTGTTCCACCATGGTAGTCTGTGGGACTCGCAGCAGTGAGGTGGCAATCCCGTAAAGCAGAAATGGGATCCCATGGGGAGACTTGGAGCGATGGCAGCAACAGAAGCTTAGGGCCTCAGTGAAGTTTGGCAAGCAGCAGCAGACGTCCATTATTTCATGACGGTCCCCATCCTTGGTGAATGAAACAGTGGAGAAAATGGCGATTCAGGAAACAGGAGGAGGGAAAGGTGGCTTCTCACAGAAGTGGTGATGCCCGCAGGGAGATCAGCCTCTGGCTGGGCCTCCAAAACAGGAAATACTTCAGCCCTGAATTAGGAAGTGGTCCATATGATGACCACAGCAGAACAAAAGAGCATGCTGCCAATAAGATCCTACTTCACACACACATACACACACACACACACACAAAAGTAAAGATTTATAACTGGCAGATTAATTCAAAATATAAATGCTCCACTACGCTTGAAACGAATTCATCCCCTTAAATCTTTTAGCACCTACTTCTCCACCCACGCCCAGTTTCCATGATCAGACCTCACCCAGTGACGATTTACTGAGTACTTACTCTGTGCCAAGACCAACCTCATGTATCTACTCTTAGTTTGCACAACCTGCAAAACATCTGCTGTGCATTGGATGTAGACTCACTTGCCTCGTTTTTTCCTGCATAACACCTTCGGGGCCTTCTCCCCTCCTTTGCTCTTTCTCTTACCTCTCTAAATTCACTCCATCTGACCAGCTCTCCTAGGGAGACTTGTGGATTCTGCTCATTAAGAATCCCGCTCCTGGTCATACCCCAGATGGAGAAGATCCTCTCTGCTCCCCAAACAAGGAAGCAGACCTCAGTCCCTGCTGCAGCCTGATGGTGAAGCAAGACAAACAAAGCCTGCCTCTGTTTCTGTCTGCATTCTCTTTTCTAGGCTCTAACCACACTTACTTCTTTATACTCGCTTTTTTTCCTTCCTTTCATTTTTTCCCTTGTGTCCTTTTCTTTCCCTTCTTTTTCATTCTTCCTTCCTTCCTTTCGGCCTTTATCCTTGGAACCAGTGCATTCTGCTAAGCGGTGTTGGGGAGTGGGTGAAACGTTACAAGTACACACATCCAATTCACACAGAAAAGTGATGCGGAGATTAGGCTCCAAGTGATGAAAACAAGAATCCAGAATTACATTCCCAGAATAATCCTACTTGAAAGAATCCTTACAGGCATTCATGGAAGTTTCCAGCCTCTTTGAGTTCGTTTACATTTCATAGCTTTTACTTAATTTTCTTCAACTGTCTCTCCAAACATACCTCTTGGGTTTATATATCATTTCCAGTGAAACTTGAATAATATCTGATATAATTCCTATAACTTTGCTAGAATATGAGACAGATCATTCATTTCTTTTTTTAATTTTTATTTTATATTGGAGTATCATTGGTTAGCAGTGTTGTATTATTTTCAGATGTATAGCAAAGTGATTCAATAATACATATACATGTATCTATTCTTCTTCAAATTCTTTTCCCATTTAGGTTATCACAGAGTATTGAGCAGAGTTCCCTGTGTGACCATTCATTTCTAAGCAAAAGTGAAAGTGAAAGTTGCTTCAGTCAGTCAGTCAGTTCAGTCGCTCAGTCGTGTTTGACTCTTTGCAACCCCATTAATTGCAGCATGCCAGGCCTCCCTGTCCAGCACCAACTCCCGGAGTTCACCCAAACTCATGTCCATCGAGTCGGTGATGCCATCCAGCCGTCTCATCCTCTGTCGTCTCCTTCCCCTCCTGCCCCCAGTCCCTCCCAGTATCAGAGTCTTTTCCAATGAGTCAACTGTTCGCATGAGGTGGCCAAAGTATTGGAGTTTCAGCCTCAGCATCAGTCCTTCTAATGAACACCCAGGACTGGTCTCCTTTAGGATGGACTGGTTGGATCTCCTTGCAGTCCAAGGGACTCTCAAGAGTCTTCTCCAACACCACAGTTCAAAAGCATCAACTCTTTGGTGCTCAGCTTTCTTCACAGTCCAACTCTCAGATCCATATGTGACCACTGGAAAAAAAGTTGCTGGAAAGTGAAAGTGAAGCCCCTCAGTCCTGTCCAACTCTTTGCGATCCCATGGACTGTAGCCTCCAGGCTCCTCCATCCATGGGATTTTCCAGGCAAGAATACTAGAGTGGGTTGCCATTTCCTTCTCCAGGGGATCTTCCCAACCCAGGGATCAAATCCAGGTCTCCTGCATTCCAGGCAGATTCTTTACCAGCTGAGCCACAGGGAAGCCCAAGAATACTGGAGTGGGTAGCCTATCTCTTCTCCAGGGGATCTTCCTGACCCAGGAATCGAACTGGGGTCTCCTGCATTGCAAGCAAATTCTTTACCAACTGAGCTAACAAGGAAACCCTATTTCTAAGCAAACCTCTACTTAAAAGGTTGTCTTTGCCATTTCTCAGTCAGCATTGTCAGTGGTGATCATCCTGCTTCCTGATAATCATGATGGTCTGAATCTCCTTAAAATATTAATAGTGGTCCCTGCAACCCTGCTTGCTACTTTTAATTTCATTGCTTCTTTATAAGCATTTATTCATTAAACTGTAAACAAATCTGTTCGAATTGCATGGGGCCAAATGTGCGAGAAATGCTGTAACATGTTATATTCCCAGCCCTCTCCAACTTTGTCCTTATAAGTAAAAAAAAAAAAGTCTTTCCTACTAAAATTTAGATAACAGGTAAGACTTAGAGACAGCATGGACCTAGAGAGCGTATTAAAAGGCAAAGACTTCACTTTGCTGACAAAGGTCCATATAGTCAAATGGTTTTTCCATTTGTCATGTATGGATGTGAGAGTTGGATCATAATGAAGGCTGAGTGCTGAACAATTGACGCTTTCGGATTGTGGTGCTGGAGAAGACTCTGGAGGGTCCCTTGGACTGCAAGGACATCAAACCAGTCAATCCTTAAGGAAATAAACCCTGAATATTCATTGCTAAAAGAATGCCAAATGATGCTAAAGCTGAAGCTCCAATACTTTGGCCACTTGATGCTAAGAGCCCACTGATTGGAAAACACTCTGATGCTAAGAAAGATTGAAGGCAAAAGAAGAGGGCAGCAAAGGATGAGATGGTTAGATAGCATCACCTACTCAGTGGGCAGGAACTTGAGCAAACTCTAGGAGATAGTGGAGGACAGGGAAGCCTAATGTGTTGCAGTCCATGGAGTCACGAAGAGTCAGACACGATTTAGTGAGTGAACAACAACAAGGTTTAGAGGTGACTTTTTCCAGATATGGAATTTTCATTGGGGCCAATGTAAGGTGGAATTTCAGGAAGGGAGCATCCAGGTATGTTCTGAAGCTTGTGAAATATTAATATTATAACATTAAGGTAACCACTTATTGCCCTGGTCTGAGGGCTCTGAGAAATTAGATGAATTGCTAATCACCACGGCTCCTTGGTGGCTCAGACGGTAAAGAGTCTGTCTTCAATGCAGGGGATCCAGGTTCGATCTCTGGAGTAGTAAGATCCCTTGGAGAAGGGAATGGCAACCCACTCCAGTATTCTTGCCTGGAGAATTCCATGGACAGAGGAGCCTGGTGGGCTACAGTTCATGGGGCTGCAAAGAGTCGGACACAACTGAGTGACTAACCCTGCTTCCTGGAATTCCAGGGTTTTCTTTTTATAATTTTTATTGGAGTATACTTGACTTACAATGTGGTATTAGTTTCAGGTGTACAGCAAAGTGAATCAGTTTTATGTGTGTGTGTATCTCCATTCTTTTTCAGATTCTTTTCCCATACAGGTTATTACAGAATATTGAGTTGAGTTCTCTATGCCCAATATGTTATACAGTAGGTCCTTATTAGCTACCTATTTTATATATGGTAAAGTGTATATGTTAATCCCAGTCTCCTAATTTATCACTTTCCCCATGTTTCCCCTTTGGTAACTATAAATTTGACTTTGAGATCTGTAAGTTTATGTTTTATAAAAAGTTCATTTGTATCATTTTTATTAAATTCTACATACAGGTGATATCATGTGATATTTGTCTTTCTCTGTCTGACTTACTTCACTTAGAATGATAATCTCTAGGTCTATTCATGTTGCTACAAATGGCATTATTTTGTTCTTTTTTATGACTGAGTAGTATTCTATCTTGGAGAAGGCAATGGCACCCCACTCCAGTGTTCTTGACTAGAGAATCCCAGGGACAGGGGAGCCTGGTGGGCTGCCGTCTATGGGGTCGCACAGAGTCAGACACGACTGAAGCGACTTAGCAGCAGTATTCTATCTTATATATGTACCACATCTTCTTTATCCATTCCTCTGTTGATAGACATTTCGGTTACTTCCTTAATGTCTTGGCTATTGTAAATACTGCTGCAATGAACATTGGGGTGCGTGTGTCTTTTTGAAGTATGATTTTCTCTGGATATGTGCCCAGGAGTGGCATTGCTAGATCATATAGTAGCTCTATTTTTAGTTTTTAAAGGAACATTCATACTGTTCTCCATAATGGTTGCATCAATTTACATTCCTACCAACAGTGTAGGGTGGTTCCTTTTCCTCCACACCCTCTCCAAAATTTATTGTTTGTAGATTTTATGATGATGACCAGTCTTACCAGTGTGAGGTGATACTTCATTGTAGTCTTGATTTGCATTTCTCTAATAATTAGTGATGTTGAAGACCTTTCCATGTGATTTTTAGCCTGAGCGACTTCACTTTCACTTTTCCTTTCATGCATTGGAGAACGAAATGGCAACCCACTCCAGTGTTCTTGCCTGGAGAATCCCAGGGACAGGGGAGCCTGGTAGGCTGCCATCTATGGGGTCGCACAGAGTTGGACACGACTGAAGCAACTTAGCAGCAGCAGCAGCAGCAGCAGCATGTCTTCTTTGGAGATATGTCTGTTTAGATCTTCTGTCCACTTTTTGATTGGGTTGTTTGTCTTTTTGATATTGAGCTGCATGAGTTCTTTGTATACTTTGGAGATTAATACCTTGTCAGTTGCTTCACTTGCAAATATTTTCTCCCATTCTGAGGTCAATACCACTGATGAACATAGATGCAAAAATTCTCAACAAAATACTAGCTAACCAAATCCAACAGTACATTAAAAAGATAATACTCATGATCAAGTAGGACTTATCCCAGGAATGCAAAGATTCTTCAACATGCACAATTTGATACACCACATCAACAAATTGAAGAATACAAACCATAAGATTATCTCAATAGGTTCAGAAAAAGCTTTTGGCAAAATTCAACACCCGTTTATGATAAAAAAAAAAAAAAAAAACTCTCCAGAAAGTGGATATAGAAGGAACCTACCTCAACATACGAAGAAGGCAATGGCACCCTACTCCAGTACTCTTGCTTGGAAAATCCCATGGACAGAGGAGCCTGTTAGGCTGCAATCCATGGGGTCGCTAAGAGTCGGACACAACTGAGCAACTTCACTGTCACTTTTCACTTTCATGCATTGGAGAAGGAAATGGCAGCCCACTCCAGTGTTCTTGCCTGGAGAATCCCAAGGACGGGGGAGCCTGGTGGGCTGCTGTCTATGGGGTCGCACAGGGTCAGACACAACTGAAGTGACTTAGCATAGCATACCTCAATATAAGAAAGACCATGTATGACAAACCTACAGCTAACATGATTCTCAATAGAGAAAAGCAGAAAGCATTTCCTCTAAAATCAGAAATAAAACCAATGTGCCCACTCTCACCTCTAATATTCTATACAGTTTTGAAAGTCCTAGCCATGGAAATCAGAGAAGAAAAAGAAATTAAAGGGATCCAAGTTGGAAAAGAAGTAAAACTGTCACTGTTTGCAGATAACATGATTCTATACATAGAAAATTCTAAAGATGCTACCAGAAAACTATTAGAGCTCTTCAGTGAATTTGGTAAAGTTTCAAGATACAAAATTAATACAAAAAAATCTCTTGCATTTATAAACAGTAAAAACAAAAGATCAGAAAGAAAAATTGAGGAAACAATCTTATTTACCATCACAACAAAAATAATAAAATACCTAGAAATAAACCTACCTAAGGAGACAAAAGGATCTGTACTCAAAAAAACTATAAGATGCTGATGAAAGAAATCAAAGATGACATAAACAGATGGAGAGATATACCACATTCTTTTTTTTTTCTTTTTTTTATTATTATTATTATTATTTTATTTTATTTTATTTTTAAACTTTACAATATTGTATTAGTTTTGCCAAATATCGAAATGAATCCGCCACAGGTATACCTGCGTTCCCCATCCTGAACCCTCCTCCCTCCTCCCTCCCCTACCCTCCCTCTGGGTCGTCCCAGTGCACCAGCCCCAAGCATCCAGTACCGTGCATCGAACCTGGACTGGCGACTCATTTCATACATGATATTATACATGTTTCAATGCTATTCTCCCAAATCTTCCCACCCTCTCCCTCTCCCACAGAGTCCATAAGACTGATCTATACATCGGTGTCTCTTTTGCAGTCTCGTACACAGGGTTATTGTTACCATCTTTCTAAATTCCATATGTATGTGTTAGTATACTGTATTGGTGTTTTTCTTTCTGGCTTACTTCACTCTGTATAATAGGTTCCAGTTTCATCCATCTCATTAGAACTGATTCAAATGTATTCTTTTTAATGGCTGAGTAATACTCCATTGTGTATATGTACCACAGCTTTCTTATCCATTCATCTGCTGATGGACATCTAGGTTGCTTCCATGTCCTGGCTATTATAAACAGTGCTGCGATGAACATTGGGGTACACGTGTCTCTTTCCCTTCTGGTTTCCTCTGTGTGTATGCCCAGCAATGGGATTGCTGGATCATAAGGCAGTTCTATTTCCAGTTTTTTAAGGAATCTCCACACTGTTCTCCATAGTGGCTGTACTAGTTTGCATTCCCACCAACAGTGTAAGAGGGTTCCCTTTTCTCCACACCCTCTCCAGCATTTATTGCTTATAGACTTTTGGATCGCAGCCATTCTGACTGGCGTGAAATGGTACCTCATAGTGGTTTTGATTTGCATTTCTCTGATAATGAGTGATGTTGAGCATCTTTTCATGCGTTTGTTAGCCATCTGTATGTCTTCTTTGGAGAAATGTCTATTTAGTTCTTTGGCCCATTTTTTGATTGGGTCATTTATTTTTCTGGAATTGAGCTATAGGAGTTGCTTGTATATTTTTGAGATTAGTTGTTTGTCCGTTGCTTCATTTGCTATTATTTTCTCCCATTCTGAAGGCTGCCTTTTCACCTTGCTAATAGTTTCCTTTGTTGTGCAGAAGCTTTTAAGCTTAATTAGGTCCCATTTGTTTATTTTTGCTTTTATTTCCAATATTCTGGGAGGTGGGTCAAAGAGGATCCTGCTGTGATGTATGTCGGAGAGTGTTTTGCCTATGTTCTCCTCTAGGAGTTTTATAGTTTCTGGTCTTACATTTAGATCTTTAATCCATTTTGAGTTTATTTTTGTGTAAGGTGTTAGAAAGTGTTCTAGTTTCATTCTTTTACAAGTGGTTGACCAGTTTTCCCAGCACCACTTGTTAAAGAGATTGTCTTTAATCCATTGTATATTCTTGCCTCCTTTGTCAAAGATAAGGTGTCCATAGGTGTGTGGATTAATCTCTGGGCTTTCTATTTTGTTCCATTGATCTATATTTCTGTCTTTGTGCCAGTACCATACTGTCTTGATAACTGTGGCTTTGTAATAGAGCCTGAAGTCAGGTAGGTTGATTCCTCCAGTTCCATTCTTCTTTCTCAAGATAGCTTTGGCTATTCGAGGTTTTTTGTATTTCCATACAAATTGTGAAATTATTTGTTCTAGCTCTGTGAAGAATACCGTTGGTAGCTTGATAGGGATTGCATTGAATCTATAAATTGCTTTGGGTAGTATACTCATTTTCACTATATTGATTCTTCCAATCCATGAACATGGTATATTTCTCCATCTATCAGTGTCCTCTTTGATTTCTTTCACCAGTGTTTTATAGTTTTCTATATATAGGTCTTTAGTTTCTTTAGGTAGATATATTCCTAAGTATTTTATTCTTTCTGTTGCAATGGTGAATGGAATTGTTTCCTTAATTTCTCTTTCAGTTTTCTCATTATTAGCGTATAGGAATGCAAAGGATTTTTGTGTGTTGATTTTATATCCTGCAACTTTACTATAATCAATAATTAGTTCTAGTAATTTTCTGGTGGAGTCTTTAGGGTTTTCTATGTAGAGGATCATGTCATCTGCAAACAGTGAGAGTTTTACTTCTTCTTTTCCAATTTGGATTCCTTTTATTTATTTTTCTGCTCTGATTGCTGTGGCCAGAACTTTCAAAACTATGTTGAATAGTAATGGTGAAAGTGGGCACCCTTGTCTTGTTCCTGACTTTAGAGGAAATGCTTTCAATTTTTCACCATTGAGGATAATGTTTGCTGTGGGTTTGTCATATATATTTTATTATGTTGAGGTATGTTCCTTCTATTCCTGCTTTCTGGAGAGTTCTTATCATAAATGGATGTTGAATTTTGTCAAAGGCTTTCTCTGCATCTATTGAGATAATCATATGGTTTTTGTTTTTCAATTTGTTAATGTGGTGTATAACATTGATTGATTTGCGGATATTGAAGAATCCTTGCATCCCTGGGATAAAGCCCACTTGGTCATGGTGTATGATCTTTTTAATGTGTTGTTGGATTCTGATTGCTAGAATTTTGTTAAGGATTTTTGCATCTATGTTCATCAGTGATATTGGCCTGTAGTTTTCTTTTTTTGTGGGATCTTTGTCAGGTTTTGGTATTAGGGTGATGGTGGCCTCATAGAATGAGTTTGGAAGTTTACCTTCCTCTGCAATTTTCTGGAAGAGTTTGAGCAGGATAGGTGTTAGCTCTTCTCTAAATTTTTGGTAGAATTCAGCTGTGAAGCCGTCTGGACCTGGGCTTTTGTTTGCTGGAAGATTTTTGATTACAGTTTCAATTTCCGTGCTTGTGATGGGTCTGTTAAGATTTTCTATTTCTTCCTGTTCCAGTTTTGGAAAGTTGTACTTTTCTAAGAATTTGTCCATTTCTTCCACGTTGTCCATTTTATTGGCATATAACTGTTGATAGTAGTCTCTTACGATCCTTTGTATTTCTGTGTTGTCTGTTGTGATCTTTCCATTTTCATTTCTAATTTTATTGATTTGATTTTTCTCCCTTTGTTTCTTGATGAGTCTGGCTAATGGTTTGTCAATTTTATTTATCCTTTCAAAGAACCAGCTTTTGGCTTTGTTGATTTTTGCTATGGTCTCTTTTGTTCCTTTTGCATTTATTTCTGCCCTAATTTTTAAGATTTCTTTCCTTCTACTAACCCTGGGGTTCTTCATTTCTTCCTTTTCTAGTTGCTTTAGGTGTAGAGTTAGGTTATTTATTTGACTTTTTTCTTGTTTCTTGAGGTATGCCTGTATTGCTATGAACTTTCCCCTTAGGACTGCTTTTAAAGTGTCCCACAGGTTTTGAGTTGTTGTGTTTTCATTTTCATTAGTTTCTATGCAAATTTTGATTTCTTTTTTGATTTCTTCTGTGATTTGTTGGTTATTCAGCAGGGTGTTGTTCAGCCTCCATATGTTGGAATTTTTAATAGTTTTTCTCCTGTAATTGAGATCTAATCTTACTGCATTGTGGTCAGAAAAGATGCTTGGAATGATTTCTATTTTTTTGAATTTACCAAGGCTAGATTTATGGCCCAGGATGTGATCTATCCTGGAGAAGGTTCCATGTGCGCTTGAGAAAAAGGTGTAATTCATTGTTTTGGGATGAAATGTCCTATAGATATCAATTAAGTCTAACTGCTCTATTGTATGGTTTAACGTTTGTGTTTCCTTGTTAATTTTCTGTTTGGTTGATCTATCCATAGGTGTGAGTGGGGTATTAAAGTCTCCCAATATTATTGTGTTATTGTTAATTTCTTGTTTCATACTTGTTAGCATTTGTCTTACATATTGCGGCGCTCCCGTGTTGGGTGCATATATATTTATAATTGTTATATCTTCTTCTTGGATTGATCCTTTGATCATTAGCTAGTGACCATCTTTGTCTCTTTTCACAGCCTTTGTTTTAAAGTCTATTTTATCTGATATAAGTATTGCTACTCCTGCTTTCTTTTGGTCTCTATTTGCATGGAAAATCTTTTTCCAGCCCTTCACTTTCAGTCTGTATGTGTCCCCTATTTTGAGGTGGGTCTCTTGTAGACAACATATGTAGGGGTCTTGTTTTTGTATCCATTCAGCCAGTCTTTGTCTTTTGGTTGGGGCATTCAACCCGTTTACATTTAAGGTAATTACTGATAAGTATGATCCCGTTGCCATTTACTTTATTGTTTTGGGTTCGAGTTTATACACTGTTTTTGTGTTTCCTGTCTAGAGAATATCCTTTAGTATTTGTTGGAGAGCTGGTTTGGTGGTGCTGAATTCTCTCAACTTTTGCTTGTCTGAGAAGCTTTTGATTTCTCCTTCATATTTGAATGAGATCCTTGCTGGGTACAATAATCTGGGCTGTAGGTTATTTTCTTTCATCACTTTAAGTATGTCTTGCCATTCCCTCCTGGCTTGAAGAGTTTCTATTGAAAGATCAGCTGTTATCCTAATGGGAATTCCCTTGTGTGTTATTTGTTGTTTTTCCCTTGCTGCTTTTAATATTTGTTCTTTGTGTTTGATCTTTGTTAATTTGATTAATATGTGTACCACATTCTTGTATTGAAAAATCAATATTGTCAACATAACCATACTATTCAAAGAAATCTACAGATTCGATGTAATCCCTATCAAATTACCAATGGCATTTTTCATGGAATAAAAAAAAATTGCAATTTGTATGGAAACATCAGTTCAGTTCAGTTCAGTCTCTCAGTCGTGTCTGACTCTTTGTGACCCCGTGAATCACAGCACACCCGGCCTCCCTGTCCATCACCAACTCCTGGAGTTCACCCAAACTCATGTCCATCAAGTCGGTGATGCCATCCAGCCGTCTCATCCTCTGTCGTCTCCTTCCCCTCCTGCCCTCAATCCCTCCCAGCATCAGAGTCTTTTCCAATGAGTCAACTCTTTGCATCAGGTGGCCAAAGTTTTGGAGTTTCAGCCTCAGCATCAATCCTTCCAAAGAACACCCAGGACTGATCTCCTTCAGAATGGACTGGTTGGATCTCCTTGCAGTCCAAGGGACTCTCAAGAGTCTTCTCCAACACCATAGTTCAAAAGCATCAATTCTTTGGCACTCAGCTTCACAGTCCAACTCTCACATCCATATAAAAGACCTCTTTTACTAGGGCTTCCCTAGTGGCTCAGATGGCAAAGAATCTGCCTACAAGGCAGGAGACCCAGGTTCGATCCCTGGGTTGAGAAGATCCCCTGGAGAAGGGAATGGCAACCCACTCCAGTATCCTTGGTAGAAAATCCCATGGACAGAAGAGCCTGGTAGGCCACGGTCCATGGGGTCACAAAGAGCTGGACATGAATGAGCAACTAACACAGACATAAAAGACCTCAAATAGCCAAATCAATCTTGAGAAAGAAAAATGGAGATAGAGGAATCAAATGCCTGAACTTCAGACTATACTACAAAGCTACAGTAATCAAAACAGTATGGTATTGGCATCAAAACCAAAATATAGATCAATGCAACAAGATAGAAAGTCCAGAGATAAACCCACACACCTGTGGTCAGCTATTCTATGACAAAAGAGGCAAGCGTATACAGTGGAGAAAAGATAGTCTCTTCAACAAGTTGTGCTGGGGAAACTGGACAGCTATGTGTAAAAGAATGAAATAAAAACACTCCCTAACACCATACACAAAAATAAACTCAAAATGGATTAAAGACCTAAATGTAAGGATGAATATTATAAAAGTCTTAGAGGAAAACATAGGCAGCACACACTCTGACATAAATCACAGCAATATCCTTTTTTACCCACCTCTTTTGTTGTTGCTGTTCAGTCACTAAATCATGTCGGACTCGTTGTGACCCCATGGACTGTAGCACGCCAGGCTTCCCTGTCCTTCATTATCTCTGGGAGTTTGCTCAAACTCATGTCCATTGAGTTGATAATACCATCCAACCATCTCATCGTCTGCCATCCCCTTCTCTGTCTTTCAATTTTTCCCACTATCATGGTCTTTTCCAATGAGTCCGCTATTTGCATCAGGTGGCCAAAGTATTGGAGTTTCAGCTTTAGCATCAGTCCTTCCAATGAATATGAGTAACCTCCTAGAGTAACGAAAATAGAAACAAAGATAAACAAATGAGACTTAATTAAACTTAAAAGGTTTTGCACAGCAAAGGAAATGGTAAACAAAATGGAGTTTCACTTTTTAAATGATCAGAATGTAGTTAGGAGGCAGCCTCAGCCATAAAGACCACCTACAACAGGGAATTCCACCACAAGAGACAGTCACTCCACCTTCTATCATCCTGAAAAACACACAAAGCCATACTCCTCCTTAAGTCACCTGGGAGAACCAAGTCTCTCTTCTGGAAGTCTAGCCAAGGAAAAGAATGTTTTGTTAACCACACTCAGTATCAATTTTGCCAAAGAATTGAAGGTGGGAGGATTGTGGTTTTTGTTTTGGGGTGAGTTTTGGTTTTTAGGGGTGGGTTGTTCATTTGTTTGAGGGTTTTGCATCTGGGTGGTACAGATTCTGGGCAAGTTACATCACATAAGCAACCAGTTTACAATTCTGGATGGTTTCCCTGGAGCAGAAATTCTCAAACATGTCCTCTGAGTTTCTGGTGGGATCTATATCACCTTATACCTAATAGACTTGGCATTTTCAGTCATCCTCTTAACCTGGTGAAATGGAATTTTCCATGTGTCTCTTCAGAGCTCAGAAAGCTTTTCTGAAAAAGAAATTTTCTATAGCCTATTATTTTCAGATGCATTTACCCTAAAATGGACAAATGATTTAAAACTCTTCTGTGCATTCTTCTGCTCCCATCACCTGGTGCTGTGGACCCGAGAGATCACCTTGCCTTTGCTTTTGGGAACAGGGGAATGCTCTGTGATACTAACCCTCAAGATTAGTTATTCAGTGACCTTATTTGATTTAAAGAGACCCCATTGGTTTTTTGCCTTCAACAAATGGAAACGTCCAGTAGGAAATCCACATTCACTCTTGTGAATGGCAGAAATGCACTATTGACTCTAATCCTCAAAGTCTCTTAGAAACACTAAGTCAAGTTTTCATCTCTTATAATGGTCCCTGGGGAAATCTCAGGCAAAAATTATTTGCTTAGGTAGGCAGGAAACAATTGTTAGTATTTCATTTTGTTTCATTTCCTGAGAGGACTTGGAAAAACTGAGAGACTTCCGCTCCTCTGATATAGGACATAGAAAAAAAATCAAAATATTCTGCTTAGAATCCACAACAAGCCAAGATTGTCCCAATTCTAAGAAAAAGCCAAGAATTCATTCAGATGAAATCAAATTGTACATTCTAGAGGATAAACTTAAGACAGCATTTTTCAAACTTTTGTTTTTACTGTAACCCACAGCAAAAATATAACTTTTATCATTTACATTCACATATATATTTGCATGAAATATATTTTGTTAAACATAGCTTACCTTTATTACATGCTATAAACTCTGATATTCATCTCTTGTATTCCACTGTATTCAATTACATTTCATTCTTTTAAAAATTCTAGCTGTGACCCACAAAATTGATTTCCCAATCCACCACTCTCACAGTGTGAAAAAAACTCTTAGGGTGGGGGATAAAGAAGCAGTCTTTATCACAAATCCTCTTAGTCCTCTCACTTGGAGGACTAAGAGGATTTCAGAATTTCCCACTGAGGATGTCATTGCTGTAGTTTAGTCACTAAGCTGTGTTCAACTCTTAGCGATCCCATGGACTGTAGTCCGCCAGGCTTCTCTGTCTGTGGAATTCTCCAGACCAGAGTACTGGAGTGGGTTACCATTTCTTTTTCCAGGGGATCTTCCTGACCCAGGGATCAAACTTGCAACTCCTGCATTGCAGGCGGTTCTTTTCTACTGAGCCACCCTGGAAGCCCTTGAGGATAAAATAGTCTCTCTAATTAAAATGTAAATGAACACTGTATGGATAAGAGGTTAAACCTGGTCCGTCATGTACACCTTTATGATTCTGAGTCTATTCCATTACATCACCCCACATCCATCATATCACGCAGTAGAAAAGGAGGTCAGGTAGGATAAGGGAGGAGGTGGGAGTGAGGACGTGAATGCTCCAAGGAAGCAGTGGGTAAAGGGCTTCTTCTGAGGAGGGTGGGGCACCTTGGTGACCCTAAATCTTTGCAGTCTCCCCATTTGAAGGTGGGGATAAACCAGGCTGAAGACCTCCTCAGTATACCCAGAGTTTCCTGGCTACCCTCCTCCTCCCCAGCGTGTATCTTGGGACAGGAATGGGAAGTGCAGAGGGAACTTCCTCAGGCTGTGGAGCAACCCAGGAGCAGAAGCTCTCACCACCCTGCCCCCAGCCCCACCTCCTTCTCTTAGCTCCACTCTTTCTCCCTCTGGGACTACTCATCCCATTCCTCTCCACCTTGTTCACCTTTTCCAATAAGAAGGTTCCAACTCTACCAGCCCTTCTCTGGGCCCCAGGAGCACTTCCTGCCAGTACCACTCCTCTGCCCTTTCAAAGCGACATGTGCATACATCCATCAGAGCGCTGCGTACAAGGCAGCACCACTGTTCAATCGGTTACCTTGGTTGTTGAGATGTGTGAGCTCCGTGAGGCTCCTATGGCCATCTCTAGTACCCAGCCCAGTGATCACACCATCTGCTCATTCGTGTATTCTTCAATTCAGTTAACAGACATTAATATAGTGTTAGCACTCTAAGTAGTGCAGTGGTGAGCTGCTTTGTAGAACTCATTGTCTATTTGGTAATGTTGTCTATTCATTAATGAATAAATATTTGCAGAATAAATGAAGGGTTGAAGGAGCAAATAAATGAACCCAATATTGCCTCATGTTGTTATCCCACTGCTTCATCATATACCCCCATCCATCCAGGACAGCTTTACCTTTGAGGAAGTCCTGATGTTGAATCAAAGCCTATTACCCTGAAGCTTCTATGTACTAGTCCATAAAGAATCGGAGCAGCTAACGACAGCTGCCATGTTCCTGTGCCATCTCCTCTCCAGTCTGAACATCCTCAGGGTTTTCAGGGGCTCCTTGAGGCAACTGCATGAGGAATAGCATGGAATTGTTTAAGTTGCCCCACCAATCTTCTTGCTTCCCTCAAAATGCCCTCTGTTTGATCTATAACCTCTTCTGAGCATAACTCCTATAACAGAACCCCGGCCTCCAGGTATACTGACCTCGGCACCTCAAACTCCACATCCACAGACCCAGCCTCCGGCCACATCAGCTTCACTGAAAAAAAAGTGTTCTCTCTCTGACTTAATATTAACAGCATTGACCACACACTTATGCTTGGACTATAGGGGGCTATTTATCCAGAAACTCCCTTTACTTCTTGAAATTTTGGAATTTAAATGGCTCTTTTGAGAACTGCCCTTTTTAAACATGATTCTGTTTCCGTGGTTACAGGAGAGACCTTACCAGGTTTTCTATCAGAAAGCTTCCACAGAATTTTTCTGAGCCTCTCTCAAGTCCAATAGCAAAAGTCAGAAGATTTTTAAGCATTTCGGGGCCATGACCCTGCTCAATACAAAAGGATGGTCTGTAGTGAGAGAGACGAAAACCCAAAGGAGAGTGCCACCCAAAGAGAAGCCAAGACTAGAATGTAGAGAGCCCTGGAGTTCTCGTGTCCCTTGCCCCATTTATTCCTCAAACCCCACTGCCTCCCTTCCTTCCTTCATTTTGGTTGTTCTTGGAGTCTGAGAGCCGATAAATTCCCTTTCTGCACTTTTGCCTAATTCCAACTGGGCTTCTGTAAGTTGCAACCAAAAAATTCCTGACTAATACAACCCCTAATTTTTTCTTCCTGAGTGTTGCCGTGTAGCTCCTAAACCAAATATTCGCATCCTGTACTTACATATTTTTGAATTCAAAGGCAGGATCTTACATTTACTGCTGTGGAACATCATCTGGTTTTATGTGATTCATAATTCTAGTGTAGCCGGTCACAAATTTGCACACACTACCTTCAGTTGCGCTAAGAAAATGCAGCTTTTGTAAATTTTTGGTAACAGAGCTAGTCACCCTCATAAGACCCTGCTGGGTAGCAAGAAAAAAAATAAATTTTCCGGTAATGATGTCTCATTAAAAAATATTTTTAAGCCAGAAGAAACTGACTCGGTTCTTTTGAGTAAATTTTCAGTCCTTGAGGGCACTCCAGTCCCTTTTCTCCCAGATGCCCACTGGCTGAAGGAATCATGAGACTTTACAATGATGGAAAAGTGGCCCCAAGTCCACATGGCACTCTCTGGTTCCCACTGGTCTGTACCAAGGAGAAGCTTGTCCAGTGTCATCCCTGAGAGATCGATTGCCCCAACTGAGCCTGGAGTTACCTACCACACTGGCATTCCCAGCCGGATCAGTAGCCATTTGCCTCTGGTCACAAACTTGCCATTTGCTATTGTCAAATAAAAACAAATCCAGACTTAGTAAGAGGAGACTTAATCTGAAAGGATTGTTGCAAAAGGGGGAAGGGCTATTGCAGGAGAAGGAGCTGTTGCAATAGGAGGACTTCTTGACCATAAGTCTGCAAGCCTCTCAAGAGTTCAGCAAGAATTTTTCTTTTATAGGCAGGAGTAAACAAGGCTAAAAAGAGCTGGATGACAGGGTGGTGTGGGGGAATAGCCAAGCAGAGAATGTTATTATACCCTGAGGCCAGCCTATTCTCAGGAGGGGTTGTTTGCTGGCTCAGGCTGAGGGCTGGCCAACATTCAGAGACCTGAAGGAAGGAGAGAATCAGAACTCTAACTAAAGGTTGCTTAACAAGTTATTTTGTTGCAATTGATCTGTAGACACAGCCAGTTTAGCTGATCCTTTATGAAGCAAAATGAGACTGTGGAGAGTGTGTGTCTATTCTTGTTGCAGATAAACCAGGTAGCATCAGAGTCTTTTGGGGGACTTCCCCAGAGGTCCAGTGGCTAAGACTCTGCTCCCAATGCAGGGATCCAGGTTTAGTCTCTGGACAAGGAACTAGGCCCCACATGCCGCAACTAAAAAACAACCGTCTTTGCTAGGTCCTATGAGGGAGGGTGTTTCTTTGCAGCGATCCCTTTCCTAGAACACAAAAGGATAGATTTCTTATACTTCACTTGTTTTTCAGGATCACGGGGCTTAGGTGAGGTCTAACATTGTCACTGCAAACTTTTGTTCTAAGCCTTCTCAGCTGCTCCATGTGCCCTCTTTGGGGCATGGGAGAATGTCTGGGCTCTGAAAATGACCTGAACAGATTATAGGAGACCAGTGTGGTGTGTCTGATCCTTCGGTCAGCCTCTCTGTCGGGGTTACCCCACATTAAAAATTACGACTGCCCAGCCCATTGCGAGGCCAGTTCCAGAATTTTGCAAGTTACCTCAGGCTTGTTGTTGTTCAGTCACTAAGTCTGTTTGCGATCCCATGGACTGCAGCATGCCAGGCTTCCCTGTCCTTCACCATCTCCCAGAATTAGCTCAAACTCATGTCCACTGAGTCAGTGATGCCATCCAACCATCTCTTCCTCTGTTGCCCCCTTCTCCTCCTGCCTTCAATCCTCCTTAGCATCAGGGTCTTTCCAATGAGTCAGCTGTTCACATTAGGTGGCCAAAGTATTGGAGCTTCATCTAAGGAAACTGATCAATCATCCCAAAATGACTAGGTTTCCCTATACTTATCTGGATATTTGTGCAGCCCTTGAATTTTGGGCTTTGAATACAGTCCCCAAGGCCCTGACATCTGACCTCTGTATCTTATTCTAGCTCTTTCCTCCTTCCCACAGCCCTCTGAGGTTGCAAGTGATGAGCTCTCCTTCCTTTCTTAATGGAAGAGGCTTCCGAGACCTCATACCTAAGTTCCCTCTGCCCTGTTACTTATAATAAAACTCAATGATCTGACACCAAAGCTTGAAGAGGAGCAACCGAACTCCTAGTTGTATATCCAGGAGGAATAAAACCTATGTCCATGCAAAAATCTGTTCAGCAATGTTCAAGCTGCTTTATCCATAATAGCCAAAAAACAGAAACAACCCAAATGTCTATCAACTGATGAATGGATAAGTCAAATGTGGCCTGTCTTCCAAGGAATATTGTTTGGCAATGGAAATGAATGAACTGCTGACCCATGTTACCGCATGGGTAAACCTTGACTACTATGCTAAGTGGAAGAACCCGGTAACAAAAGACCACATGTTCTATCATTTCTTTTATATGTAAGTCCAAGATTGGCAAACCTTTAGGGACAAAAGTAGGGTTGCCAGGAGCTGGGGGAGAGAGGGGGTGCCTGCAAATAGGTATAGGGTTTCTTATTGGAGTAATGAAAATGTTCTCGGGAGCTAAAGAAGCTTAGACAATCTATTCCTTCTCACCAAAGCTCCTTTCAAAATACTGTCAATCTGTAAACTCAAAACTTCCATTTTGGAATTTATAAATTCAGCATCACTTTTGTCCTTGCACCTCTGCTTCAAAAATTCTAATTTTCCCCAAAGCAAATGGTACCTCTAGAGAAACAGGAGGTCACATACCAGAGAATTAAAATACCACAATTATGTTAAAATAAATGAAAAATACTATTCCCATTACACTAGCATCAAAATAAAAATGGGCCATAATTGTGTCAAATTATTTGCTAACACTCTTATCTCTTTCACCCATAAATTTGAGCTTATCTTTTGTATCTTCATGGAGTCATTTGTAAAAAGAATAAAATCATTGAATGAGATAAAGGAGGAGTTTGGAGACACACCACAGAAACATGTTTGCGAGTTGACAGTGATCCACAGTGAAAATATTGTTCATGTGGAATTTATTCCTATACCAGCCCAAGCAAATCATTTGGGGTTGTAGTGGACAGACAGTAAAGAGAACCCCACAATGTTCCTCTTCTGGTATTCACACCCTTGTATAATCCTCTCCCATTGAATTTGGGCACTACTTGTGAGTTGCTTCTAAGCATTAGAATATGGCAATGGTGATGCAATGTCACCACTTGACTGTTAAATTATGTAAGACTTTAGCTTGCTACAGACTTCCTCCCTTCCTGGCTTTGAAGAGGTAAGTGGCCATGATAGAAAGGCTGCATATCAAAGGGGTGAAGATGGACTCTAGGAGCTGAGGATAGCCTCTCTGCAACAGTCAGAAGGCAGGTAGGGCCTCAGTCTCACAGTCACAAGGAAATAACTTCTACCAACAATTTGAGAGAGCTCGGAAGAGGCTATTTCTCTAGTCAGGCCTCCAGATGAGAACACAACCTGGCCAATACTTCAATTATTACAGCATGAATCCAGAGAATCCAGCTAAACCTTGATATATATTCTTGACCCATAGAAATAGTAGATACAAATAGCATATTTTATATATATATATATATATATGTTTATATACATAAATAGTGACAAGGTACATGTATATTGTTTTAAGATACTATGATGAGATTTGTCACAGCACAGAAAGCTAATATAGGGTCATATAGTGAGGGAACCAGAGGCTTCCCAGGTGGTAAAGAATCTGCCTGCCAATATAGGAGATGCGAGAGACTCGGGTTTGATCCCTGAGTCGGGAAGACCTGCTGGAGTAGGAAATGACAACCCATTTCAGTATTCTTGCCTAGAAAATTACATGGACAGAGAAGCCTGGCAGAAATCAGTCCATGGGGTCGCAAAGAGACAAACATGACTGAGTGTGCAACTGCCTGGCTCAGTGAGTGAAGGAACAAACTATTCAGACACGTGCCTTTATTCGGATCTCTGCTTCAAATTATATTGCCTTTTTGGTCTGGTGGCTGAATCAGAACTCAGGAGAGCTAAGATCCTATTAAGTTGTGACCAACAATTTCCTTCCTTTCCCTTTGCCTCGTTTTCCTCATTTGTAAAATAGAAGACATCATAGTGGGTGAACTCTAAAGAAGGTTTCAACTCGTTTTTTATGTCCTATGGCCCCCAAAGAAGAAGGTACCCTTGAAATGCATTTGAACTGAAGTGAAGCAGAAAAGGATGAAGTTTGGGAACAATGGAACAGAAATGAGCAAATATTGAAGACTAAAAGGAAATTTAGCTCAGAATAGAAAGTTTAAAAACCCATATACTGATGGCTCCATAGAAATCAATGAAATGCCCCCAACTAATTGCAGATATGATGCTGGCACATGCAGCCAAGTGGGCAATGGGATTAATACTTCCCATCTTGTTTCTATGAACCTCATTCCAAAGATATCTATTATTTGGGAGTTTTGTTGTTGTTGTTGTTGTTTTAATCTAGATCAAATCTTTTCCAGTGAAAGAAAAAACAACTTACCTTTAGCCCAACTCTGAGACTTGGTGTGAGAATCCTCTTCATGTTCTCCACCTCTAATAACAAGCATCGCTCAATTATTAGACCACTGTCATGACTTCTGGTTAGTCGGAAGAGCAGAGCCAATGTTCCTAGAAGTAAACCAGAGTAACAGGCTTATGTGAAATAGTTTTGTGGGTCTCCATTTTCTAATGCTACATAAAGAAAGGCTTTGAATAGTGCTGGATTCTGGGAAGAACCATGGTGAGTATTTTCTAAGATTTCAAAGTCAATGGGGGATAAAACTGAGAACATAAATTCTAAAACCATCATAAGCTGAATGTTGGAAAAAGAGAAGCAAGTGTTCTTTTCAGTGTGGAAGAAAAAAAAAAAGCTCATTAGGGTCTTAGAATGAATCTACTCTTACAAGTCTAATCCATGAATAAACTAAGAAATAGAACTTTGCTGAAAAATTCCTCATGGATTTACAAGTTGCTATAAGTCCCCAAGGAGTGGGGTTTGAGCTATAAAGTTGCCTGAGGTACACAAGTCTGTACAGTGTAGTAAGAATTTGGAAACTGACATCTGTCCACAACAAAGACACTACTGATACCAAAAAGCAGACCTATCTGGCTTTCTGTCCCCTGTGTTACATAGTACTTAGTGTGGGTTTAAGAGTAACTTAATGGTGGCTGGCTTAAGAAAGAGGGAATTTTGAGGGGCTGTTGGATGTGTGAAAGCAGAAGAGCCAAACTAGATTTATTAAAAACCCAGGACTGTAAATCATTTAGTTTAATTTTTATCTTAAATTTCTCATGTAATTGGACTAGTGATTTTCAAAATTCTCAACTACCTATTAACATATAGGTAAAACCAGAAAACAAATATACATATACTTCTTTTCCTCTTATCAAATGAAATAATACTATTAAAAAGCCCAGCAATAGAAGGTATCAATAAATGTAAGTTTCCAACAAGGACCTACTGTATAGCACAGGAAACTATATTCAATATCTTGTAATAATGTGTAATGGTAAAGAATCTAAAAAATTATATATATATACATATATGTATGCATGTATCTGAAGCAATTTGCTGTGTATCTGAAACTAACACAATATTGTAAATTAACTATACTTTAATTTTTTAAGTTAAATTTCTTAATTTAAAAATAAAAACAAATGTATGTGTCATCTTCCATTCTGCACTTTATTCAAATGTCCCATAATAATGGATCAATTCTTTGCCAACTCTTAGATTTTATAATGAATTTAGCTGGATGTTAAATGTGCTGTTTTGGATGGACATCAGCTAAAAACACAGTCACAAAGCAAAACTATAGTAAGACAAAGCTGAGACTATTGACTTAGATTGCAGATTATATCAGTCTCTGATGCTCCAGCCATTTGTGAAGCCTGCTTGGTCAAATGCAACATCCCTTTCTTACTCATTTGAGAAAGGATCTAATTTGGAAGACTACAAGAGATAGAAAAATGAGAAATTTGGGTGGGGGGCTATAAGATTGCCATGGTCAAAGTAAAGATTATTTTATCTCTTATATATCTTGATAGTTAGACTGAATCAAAACTCAGGAAGCCAATAATTTGTAGTGATCTTACCATCTTAAACAGACAGCTAGCTGCATGCTCATCAGAGGGAAGACTTGAGGGAAATGTTTCATGACCCTAAGATCTCTTCAGGATGGGCTTTTTCTTTTATGAATCTTTGAGTTTATTTAGACTTCCCCCTTAAGCCTGGTTCTCCTTAATAGTTAAACCCTGTATTCCTCCTTGGGCTTTCCCAGTGGCTCAGTGGTAAAGAATCTGCCTGCAATTCAGGAGACACAGGAGACATGGGTTCAATCTCTGGGTCAGGAAAATCCCCTGGAGAAAGGCATGGCAACCCACTCCAGTATTCTTGCCTGGAGAATCCCATGGACAGAGGAGTCTGGCGGGCTATAGTCCATAGGATCACAAAGAGTAGGACATAACTGAAGCGACTTAGCACACATTCTTCCTTAAACCCCTACAACCCTGTCTCCACACACTGAAATTAGATCATCTTTTTTCAGCTCGTGGCTGACCCTGTCACACTTTTCCTGAGATCCCTTAACAGCTTCCCATTGTTCATTCATTAAACACCAAACCCTATACAAGACTTCATGACTTAAGATGCATTTGGCTGCAAATAACAGAGAACACCCACTCAACTAGCTTAAATAATAGTAATATCACCTAACAAGAAGTCCCTATAATGGTGGCCCCAGATGGGTCATCAGCTTCTTCAAGGACCCAATTTTCTTCCATCTTTCTTTTCTGCCACTGATTTTTTTTTTTTTTTTAAGATTTCTGACTTATGTTCACCATTGTTTTAATCATGAAGGAAAATTTTTCTTCTTATATCAATCCCTCATTGAATTGTTATTTAAAGTGTCTTCACTTTATCCTTTAATTACAGTGAGGGCATTTTTGAAAGGCATTTTCAAGTGTGAATAAATAGGGTCCGTGGGATACATTGCTTCCCCAAGGTGTGTATTTTTGAGAACTACCACCCTGGTCACATAACCAAAAAGTGTCATGGTCCCAGATTAACTTATCTATAAAGTCCCAGCCACCAATGAGTTTCAAGGTCAGAAGCATTCAGTTGTACTTGACTGAAATGTTTAATGGTGTTGGGTCAAGCATAGCATGGCACACTGTTTCCTTCAGGCTATCTCCAATAAGATAAAATATTCATGGATTGTGAGTCATTAATTCTCCCCTTGCCATGTATTTTGTTGTGTTGAATGAGTACAGAGCTGTAACTAAAGAGATAATAAGAAAATAAAGGGGAACGTAAAAGGTTTAATTTCTCATTTCAGAGCCATGCTTTGGAGAGAGTCACACCAGGCAGAAAACACCATGAGATGCCCTCCTTGGGAATGGCATGATGCTGACAGGAACCAGCTTGCCAAGCTAAATCACCAGGTTCTAATCCAATATCAACTGCAAATGAAATTTGATGAACAGAAAGTCTTTTGCAGTAAAAATGCTATGTTGCTTGTAGTTGTTACTTAAAGGTAGCCAAGGCAACCTTTGTGACCTCCAAAAAGAAGTCAACAGACCTCCAAAAAGAAGCCAGACTGAGAAGAGAGATCAAGAATGAAAATCAGAAGGTAATGGACTCCTATAGTTCTAGTCTAGTCCAAGCATAAATAAAAACACGGCACAAGAAAAGCAGAAGCCAATACGAAAAGGTCTTTCCATCATTAGGAAAACACACAGAAGGCTTGTAAGGAGAGCTCTATAAAACTTATGTAATGAACTTAGGTGGAATTTGGTGGTGAACATTAATTGAGTGATAATTTTGGATGGAAAGCAAACGTGAACTTTCTAGATGTTTTTACTCTTGATCAGAAAACCCTTAATTTGTAACAACTTCTTTGAATTTTGAAGATTATTTGAATCCCCATCACCACTGAAAACTGAACTGAACAACTAGAGGTTGACTGATGGGATACTTTCAAAACATCCATAATTCCAGAAACTTTATGAAGAAATATAAGAAAAACTTTGCCACCTCACATCCATTAGGATAGCTACTGTCAAAAAAAAAAAAAAATAGAAAATAACAAGTGTTGGCAAGGATGAGGAGAATTTGGAACCCTTGTGCCCTATTGGTGGGACTAGGCAGCTCCTATGGAAAATAGCACAGAGCTTCCTCAAAAAATTAAAAATAGAACTACCATGTCAGGAAGGGCGGCAGTGAGGAGATATCCCTCGTACAAGGTAAGGAGCAGCGGCTGCACTTTGCTGGAGCAGCCATGAAGAGATACCCCACGCCCAAAGTAAGAGAAACCCAAGTAAGATGGTAGGTGTTGCAAGAGGGCATCAGAGGGCAGACACACTGAAACCATACTCACAGAAAACTAGTCAATCTAATCACACTAGGACCACAGCCTTGTCTAACTCAATGAAACTAAGCCATGCCCGTGGGGCAACCCAAGATGGGCGGGTCATGGTGGAGAGATCTGACAGAACGTGGTCCACTGGAGAAGGGAATGGCAAACCACTTCAGTATTCTTGCCTTGAGAACCCCATGAACAGTATGAAAAGGCAAAATGATAGGATACTGAAAGAGGAACTCCCCAGGTCAGTAGGGGCCCAATGATTGGGGGCAGGAGGAGAAGGGGATGACAGAGGATGAAATGGCTGGATGGCATCACTGACTCGATGGACGTGAGTCTGGGTGAACTCCAGGAGTTAGTGATGGACAGGGAGGCCTGGCGTGTTGCGATTCATGGGGTCGCAAAGAGTCGGACACAACTGAGCGACTGAACTGAACTGAATTGAACCATGTGACCCAGCAATTGAAAGCAGGATCTCAAAGAGATATTTGCATCCACATTTATATCAGCAATATTAGCAATAGCCAACCCAGATGTTCATTGACAGATGAAAGTAAAAACAAAATGTGATGTGTTCCCACAGTGGAATATTATTCAGACTTAAAGAAGAAATTCTGACACATACTAAAACATGGATGAACCTTGAGGACATTATGCTAAGTGAGACTAGCCAGTCCCAAAAAGGTAAAAATACTGTATGATTCTACTTATATGAGACATCTAGTAGCCAAATTCATAGAAATAGAAAGAAGAATGGTGGTTACCAGGGCCTATGGGGAGGTGGACATGGGGAGTTGTTGTTTAATGGGTATAGAATTAAGATAAAAAGATTTTTATCTGGAAAGATAAAAAATGTTCTGGAGATCTATTTCACAACAACATGAGTATGTTTAACACCGCTGAACTGTATTCTTAAAGTGGCTTAGATGGTAAATTTTATGTGGTGTGTTTTTTATCACCACCGCAACAAAAAAACATTACCATTCCCTTCATTGACAATTAACTTCAGGAGAGATTGGATGAGAGGTTTCCTCACAGGTAAGAGGAAGATGGAAGGGGGAAAGAATATGGAGAATTTTAAGGGCTCTAGACTTGTCCTTCCCTGTAACTTGGATATTACTGAGGCTGCAGAGAATGAAGGAAGAAAGAGCACAAACAGTAACCTTGGATATAAAAGGGATTGAAAGGCTTATGCAAGACCTCCTGTCTGCTAACTTCAAGTCTCCTCAATTCTGAATCTCTTGGTAGATCTGCATCTTTTGATGCCACAGACCCACTCCCTCTGTCCTCCTTAGAATCCGTACTACCCGACCTGTCAAAGCAGAGTCTTCATATGCTGTGCCTTTGTCTGTGCTGGGGAGAAGACTCAGAGAAAGTGCTGCATCCTGGGAGCTAGAACACTGGAGCGGGTTGGGACTCGGGAGCATTCTAAGGGGGAAGAGCATGGTCCTTTAGCTTGGAGCAAGGTGATGGTTCAAAACATTGAGGCACAGGATAAGCAAAAAATGAAAAGAAGGCCAGCCAGTGGGTCAGAGTCTAAGAAACAGGAACCAGTAGTCTGGTCCGTAGGCATGAATAGCAGCCTCCCTTCCCCAGGTGGGAAGTGTGACCAACAGACGTAGTCTAGGCAGCAGACACAGAAGCCCCGCACAAAATGTCAGAAAACTCCTCGCAGGAGTAATACAGACCACCCATTACAGAAATTTACCTTGCCTCAAAGACCTTGATTTGGGACTTATGGTGTCTGACACTTTCTACTAAAGGTAAGAAAGCACATCCATTGTTGATCTCTTTCAGTTCCCTTTACATCAGATTTCAAAGACTTCACTTCTGGTAGTACGGAAGATAGGATTACCTGGAGACTTCCCACTGCAGAACAGTTAGAAATGCTGGATAACGCTAACAAACATTCCTTCAAATGCATACCTGAGCTCACCAAAAAAATCAGTGGAGAGCTCCAGGGGCTCAAAATGCATAAGGAATGGAATGGATGCTGGAGCAGTAGAAGCATGAACCCTGGTACAAAGAGGGTAGGGATTTGCCAGTTTACAGAAACCAGGATTTAGGTTTTCACAAACAGAGAATGAAAGTTTCTGAGAAAATGTGCCATGACTTGGTGTCTCTCTGGTGACCTTGTAGCCTTCTGGCCAGAACCAGCGCCCAGATCTTTCTTCCCATTGATTAGTCCTGAGGAAGGACAGGGTGAACTTTCTTCAATGGGTCTTCTGGATATGTTTATCTTTATCAGAAGGCAGAGGGCATTGAAGCTACTTCAGTACAACATAAAAAACCCTAGAGACCCTCAGAGTCCTCTAGCTCTGGGCATTTAGTCTCTCAGGAGCCGTTAGCTCCTTATCGTCTCACCCAGGTTCACAAAGTTGATGGTTACATCTTTCACTCTTCCTGCCTGCCCCACTACCAGGCTCCTAGAGCCTAGAATCTGTAGCCCAGAGGGTCCTGAGACCAGAGCCTACTCTGCCTTAAAAGGAATAGTCAAGACTAGAATGCTCTTTCTGAAAATTACACAATTATTCCTTTTAGAAGGAGGGAGTCTGTCTGCTGTTAAAGCCAAATGTGATGTGTTTCCTTTAAAAAGTCTCCATAGTGACAGTTTTGGTCATGGCCCCCTCAAGTCTGGAACAAGCATCTGGGAGAAATATTGGAGGCCTCAGGACATGGCACCAAACTGTCAGGTCAGGAAACCAGCAAGGCACCTTGGAAGGAAAAAGGGGCACACAGTTACAGTAAAAGCAGAGTTCCTTATCGGTGATGTTCGCTCTCCTCCAACAAGGAATTCCGTGTTTCCCTGAGAAGGTAAACATGAGGTTATTAGCCCTGAGATGACTCACTGAAACGCACCCAGAGTAGCTGTGTGTTCACTGGGAGACCCCCGTTGGCAGCGCAGGCTGTAAATTATGGTCATTCCTAAGAGGTAACAAGAGAGGTTCTGTCAGCTGTGCGATTACTTTGTTTTGGCAGGACACTTTGGAGTCAAGAAAACATTGGCTGGAGTTCAAGGCCAAGATTTTGGATCAGCTGCCACCATAATTTTTCAGAAATGTGATGACTGTTCCTCAAGAAATAGTTTCCTAAGTAGGCTACAGGAATGTCTCCTGTACATGTTCGAATGGGATTTAAAGAATGAAGCCCTTGGGGACCAACGAGTTGAAGCGAGTTACCATGGGCTTCTCAAGCAAAGGGTGAGGAGCCGAGGTCATATTGGGGATCTCCTCCCCAAATGGAGTGAAAGAATTAGAGAGCGATTTTCATTGAGGTGAGCCATGCCTGGACGCTCTATCTTCTACATGATATGTGAGAACAGCGATAGAAAGTCTACCGAGGTTACTCAGATAGATTTCTCTTTAAGTTCTGTGTTATACTAGCAGTGTAAGCTTCCGACACTTCCCCATATCCTGGTTGTATGTGATAATAGTAAACAGGAGAATCGTGAACATCTAATTTGCCCCATGCCTACAGAGGGTACTGGATTGCACTCACTCTTTCGTGCCTATTCACAGTCCTTCATTTGTGCAGCAGAAACCATCACTCATGCCTGAAACTTCAGGGGATCATTGCAATCTGAATACCCGAATATGAGTCCATGGCTTGGCTTGGCGCGAAGAACATTCCCTGCTCTTTTTTATTTAACATAACATTGCATCTATGTGAACACCCTATTAACACTGTACATTGAGCTCATCAACAGGAACATTTACAATGTACCTGAGTTCCTAAGAAAGAAAAGGAGGTCAAGTTTGGATGGTTGGAGGTTGGGTATGAAACTGAGAGTCGAAAACTGAGTCAGAAATACCATTATGGAAGCACAGATGCGATACCTGTGGAGAACTAAGCATTCGTGAGGGAAGAGAGAAGAAAATGTCAGTCCTTTGAGGCAGCAGCTGGGCCATGCAGATAATAACCTGGAAATTGACTTATTATGTTATTGTATTCATTTTGTTGACTTTATGAGGGTATATTAAAAACACTGTTTGCTCTCTAAGAGATTAAAAAAAGATGGTAGCCAGTCTCAGAGTTTATGTCATTCACACAAATGGTTTCCAAGGTGGAGGCTGATGCTGGGTTTCTCATTTTGTTTAGGAAATTGTATCCATTACTCTGGGCTTCCCCAGTGGCTCAGTGGTAAAGAATCCACCTGCAGTGCAGGAGCCACAGGAGACATTGGTTCAATCCCTAGGTCAGGAAGATCCCCTGGAGGAGGGCATGGCAACCCACTCCAGTATTCTTGCCTGGAGAATCCCATGGACAGAAGACCCTGGTGAGCTCCAGTCCATGGGGTTGCAAAGAGTTTGACACCACTGGAGTGACTTAGCATGCATGCATGCATTCATTACTCTATGGAAGCCCTGAAAATTATCTTTGCTCTACTATGAGTGTTCTTAGATAGCTTCTACACCATGAAATTAAAAGACATTTACTTCTTGGAAGGAAAGTTATGACCAACCTAGACAGCATGTTAAAAAGCAGAGACATTACTTTGCCAACAAAGGCCCATCTAGTCAAGGCTATGGTTTTTCGTCATATATGGATGTGAGTGTTGGACTATAAAGAAAGCTGAGCACTGAAGAATTGATGTGTTTGAACTGTGGTGTTGGAGAAGACTCTTGAGAGTCCCTTGGACTGCAAGGAGATCCAATTAGTCCATCCTAAAGGAGATCAGTCCTGGGTGTTCATTGGAAGGACTGATGTTGAAGCTGAAACTCCAATACTTTGGCCACCTGATGTGCAGAGCTGACTCATTGGAAAAGACCCTGATGCTGGGAAAGATTGAAGGCAGGAGGAGAAGGGAACAACAGAGGATGAGATGGCTGGATGGCATCACCAGTCAGTGATGGTTTTGGACTAAACCCAATGGACATGGGTTTGGGTGAATTCCGGGAGTTGGTGATGGACAGGGAGGCCTGGTGTGCTGTAGTTCACAGGGTCACAAAGAGTTGGACATGACTGAGCAACTGAACTGAACTGAACACTATAATATAATATCAGTACTGAAAATGTCACAAGAGATAGTGATGTACAAATGATATAGACTGCTTCTTTGGAAGGCCTACTTTATTTCAATTGTTTTGAATTAAATTTTTATTTTCTATATTTTTTATCATGTTCCCAACTTTACCACATGTGCTACGTGATGTGTGGGAGTGGGTGTACATTTAAAGAGGTGGGAAGGGGGTCTAAAAAGTTCAACAGCAAAGTTTCCAATTATCAAATTCCCACTAAATCTTACCCTTTTGTGTCATTCTCCCCATTGCTGTTGTTGTTGCTCAGGCACTTGGTTGTATCTGACTGTTTGCAACCCCGCAAACTGTAGCCCACCAGGCTCCTCTGTGCATGGGATTTCCCAGCAAGAATATGGGAGTGGGTTGCCATTTCCTACTCCAGGGGATTTTTCCAACCCAGGATTAGAATCTGTGTCTCCTACATTGCCAGGCAGATTCTTCACCACTGAGCCACCATGGAAGCCCAAGATTTTAAGTAGAAGGCTTACATGATCAAATTTATGTTTTCAAAAGATTACTGTGACAGCAGGAGAAAGAGTTGGAGGGGATCCAAAAAAGAGTCATTGTGGATGCCAGAAGTCCAGAAAGTAAGCTGTTGCAGTAATAGGCGAGAAATGACGGCAACCACTCTGGCCACCAATGATAACTAATGACTTAGTTCGTGTTAGTGCAAACAGAGAAGTGACCATTTCAATAGATACTTCAAAGACAAAATGAAGATCTGGTGATTAACTGAATTGATGGAGTACTGGGGAGATGAACAAGAGCGGGTTTTTTTTCTTTTTTTTTTTTTTTGGTAAAAGAGTGGTATTAAGGGCACTGATCCCATCATAGGGGCTGTACCCTCATGCTCTCTTTTAATCCTGATTCCCTCTCAAAAATCTCATCTCTTTTGTCATTCAGTCACTAAGTCATGTCTGACTCTCCTACTCTTTGCAACCCCATAGACCGCAGCACACCAGGCTCCTCTGTCCTCCACTATCTCCCAGAGTTTGCTCAACCTCATGTTCATTGAGTCGGTGATGCTATACAGCCATCTCATCTTCTGTCACCCCCTTCTTCTCCTGCCCTCAATCTTTCCCAGCATCAGGTTCTTTTCCAAAGATTCAGCTCTTTGCATCAGGTTGCCAAAGTATTGGACTTCAGCTTCAGCAACAATCCTCCAATTTGCAATGCATACACAGCCTCACCAAAATACTGAGGGACAATTGGGAATCTTAGCTGAGATCACAAAAACATATTCATATTTTAAGGATTTCCATTAAAAGAATCAAAATCTTTGATCTCCCAGCAGACGCTCAGGGCGGAACTCTCACCAGGGCTGTTATTAAGCTGGGAAATTTATCCTAACATTCAAGGTTCTTTTTAGAGCATGGGGTATCTTTCATCTGCTAGTGTAAAAAGTAAAATAGACTTTTGAAACTCTGGTTTCTAGACCTGAGTTTACTGTTTAGTTACTTTACACGCAGCTTCTGTAGTAAGACAGATCACTACTGATCAGCTTATCATAATAACAACAATCAGGATAGTGACAATCATGCAACAATATGTCCACTCCACTCCACTTAGTGTATCCTTCCAAACCATCATATTGAAACCTAAAAGCAAAATGGCTGTCTGGGGAGGCCTTACAAATAGCTGTGAAAAGAAGAGAAGCAAAAAGCAAAGGAGAAAAGGAAAGATATAAACATCTGAATGCGGAGTTCCAAAGAATAGCAAGAAGAGATAAGAAAGCCTTCTTCAGCGATCAATGCAAAGAAATAGAGGAAAACAACAGAATGGGAAAGACTAGGGATCTCTTCAAGAAAATCAGAGATACCAAAGGAACATTTCATGCAAAGATGAGCTCGATAAAGGACAGAAATGGTATGGACCTAACAGAAGCAGAAGATACTAAGAAGACATGGCAAGAATACACAGAAGAACTGTACAAAAAAGATCTTCACGACTCAGATAATCACGATGGGTGATCACTGACCTGGAGCCAGACATCCTGGAATGTGAAGTCAAGTGGGCCTTAGAAAGCATCACTACGAACAAAGCTAGTGGAGGTGATGGAATTCCAGTTGAGTTATTCCAAATCCTGAAAGATGATGCTGTGAAAGTGCTGCACTCAATATGCCAACAAATTTGGAAAACTCAGCAGTGGCCACAGGACTGGAAAAGGTCAGTTTTCATTCCAATCCCAAAGAAAGGCAATGCCAAAGAATGCTCAAACTACCGCACAATTGCACTCATCTCACACGCTAATAAAGTAATGCTCAAAATTCTCCAGGCCAGGCTTCAGCAATATGTGAACCGTGAACTTCCTGATGTTCAAGCTGGTTTTAGAAAAGGCAGAGGAACCAGAGATCAAATTGCCAACATCCGCTTGATCATCGAAAAAGCAAGAGAGTTCCAGAAAAACATCTATTTCTGCTTTATTGACTATGCCAAAGCCTTTGACTGTGTGGATCACAATAAACTGTGGAAAATTCTGAAAGAGATGGGAATACCAGACCACCTGATCTACCTCTTGAGAAATTTGTATGCAGGTAAGGAAGCAACAGTTAGAACTGGACATGGAACAACAGACTGGTTCCAAATAGGAAAAGGAGTACATCAAGGCTGTATATTGTCACCCTGCTTATTTAACTTATATGCAGAGTACATCATGAGAAACGCTGGACTGGAAGAAACACAAGCTGGAATCAAGATTGCCAGGAGAAATATCAATAACCTCAGATATGCAGATGACACCACCCTTATGGCAGAAAGTGAAGAGGAACTAAAAAGCCTCTTGATGAAAGTGAAAGTGGAGAGTGAAAAGGTTGGCTTAAAGCTCAACATTCAGAAAACGAAGATCATGGCATCCGGTCCCACCACTTCATGGGAAATAGGTGGGGAAACAGAGGAAACAGAGTCAGACTATTTTTCTGGGCTCCAAAATCACTACAGATGGTGACTGCAGCCATGAAATTAAAAGACGCTTACTCCTTGGAAGGAAAGTTATGACCAACTTGGATGGCATATTCAAAAGCAGAGACATTACTTTGCCAACAAAGGTTCATCTAGTCAAGGCTATGGTTTTTCCTGTGGTCATGTATGGATGTGAGAGTTGGACTGTGAAGAAGGCTAAGCGCCGAAGAATTGATGCTTTTGAACTGTGGTGTTGGAGAAGACTCTTGAGAGTCCCTTGGACTGCAAGGAGATCCAACCAGTCCATTCTGAAGGAGATCAGCCCTGGGATTTCTTTGGAAGGAATGATGCTAAAGCTGAAACTCCAGTACTTTGGCCACCTCATGCGAAGAGTTGACTCATTGGAAAAGACTCTGATGCTGGGAGGGATTGGGGGCAGGAGGAGAAGGGGACGACAGAGGATGAGATGGCTGGATGGCATCACTGACTCGATGGACGTGAGTCTGAGTGAACTCCGGGAGTTGGTGATGGACAGGGAGGCCTGGCGTGCTGTGATGCATGGGGTCACAAGAGTCGGACATGACTGAGCAACTGATCTGATCTGAAGCCTTTTTAAACTTAGCTGCTCTAAGTTCAGCATTGGAGACTGGTTTGGAGAAACAGCTATGAAACCTTTGAAGAAAAGAGCTTTAGTCTGAGAGGTTTGTTCTGCCAACAGTTTTGGTTTGAAGATAACTTGTTAATCCCAACGAGTCAGAATGTGAGGGATCACTCAAAGGAAGGCAAGATGAACTATCAGTAACCCGCACTGGGACACAGGTTTTGTGTGGCCCTTAAAAGAATCAGCCAGTGAAGATTTACTCAACAGATATCTTTAAGCTCCTGGGATGCACAAAGGAGATGAGCGGAGGCTGGCCCAGAAGACAAGATTTAGTCTCACACTGTGTGTGTGTGTGTGTGTATGTGTGTGCACGCACGTACGCACACATGCATGCGCTCACTCAGTCCTGTCTGACATTTTGTGACCCTATGGACTGTAGCCCACCAAGCGCCTCTGTCCATGGAATTCTCCAGGCAAGAATACTGGAGTGGGTTGCCATTCCCTTCTCCAGGGGTCTTCCTGACCCAGGGATCAAACCTGAGCCTCTTGTATTGCAGGCAGATTCTTTACCATCTGAGCCACCAGGCAAGGTCCATGCCAAAAGACCCCATGGTCTCAGTAAGGCCAGGCTTCACCCCCAGGAACCCAAGAACCTGAGATGTTAAATAAGGCTGCCTCATAAAGATAGTAGCAGCTTTGATTTATTGAGCTTCTGGTCATATCAGGTGCCACATGAACCCAATGAAGTGATTATTATTCTCCTGATTGTACAAAGGAGGAAACTGAGGCTTGGGAAGGCCTCACAGCTAGTGAGGTTTGCTAGGCCCCAAAGTTAGTAATAGAAAAGCAGGATTTTAAGCTCTAGAGTCCTCCTTGTGGGAGACCATTTAAGAATATCCCAGTTTTAAAAATTTTCACAAAGCAGAAACATTATGTATTGAATATTAACATTGCAAAACCACATGGAATCTTTTGGGGTAATAATTCCCCTGGGACAGGAAATCTTTTATTTCAGAGTCACCTAGTACTTGACAAAGATGGTAAAGGAAGAGAAACAAATCCAAGTGTCAGAGAATTCTTTGAAGACCAGCAACTTGGAAGTTATGATGCTGAAAAGATAAGTAAGGTGGCAGTAGAAGGGATGCTCCACCTGGTTGCCTGATTAGCTGTACAAGCGGAGTTTGCAAGCCCAAAGAAAACTGGGTGTAAGAAAATCAAGAGCGCAGGGATCCGGCAAACTGGAGAGCATTTGTCCCATCTCAAAACACTCAAATTTCTTTTTTTTTTTCTCTGTCTAAACATTGACTGGCCAAACACATCTGTAGACCACCCATTCATAGCCCCTGAGACAATAAATGTCACAGAATAGTGTGGAGCTCAGCCTAGCAAGGGTGGATGAGGGAGCTTACTGAGGACCTGGGATGTAAACCGTAGGTGAAGGATGCATGGACCCAGTTAGAAAGCAAAGCGTTTTCCAAGTGGGAGGAACAGTGGGAATAAAACACTGCTGGCAGGAAAGAGCAAGGAATGTTTAGTAGATGACAAGTAAATCAATTTGAGCAAGTCAATTTCAGCACCATTCGACTGAACAAGAGGTAGTGAATAATAAGGCAATAGAGAGAGACTGAAGGGGGAGGGCTGGGCCACCAGGCACAGAATATGCAATCGACCTCTGAGGATGGGAGTTATTATAGGTTATCAAAGAGGACAGGAGTGTTATCACAGCAGTATTTTAGGGAGACTGACAGGGCAATGGTGAGAAAAATGAGTTAAAAGAGGAGAGCTTAGAAATCAGAAGAGTTAGGAGGCTTCTCCCTGCTCATGTGGGGTGAGGTTATAAAGGCCTTGTTTCATGGCAGTAGAAACAGAGAAGAAGAGAGAGGGAATTTGATTGAACAGGAAAGGTAATGAAGAGGGCATGAGGTCTACTGATGGAGACTTAATGTGATCACCAGCCACAAGCAGACTGCTGATCCTATCACAAGCCTCGATAGGATCACCAGTCTGCCTTCAAACCCCAGCCTTGCTGTGTAGTAGCTGGGAGACCTTTGGCAAGTTACTCAGTCTCCCTGTGCCTCAGTTTACCCACCTCTAAAATAACGAGGGGGCTTCTCTGGTGGCTCAGACAGTAAAGAATCTGCTTGTAATGCAGGAGACCCAGGTTCGATCCCTGGGTCAGAAAGATCCCTTGGAGAAGGGAATGACTACCCACTCCAGTATTCTTGCCTAGAGAATCTCATGGACAGAGGAAATTGGCAGGCTACAGTCCATAGTGTTACAAAGTCAGACACAACTGAGCAACTAACACACAAAGTGAGGGGATGACCACAGTCCTGCTTCGTGGGGGTGACATATGGATAACCATGTCTGGTGAAATAAACAATCCCAGTGCAGGTGCTCGGTGCAGGCTTGGCTTGTAGAGTGCTCTCCATAAACAGCCACTGGAATTGGAGGGGGACGGGCACGCAGTTGTTGCTCATGCTTCATTTTCCTTCTGAATAAAATGCGAAGAACCGCTATCAAGGTTACATAACTAAGACACCAGGTGGCAAGTTCTATTTAGATAGTCTCTGGCCAGATTTTTGTCTGAAAGCATCAAATACCTTTGACGGCACTGAAGCTGGCCCCCCCAGGGGAGTATAGCTCTCACACACAGCTGGTGCTTCTCAAGCTTTTAATGGAGCCTATCCACCCCTCCTCCGCCCCACCCCCCCTAGAGGGTGCCCTGCACTGGCTCCTGAGAGAAGGGATGTGGAGGAGGTGACGGAGCCTGGAATGCAGCCTCCCAGACCGGCCTGGCTGACTCCCCGCACTTGGCAGCCTTTGGGGAGACCGCCCTGTCTTCATCTGGTCTCTGGGGCCCTAGGCCTGGGGTGAGAAGCCCCACAGGCGCCAGGAATTCTGGGCCTTTGCTGCGGTCACTTTCCACCAGGCTTCATGATGCCTGGTCTCTCTTTGGCTAACTGAAGTGGTAGTGGAATCAGAACCCCCTTTCGTCTACACTGGCAAATCCCCCCATCCACTGACACACTTATGAGGTGCTGCTGTTGCATTTGGGACAAGATCCCAGCCTTCGCAGGGAGACCAGGGCAGAGGGCAGCCCCTGGTGGGAAAGATGTCCTTCAGGACACCTGAGGGTCCTTTTTCTTGGTGGGATGGGGAGCGGGGGCTGCTCTGACTGATCCCAAAAGCTAGTGTCATGGTCCAGGAGGCTGAGTCCAGGGAGGGGGTCCTCAGGGCCCTCTCAGTGGGGGGTGGGAAGCAGGACATGTGTGGCAGGTGTGATGCACTGGTCCAACTGAGGAGAAAACAGGCTTAAATGTGACTGCTCTGGCCCTGTGAGAGTTTTGCAGGCCGTGAGGCTGGAACTGTCCCCTCTAGGCCTTGTCTGGACCCTCTGTCCGGGGGGACAGTGTACAGAAAAGGGACCTCTTTCTCTTCACAGTCTCTGATTTCATCCTCTAAGAGGGCAGGACTAGATATTGTCAAACCAAATTGTCTGGAAAAGCCTCAAAAATGGCCAGCTGAGGGTTTTCCCTTCTTATCCAAAGAAGCGGGAGAGTGTAGGGATTGTTCTGTTGATGGCTTCACCGCATGCTTAGGTTTGAAGTCCTCACAGCAGCCCCATGAGCTCAGCACCGTTGTTACGCAGGTGATGTGAGCCACAAGGGTCAGAACCCAAATATAAACCCCAGGAGGCCGGCTCCATGAGTCCTCATCTATGAAGTGCAAACGACGTGGCTTCAGGAGCTTTAACAGTCAGGGGTGCATAAAGTCTGCAAAAGGAATTCTTTTTCTTGGTTCTCCTTTGGTGATGAGATGGTTTATTAAGCTGCCATTCTTGTAAAGACGCACAATAGCAGCTGCTATTTAAATCAACCTCAGAAGCCCAAGATTTGGGGTTAAGATAAGGCCCTAAATCAATGGTATGCAGAACTCCCAAGGCTTCTTCCAGAGACACAGCCTCCCCCCACCCCTGCCATTAGCCAGTCATGAGGCATCTTTGGCCTATTGTGGAGTGTTGGGTGTTCATGAAAAAATTCAAAATGAGCGGGTTGGAGAGTGGAAAGATTCAGGAAAGCCATGGTCCCCAAAGTGATGGAGGAAAGTAGTGGGAATACACTGTGTTATGGACTGAATGTGTGTGTCCTCCTCAAATTTCATATGTTGTAGTCCCAACCCCTAGTGTGGCTGTATTTGGAGACAGAGCCTCCAAAGAAGTAATTAACATTAAATGAGGTCATAAAGATGGGGCCCCATCATAGGAATAGTGTCCTCATTGGAAGAAACACCAAAAAGCCTCCCTCCTCCCCATTCTCTTCCTCCCTCCCTCCCTTTCTCTCTCTCTCCACACACACACACACACACACACACACACACACACGAGAGGCCATGTAAGGACACAAGAAGAAGGAAGCCATCTATAAAGCAGGAGGACAGCCCTTACCAGGAACCAAACGGGCCAGAACAATGAGACATACGTTTCTGTCGTGTAAGCCCCAGTGCATAGTATTCTGTTACAGCAGCCTGAATGGACTGAGACAACCTGTGTTTCCTGGAGGTTTCCTGGCCTCACCCTTCATTCCCGCAACACCCACCCACATCCCAGCCTCCCATTCCCACACCCCCACCTGCTGCAGAATCTTCTCAAACTCTGGTACCCAGTGTGAGCGACATCGATGGCACTGCCAGGGGACCTCACTGGCAGTGGCGGCAGCAGCAGAAGCAGGACCTGGGGCATACTGATCCAGCCCTAGAATCACTGTGTATTTCTTGGGCTTAATGTAAATCATGACTAACCTCCCAGAGAGTGAAGCAACTTTTTACAAACCAGAGGTGCCTGCAGATGCTTGAGGCTGTTGACTTGTCCAGGACACTAGAGCCTGAGAAGCATTTTAGAGGGACAGAACTGACTTAGGACCTTGTCAAAGTGGGCAAGGGACACAATAATACGAGTCAACGGGGCCAACACATAGCTATGCGTTGTTCTCAAGCTGCAAAGACTTAAAATATCATTCACAAAGATTTCTTCCCTTACCTGACAATTCAGGGTTTACTCCTCATTCTAATAATATATCCTCTTATTTCTGCAAATTTCCCTTTTCTGGAAAGAAATTCTTGAGTTCTTTCATGGGTATCCCTGAGAGAGCCCAATTCATCACATCTGCTGAACATTCTTGTACTTAAACTGTGGCTTTCCTGGTAAATCAGACAGTAAACAATCCACATGCAATGTAGGGGACCAGGGTTCGATCCCTGGGTCAGGAAGATGCCCTGGAGGAGGGCATGGCAACCCACTCCAGTATTCTGGCCTGGAGAATCCCATGGACAGAGAAGTCTGGCAGGCTACAGTCCACAGGGTCGCAAAGAGTCGGACACGACTGAGCAACTAACACTTCCACTTTCTCTAAACTGGTCCTAGGAGAACAGGAAGTCCTCAGAGAATATGAATATTTGCAGTGTATATTGGTTAAATTATAAACAGGAAAAGGTTTCAGTGGGATGTATTTTTTAATGAGAACACATTGTTATCCTGTGAGCATGTGGCATCCTTGCTTAACAGAAACATTTATAAGAACACATACACGTTTATATCCAAACACCAAATGGAGATATCTTCAATGACCAATTTGCACCAGAAAGAAAATATATTATACAAAACAGGGGTTATATCCACAGTCATTAATTTTCATTTTCTACACAAAACAACAATAAATTAAATCACATTATATGCAGATAGTTCTACTTACATTAGAATAATAAACTGTATGTAGCTGTCAGCTTTTTACTTTCGTTTTTCTACCAGACTCATGGTAAGTGTATAATGTTCGGTAGTCCAATATGTAAATTACTGATGATAATATGGCCCGGAAGACAAGGGCTGCAGAAGTAATTGCCCACATGTCTGTTCTGTGTCCCTTGGATTCGATTATTCACCATGCACAGGGAACAATGCTCAGATTCCCAGGATCCAGCGGAAAGATCTGCACACTCACAGCATCTCCAGGGCGGTAAGGGCACCTCACTGCTGTTTTGTAAGGCACACCACACTACACACTTTAAGATCTTGACATTGAATAATAAATAGGACATCGTGTCTCAAAATCCAAATGTGCCTGTTTCTCAACCTTCTCTGCCTTGGTATTATGTGCTATGACAGCTTTGTTCTCCCAGCAAATAAAAACCACTTCAGTAGCCTATGTTGTGACTTACGCTGGTGAATGGGCCCTTTATTCCTTGCACATAGAAATTTAGGTCTTTAAACATGTGACTCAAAGCAATGCAGCACTTTTTGCTAACTCTTAATTCTGCTTGTTCAAATATGTCCCCTGGGAATCACCGCCTAGTACATCAAAGAGCTATTATAACATATGGATTTTTACTTCTGAGCCTTGGCTCCCATTGAAACCTTTTTACTGTGTTTGAAGTAGCTTAAAATATGAACATTAACAGCATCAGCTGGTTTAAAATTGCTTCGGTATGAATGAACATTAGTGGTTAATGAGAAATCTGAACAAACTCCAATCCGGCACCTCTTGAAAGTCATTTTAATCCTAGGGTCTAGCTATGGGGGCACACCTGCAAAAGACATTTGCGAGAGCTCCACGCTGAAAACTGAAGCCAGTTTTATTGGAATACATGCACATCAGAGGCTTGAACTGCCCCAGGAGCACGTGGTCAAGTTAGGTAAGGGTTCTGATCAAAAGTCAGCCACATTCTTACAGCCGGCACATTGTCTTCTTTCTGCCCTTTGAAAAAGTATGGAGGTCCTACTCACAGGCTGCTACCTGCATGGCATGAAGCTGCTATCTTTGGAGCCATGATGGACAGTGGATGGCGGAGGGGAGAGGGGTGGTAAATATGGCGGCAGCTGGCAACACTGGCCTCTCCCATTTCTTTTGGAAGAGCTTGATCCTGACTCTTCTTGTGGGAGAGGAGCTGAATTACAAGTGGTTCTACAGGTGAACCTATAGGTGATTTGGAATTATAGGTGGTTCTAAAGATGCACTGAAAAAGAAACAAGTTCCTCTGAACAGCACCATCTTGCCCTGTGCTTTCACACTGCTCCCAAAACATATTCCATGTTATTAGTTTCCTATTTTTTCACTAAGGAGGAAATTCAGCTCACCTTCAGCTTTTTCATGAAGCACTGAACCACAGGGCATAACTAAACAAAACCCATGAAAGGGACTTGATTTTCGTTGGTGTTTGGCCTTATGACTGCATCCACTCAGGATCTGAATGCTTTGTGTCCCAAAAAGTATAGGTAGGTATTCCTTTCTGTTTACAGACACTCCCTGAATACCAGTGGCATAATATTCTATTTGGTCTCCCAAAGAGCTTTCACAAAAAGACACTTCATGCTCACTCACAAGAAGGTGGTAAGGCCACTGGACCTACTCTGAATTCCGGTCTCTATCTGTTTAAGGTCTATACAATGGCCTTAATTGCATGGTCAAGGACAAATATCACATTCCCAAAATCAGCAGCAACCAGAAGGGAAGTGGCCAGTTATGGGCACAAAAGGCACAGGAGCTTTGAATTAATGAGTGATCCCAGGATCCTGTGAGTAGGGAGACGTGACTAACATTCCAAAATAAGTCTTTGAATTTAAGGAAGAGGAGAAGAGAAGGCATCAATTTTCCATATGTTTCTCTCCTCCCTGAAGAGTCAAGAACCATTTTAAAGCCTGCAGAACTATGTCTGTGGTTCAGGAAAGGAAAAGCTGATGGTTCTTCTGAGAAATGAGTGTTTACATGGATTTCCTCGGGGAACCTGTGGGGGCAGATATACACTCTATACAGGAAGTTCTTCCTGGATAGAAGTGATCATTTAGAGAAAGCTTTTATTTCTGAGTCCAGCAAAGAAAAAAATCTAAAATAATGATGATGACCATAAAAACCTAGACTTATTTCCAATACCAAGAGTCAATACACTAAAAGTATATACTCATTTTGACCTGTATCGGTGACAACTTATGTTAGACCTGATGAAAAAATACTGATAAAGTATTCCCTTTTGGAATATGAACACCCTGGATTTCAGGGTAATAATTTATAAAATGATCCAACAACTACAGTCTTGTTTATCTTACTATATGATATGTGGCTACTGGCAAAGTGACTAGTTGTCAAAGATGTTAGTGAGTAGTTGTGAGTGCCTAGATGTGAGTGACTAGTTGTCAAAGATGTTAGCAGTTAGAAAATTAAATCCTGAGTTGTAAATCTCCAGAAGTCTTAAACCAGGGTAACCTTGAGCCAAACACCTACAGCTTTAGCAAAGGTTTTCCAACTTTTCATGACAATTTCAAGGAAGAAAGGGTAGACAACAGATGTGTAAATAAGCAATCAACCTCAAGAACTGTAGAACTGCTTTAAGATTGGAAGAGAATGGCATCCACATATCATCTCATGATTGGCTCTACCATTTTTAAAAGACTAAATTATCCTTTAAAACTTTTAAGATTTTATGTGGGAATCATAATATTAAGTTTACTACTATTCTTCTACCTGAAATAGAAATAAAAGAGATCTGCTTTAAAAATACTAGAGTTGTTATATTCAAATATCTTTTGATATTGATCTCTAACGTAATTCCACAGTAACAAGAGAACATATTCTGCATGATTTCAATATCTCTAGACCATCAAATTTTTGCACCTGGTCTTATGTCCCTGGCTGTGTTCCAATGTCTCCTAGTATATAGTCTATGGGAACTTGAATAGAATTTGTATCCTACTGTTGTGTGAAAATTGTATAAATCTTAATTATGTAAAATTGGTTCATAGTGCTTTTCAGGTCTACTATATCCACCTACTTCTCTGTATATTCATTCTATTAATTTTTGAGAATTTGATATTGAAACTCCAACTAAGAATCTTAATTTATCTACATAAAAAATAATTATAATATATACTGGAACTACATGTAACTTTGTTCTATATTTTCCAAGTCACCTATAAATGTGTTATCATGCTTTCATAATTTAAAAAATTTTTTTTAAAAATTAGAGTTAATCACCCCTATAAAAATTCTAGAAAGGTTAGAAATGTTTCCACCCAAAGACTGCAACCAGGTAGAGAGTTTTTTCCCTGTAATAAGTACACAGGCTCAAATTTAAATGTTTTTTTACAAACACAAGATAATAGAAAATGAGTACTTCTAAAATACATGGAAAATACCACTGAAAAATAAAAATAGAGAGAAATAAACTCTCAATTCACAAAAATAAGACAGATGCAACCCTTCCATTCTGTTTTCATGTCGAGCAGTCCTGAGATGCTACACACTTTGCTTTCCTGGATTTCACTTCCCAAGCTGTCTTCCTATGTTAGAATTTCTGGAGCTGGCCTCTCTTGCCTTCTTTTTCCCTCCTGTTTTGATTCCAGCACTCTTTCCACTGCACTCAGCATGGAGAGCTACAACATAGCTCTTTCAGTTGATCAGAGTTCATCCTTTTATCGTGCTCTCCAGCTTCACGCATTCCATTTTTAAACAGTATAGGGGAAATGTGCCTTACATGGAAATAATCCATTCACTCTGACTGGCTGAAATAGAAGAGACAGATGCCCCCAGGGAAGCAAGCTCAGGCCAACTTCCAGGATGCGCAGCTCGCACATGCCCCACCTCCACCTCCATTACCAGTGTAAACCACAGCTTTCATCACTACCTAGGAATGGCTCCAATTTCTACCCCCCTGTTTTCTTAAGCTGTCCTATTTTCCTCTTGTAGATGGTCTTTTATAGACATTAAGATAATCTTTAACACTATTTTCCAGATGCTCCAAACATTATTGAGGAAGCACCTTCATGATATCATTATAAGATAGTACACCGATCTGGCAACTTCCCATTCTTCCCCCACTGTCTGTTTTCTCCACAAATTATACATGAAAGTGGCAACCTAAGCTTAAACCTACCTACACACAGAGTACTTGGTGCAAAGTTGAGATTCGGCAAATAATTATTCAACCTTGACCAATTCCTGATATCCGTACCCAACCCCTGTTACACAAGTTATTAGTGGATGACTGCAAAGTTCTGCGGTGTTTACTAAAAGGGAACATAGTAGCTGTTTAGATTCCCTCTTTTAACCAAAATCATAATCGTCAATTTTGGTAAAATGTCATTTATTAAATTATCATTTCTATGCGTACTGCCAAGTTCTAACTCTCTATAAAGTTCTTCTTGAGAAAAAAAGGTTGCCTCCCTTTATAAAACCTGACTTAATTCTAATAAATTTCACCCTTGATCCTGATACTCATCAGTTGGCCAGAACTGGAAGGAGACTATCTCTAAAATAGCTTGCATTTAAAACAAGTAAACTGATGCATTCCTGTAGAGTCTACAATCCGAACACATTTCTAGATCTCTGTGGTTAAAGCAGCAATTCGTATTGGGCTATGGCCACAGGGAAGAGGGAAACAGGGAGAAAAAAAGAGAGGACCTTTCATCATTATTGGTTTGCTGTACACATTGCCCATGTTTGTAAAATATAAGTGAAATTTAATCTTCAAAATGAAAAAATAGACACATTTTCTAATAGGAAAATATAAGATTAAAATACTTAAAATGTTAGTGTGAAATAGGGTTTTTTATATTTTAAAAAGTGAAATCGTTTAGATTTGCTTTTTCTGCATAAATCCTCTTATCTCATTCATAATTACAACTTTCCAGAGTAGCTCTTACAAGACACTGAAAGAGGTGGGGGAAATTCTTTTTCAAACATAAAGTCAGGATGTGAATGCATATATCAGACAGAACAGTCCTTGACCTCAGATCCCTCCACCAGCTCTAGAGAGAGGAATGCTGCATTTTCAACCTTGAGGTTTTCCACTACATTTTCTTCTTCTTGGGGTTAAATCCTTTTCAATAATATCCTACATGTAAAAATGATTTTATTCTAGCTATAAAACATCTCACTTAAGTAAAACACATTTTATAGCCTTGTGTAAAATGCCCCCAAACGCCACCAAGATATGGAGACCTCAGACTTTCAGAACATAAATCTAATCATATGCCCTTGAAACAGAATCAACATTTAGCAGTGATGTTATATTCTTGTGTTTGTTTGTCATGAGATGAGAGGCCAGAGGGCATATGGTGATTAATAATAGTTCCTGAGCTTCTAAAGAAATTTTATAACAAAATGACTAACTGCTTAAAAGAATGAGTTTTTCAAGAGCGCCCCTTCTATTCCATTGATGTCTTTCATCCCATCTATCTCCTTAAAGAATCTCAAGCCAAAAGAACAGACTTCCTTTTAAGCCACCGAAAAGTGGGATCTGATGGAATCTTCCCGTAACTCCCGATGTTTTCCAACGTTGCTTTCTTCTTGCTGGTTTCGCCTCTCAATGGTTATTCTGTATTTCTTCCTGGGTAGAGGGAAAGTGAATGTAGTAATAAAACCTTACTTGGCTACAAAATACTATGGTTTCTCTTACAAAGAATGCCCTCGAGGGACGTCTGGGTTTGGGTTGATAAATGAGAAGTGACAGACTCTGAAGCCCTGGTCAGAGATTAAAGTGGGATGCCCCAAGGCGCACTGCCCTTATTCAAGGAGGAAAATTGGCCTGCTTCCCCAACACCATAGAACAAGCCTTCCCGTTCTTCCCTGAGTGCCTCACGGGTTAAGTCCTGTCTGTTCTGCCACATTTCTCCCCCCAGCTCCCAGGATATGCCCTAGATAAAGATCAGATGAAGTATACAGGAATGCAATTGTTCCCACAAAGAGTCATACACACCCAGAGTTACATTACCATGCAGAAATGAAAAAATCATGGTCCAATGACTTAATAAGCCTCAAACTCAACCCCCAAAGATTACAAAGGAATGGACAGCCCTCAAGAGGTGAAACTATCAGTATCTTGAACACACATAAATATTACAAGTTTATAAGACTCAGGGCTTAACCACAGGGGGCACGAAGCATATGGGCTCTCAAAGACTGAGCACAGACCTCCTGAGAGTGTGGACTGCTCAGAGTCACTTCCTTCTCTACAGAAAGTGAACTCACCACCTATTTCTGAATTGGAGGAAGCCTGAGACTGGGCAAGTTGATTTCCCCTTTGTCTAGATTCTGTCTCCACTTATGCATGTGGTGGGTGGGAGGAATTCAGGTCAGAATATTTGTGAGCAAAAGATTGCAATGGTTTTGTGGCCCACAGTGGGCTACAGTAGAAACCCTGATCCATTGCCTCGTATGCTAACCCCCTGACCACCAAACCAGAGTCACACCAACGGAAGGTTTAGCTGTTTCCACTACCTTGCTTTCTGGGTGAGCACAAGATATGGACAAGTCACAAGGAGGATCGTGCAAAGGCAAATGACAAAGGCAATTAAGGAGAGTAAATTTTTAAACTTTATAAAGCAGTCCTAACCTGAAGAAGTAGAAGGCCATTAGCAAACCAGCTCCTAGTAAGGCCCCCACAACAATTCCTGTCACCGCTGATTCTTCTAGGCCACCTGCTTGAAAAAGAAACATAGATAATCTGAGTTCATTTTGAAAAACAGCTAGAAATGCCTCACTCTGACTTTTCATTCACTGAAAATTTTCATTCATTAGAAGATATTTCGCGGTTTACCATTTGAGGCAAATTTTCCAATTTTCCTTTCTTTTTAAGAAACTTTTTCTAGGCAATTCTGTTCATTGTTGTTGTGGTGGCGGTGGTCATATTGGTGGTGGTGGTGGTGGTGGTGGTAGTTGCAGTGGTGTAGTCGTGGTCATGGTGGTTGGTGGTGGTCGTGGTCGTGCTGGTGGTGACAGTGATGGCATGGTGGTGGTGGTGGTCATGGTTATGGTCATGGTGATGGTAGCAGTGGTGGTCACGGTCATGGTGATGGTAGCGGTGGTGGTCATGTGGTGGTGGTACTCGTGGTCGTGGTGGTGGTCGTCGTGGTCATGGTGGTGGTGGTGGTGATGGCAGTGGTAGTGGTGGTCGTGGTGGTGGTGCTGGTGATTTCGTGTGGGTTTTTTTTTGTTGTTGTTCACCAAGTGCAAAGCTTAAAAACACTTAAGAAAATACTAGATGAACAAACTGTTACAAAAACAGTGAGCACAATGGGAACAGAGCAGGTTCAAGAAGGATTTGAGGACAACTGGAAACTGAAGTTTTCAGATCTATGCACATTCTTTTGAGTTTCCAGTCAGAGAGGACAACCACCTGCACCATGGGACTGAGCCGGCTCCCCTCATTTTCACAGATGGATGATGACACTTCCAAGTGCTGGGAGATTTGGTGAAAAATCTATTGGGTTAATGTTCTGTTTTTAGATGTTCTCTCACCAGAGCCAGAGTTTCACGTCAAAATGTCTTATAAAGCTTTGTGAAAATGTAACAATTTGAAACAATCAAGTTCTGTAGTGTCCCAGATATTACGTAAAAATGATAAATAGCTAGCTTGTGTAGAAGGAGTTTAGGACACAGTCTTTAACACATTCTTGTATTTAATCCTCAAAGCATTCCTGAGAGTTGGGTACATTTCTTTCATTTTACTTCTGAGAAAACTGAGGCTTAAAGAAATGAAGAAATGATCCTGAGGTCACAGTAAGTGACCACGATGGGATTTCAAATCCGGGCCCAGTAACTCCAGAGACTGTGTTCTTAACACATTTATGCCTTTCCACTTATTGCATATACACAGATGCATCACAGTTTGAAGACTGTTCCCAAAACATAAGGAGCACACATGAGTGAGTGAATGAGTGAGTGAGTGAGTGAGTGAAAGTTGCTCAGTCGTGTCCAACTCTTTGTGACCTCATGGACTGTAGTCTGCCAGGCTCTTCTGTCCATGGGGATTCAACAGGCAAGAATACTGGAGTGGATTACCATGCCCCTTCAAGGGATCTTCCTGACCCAGGGATTGAACCCAGGTCTCCCTCATCGCAGGCAGATTCTTTACTGTCTGAGCCACCAGATATTAAAGTGAACCACTTCCCTGAAAGATCGATACTCACTTAATTCTCCCACTTTGCTTATCAAAGGGTCTTTCTAAAGCAATGATGTCAACCACTTTCTCGTTTGTAAGCTTCTTATAAGAACCTCCACTTGCTTCCACATTTATGACAAGGCTACATATTTTACATTTACTTGCTAATTGTAAATTTTTAGGTGTCTAAGGAACATTGTTTGGTTCTGGGTGGGTAAGAGAATAAATAAACTTTGAAACAATAGATGAATAGTGAGTGACATTTGGTATTTGATATTTTAATTTTCCCTAAAAGTATAAAACCTCAAATAATAACAGACTATGGTAAGAGATGTAAAGATAGGAAGACACCTTCTACCATCTTGGAAAAGGATAGAAGGGAAAAAGGACCTAGAAGCCTGTAATGAAGGTGGATGCCAGTTTGTGAACTGTTGCCGTGGATTTTACCACATCAGAGACAGAAATCTGTTTTTTCAGAACAGGAGCTCCTGAATGACCCCTGTGTTATATGGGTACTGCAGACGATGAAACAGAGCGAATTAAGTCTCTAAACTTACATGCTTTGCAAGGAGAGCTGTTCGTGTGCTCCACCATTCTGGTTTCATCTATTCTCAGTTTTAAAGGTCCCCAAGGATATTTGACATTCGGCCGCATTTCAAAACGACCTTCTTTTCCAAAGTAATCACCAATAACCTATATAAAAGAAAAAAAATGCACAAACTGAAAGGTCGAAGTTCTCTGCAAAGGAGGCCCAGAGTAGGCCCCCAGACCCTCCAGGCTGACTACAATAGTGAGTTTCTGAAATCTTTGTAAATCAAAGTACCAACAGTGCTTGTAAAGTGAGCATAATTTAGAAAGCACAGGCTTCCCATGGTGGGGAAGGTGGTTATGCAGAAAGCAGTAACCTCGGAAGGTATGGCTTTCCCCTTGCTCCTGGGAGAGAGTGGTGCCCCTCCTGCCTGCAGGTCAGCCATCTGTCAGGCCCCAGTTTGTTCCAAGAAGAGGGAGTTCACGACCCATCTTATTCCCGGGTCAGTGAAGCCTGACACAGAATTCAAGCATCAAAGAGCCTCTTTAGGAACCTTCCACTGCACCTTCCTCTGGTTCGAAGGCTCTTCTCCATCTTGACTTTGAGGGTTACCTTCTCCTCTCTGTTGAACACATCCTATTTGCACCCCACATCCAAGCTGAACTCTTTTCAGTTAGTTCCTGTGGCCTCTGAAAAATCAGTATTCTTTTATGGCTCAGTTCAAGTGTTACCCTCAGCTTCTGGTTTAAACAACTGTTTCATCAGCTACCGATCCCTGATCTAGCACTACCTTCGCACCCAGGTTCTCAGAATCCACCTCCCTACTGTCTGGACAGCAGCACCCTGCTCCCGGGGGACGGTGACACCCCCTGCCTTCTCTCTCCTGAAAGAGGCCCCACAGGCTCTCATGTTGGAATGAAAAGAATTCTAGATAATCACCAAACTCCAACAGTCACTGGCATGTACTGAGCATGTACCAAGTACTTTACACACATTCACACCTGAGTCCTTACCGTGACCCTCTCTATTACTAGCCGCCTTCTATAGAGGAGAGACTGGAATATACATGAGACTCAGATCATCGAGGGTAAAAAAAATCTTACAGCGAAGGTAGCCAGTACAGATCCTGGTGGCCTGGCCCCTCCCATAGAGGCCAGGTCCATGTGGACAAAGAGAAGAACAGCAAGTCCTTCATGCCAGGTCACAGGAAGTGTGACAGCAGTCATCAACCCTGGGTGAGAGCCATCAGAGAATTAAAGAAGGAACTGCATCATCTGACTTCAAACACGGTGGATTCACATCCTCTTTTTATATTTATCATGCAAAATTTATATAATACTTCTTCAGATTCCATTTCATCTGGTGCTCATGACCACCATGTGAGGTCAGCAAGGGAGATATGACAATCTCCTTGTTACAGCCGAGGAAGCTGAGGCAGAGAGCTCATACCCCAGTAAGTGTCAGAGACTCATCTCTATGTCCAGGGCACCCTTTTCTTTCTAGTGATGCTATCCTGAAACTCCATCATCTTTTGACATACTAATGCATGGTCCAGTTTGTAACTACTCCCTGCCAAAAAAAAATTTTTTTTCAAATTTTAAGGGAGGAAATAAATACACAAATTCACTTTAAGTCTCTCATTCAATGACACTGTCCTGCATCTTAGGGCTGAGGTGTGATTCTCGGCCACCTGAAAGGTAGGATGTCTCCACTTAGGATAAACAAGGAACCACTTCCTAAAGCCGTCCCTGATACCCTCAGCCAGAAGGAAATCCCCTCACTTGGAAACTCCCAGTGTTCAGCTCATTTTTATTTGGAAGCTGCTTTGGGGGCAGCTGTTTGGATACCAGGACAAATACATTCCTTGGAATCTCAACAAGCAGAGGAGGCTGGGGTGGAGGTCCCATCTGCTTACCTCCTGGGTACCCGCTTCTGTGTCAGTCATGGCGATCACTGAGAAATCCCCATACCGGTCTCCGTTGGCATCTATGGAGACCTGCCCAGCAATACCTAGGAGATGAGATGCAAGGAGCTCCAGTTGGTTATTTAAAATACCTCTGTCCGCCAACAAAAACAAGAAAATGAATTGACAGGATTTTTTAAACAAACTCATGCCACAGGGAATCTCATCAGACTCGGAGCATTTTTGTTGGCATTTAGAAAGACATTGTAATTTCATCTGTGTCTGCATTCCTAAATTCTTAACATTTCTCCATTTAAAAATGAAAAGAAAAAGAAACAAATGACCTTTTTTGGGGAATATGTTAAAGAAAAAAAAAAAAAAAAGGCTAAGGCTAATCCTGAAAGCAGTATGCTTATCCCAGAGTTTTGTTTTGTTTTTTTTTTAATGCAGAGTAAGAAGCAGAGGTGTAGCACGTTCCGAGACTTGTCATGGGTTCATGTTATCACTGGACAAACATTACAAAGGAAAACCTGTTCCAGGGCCAGGATTCAGTGAATGTGCTTCCGTGTGGGCTCCTTGAATGCACAGGAGAGCAGAGGGCCTGCTTCACAGGTCACGGGAGCCGAGAACCAAAGAAGAGCTAGTTTATCCCACTTGTGTTCATGCATCCATCCTTTGAGGGGCTTTATCTTTGTTTTCCAGTTAAATTGAGATGTAATCGGCGTATCTCACTGTGTAAGTTTCAAGAGTCCAGCATAAAGGTTTGACAAAAATATTGTGAAATGAGTTTAGTTAACACTCATCATCTCCTATAGATACAATAAATCATTCATTGTTTATCCAGCAATTACTAGGGGCTGGATTCAATACTGCAGCAGAGGCAAAGATGAACCGGACACAATGTCTGCTCAAGAGACTGGACTAGGAATTTATCTTGTTGGCGCAGGAATCTGACCACCTGCATCTGAATCCCAGCTTTCACATTTCCTAGCTCTGTGACCTTGGGCAAGGATTTAGTTAGACCTCTGAGCCCCAGTCTCCAGAACTGGAAAAAAAAGCAGGATAGTACCTTTCTGCCAAGAGGCTGCTGAAAAGATTAAGGGAGCTAACACAGGTAAAGTACTTGTGGGTTTCAGAGAAGTCAGTTGTTTTCTTCTTTTGTTATTACTATCGCTATGCCTGGAATCTGGGAGAGGACCTAGGATGGTGTCCACACCATTCAGGAGACGGGCTGGAACATCTAGCTGGAGACTCGCAGAGGACCCAGTAGAAGAGCAGACCTTTAGTAGACATGTTGGTGAAGCCTCTGATTTGGACAAGCAGCCAGCAGGGTGTGGGAGTGCTCTAGGCAGAAAGGCAGCCTTGCAAGTATTTACAAAGGCACAAATGCTGAAAGGAATCAAGGGGACAGAGGGGTTTGGGGGGAGGTGGCTCATGTGTATGGAAGGGAACAGTGAGCTGTAAACCTCGAGCAGGGAGGCCAGAGCGTGGAGGGCCCGGACTGCCACACAAAGGGTTAGGCTTGCTTAGGCTAGCAATGGTGGCTTACAGAAGCTAATCAATAAAAGCGAACATGTATATATCATCAGCTGATATTCACTATGTCTATATTGTCATTTTCCTTAACTAAGTAAGAGAATATATGTGTCAGCCACATCCTAAGTATTTGTTTTCTTTCATTTTAAACTGTGGCAGAGTTCAGTAGAGTTCTTAATTGGGGTCTCTATTGATTTGGTTCTCACCGGAAATAAAATGAATGTCTGGGAAAAGGAGTCCCAAGGGAAAGTTCCATCCTCTAGTGTGGTTTGGAGAGAGCAAGTATTTGGGTTTGCTCTCCTCTGGGTTGTGGTTTGAAGGCCCTCTGATTTTTCCAGACTTTGGTCTACTTTGCCGGAAACAGAATGGAGCTACTATTCATCCTAATTTGGTTTTTTTTTTTTTTTGTCTTCTTAATAGAGACTGCTTACAGAGGATACACGTATCTCAAGCTGGCTTATTCTTGACAATCTATACAACTTTTAAGTAATGAATGCCACTGAAAAATAGATACAGATGTATCTCCAAAGATACTGGCTGTCCAAAACCATATGCTGTTCTGTTTGGAGGTATTTATGATGGTGTGTTCTGCTAAGTGTTTTGCAGAGTATTTTATAAGACAAGGTGGCCCTAGTAATCCAAGACCTCATTACGCTTTAAGCTATTACAGTTCTGCCAAGAAATGGGGTGTGAACCCTCAGGGTGGCCAATTAGCAAGTGAGACTTCACCTGAGAGTATTCTACATAAGGTGAGAGCGTCAGGCTGACAGCAGAATTTTCCTGTACATAAGTAATTAGACTTCCTACCCTCCTTTCTATTGGCCTGCAGTGGAGCTCAGGGTTTGAGCCACAGTCCTATTTACCCTGTCACCCTGACCTCTCCCACAGTGAGGAAATTCAGCTTCTTCCCAGGCCATTATTGAAAGTCTTGAGAGTTGGTCATAAGTTTCACGGTAATAAAATCCAAATTTGTCAAATAACATCCAGAGTATTTTTCCCTTGACAACTTAGTGGTCACTTACAGTGACTATTAAAATTTTAATTGTTTTTAATTTTAGAACAGTTAGGGATTTTTTATAGTTCTTTGGGGGTTTACCCTCAGGTTGATCATTGTTTAGCAAATAGAACGAGCTCCCCAAACAATTCAAGGTCAACACTTAGCTTGGCTTCAGTTATCTTTACATTGGACAGATGAGATTCTAAGTTTGGACTGAACTATACAGCTGATTATTCTGGGACTCATTTAGTATTGTCTGTGTAGACCAGCTCTAGAAAGGAAGCCTCAGATTGGCCCACAGGAAAATTTAGTCCATGCCCTTTATGCAAAACTGAGTTCCAGCCATCATGGGCACCTGCCCTTCCCTTAACAACCTCCCTTGGAAGACCAAGAGCAAATGACCACACCATGCAGAGAGGAACAGCTAGGAACGGGATGTGGCCTACCAAGGTTGTATCCACACATGCCAGCTCTCAGGGCATGGGACACAACTTCTGGGAAATTTGATTCTGTCCTAATATGACCCTTGACTGATCCCATTTGACTTCAGCTCCTCAACTAAAGCTGTCAGAGGTCAAGCAAGACAACCCTGAAGGGTTATTTGATTTGTTCACATCCCACAATCTGTTCAAAGTTAAAGCAGATGCCACTCTGGGTTAGAGTAAGATGTGGCATCTACTAAAACTAGCAAGGAGAAATGAAATCCACCAACTGTCACCATAGCTGCTGCCCAGATAATTCTCGCTGGAACCTGACCCCTCTATACCATCTTACCCTTTCTAATGACCAAGAACAAGGTGAGGCAGTAGAGTAGAGGAGAGTCCTAAGTGAGAAACACAGTATGTGCCCCGAATCTAATCTTGGTAAGGCAGACAGGCACAGCCCCAGTACATTCAAGGGCTCAAATTGTTGGCATGATGCAGAACTGAAAGGGCCTTTGTCAGTCATCAGCTGATCCAACCCGTCCTGGTACAGGTGACCAAGGAGAAAATGAAAGGACTGAGGTGACAGTCAGTGGCTAGGATGCTGGTTTTCTGACCTGGTTAGTGACCTGTATGTCAGTGGTCCTCAGATGATATCCATCGGCATTGCTGTTGTTCAGTTGCTAAGTCGTGTCCTACTCTTTGTGACCCCATGAACTGCAGCACACCAGGCTTCCCTGGTGTGTCCTTCACTATCTCCCTGAGTTTGCTCAAACTCATGTCCATTGAGTCAGTGATGCTATCCAACCATCTTATTCTCTGTCACCCTCCTCTCCTCTTGCCATCAGTCTTTCCCAGCATCGGGATCTTTTCCAATGAGTTGGCTCTTCACATCAGGTGGCCAAAGTATTGGAGCTTCAGCATCAGTCCTTCCAATGAATATTCAGTGTTGATTTCCTTTAGGATTGACTGGTTTGATCTCCGTGCTGTCCAAGGGACTCTCAGGAGTCTTCTCCAGCACCACAATTTGAAAGCATCAATTATTCAGTACTCAGCCTTCTTTGTGATCCAACTCTTAGATTTGTACACACCCTACAGTTTATTTTCCACCCAGATCCCAGAGGGCTCCCTTTTAAAGACTCAAGATAGATCCTGTTTCCCTTGACACCCTCTGGTGGCTTCCATCTCATTCAAGGTCCTCAATGTAGCTTCCAGGCCCACAGAGTCTGGTCCTACTTCACACTGTCTTTGGCTCACTTCACACTGCAACTCCAATACTGCTTTAGCCACACAGGCCCACAGGCTCTTCCCAGGGCATTCGCCACTGTTCCCCAGCTACACTCAGGGTCTCTGTGTTTGCTACTACCTCTAGACTATTCTCTCCTAAATAGCTGTGTCATGTATCTCAGTTCCCTGAGGTCTGTACCCAACTGCCACTTATCAGAGAGAACTTCGCTGAACTCTATTTAAATTAGTAGCCCTACTATATCCCTCCCATAACTTTCTATCTCCCTTAACTTGATTCACTTTCCAGCCCCTGAAGTGGTGTATTTATTCCACAGAAGCTCAGCTTACTGCAAGGAACATCTTTAATTTACTGCTGAGTTATCAGCTCCTTAACCCAGTGCTTACTTCTTGGAAGAAAAGTTATGACCAACCTAGACATCATATTCAAAAGCAGAGACATTACTTGGCCAACAAAGGTCCATCTAGTCAAGGCTATGGTTTCTCCAGTGGTCATGTATGGATGTGAGAGTTGGACTGTGAAGAAAGCTGAGTGCCGAAGAATTGATGCTTTTGAACTGTGGTGTTGGAGAAGACTCTTGAGAGTCCCTTGGACTGCAAGGAGATCCAACCAGTCCATTCTAAAGGAGATCAGCCCTGGGATTTCTTTGGAAGGAATGATGCTAAAGCTGAAACTCCAGTACTTTGACCACCTCATGCCAAGAGTTGACTCATTGGAAAAGAGTCTGATGCTGGGAGGGATTGGGGGCAGGAGGAGAAGGGGACAACAGAGGATGAGATGGCTGGATGGCATCACTGACTCGATGGATGTGAGTCTGAGTGAACTCCGGGAGTTGGTGATGGACAGGGAGGCCTGGCATGCTGCAGTTCATAGGGTCTCAAAGAGTCGGACACAACTGAGCGACTGAACTGAACTGAACTAACCCAGTGCCTGGCACATAGGAAGTGCTCAAGAATACCTGATGAATGAATGAATGAGTGAGTGAATATGAAGTTGATGTCCCCAGGGCTCCAGCAACTGGGTGTTCTAATATTGAGTCTCATCCTCATTTTTGACTGATGGCAGGTCGGGAAGCAACAGTTAGAATTGGACATGAAACAACAGACTGGTTCCAAATAGGAAGAGGGGTACTTCAAGGCTGTATATTGTCACCCTGCTTATTTAACTTATATGCAGAGTACATCGTGAGAAACACTGGGCTGGATGAAGCACAAGCTAGAATCAAGATTGCCGGGAGAAATATGCCTCACATATGCAGATGACACCACCCTTATGGCAGAAAGTTAAGAAGAACTAAAGAGCCTCTTGATAAAAGTGAAAGAGGTGAGTGAAAAAGTTGACTTAAAGCTCAACATTCAGAAAATGAAGATCATGGCATCTGGTCCCATCACTTCATAGAAAATAGATGGGAAAACAGTGGAAATAGTGGCTGACTTTATTTTGGGGGGCTCCCAAATCACTGCAGATGGTGATTGCAAGCCATGAAATTAAAAGACGCTTCCTCCTTGGAAGGAAAGTTATGACCAACCTAGACAGCACATTAAAAAGCAGAAACATTACTTTGTCAACAAAGGTCCTTCTAGTCAAGGCTATGGTTTCTCCAGTAGTCATGTATGGATGTGAGAGTTGGACTATAAAGAAAGCTGAGCACCGAGGAATTGATGCTTTTGAACTGTGGTGTTGGAGAAGACTCTTGAGAGTCCCTTGGACTGCAAGGAGATCCAACCAGTCCATCCTAAAGGAAATCAGTCCTTTGTGTTCATTGGAAGGACTGATGTTGAAGCTGAAACTCCAATATTTTGGCCACCTGATGCAAAGAGCTGACTCATTTGAAAAGACCCTGATGCTGGGGAAGATTGAAGGCAGGAGGAGAAGGGGACGACAGAGGATGAGATGGTTGGATGGCATCACTGACTCAATGGATGTGAGTTTGGGTAAACTCTGGGAGTTGGTGATGGACAGGGAGGCCTGGCATGCTGCGGTTCATAGGGTCGCAAAGAGTCGGACACGACTGAGCGACTGAACTGAACTGAACTGATGTGAGAGGAAACTAGTATTTTATACACCATTAGCAAGAATATGGACTAGTAGACCTTTCTGTAAGCTATGTGGCAATATCTAATGTACTTTGCCTTTTTATACAGTTCATGGGATTCTCACAGCAAGTATACTTTAGTGGTTTGCCATTCCCTCCTCCAGGAGAAGGGGACAACAGAGGCTGAGATGGTTGGATGGCATCACCAATTCAATGGACATAAACTTGGGCAAACTCTGGGTGATGGTGAGGGACAGGGAACCCTGGCATGCTACAGTCCCTGGGGTCACAAAGAGTTGGACACAACTTAGTGACAGAACAACAACGCACTTTAAAAGGCACCAATATAATTTTGGACCCAGATAGGCCATGACTAAGACTGTTCCCTGTTGGGTGTACTCACAGAAATTCATCAAGATGTGTAACCTCATGATAGCATTTTGCATAATAGCAAAACCTAGACAACTGAAGTATCCATCAATAGAAGACTGGGTAAAGAAATCCTTGTACAGCCAAACAATGGAAAAATGTGGAACCATCATTTTAAAATGTGCTGAATTTATGAGCGCTCATATGGAAAATTCTTCTGCTTGACATACAAGTGAAAAAGCTAAGATGAGGAATGGCATTCCTAGTATGACCCTTTTGTGTAAATTTTTTAGATAAGATATACAAATGCATATGTGCTGGCAGGAGGCACAGAATATTTTTAGGCTGACTCATAGGAAATTTTTAATAGCCATTACATTGGGGAGAGGGGACTAGGGTGGAAAGGAAAACTTTCACTTTTCATTTTGTACATTTTTGTAGTGTTTAACTTTCCAGCCAAGAATAGTCTCACTCTTGTACAATTTTTAAATGTCAATAAAATTGCTTGAGTGAGGAGATGACATGCCATTTCTTTTGTTGTTCTTATAATTCCTCTGTTCCTAAGAAAGCAACAACCAGTATTCACCATTTCAAAAATTGAAAGGAGAGAGCTCAACTGGACCTGCTCATCATCTCAAACCTCCAGATGTTTGGAACAGAGGAAAGTGTACCTGGGATAATTCCTTCTAAAACTGATCACAGAACTCTTCACAAACTGATTGCTGTGAATGAGGCTTATGACACGTTTAAAGAAGCCTAGGGAAAAAAATAAAATAAAGAAGCCTAGGGGCTTCCCAGGTGACACTAGTGGTAAAGAGGTAAAGAATGCACCCACCAACGCAGGAGACACAAGAGACTGGGGTTCGATCCCTGGGTCAGGAAGATCTCCTGGAGAAGGGCATGGCAACCCACTTCAGTAGTCTTGCCTGGAAAATCCCATGGACAGTGGAGCCAGATGGGCTACAGTCCAGGGGTTGCAAAGAGTCAGACATGACTGAAGTGACTTAGCAAAGAATTGTTGCCGTCAGGAAACAAGGTGCTTCCTATTTCAGTGGGACTCCTTCAAAGCACTTTCATAAGCTTTATCTCATTTAATTTTCACAAGCCTGTGAAGTAGGTCGATCATGACTTATTATCCTTCTATAGCTGGGAAAACTAAGATACTAGCAAGGTCCCATAGTTGTAAGAGAGAAAAACAGAACCAGGAAGAAAGCAACTTGATTGGCAGCAGAATGCTGTGAGCTTGTAGACTGAATCCTCACCTTCAAATGTTCGGTTCCAAGTCTGCTGGATAATTTTCCCTCCATCCTTCTTACTGTAACCAGCTCTGAGTACTTCACGTAAAGCCAAGACGTAGAGGAGGATGGCATCGTGGAATCCTTCAACAAACATGTTCACCTGGAAAGGAAAGCCCAGGTGGGTGAGCCCAGACACCACATGACTCACATTCAGGAATAATGTGAGAGAATCCAAATGGTTAACAGGTTAGGCTCGAAGCGCATGGCAATGGCAGAAATGTGCAGAAGAGCAACTAACAAAGAAAAGGCTACAATTTTCCTGGCACTGGCTCATGTCAGGAAAACTCTTTCCCCATTTGAGTATTTGGAGAAAAGACAAGATATTACCGAAGTTAAGGAAAATGTACCTGTGGGCCACGTTAAGTATTCCAGGTTCAATCAGCCTTTGCCCACAGATACCTCTGAACACATGCCCTCTACTCCCACGTCTGCTCTTTACCTGAAGCCATCTCCCCATTGAGGTCTTCTCCACCCTCACCAACCCTTCTGCTTTCCATGCTCTGAATATGGAGCAGAACTGAAGGGACAGTAGGGATCCATTCATTCATATTCAAATACTATCACGTGCCTAGTTGAGGAGCACAGATGCCTAAGTGTGCAAAGAGGAGTGGGTGTGGCTCTCCCCTCTCTGTCCTCTCTTCTATCAGCATCAGCATCTCAGTTTCTCTCTCCCATTTGTGTTCTGAGTAGTTCCAGTGCATCTGAGTCCTCCCTACTTCCGGTCCCTGCCAAGCTCCAAGGACAAGAGCAGAAACAGGCCGTTGGTTTATCTCGGTTGAGTCCTGGCTCAAGTAAGATAGCCTTTGCACTCAGTAACGTACAACTTCGTGTGAAATTGGAGAAGTCACTTAATCTTTCTGAGCCTGTTTCCTTCTATAAGCACCGTTTGGCAAGTTCTGATACCACATTTAAACCCATTAATGTTCACTGAAGATGAAATAAGCAAATACAATCTTGAAACACTTAAGAGTTACAGATTCTGTAGAAGAGTACCCCCAAATTCCAGCCTTCTTATTTCAGAAGAGTGTGTCAAGAACACAGTTCCATGCAGCAGGGTGAATTGGGTATCCCACAGACAACCACAGGGAAGCCCTGTGAGGGACATTCCTGCCCCATCCCTAGGAAAAAAACCCAGAGGAGGAGAGCCACCTGGTTCAAATACACGAACATTCACAGAAGACATAGCTCAATGTCCAGTTCTTCTCAGCCTCATCCCACTCTGAATGACTAAGTCCTATATGCATCACAGAAGCAAATATTTCAGAACTGCCAAAGCCGAGTGCTGCTGCTGACAGGCAGGCTAGAATAATGCTTACACAGCCTGGGTTCACACCCAGCTCTGCCACTTCCTGGCTATTTCTGCACCACTCTGGGTCTCAGTTTTCCCCATCCAGAAAATGAGGAAGATAGCCATAGCTATCTCAAGGGGTTGTTGTCATTTTAAATGAATTAGCAGATATAAAATCTGCAAACGTCAGCTCTCACTGTTACCTTTTGTTCTTATCGTTTGGAGACAGAGAATTATAAACCTAAGGATCTTGCTAAGGCTTCTAATTCCTAATAGCAGTGTTCAGAAAATAAGTGATCTACTTACTGTTACAGCATATCTTACTGACCCACTTTCATGGAAACTAAGACTCCCTGTTCATGCTTTCATATCCCAAACAGGGATCTTCCACGATGCCTCATCCTTAATTCCACCCAAGTATGATGAGTGCAGCTGGTCAGTTTTACTGACCCCCTGGGAGAGGCAGAGGTCAGACTAGTAGAGTTTACAGGAGAGCCATCACTTAGCCGCTACACCCAAAGTTTAATCCAAGCCTTGACAGGTTGCCTGATCTCTTTAATCTTCAATTTCCTTATCGATTAAATGAGAGTTTAGTATCAATTTATCTCCTAGAGCTCTTCTGGGGATTAATGAACAAGTGTGTGTAAAACATCTACAACAGTTCTTGGGACTGTGAAAGAAAATGGCAGACACTGGCTTTATTGCTTAGCCATCTAGCTGAAGTCTCAGGGTCATTATTTTTTTAGGCAAAGCAGAATGGTGTAGAAATAACACCTACTAGTCAAAGATAATTTTCTGCTGATTTGGCTAGACTAATTCAATTTTCCAAAGGAATGAAATTTTCACTTAGCCCATGAAGTCATCATGGCTTGAGAAAGTATGTATGCTAATGAGTTCATGAGTGGACTTGAGCTGTGTGATTTAATCCTCAAGCTACAATAAAAAATATTTTTTCAAAAGATCTATCTTCTCTTTGATAATTATATAAAAATCACCCTGCTATAGCAGGAAGAATCACAGATGGTGGGATATGGTGAATATAAGGTGCTTTTAAAAAGCTCTGATCTAATCGACTCCTTACTTTGAGGACCTAAAGAGCATCACTCTCTCTCAACCTTCTAGAATTCTGGAAGCTTTCCATCTATATTCCTTGTTCTGGGAGCCTAAGACAGCCTCCACACAGACTATAAAGTTTCAGCTGCTAGACATCACCTGTCCACTTCTCTCTCTCCATCTTCTCAAAATCCTAATCCAGAGGCCACCATGCTGCCACTGGCCACCCAAAGCACCAGAATGGGAAGAACAATGATTTGACTGAAAAACGTGAACTTGGATTACCTCCGTCCTAACAGGTTTAAGGGCTTCCGTGGTGGCTCAGACAGTAAAGAATCTGCCTGCCATGTGAGAGACCTGGGTTCGATCCCTGTGTTGGGAAGATCCCCTGGAGAAGGGAGTGGCAACCCACTCCAGTATTCTTGCCTGGAGAACTCCATGGACAGAGGAGCCTGGCGAGCTACAGTCCATGGGGTCACAAAGAGTCGGATACAACTGAGCAACTAATATACACAAACACACACACGCATACACACACACAGGTTTAATGGTAGAAGAGAATAGACAGGCTCTGAACACATGTCTGAAAACTCACTTTATCTCGATTTGCAAATGAATCACAAAATTTACTTTCTTTCCTCGCCAAGTAGCTGAGTGTCTCCCTCTCCTGCCAAAATTAGCAGGAGAGCTGCTGGCCCCCAGTGAGGTTCGCTCACACCCCCACCCACTGCGGGGGAGGGTTCTTCACACCTACCTCATAGGACCTCAAGCCAGAAGCAAAGCCCCAGAGACCGTCTTTTCTTAAGGAGAAACATTCTCACATCCACACGTGTTTTTTAATGGGAGGAAAGCCCGTTAGCACATTATAGACACTGCAAATTGGAAGTGCAAATTTTTGTAAAAAGCGAGGGAGAAAAATAAATCCAGAGTATTAAGTTGCCTTTGGAACTCTTTCCACTGGCCTTCCAGGCTGAAAGGCTTTGTAAGTTTATCTGATCTACCCCCTGCCTCTGGACAGAACACCCAAACCTCAAAATCCTGACTGACAAAGCATGGTGTCATTACCAACAGAAGAAAATAGGATTCCCTCTTCTGACTGACCTGCTCTTGTATTAAGCCTCATTTCTAGCCAGGGCTTCCCTGGTTACTCAGACAGTAAAGAATCAGCCTGCAATGTGGGAGACCCAGGTTCGATCCCTGGGTCAGGAAGATCCTCTGGAGAAGGAAACAGCTACCCACTCCAGTATTCTTGCCTGGAGAATCCGATGGACAGAGGAGTCTAGCATGCTACAGTCCATGGGGCTGCAAAGAGTCAGACACAACTGTGTGATTAACACACTTTCACTTTCCAGCAAGAAAGAAGCCTTCACTAAATTTGTAAATGTAGCCATTCCCCTGCTGGACACCAAATGGAGTTAAGAGAACCATATAGTCCATGATCCCTAGGAGTCTCCAGTCTCCCTACATAGCACCACCATTCCCCATGGGTGCAGAGACGGATTCCACACAAGGCAGCTGTGAAGTTAACCCCCAAGAGGGACCAGCTCCAGGGTAATAATGATTTGCTTTTATGGTTCAAATAAGATGATCATCATTCACCATCTTTCATTCATTCTGGGGAATTTGCCAGAACAAGGAAGCATGCTCTCCCTTCATTTCATCTCAATTCCCTTGATTTTATCCTCTGGAGTTGGGCTATTCCATGCAAAAGAAAGCCATTTTTTGCCTTTGACTTTTCTTTCTGATAGTACCTGTTAGCCATGTCTGTCTGCTAATGTGGTTTCTTTTTAAATCTCCATCATGGGGAAGGCAGAATAGAAATCTAGTTCTTTTTCAAAGTGGACTCACAGGTATAGAGAACAAACTAGTGGTTACCAGTGGGGAGAAAAAAGGGAAGGAGAAGTAATATAGAGGATTAAGCAGTACAAACTATCAGATATGGAATCAGCTACAAGGATATATTGTACAACATGGGGGATATAGCCAATATTTTATAATACCTACAAATGAACTAAAGTTTTAAAAATCATGAACCATTATATTGATACCAGTAACTCATATAACATTGTACATCAGCTATACTTCAATTTAAAAAAAAGAGGCAGAGTTCTTTTTTAACTGAGCATAAACAGTTGCCATTTCTACCATGGCTCCTATAACTGTGGACAGAGTCTTTTCTCATTTCTTTTTGGGGAGACAAATTCATAGGTGAATTCCTCAGTGGCTGTGTTCCAAACAAGTCAGCAGAGAACGCTACATGCCTCAGCTGTTGTGTAAAGAGAGAATGAATAGGCTGGCAGTATCTGGCTCCCAGGGCTGTCTAGACATCCAAGAAAGCCTATAAAGCTCTCAGATGGAGGCAACTGGGAGAAACCTACCAAAGCTGAGTACAGGGGGAGGCTGTCCCAGGGCTTGGCTAGTGGAATCCACATGAACTCAAGTATTCATCAGGTGAATCTACCTTCCTCACCACAAATCAATGGTTCCCAGTGCAAATGAGCAAAGTGGAGGGTGCTGGGCAGCATTTTTCAAGTCTTTTGAAAAAAAGGTGACCTTTAACCTCTCCTTCAGTCAAAGAGGTGGTCAGGGACAAAGACTTTTTTTTAATACTTTTTTAAACTATTTTTAACTGAAGGGTAATTGCTTTACAATATAGTGTTGGTTTCTGCCATACATCAACATGAATCAGCCATAGGGATACCTATGTCCTGGTGTTGGAGAAAATTCTTGAGAGTCCCTTGGACTGCAAGGAGATCAAACCAGTCAATCGTAAAGGAAATCAGTCCTGAATATTCATTGGAAGGACTGATTGCTGAAGCTGAAATTCCAATACTTTGGCCACCTGATGCGATGAACCAACTAATTGGAAAAGACCCTGATGCTGAGAAAGATTGAAGGCAGGAGGAGAAAGGGACGACAGAGGATGAGATGGTTGGATGGCATCACCAACTCGGATATGAGTTTGAGCAAGCTCTGGGAATTGGTGATGGAAAGGGAAGCCTGGCGTGCTGCAGTCCATGGGGTCACAAAGAGTCGGACATGACTGAGCAACTGAACTGAACTGATACCTATGTCCCCTACCACTTGAATCTCCCTCTCACCTCCCACAGCATCCCATACCTCTAGGCTGTCACAGAGCGTCGGTTTGAGTTCCCTGTATCAAACAGCAAATTCCCACTGGCTAACTATTTTACATATATGTTTCCATGCTACTCTCCCCATTCATCCCACCTTCTCCTTCCCTCCCCTGATCTCATTTCCATAAGTCTGTTCTCTATGTCTGCATCTCCATGACTGCCCTCCCAATAGGTTCATCAGCACCATCTTTCTAGAATCCATATATATGTGTTAAAATATGCTATTTGTTTTCTCTTTCTGGGTTACTTCACTCTATATAATAGGCTCTAAGTTCATCCACCTCATTAGCACTGACTCAGATGTGTTCCTTTTTATAGCTGAGTAATACTCCATTGTGTATATGTACAACAGCTTCTGTATCCATTCATCAGGGACAGGGACATTGTGATGGCAAGTAAATAAGAGGAGACATGGCCCAGGACCTGCTTCTCCCTATCAGAGCAAGAACAATGGCAGCTTCATCTGGAATGATGAGAAACAAGACCCTGAAGATGAACCTTGTCCTGCCCTCCCAGGCCACTGGATGAGAAAAAATTGGCCTGGGCATGCTGCATGGGGAGGTCAAAGGTTAAAGGATATTAGGCATTTGATGAACACTACACACGTGACCTCCATACAAGAAACATATAGATACTGTCTATTTTTATGCAATTTTCTTTGAATCATAAAATTAAAAATCTACAATATAGGGTAACAATAAATCAAGTGATATCACAAATTCTTCAACATCAAAAAAGGAGTTCTCACTCTTACTGGAAGACACCCCCAACATCTGCTCTTTTCTATTGGGCCTGCCTTCAGGGAATTCATACTTGGTCACTTGCTGTCTGATTTTAGCCTTGAGGAAACTGAAGCTGAAAACCTTCCTCCCTATCCTAGTGAACTCTGAAGAACACTATCCTCGTGCAAAGGGCAAATGGCTTTCTAACCGTCAGACAGCAGATTCAGGAGGGAGCCGGGGTCCAGCCCTATGCTTGGCCAAAGAACCACCGTATCCCCTGGCAGACTTCTTTGGGATGGAAGTGGGCCCTAAGTTGATAAATGACTGTCTCCATCCCAGGCTCGGCTCTAGCCCCCAGAGTAATGCCCAAGACTGGTAAATTAACTCGGATCAGCTAGCCTAAAATGTGGCTGACGCCTGCAAATAAAAGCAGATTTTTTTTCTCTTTCTCATTACCTAAGACAAAATGGATCATTAAACAACAGCAGTCCTGAGGAGATCATTAAGTCTGGTTCTGACCCCTCATGCATCTTCCACACTACCGCAACCGGCTGTCCCTCTAATGAAGAGAAAAGCAGTGCAAACTGCCCGCAGGTATCACAGTGCTTGCAGATCACATCCGTGCACCAACCCCAGCCAGGAGAGCCACCTGAGAAATGAAGTGGAGGAAAACTGGACTCCTGGAACAGGAACTGGACTCCTGGGATTAGTGGGTGTGGAGCACAAGCACAAGAATGACTTTTTAAAATTCTCCCATGGCTCACGCAGGGAATTCAGTCATCTGATATGTGTGCCCTTTGAACGTGTCACACACACATGTCATATAAGGATGCTTCTCCTCACCCATCGCTCTTAAAGGCTTAGTTGAGAAATGCACATTCCTAATGACATAATCGTCCCTGGCTTTCAGGTGATCAAGTGAGCAATGTCTGTCCTTGACCTGGATGTCCCACCTGTGCTCGACCATCTGTGCCTCTGGAAAGCTTGGGGACCCGACCTCCACACATTGCTCTGGTCACTCACTGGCCTCACTTTCCAGGGATCTGAGTTCCTCTGTCAGACACAACATCAAGGTGGGTGAACACACACACCCCACCCAAGGTGGAGGGCAGGGGCAGGGAGCAGCCACCTGCTGGGCAGTAAGGCAGCCCCAAGACATGAAGCAGGGTGACCAAGGCAGAGGGAGACAGAGACAAGGGAACACGGGAGGACAGTGTCTGGCCTCATTGTTTCCGAAAGGCCAAAATCAGAAGGACCATGTAAATTCTAACTTATCCAACTTGATGACATCCTTGACAGCTGATCCAGAGAACTTCAGATAGCTTTCCTTGAATTTCTTGAGTCACCTGGAGATGTGACTAGAAGGAAGAGATGAGCAAAAATCCAGGTTTCATATAGACAGATCACTCAATCTTGTCTGACTCTTTGCAGCCCCATGGACTGTAGCCCGCCAAGCCCCTCTGTCCATGGGATTCTCCAGGCAAGAATACTGGAGTGGGTTGCCATTTCCTACTCCAGAGGATCTTCTCCAACCAGGGATCGAACCCACATCTCTTATGTCTCCTGTATTGGCAGGCAGGTTCTTTACCACTAGTGCCACCTTTTTGATTCTGTCTTGTATCTTAAAATGAAACCTCTCCTTTTTATTCAAGCAACATGTGGTGAGGACTGAGCTAAGATCCGGAAGCCCAACTTCTAGTTTAAGCAAGCACTGATTTATTCACTCACTGTGAACAGTCAACAGCTTGATTTTGTTCAATTCTTAATTCAGGGTTTCCAACCTGGATTCCATAGAGCAGCAGCATTCCTTAAAATGTTAATAGATGCTTCCAGAAATAGCACTATCATGGTTAAACAAGTTCACAAAATGCCAGATTGAACAAAGTCAAACAGTGCTCTTTACTTCCAGGTTATAGCTATGATATTGAACATCTCCTATATTCTAGGAGCTGAACTTACTAGAATTTAAATTCTACTGTGTTTAGGATCTTCCCTGATGGCTCAGCGGTGAAGAATCTGCCTGCAATGCAGGAGACGCAAGTTCAATCCCTGAGTTGGGAAGATGCCCTGGAAGAGGAAATGGCAACCCACTCCAGTATTATTGCCTGGAAAATCCCATGGACAAGGAGCCTGGCGGGCTACAGTTCATAGAGTCACAAGGAGTCAGACATGACTGAAGCTACTGAGCATGACAATAGCACGTGTTTAGTCCTTACAAAACTGTGTGAATGGACACTGTTATTATCCTGTGATGGAGACTCTAACATTCTAAACAGAAAGAAGAGATCTTGGTCAGTGTATGGGGTCTAAAGTCCAGAAAATGTTGAGTGGGCAAGTTCTTAAGTAAGGGTCCAAACCATGTCTTGCCTAGTTATGACATCTATCCAACTGGCACATATGTTCAGCCAGCTCATACTTGAAAACAGCTTTGTGCTCTAGTTTCTGTGACAGAGAAAGACAGACAGATAAATGATAGACAGAATTCAACCATATGGAAATCCTGCCATTGGGGTCAATATGGATACATTTGGAGAGCATTAGGTAAAGTAAAATAACCATACAGAGAAAGAGGGAATACTAAATGATCTCACGTGTGTGGAATCTAAAAAAGTGAAATTCACAGAAAAAGAGAGTTAAATGGTGGTTGCCAGTGACTGGCAAGTGGGAGAAATGGGGAGCTGTTGGTAAAAGGGCACAAACTTTAAGTGATAGGATGAGTAAGTTCTGGGGATTTAATGCACAGCATGGTAACTATAGTGAACAGTACTGTATTGTAGACATGTAATTTACTAAGAGAGTAAATCTTAAAATGTTCTCACCACCAGAAAATAAAAATCAAAAAGGTAACTACTGAATATATGAGGTGACAGTTGTATTAACTAACTTTATTGTCATAATCACTTCACAATATATACATATACCAAATCCTTATACTTGTATACCTTAAACTCATTTGTCAGTTATACCTCATTAAAGGTAGAGGGAAGGAGACAGGTTGCTTATGGAGGTAGAAACTGATTGGAAAAGGACATGGGGAAACTATGTGGTCATGCAAATCTATATCTTACTAGGAGTGGTGGTTGCACAGACATACACAAGGATCAAAGGTGATCAAGGTGTACAATTAAGAGCTTTGGATTTCTCTGGGTATAAATTTTATTTTAATTAAATAATAAAGAAACTAATCTTTTAGATAAATATTAAAATGCTTAAGACAAAATGAGGATGCCTTGGATTTGCTTCACAATTACCAGGGCCTAAAGTTCCAGAAAGGAAAAGGCAATGGCACCCGACTTCAGTACTCTTGCCTGGAAAATCCCATGGATGGAGGAGCCTGGTGGGCTTCAGTCCATGGGGTCGCTAAGAGTCGGACACGACTGAGTGACTTCACTTTCACTTTTCACTTTCATGCATTGGAGAAGGAAATGGCAACCTACTCCAGTGTTCTTGCCTGGAGAATCCCAGGGACGGGGGAGCCTGGTGGACTGCTGTCTATGGGGTCGCACAGAGTTGGACACGACTGAAGCGACTTAGCAGCAGCAGCAGCAGAGTTCCAGAAAAACATCGATTTCTGCTTTATTGACTATGCCAAAGCCTTTGACTGTGTGGATCACAATAAACTGGAAAATTCTGAAAGAAATGGGAATACCAGACCACCTGACCTGCCTCTTGAGAAACCTATATGCAGGTCAGGAAGCAACAGTTAGAACTGGACATGGAACAACAGACTGGTTCCAAATAGGGAAAGGAGTACATCAAGGCTGTATATTATCACCCTGCTTATTTAACTTATATGCAGAGTACATCATGAGAAATGCTGGGCTGGATGAAGCACAAGCTGGAATCAAGATTGCCGGGAGAAATATCAATAACCTCAGATATGCAGATGACACCACCCTTATGGCAGAAAGTGAAGAGGAACTAAAAAGCCTCTTGATGAAAGTGAAAGAGGAGAGTGAAAAAGTTGGCTTAAAGCTCAACATTCAGAAAACGAAGATCATGGCATCTGGTCCCATCACTTCATGGAAAATAGATGGGGAAACAGTGGAAACAGTGTCAGACTTTATTTTTTTGGGCTCCAAAATCACTGCAGATGGTGATTGCAGCCATGAAATTAAAAGATGCTTACTCCTTGGAAAGAAAGTTATGACCAACCTAGACAGTATATTGAAAAGCAGAGATATTACTTTGCCAACAAAGGTCCATCTAGTCAAGGCTATGGTTTTTCCAGTGATCATGTATGGATGTGAGAGTTGGACTGTGAAGAAAGCTGAGCGCCAAAGAATTGATGCTTTTGAACTGTGGTGTTGGAGAAGACTCTTGAGAGTCCCTTGGACTGCAAGGAGATTCAACCAGTCCATCCTTAAGGAGATCAGTCCTGGATGTTCATTGGAAGGACTGATGCTGAAGCTGAAACTCTGCAAAGAGTTGACTCATTGGAAAAGACCCTGATTCTGGGAGGGATTGGGGGCAGGAGGAGAAGGGGACGACAGAGGATGAGATGGCTGGATGGCATCACTGACTCGATGGACATGAGTTTGAGTGAACTCCAGGAGTTGGTGATGGACAGGGAGGCCTGGCGTGCTGCAATTCATGAGGTCTCAAAGAGTTGGACATGACTGAGCGATTAAACTGAACTAAACTGAAGGTAAGGGTAGGGAAAATATTAGAGATGAAATTAGACTTGGCTAATTACGAAGCTAAGTGATGAGAGCATGGAGTTTCACAATACTGTGCTCTCCATTTTTGTATATACTGAAAGTTTCCCACAGTAAAAAGTTTTCTTAATTAATCCCCTAAATGAATATTCCAGGACAAGCCTGGAAAATTTGTCCACAGTTGCCGCTATAAGAAAATACATAATCATAAGGTCAACGTTCTTGTTTTGTCCAATCAAGTTCTGTTTTCTATCACTGAACTAAAATTTTTAAGCAATAATTTTTAAAGGCATTTGTATATCTCAGATATCAGCTCTAAAGAATGGGGCCTCACACCAAAAGATCAACACATTCTGAATCCCATTTGGGATCCATCATAATGAACTCATCTAAATCATTCTGGAACCCATGTGAAGACAGCCTTTGGAAACTAGGCAAGTAATGAGTTTCATATGCTTACTAACTACCAGGAAAAATAGTCATTCCTTGTAATTATCCTGAAAGTATCCCTTCAGGTCTACAGTTTTGAGAATTCAGTTACGTCTTCACATTTCAAGGAATGCCCCACAGTCTTCACACGTTTGGATCATGTGACATTTTGAAGAGATTGATCTTTTTCAGTCTATTTCATAAGAAAATTAATTCACCTAATTGGGCAACTAAAAGATACCCTATTTCTTTTTTAAAATATTTAGGGCTAACACATTCTGCTTCTGTGAGGAGACTCATTTCTCCTAAGAAAGCTACCAGAACTATGCAGAGTATGCTAGATGCAGATGTGTCTTCATTTGGAATCACGGATAGAACGACACTGAGCTTAATAAATATATTGGCCACAATACAAGAGAGACTCTTGAGCACATGTCTTGCTGCTGCTATGCTGCTAAGTCACTTCAGTCGTGTCCAACTCTGTGCAACCCCATAGGCGGCAGCCCACATGTCTTAGGGAGATGCATAATTTTAACCTTATAGGCATTCCTAACAGCCTAAAAGAATTACAGAATCACAAGTTTACAACTCAGAGGGAACTCAGAGCTCATATAATCCAACCAGCATGTTGTGTAAATGAGAACCTGAAGGCCGTAACAGTTGCCTGATTCACTCAACGTCGCACAGATAGTAAGGATAGAGCTGTGACTGGAACTTAAATCTCCTGACTCCAAATCAGGACCTTCATCATCACTGTTGATTTGTCTATCAAGCAAAGCATCTCCTTAAAGACCAAACCCATACCCAAGGATATGGCACCAATATGAGTTCTCTAACATGTATAAGATTTTCAAGATGTTTCATGTGTATTAGGAGAGAGAAAAAAAGAAAAAATTTGCCCCAGCAAACACATTTTTAATTAACTGTCAGGAAAACAGAATCAAAAGTAGGAGGGATGGTGATGTTGGATACCAGATTGTTAAACCTCCAGGGTTGCTTTAAAAAAGAAAAAAAGAAGAAGAAGTAAATTGATCAAAGGGCTTGATTTGTATAAGCCCACTGCTTATAAAGTCAATTTACCATTATATAAGGACTTGTTATATTTTTTAAGCCCTGAAGCACAGAACTTAGAGGGGCTTCCCTGGTGGCTCAGTGGTAAAGAATCTGCCTGCCAAGCAGGAGACATAGGTTCAATCCCTGGGTCAGGAAGATCCCCTGGAGAAGAAAATGGCAACCCACTGCAGTATTCTTGCCTGGGCCATCCCATGGACAGAGAAGGTTGCCAGGCTACAGTCCAAGGGTTTACAAGAATCAGAGACAACACAGTGACTAAGCAACAGCAACAGAACTTGAAAGGGGAAAGATCCTAATTAGAGGCTCTGTTCCCAATGAACTAAGATGTCAAAAATCCCACATCAAATATCACTGTCATCCGATGCAAGGACCCTCCCTCACTCCGGGACATAATACATTGAGGAGGCTGGCAGTCAGCTTAAATTCTTCCTCGCCACCCACATTATTGCACTCATACCGAACCATTTCAATGTCCCTGTGCTTTATCCATTCATTCAATATTGTAGCCTCTTGGTTCCCTGACTGCCATTATTTGATGAATTTCTACTCCACTGAACTTCCTCAGTTCACTCTCAGGCACATACCCTGGAACAAAGTTTCTCAGAACTGTGCATGCAGCTCACCTGAGAATTTTGTTCAAATGCAGATTCTGATTCAATAGGTCTGAGGGGCAGAGCACTAGGGCTCCTCATTTCTGCAATCTCCCAGGTGATGCTGATGCACTGGTATACAGACCACCCTTTGAGTAGCAAAACCCTAGGTCTTATCATCACCTAGTACTGTTCCACTTTCCAAATTCTTGAAAATCTCTTTTTGACTACAGTCTCCTACTTTTTTCTGCATACAGAACAGATTCTTTGAACTCAAACTTCCGTCCTGCTTGACTCCCCTTCTACACTTGGTTCAGCAGATCTCAGAATGGAGCAATTCTGAATGAAAGGATGAGACAGGTAGACACAGTATTATTCAGCCAGAGGTGCCAATGGGCAACTGGAACTGGGTGCCTGCCACTCCCAGGGAGTCTGGAGTTGGAGATAGAAATGTAGGCGTTATCCACATGGAGATGAGCATCTCATTCAAGTGAGTAGATGTGCTGCCCAGAAAGTTTTGAGAGATAAAAGAGCCAAGGGAAGAACCTAGGAAACACGAATATTTGTGGAGCAAGTGGAAAAGAAGAGTCATGAAAGGAGACCAGGAAGGTCTACAACACAGGCAGACGACTTGGACATGGTGGTGCTTTGGCAGCCAAGGGAGGAGCAACTTTCAAAGAAGAAAGACCTTTCCAAACACCCTCCTCGACAAAATCCCCTCATTCAAGCCAGGTGATTTTGCTTACTATTCCCTAGATGTGTCTGCTGCTGCTGCTGCTGCGTTGCTTCAGTCGTGTCCGACTCTGTGCAACCCCACAGATGGCAGCCCCCAGGCTCCCCTGTCCCTGGGATTCTCCAGGCAAGAACACTGGAGTGGGTTGCCATTTCCTTTTCCAGTGCATAAGAGTGAAAGTGAAGTCACTCAGTCGTGTCTGACTCCTAGAGACCCCATGGACTGCAGCCTACCAGGCTCCTCTGTCCATGGGATTTTCCAGGCAAGAGTACTGGAGTGGGGTGCCATTGCCTTCTACTGCATCCTATTTCTAAGCTGGGATTCCTGTTATTGGTCTCTCTGAGGAAGCTCTTCTGTACCACCTCGTCTTACCCATCCTTCAAGAGCCACCCACATAAGTGCTGAACTGTCTTCACAGGACACAGTGCCTTGCCTGAAGGAAGCACTCAGTAAGTGTGCAGTGGTGGGCATTCGATCAAAACCGTCTGCAGGCTTAACTGCATGCCTGGTAATAAGCAGGGTCAAGTGATCAACAAAAATGCATGTGCATATAGATAGCATATGAGCTATATCTGAAATCTGTCCTACCCAAGGAATTCATAGACATATGGTTACTATAAATATACTGTTGAGTAGATTTCAGTCACTGCTGAGTTACAAAAAAGAAAAAAATGGCCCCAAATTGAAATGACTATGATTTGTAGGGCAACAGTGGGCAAATTAGAGTGGCAATTTGATGTAGGACTATTTACTTAAAAAAAAAATGAAATCTCTTTAAGATCTCAAGGATAAGATAAAAACACAGCTGGCTGACTGCAGTGATTTAGTAATTATCCCAGAGATAACTGGGCAAAGGAAATAAATAACACAGGTCCCAAATTTATGCCAATTGTTAAACTGTTCATTATACAAACACACACAAAATCCTTTGCTCACTTCCTCCCTACCTTGGGAAGATCCCCTGGAGGAGGAAGTAGCAACCCACTCCAGTATTCTTTCCTGGAGAATCCCATGGACAGAGGAGCCTGGCAGGTACAGTCCAAGGGTTGCAAAGAGTCAGACATGACTGAGCAGGCACGCAAAATCTCTACCTCTAAATTGCAGCCTGTGGGAGCAAGATTTTTAGAACCTTATAAAATGAAGTAATTTCACTCCAGGGGGAAATCAGATGATAAAGACTAATCCAAAATAATTTCCTACAGCTTAAGCCACTTCAAATTTCATAGCCAGAATGAGGGTTGAGCCCCCAGCAATGTTATTCTAGTTCCCCTCTTTTGGCTGGACCCGAAAAGGATGCCACTCAACACTGCTGCTGAACACTGCTTACAGGGCCATGGGGATGCTCTGCTCTCTGCGGTTGGGTCTGTTTTCTTTGGACACCATCACTCAAAATGCTTAAGCTTCTAAAACCCTTTTACAATCATTTTTCACAACGTCCAAGAGCAACTTGGTGTGGTTTTCTCCATTTCACAGATTAAAGTCTTGGGCACACAAGGTGGCATGCCCCGGGGTCATCCATTGTTTTATGCCCATCAATGAACATTTATTGAACCGTGACCTTGAACTCCTCCGCCACATCCACAAACACGGACAGCAGCATCTGTGGCCAGGCCTTACAAACCGACTCTGCCCGAGGACTTCCAGAACCTGTGGCTGCTGCCAGCATCAAACACCAGAGTCCTCTGTCAGTGCAGTGGCGAGCGAAACTGACAGGGGCCTGTTGGCCTCCCATCTTCCAAGTTGCAAGGCTGAACACATGAGATCCTTCCTGGTTCCTGTCAAGTTATGTGAAATGTGGGGCTTTGCTGTTCTATTAGTAAAATGCTAAGCTTCATGTAAAGGAGTTAATGTTCAGAAAGCACCACACTGCTCCAGCCACAGGTGGCCCGACTAAAGTAATGTTTCCTGAGTAGAGCTCTCTTGTAGAAAAACTAAACCCTGACATCTGAAAGACTCGCTCATCTCCTCCACCCGAAAGCAAAATATCACCTTTAGATTCATTTACGTTGTCTTCCTTTTCCAGCTTCCTCTTTTAAATGAAATATCCTGGTAATAAAGCTAATTTACTGACCCCTCAATATCTGTGTGGAAATGAGTTCCTCACCAAGTAGAGAAAGGGGGATGCCGAGGCCCTGACACCCCCAGAGCACAAAGACATCGAAAGGGAAGAGAAAGGCAGAAAACAGAAATCTGAGCTTTCTTCCTCTACAGTTTTGCCTCCATGCTTCTTTGCTAATGGGTGCAATGGTTCACACTGATATATGTTCTTTCTGGAAACTGAACTGGCAATGTGTCTTTAGTCCATAGTTTAAGTGATTTGACTCTTCTAGAAAGAATGTGCTTCTGCTGATGTAAGGCTGAAACCAATACAACACTGTAAAGCAGTTATCCTTAAATTAAATATAAAGAATTTTTTAATTAAAAAAAAGAAGAGTTGCTTGTATATTTTTGAGATTAGTTGTTTGTCCGTTCCTTCATTTGCTATTATTTTCTCCCATTCTGAAGGCTGCCTTTTCACCTTGCTAATAGTTTCCTTTGTTGTGCAGAAGCTTTTAAGTTTAATTAGGTCCCATTTGTTTATTTTTGCTTTTATTTCCAATATGCTGGGAGATGGGTCATAGAGGATCCTGCTGTGATGTATGTCAGAGAGTGTTTTGCCTATATTTTCCTCTAGGAGTTTTATAGTTTCTGGTCTTACGTTTAGATCTTTAATCCATTTTGAGTTTATTTTTGTGTAAGGTGTTAGAACGTGTTCTAGTTTCATTCTTTTACAAGTGGTTGACCAGTTTTCCCAGCACCACTTGTTAAAGAGATTGTCTTTAATCAGACCCAATCAAAAAATGGGCCAAAGAACTAAATAGACATTTCTCCAAAGAAGACATACAGATGGCTAACAAACACATGAAAAGATGCTCAACATCACTCACTATCAGAGAAATGCAAATCAAAACCACTATGAGGTACCATTTCACGCCAGTCAGAATGGCTGTGATCCAAAAGTCTACAAGCAATAAATGCTGGAGAGGGTGTGGAGAAAAGGGAACTCTCTTACACTGTTGGTGGGAATGTAAACTAGTACAGCCACTATGGAGAACAGTGTGGAGATTCCTTAAAAAACTGGAAATAGAACTGCCTTATGATCCAGCAATCCCACTGCTGGGCATACACACTGAGGAAACCAGAAGGGAAAGAGACACGTGTACCCCAATGTTCATCGCAGCACTGTTTATAATAGCCAGGACATGGAAGCAACCTAGATGCCCATCAGCAGATGAACGGATAAGAAAGCTGTGGTACATATACACAATGGAGTATTACTCAGCCATTTAAAAGAATACATTTGAATCAGTTCTAATGAGATGGATGAAACTGGAACCTATTATACAGAGTGAAGTAAGCCAGAAAGAAAAACATCAATACAGTATACTAACGCATATATATGGAATTTAGAAAGATGGTAACAATAACCCTGTGTACGAGACTGCAAAAGAGACACCGATGTATAGATCAGTCTTATGGACTCTGTGGGAGAGGGAGAGGGTGGGGAGATTTGGGAGAATAGCATTGAAACATGTATAATATCATGTATGAAACGAGTTACCAGTCCAGGTTCGATGCACGGTACTGGATGCTTGGGGCTGGTGCACTGGGACGACCCAGAGGGAGGGTAGGGGAGGGAGGAGGGAGGAGGGTTCAGGATGGGGAACGCGGGTATACCTGTGGCGGATTCATTAGATATTTGGCAAAACTAATACAATATTGTAAAGTTTAAAAATAAAATAAAATTAAAAAAAAAAAAAGAATGTGCTTCCACTTTAAAGAGTTTGGCCCTTCTACTCCATTCAGTGACAATTCAGGAAAAAAAAAAAAACAAAGGAAAGCAGCTTGGCCTTCGTTGTGAAACATTTCCACACGGCATTGCTATTTTAGTTGTGCATATTTGAGTATGTTGTCACCATTATTGCAAAATACCTTTCTAACTAAAATTGCATCGCTGCACATAACAGTAAAAAACAAAAACAAAACGCAGTGATTGTCACTTGACAGGTCCAAATGAGGTCCACTGCGTGGAAAAACCATTTCTCCTGGGTGCTATGGAGCTTCCTTGAACATTTGCCAATTGCACCAGTTCAACAGCAATGAATAGACCCACATCTGCCAACATGTGGGAATCACAAGCAGATGAATGCCTATTTACAATCAAATAAAGATGATTTAGCCAGGAGAGTCCCAACTTTTTTAATATTCTAATTCTAATATTTTGGTATTCTAATATTTAGTAGCACAACTAAAGCTATTTAAAATTACAGAAAGACAATTTTAAAGCATTTTCTCTTTTAGGTCAAGGAAAAAAGTGATTTTTTTTTTAGATTTTAGGACATCTTTATTTAAATGTGTTTTCCAAGTCGACTGATAATTTCTTTAGCTAGAAGAAAAAAGAGAATGGCTTTTAATAAGCCATTCCTCTTGGCATCCTCATTCTGCCTGATTACATTTTTCTAATAAAACTAATCTTATTGATATGTTGGCCTGTGAATACATTATTTTTCTGTTGTTAAAAGTCAACTTGTGGTTTGCTTTTATTCTTTCAAATACAATTAGCAAAGCCCTCCTCCAGTGCCTGAAAGGGTCTTTTCATTTGGACAAATTATTCTCCGGCTGACTTGAAAGGAAGAGGGTGAGGGCACAGGGCAGGGTAGTGTGGGGCAGGTCCTCTATTCTGAGGCAGCCCTGGTAGACACAAAAGCAGCCTGTGCACACTCTCACCAGAAGTGGGGCAGATCCTGCTTGCCTTGGCTGCATTATTTTTTTTTTCCTTCTTTCATTGGTTTTACTGAAGAGCTAACTGGAAATTTCAGTGAGAGTGTGTGCATGCATGCCAGCTAAGTCGCTTCAGTCATGTCTGATTCTGTGAGACCCTATAGACTGTAGCCCAACAGGCTCCTCTGTCCATGGGGATTCTCTAGGCAAGAATACTGGAGTGGGTTGCCAGGCCCTTCTCCAGGGGATCTTCCCGACCCAGAGATCAAACCCGAGTCTCTTGTGTCTCTTGTATTGGCAGGTGGGTTCTTTACCATTCACACCACCTGGGAAGCCCTCAGTGAGAGTATACAGTTCCAATTAAATGATATACAAGACAAGAGGAGAGGGGCTTCCCTGGTGGCTCAGATCTTAAAGAATCTTCCTGCAATGCAGGAGACCTGGGTCCAATCCCTAGATCAGGAAGATCCCCTAGAGAAGGGAATGGCTACCTACTCCAGTGTTCTTGCCTGGAGAATTCCATGAACAAAGGAGCCTGGTGGTGGGACACAACTGAGCAACTAACACTTTCACTTTAAGACAAGAGGAAGGGAAAGGCCCAGCCAAGATTTTACTGCTGAACTGATAACTTCTCAACTAATGTCACCTCCCACACTGCCTCTGTGCAAAACCAGGGTCAAAACACAAGCTGGATTAGACAGATTTACTGCTGGGCTTTCCTCTCATTGAAGGAAATAACATGTGTACTATTCAACATCTTGGACTTTCCAAACTGCAATGCTTCACCTATCTAAACAATGATTTATTAAACCCTATCTCTTTTTGAATACTGTGGCTAGATAAGGTGTAGACTTCAGGCCCCCATTTCTTTTCTGAGTGTCAGAGGGAGACCTGGGAGAGAGGGATTGCCCAGTACACATCCTACCTCCCTAACAATACTGCTGTGCCATCGGACATGGCTGGAATATTTGTTTAATTAGTTACATTTTCAACTTTTAAATAAAGAGAAAAAACAAGCTATGGGTGGCCTGCTAACCTCAAATGAGCAAATATCCAAGGTTATAAAATCACCCCCTTTTCAGGATACCTGGTTAGAAATAAAAACAGCATTTACCAAATTCTACCCCAAGTCAAAAACAGAGCTTGCATTAAGAAGTATGAAACTGAATTTGAAAACCAGAGTACCAAGGATGCGGCATTATTTCATAAAAAAATGGACTTTGCACTTTCTCTATAACTACAAAACCTTTCTTTGACAATAGCGTCAAAAAACCATCTCTGAGATTAATTGGAAAAATACTTTTTTTTAAAAAAAGCTTCTAATACACTCTTAAAAACTAGGCTCTAATTTTGTCTTTGCAAAACTACACTTGTAGCTGGATCCTTGCAAATGCAAATTGGATGCAGAACATTACAATTACTTAATTTTTGTATACAAAGATGAGTTTTGCACATACAGGTGGTTTCAGGCTGCAGAATGATGACCAGTTTGAAGCTGAAGAAAAGTTGGTCATTTGTATTTTAAAGTTGGAGTAATGAAAATCTCCAAGAGACTTTTATGATGTAATGTTATAAGCAGCAGAATGCTTTACTGTAATAATTCCATACCCAGATAGTGACAATGAAGTACAACCTCTAAATTAACACTAAAGTTAGAAAAACACTTTGTACATATAATAATAGAAACCTAGGAATGGGATCTCTGGTCTTACAACAGAGGAAGCCCCAAGAACTAAAGACACCAAGCCAAGGGCTTTCTCAGCCCAAGTCCAGGGTCAGCCTTCTCTCCTACAGCTCCTTTCCCAGCTGGATTGCCTCTGGGTCTAAAACAATGCTGCCTGTGACACTGGAGATCACTAGGGTACTGTGCTTAGTCATGTCCGACTCTTTGCGACCCCATGGACTGTGGCCTCCCAGGCTCCTCTGTCCATGGGAATTCTTCCAGGTAAGAATATGGGACTAGGTTGCCATGGTCTCCTCCAGGGGGTCTTCCCAACCCAGGGATCAAACCCAGGTCTCCCGCATTGCAGGCAGATTCTTTACCGTCTAAGCCACCAGGGAAGCCCAACATATTCTGTTCAGAGGAGATGGTCTCTACTACTCAAGGGTGCATTGGAAGATGACTGAATCCCAAGTTGGAACCCTCTAAACAAGTCTATGTCTTCCAATGTTTTCAACTTTTTTCTGATTCTATGAAAGGTGTAAAACCGCTGCCACTGCATCGTGATAAGTTGCAAATAACCCACCAGGACATAAATAGGTTATTTTATGTAAATATCCCATTTCTCAACCTTAAAAGTCAGCCAACTTAGCTTTTTAAAAATCTACTTTAAAACTTAGACTTCTACTTGTGCTGGCATCAGGATTCCTAGACGACATTCTTATCTATGTTCCTTTTTCAAATGAATCTGGCACAAGAGCTATATTAGAGGAAACACCCCTGGACACAAAGTAAAATGAAGCCTTCCTACATCAGTATGATAAAACTGGAAAAGAACAGCCCTTTTCTTAGTGAGTATGTATTATTGTTAATGGATGTTGCCTCTGTATAGTTCCTTTTCAAGAATCAGAGAGGACAGGCATAACTGTGAGGGTAAGAAAGTAAGCACTGAGCTAATAAATCAGGATTAAGTAGCCACCAGAAGAGAAACTATAACCAAAAGAGAATTTCTAAAGGAATAAGGACATTCTGGACCAAAAGAAATACACTAACTCCCTCTCTCAAACACACTCTCTCTTTTCCCCTCCCTTCACAACGACCACCACTCCCAAAAATAAATAGGATGGCACCACCATCTCTTCCTACTTGCATGGTGCTGAAATTCAACAATCCACAGAGACTGCTGGTAGTCACAACCACTTAACCATACATACCCTGCAAAATCCCCACGAAAATGACAATGAAATTTTTAAGATGTAAATTTAAAAGTTCAAATAATATAGGAAGGAAACAGTGGATGAGGAGAGTTGATAAAATTTGGAAGTTGGAAAGGGGTAAGTAACTCAACAGACCTGAGAAACCTAAATCCAAGTGTGTGGGGGAGCATGACAGGGAACTCCAACAAGAAGTAAGGAACTCCAGTCTAGAGGTTCTAGAGTTGGAGACACTAGTTACCTCTGGAGGCAAGGATGCAGTGGGGTGGGAAATAACGGGGCTAGTTGAAAATCTGTACAAAGAACATTTAAATGTCAGATCCCCTACTCCCAAATGTTGATGCAAAGAATGTCTGACCAGGAGGGTATAATCACAGCTGAAAATTGAGGTATAAGTGAAAAGCCCTCAGTCCTAAAGGTAAGAGTCCCCCCTTTCTAGGCTGCCAGAATGTAGGGCAGCCTTATGACTCTCAAGAAGATATTTGGAGAACAATTATTTATTGAAACAGACCACCCTAAGAGAAACAACCTCCATATAATCATATTTGAGACGACCTTTTGAAAATGCCAACTTGACATCTTATTGCTGCTGCTGCTAAGTCGCTTCAGTCGTGTCCGACTCTGTGTGACCCCATAGACGGCAGCTCACCAGGCTCTGCCATCCCTGGGATTTTCCAAGCAAGGGTACTGGAGTGGGGTGCCATTGCCTTCTCCATGACATCTTATTACCCTACATTAAAATCTACCACTAGACAAGTTCCCATACACACAGAACTTAGATAAGGATTACCAACAGTTTAAGAAAAGCTTATAATACAACATAGAAAGAATTCAAAAATAATATTTTTAAAAAAACTTGAAAGACACGGGCAATGCAGGAAATAAAATAAAACTTTTTAAAAATATCAACAAATATGAAATGCCTGCAATTACAAGAAGCACCTTTGTTTTATGTGCCCTTGCTGCTGCTGCTGCTGCTAACTTGCTTCAGTCGTGTCCAAATCTGTGCAACCCCATAGACGGCAGCCCACCAGGCTCCTCTGTCCCTGGGATTCTCCAGGCAAGAACACTGGAGTGTGTTGCCATTTCCTTCTCCTATGTGCCCTTAGACAGAAAAAATTGTGACAGCCCACCAATAACAAAATGAATCCCAACTTTAGATAAGTTAAAATGTGAAAGAAGTATATTCTTGAACTGATGAAAGGGTATACTCAGGAAAAAAAAAAGATATTGCATCCAGTAAACAGGGTTAGTGTATTGGCACTCAGAATGAAAAAGAGGTCTTGTAAATTAAAATTTTGATAGCAAAAATTAAAAATTCTATAGACAGATTGGAAGATAAATTTGTGGCAATCTCAGAAAATAAAAGAAATTGGCAGAGTTGAACAATAAAAGAGAAAATTAAAGAATCAACTGAGGAGACATGACATCCAACTTTAAAATTTTTCAGAAAGAGCAAACAAAGTGATTAGTACAGATTTATAAAGACCCACACCAAAACTCACCATCATGAAATTTCAGAACACCACTGAGCCAACAGTCTACCTATTAGATCTCCAATTTATTTCCCTCCCTACATCTGTTTGCTGTGTTATATCATAGAAGGGTGATTCATCCAGGTTGCATTTCCCTGTCAGCTTATTCTTGGTTCATTCAGCCAACAAGTTCAGTTCAGTTCAGTTGCTCAGTCGTGTCCGACTCTTTGTGACCCCATGAGTTGCAGCACACCAGGCCTCCCTGTCCATCACCAACTCCTGGAGTTCACCCAAATTCATGTGCATCGAGGCGGTGATGCCATCCAGCCATCTCATCCTCTGTTATCCCCTTCTCCTCCTGCCCCCAATCCCTCCCAGCATCAGACTCTTTTCCAATGAGTCAACTCTTCGCATGAGGTGGCCAAAATATTGGAGTTTCAGCCTCAGCATCAGTCCTTCCAATGAACACCCAGGACTGGTCTCCTTTAGGGTGGATTGGTTGGATCTCCTTGCAATCCAAGGGATTCACAAGAGTCTTCTCCAACACCACAGTTCAAAAGCATCAATTCTTTGGCTCTCAGCTCTCACATCCATACATGACCACTGGAAAAACCATAGCTTTGACTAGACAGACTTTTGTTGGCAAAGTAATATCTGCGCTTTTTAATATGCCATCTAGGTTGGTCATAAATTTCCTTCCAAGGAGTTAATGTCTTTTAATTTCATGGCTGCAATCACCATCTGCAGTGATTTTGGAGCCCAAAAGATAAAGTCTGACACTGTTTCCATTGTTTCCCCATCTATTTCCCATGAAGTGGTGGGACCTGATGCCATGATCTTCGTTTTCTGAATGTTGAGCTTTAAGCCAACTTTTTCACTCACCTCTTTCACTTTCATCAAGAGGCTTTTTAGTCCCTCTTCACTTTCTGCCATAAGGGTGGTGTCATCTGCATATCTGAGGTTATTGATATTTCTCCCAGCAATCTTGATTCCAGCTTGTGCTTCTTCCAGCCCAGTGTTTCTCATGATGTTCTGCATATAAGTTAAACAAGCAGGGTGACAATATACAGCCTTGATGTACACCTTTTCCCATTTGGAACCAGTCTGTTGTTCCATGTCCAGTTCTAACTGTTGCTTTCTGACCTGCATATAGGTTTCTCAAGAGGCAGGTCAGATGGTCTGGTATTCCCATCTCTTTCAGAATTTTCCACAGTTTCCTGTGATCCACACAGTCAAAGGCTTTGGCATAGTCAATAAAGCAGAAATAGATGTTTTTCTGGAACTCTTTTGCTTTTTCGATGATCCAGCAGATGTTGGCAGTTTGATCTCTGGTTCCTCTGCCTTTTCTAAAACCAGCTTGAACATCTGGAAGTTCACAGTTCACGTATTGCTGAAGCCTGGCTTGGAGAATTTTGAGCATTCCTTTACTAGCGTGTGAGATGAGTGCAATTGTGTGGTAGTTTGAGCATTCTTTGGCATTGCTTTTCTTTGGGATTGGAATGAAAACTGACCTTTTTCAGTTCTGTGGCCACTGCTGAGTTTTCCAAACTTGCTGGCAAATTGAGTGCAGCACTTTCACAGCATCATGTTTAAGGACTTGAAATAGCTCAACTGGAATTCCATCACTTCCACTAGCTTTGTTTATAGTGATGCTTCCTAAGGCCCACTTGACTTCACATTCCAGGATGTCTGGCTCTAGGTGAGTGATCATACCATCGTGATTATCTGGGTCTTGAAGACCTTTTTTGTACAGTTCTTCTGTGTATTCTTGCCACCTCTTCTTAATATCTTCTGCTTCTATTAGGTCCATACCATTTCTGTCCTTTATCGAGCCCATCTTTGCATGAAGATGCCAACAAGAAGCACTGGTTAAAGAGCCAGAAAGGAGGGAAACCCAGGATAGTGCTCCCTCTCTCTTTGCCTTAGATAGCCTCTCTGGCAGGGCGATGCTTCTTCCCTGCTTCTAGCTCTCATGAGCAGCCTTAACTCTGGAGTTCCTGGTAAAACTGTATTTTCTCTGAGCCTTCTAGCTCTAGATGCAGTAATGGCTCTTTGCTGTTGCCAATCGCTGGCTTGCCTTACTCTTCTATTTGGTGTCTTAGCTTTTCTTATACCTTAAAGTTAGCTTCTCCTACTAAATTCCTTCTGTTGAAATACCTTGTGTAGACTCTGTTTTCCTGACTGGATCCTAACTGATTCAACCAATGATACAGAGAAAGTACTAAATGCTTCTAGAAGTAGAGAAAAAGAAAATAGTATGAAAGAGATAAATAATCATAATGGTAATACCAAAAACTGGAAAAAAATAGAGCAATGACCCCAAAATTTTTAGAGAAAATAATCTTCAAACTACAATTTTATATCCAGATAAGTAATCAATTAAATATAACAAAAAAAAATATTTTCTGATTGCATGCAAGGTGTGAAAAGTTTTTCCACTCATACTCTCTTTGTCCTTCAAAACTAAGTTGAAATTCAACAAAGAAGGAGATGTGGTATCTAAGAAAAAGAAGGATCTGGTACAGGACAGAACTAAAGTTTGATACGAAAGAAAGCTGTTACTCTAAACTAGAGCAGGAAGACAATAGGAAAAAAAAAAGAAACATCATTTTCTAAAAATTTTGACTGAAGGAATGAGAATGAAATAGTGAGAATTACATGGAAGCAAATAAAAAACCAAGGAAATTACTAACTCCAGAAAAAACAAAAAGCTACGTAGGGAAGGAAATATAATCATAGAATACTACATGATTCTGTTGTAAATACATACATATTTATATACACATATATGTATGTCATAATAATAAAAGTTCTATTTTTTAGTCTTTCTTCAGATTTTATTCTGTGACTATACCTTTAACTGAAAATTATGTCATAAAATATTGGTAGGATGGGTAGTATTGGTAGAGGAAGAGTGTATAAAGGAGTTAAATCTTTTTCCATTTTAGGAAATTGCAACATAATATCAAAAATTATAATATTAAAAACATCAATATAAATAAGCTAGTTTACTATAAAGGGAAACAGCAGGGACAAATAAAAACATTAAGAATTATGGCCTCCAAAGAATGGGTGTTAGGAGTGGAGTAGAGCAGAATGGGAGACTCGTGTTTAAGAGTACTATGAATGTATTTTTAATTTAGTGTAGGTCATTTTTCATTGTACGCAATCTAGAAATTCATGTATTATTTTGATTTAAACAACTACAACATCAAGGAAAGAGGGTGAGCTTCACCCAAGAGCAGAGCCAGCTGTTAAAGGGCCAGCCGCTGAATGGGTGTCGGAAGTGCCAAACACAATAGGAGCATGGGGCAAAGCCAAGAGCGGGATTTACAGGACCGGGGAGTCAGGGCGGCTGCCAGACGGGAAAAGATGTCTCCAGCACTGGCTCAGGCTAAACTGAGAAATAGTAGCTGGGACAAATTTAAGTCTCCCTCTTAAAGATGTGAAAACACTGGTAGGTGTAAAGACTAGACTGACTCCCTAGTACAGAATGAAAGTATGATTAAATGAATAGTATCTCTTCCTTCCATCTCAGGAATAAAACAAATGGTTTCAGAATAAGATTAAAAAATAGTAGGGCATTTAGGTGTTTCTTCACTTTCTTCTAAGGGAGTGAGTTTTCAATGTAGCCCTGCTTACACTACACTGTAGACTATCCGTGTGAATAAACAGGGTTTGGGACAATAACAGGTCAAATGATATGCTGACTAACCCTGGTCTAATTCAATGATTCTCACCTTTTTGTGAGATTGATGCCATTAAAAGTCAGATGAAGGCTGCATATTTCTTGAGAGAAATATACACATGTGCACTTACATACAAAATTTTGTACATAATTATAAAGAGTTAATGCACCCTAAGTCATCTACGTAAAGAGGTCATGGAAAGTTGGATGAATTTGGAAGGAGCCTCCTACTAAAGAACTAAGTGAACCCACTCCACTGTGTTTGATTTCATTTCTCTTGAAACATGGATATTTTCACACATGTGCCACATTTGGTCTACTAAAAGATAAATTGTCCAGACTTGTGTGAATGCCGTCAGTGTGTCAGAGTGCTGACACTGAAGTGAATGATGTTTTACGTCCATGCTGGCACCAGAATTGCAGCCTCTGTAGCTCCCAGAGCTCATGGATATTTATATCCTTGCTCAAGTATTTTTAGGTGACGAAGATCCCACCCAAGATGGGACCATTACATGGTCCAGGATCAAGTTCACAGCCATGCTCCCTGGGGTGCTCAATAAACAGCCTCTGATGACTTAGGACATGATTGTTTACACTTCAGAAGAAAACATGCAAAATAAATCCCAGCAGATGGAGAGAAGACCAAGTCCTGATCAGACTTTGTCTAGTATGTGAAAGAGTAAAGAGACACTGATACCTTAAAAGTGTGTATGTGGGCAAGCGGGGTGCAGGGAAAGGAAGGGGGCGCTCCTGCCTGTGCTGCCTGCCAGGCTCACTTGTAGGGTCTGAGACACTTAATCTCTGGGTCATGGGTTTGCCCTCGTATTGGGCACATTGTTGTTAAAAAGGTCAGACTGATGTAGTGGAAAAAGAAAGTCACTGCACTGGGAGTCAGGGGACGCCACTAATCTTGGCTTGGCCACCACACAGCGCATTCTAAAACCAAATACCAGTGCTCTAGAATTGAAACCATTCGGTGGCAGAAGCCAAACAGCTCCATTAAGACACCCTTGAGTGAGAGCCACTGCACATGTGGGCAACCCAATAAAAACCACCAGAGAAGGCTAGACAGACAGTTGGCGAGCACTTGTCTGAGCCGCTGGAAGCTCTACTGATACTACAGGGCCTCTCCCATGGGACTTTACTGCTAACTTTAGATTTCTGATGCCCCCTCAGATGGCCTTCAGAATCCCCACTATAAAAACTAACCCCCCAGTACCATCTCCCACAGTAGGAGTGGATTTGAACTCCTGGCGCTATGCACCTGCTAAGGTCTAAGCACAGGACTCTGTCACCACCCAACAGTGCCGTACTGACTGCAATACAGTGGTTACATTTGGGAAAGCCACCTCCTCCCGGGCTTCCCTGGTGGCTCAGATGGTAAAGAATCTGCCTGCAATGTGGGAGACCTGGGTTCGATCCCTGGGTTGGGAAGATCCCCTGGAGGAGGGCATGGCAATCCACTTCAGAATGCCTGGAGAATCCCCATGGACAGAGGAGCCTGGCAGGCTATGGTCTACAGGGTCACAATCTATTCCGTATGTAGGCTCAGGTGGACACGACTGAGCGACAAAGCACACACACACACCTCACCTCCCAGGGCTTCAGTCTTGACCACTGTATAGGAGGGGGGCTGGGTCTGATGTCTTCCTGTTCAATAATAACTTATTGGCTGCTTCCTAAGTGTCAAGCATATAGTAAGGGGGAGGCAAGAGTAGACAGCTCTCATGGAACTTCCAGTGTGGTAGAGGAAGTCAGAAGTAATTTAAAAATCTCACACACAGGCATGTGGTTACGACCAGAGAGGTAGGCTATGATGTCAAGGAGCAGAGTGCATGAGTTAGTCTGGAGTATCAGGGAAAATGTCCTGAGAAAGTGTTACTTGAGTTAACATCTGAAGGATGAACAGGGGAGCTAAAGAGGACACTATATGCAGGAACCTCAGACACATGGGTTACACTGCTCTGGAATATAAAAAGCAAAAGGAAGGGAAATAATGGCTACCATCCACTGAATATTTACTTAGTGCCTGGCATTGTGTTCAATATATTTAAATATTTATATACAATGCTGAAATTCTTTTAACCTGTCAGTTCAAAATTATTATCTCCACTCTATAGTCAGAAACCTAAGGCACAGTTTCAGAAACATGCTCAAGATAAAAACAGTGAGAGGCAGATCAAGGTCTATGAAAAGGAAACTGGCACATTTAAACACTATACTGTCCCCCGGATATAATGGGCCCTATTAAAACATGATGCATCGACTAGATTAGGTTTTCACCAGATTCACTAGTAAAAGAACAAATATACTTTAAAAATACTACTGGGACTTCCCTGGCAGTCCAGGGGTTAAGAATCCACACTCCCAATGCAGAGGGCCCTGTTCAATCCCTGGTCAGGAAACTAGATCTCACTTGCCACAACTAAGAACCCACATGCCACAACCAGAGATCCCACATTCCACAACAAGGACCCAGTACGGCCAAAAAATAAATAAATAAATACTATTGTATCACCCACAGGGATGGTGGAGACAGTGTCATAAGATACAAGTGCTAACAACTAGACATGACAGTATACACAACACCCAAAGCCCCAACAACAGCCCAACCCTGGGCAATCTTATTTTCCATCATATCACACATATACCTACCCAACCACCCACCAGAGGTGAGCGAGACAGGAGCAGACTTTTGACCCAGAAAGGCTAGTTTACAGGCTGTCAATGGCCTGGAAAGCTCCACCCTGACAAACGTGTATAGGTTCAACTGCGATTATATTCTCCAAGATAAGAACCGGGAAATAGAAGAGTCCAAGACTTGATGTAGAGAGAGAGCAGAAATATTATTCCAAGTTGCTTGGAGATTATTAAAATTTAAAAACTCTAGTAATGAAGGAGGTCCAATGATACAAATTCCGATTATAAGATAAATCCATTCTGGAGATGTGATATACAACAAGATGACCATAGTCAACAATACTGTATTATACATTAGAAAGTTGCTAAAAGAATAGTTTTTATAGTTTCCATCACAAGAAAAAATTTTGTAACTATCCCAGATGATGAGTGTTAACTAAACTTACTATGGTGATCATTTCTCAATATACATAAATATCAAATCCTTATGTTGTCCTTAGACTTATACTGTTATATGTCAATTATATCTCAGTACAACTGGGGTTCAGGGGGAAAACCCTGGTAACACAACTCACCACATTATAAGAGAATAAAGAAAAAATCTGATTACTTCAACAGATGTAGAAAAGGTATTTGATAAAATTTAATCACCTCAACCTACACAGGTGATTAAATTGCATAGAATTTATACCAACACATGCATATATACACACGTAAGTACAAATAAAATTGAGAAAATTTGAGTCAAATCAGTGCCTTGTTATCAGTGTCAATACCCTGGTTGTGATGATGCATGAAATTTTCCAAAATGCTACCAATTGGGAAAACTATGGCACTCCAGTACTCTTGCCTGGAAAATCACATGGACGGAGGAGCCTGGTAGGCTGCAGTCCATGGGGTCGCGAAGAGTCGGACACGACTGAGCAACTTCACTTTCACATTTCACTTTCATGCATTGGAGAAGGAAATGGCAACCCACTCCAATGTTCTTGCCTGGAGAATGCCAGGGATGGGGGAGCCTGGTGGGCTGCCGTCTGTAGGGTCGCACAGAGTCGGACACGACTGAAGCAACTTAGCAGCAGCAGCAGCAGCAGGCAATATATATAAGGAATATCTCTGTATTGCATCTTAAAACTACATGTAAATTTGCTCTTATCTCAATTAAAAAGTCACTTTAAAAAAAGAGAAAGCAAGAGTTGGAGATGGATGGAGGGAGAGAGAGAGAGAAGGAAAGAGAGAAAAAGAGGGGAGAAACAATCACATTGATAATAAAATTTGGTAAGTTTAAAATATATAATAATAATTTTATTTAAAATTTTTTATTTATTTTTAAAATAAAATTATTTATTTTAAAATTATAATAATAATTGTATTTTATTGCCACTCCATCCTTCCAATATTTAAATATAGCCTTATAAAATTTTTAAAGCTTCAAACTTTTGCATTTTGAGATCACAAGCCTTCCAAAGACGCCAACCACGTGCTAATATGACAACCACAATGCTAATATGCATGACATGGAGTCAAGGATATCCAACAGTTTATAATGCCTACAATGAAAATGTGTGTCTTGCCATAGAGAACAGAGATGTGTTTGCCAAGGGAGGGGTAGGGGAGTGGGACTGGGAGTTTGGGATAAGTAGATACGAACTATTATATATAGGCTGGATAAACAACAAGATCCTACTGTATAGCACAGGAAATTATAGTCAATATCTGTGGAACCTTAATCAAAAAGAATATGAAAATGAATGTATATATACATATATAATATATATATAACAGAATCACTATATATATATAACATATATAACAGAATCACTTTGCTGTACATCAGAAATTAATAATATAACATTGCAAATAGTTATACTTGAAATAAAAAAATCTGTGTCCAGATCCTTCCCTTAATGTACATTACATGAATCTTAATGTTTTCTGTGCTATTTTTATTTCAATTATCCTAATAAAGGGCATCATTTTGCCAAAACAGAACTCACCAACAAATAAAAATAAAAGAGAACTTCCACTCTTTCCCCAAATCACACTTGAATGGTGATATGAGCAGATACGAAATGTGTTATATGCTCATTTTATTTTTTTCTTTTACTATTTATACACTATTTTGTACTTTGCTGTTATCATTTAATATATCATGCTGGTTTTTCCACCTGAGTACACAGAGATTTGTCCTTATTTTTCACAATTCCATCCTATCCCATTGCATGCATATGTTATAATTTATATAAATAGTCTCTTATTGATGGGCAATTAATTAGATTATTTCCAGTTTTCAGCCATAACAAATAATGCTGCAGTGAATACTCTGTACAATTGTAATGCCAGTGCTTATACTTCAGCACCTGCTTTATTGTTCCAAGTGCTTTACATAGCTAAACGATAAATCCCTAGATACAAATTTGCTAAGTATGTGCCTTTGAACTTTGAAAGATCTTGCCAAAATGTTATCCCTGGTACATTCTTCATTTTAAAGTTAAGAAGAAGGCAAGGACACCCAGTACCATTACTTATATTCAATATTGCCTTGGGATCCTAGCCAGTATCCTTAAAGGTTTTTATTTAATTAATTTTACTTAATTTTAATTCAGAATACTTACGTAACTAAGTATGCTCTTAAGCATACTTAAAGGAAGAAGAATCAGAAAGAAACAAAACTGTTACCATTCACAGTTCAGGTGATTGCTTAGGAAATGCACAGTAAAAATTCAGAAGTAATCAAGAGAGTCCACCAAAGTTTCTGGGTTTGAGATCAATAGCCAGGACTGTAAAACTCATGACAAATGTCATGAACAGAAGTTCCAAGTAAGCAGATGAGACAACCCATTAGTACAAACAAGAGAAACAGACCCAGGAAAGAGCTGAGCCTTAAGATGAAGACCACCATGTCTTGCTAGTCTGCTCCGGCATCTCCTGCTGCAGGAGATCAAGCTCTAACCAATGTCAGGCCCCATAGCTCCCTCCTTCATGGTACCCACCACAACCACCTGTCTAAACTAACCCAACAAACATCTGCAATGACACTCAAGATAGCACAGCTAAAACACACATAATTAGAAAGACAAAGTCATTAGGAGGAGCTCCGATTTCTACTTTACATGATCATTTTTATCTATTTATAAGATCCAAGGTGGTCCAGTGGTTAAGACTTAGAGCTTCCAATGCATCAGGCATAGGTTGGATCCCTGGTCAGGGAAATAGGATCCCACATGTTGCATGGTGTGGCAAAACTAAATAAACACCAATGCTAAGTATCAAAAAATAAATAAAATGAAATCTGTTTTAATGATCCCACCATCAAAGAAAAGTAGTATTATAATCTACAACTACAAATAATCTCTAAAGCAGCAGTCTTTGATTGGAATGTATTCTGGATCTCTGTAGTAGGTACACCTTTCAGGAAGATCTTGCCCAGACTACCATTAAAATAGAGACCTGGGTTCAATCCCTGAGTTAGGAAGATCCGCTGAAGAAGAGAACGGCTACCCATTCCAGTATTCTGGCCTGGCAGAATTCCACGGACTGTATAGTCCATGGGGTCATAAAGAGTCGGACATGACTGAGCAACTTTCACTTCACCATTAAAATAAGATTTAATATGTTGAACACAAGATAACTAATGATCAAGAAGATATACCTGGTGGAGCAGTGGAATGCCAACTGTCACCTGCTGAATATCATCAGTGTTGGCCAACCTATACTGAAATATTTGAACTTCAACAACTTCAGGAAGAAGACAAAATTTGTCATTAGACAAGATGACACCATTTTTGAGTTTTTAATATGAAGCAGAAAATTAATATGAATTTAGTAAAGCAAAATAGCCTATAATGGCATATGTAAAAGACTCAGATGCTTTCAATATTGGCACAGACCACCTCTGGCAGAACTACTAAAGGAGTCATGATGGCCTTTGTGCCCTTCCATGCTCCTGGGGCAAAGGATTCCGACGATGACAAACGATCATGCTGCCGCTGCTGCTAAGTCGCTTCAGTCATGTCTGACTCTGTGCGACCCCATAGACAGCAGCCCACCAGGCTCCCCCGTCCCTGGGATTCTCCAGGCAAGAACACTGGAGTGGGTTGCCATTTCCTTCTCCAATGCATGAAAGTGAAACATGAAAGTGAAGTCGCTCAGTCGTGTCCCACTCTTATCGACCCCATGGACTACAGCCTATAAGTTTCTATAAAAAAACATGGGCTCTATTACAGAGTGCTAAGTCGCTTCAAGGAGATCCAACCAGTCCATTCTAAAGGAGATCAGCCCTGGGATTTCTTTGGAAGGAATGATGCTAAAGCTGAAACTCCAGTACTTTGGCCACCTCATGCCAAGAGTTGACTCATTGGAAAAGACTCTGATGCTGGGAGGGATTAGAGGCAGGAGGAGAAGGGGACGACAGAGGATGAGATAGCTGGATGGCATCACTGACTCGATGGACATGAGTCTGAGTGAACTCCGGGAGTTGGTGATGGACAGGGAGGCCTGGCGTGCTGCGATTCATGGGGTTGCAAAGAGTCGGACACGACTGAGCGACTGAACTGAACTGAACTGAACTGAAGTCGCTTCAGTCATGTCTGACTCTTTCCGACCCTATAGACTATAGCCCACCAGGCTCCTCTGTCCATGAGGATTCTCCAAGCAAGAATACTGAAGTGGGTTGCTATGCCTTTCTCCAGGAGATCTTCCCAAACCAGGGATGGAACCCAGGTCTCCCTCATTGCATGCAGATTCTTTACCATCTGAGCCACAAGGGAAGCCCGGGAGGTGAGGTGGCTTTCCCAAATGTAACTACCGTATTGCAGTCAGTACAGCAAAGGATTTTCCCAACCCAGGGATGGAACCCAAGTCTCCTGCATCTCCTGCATTGCAGGCAGATTCTTTACCCACTGAGCCACCTGGGAAGCCCCCTCTCTATTACAGAAACCCTACTTCTTTCATAATTCAGACCATGATGTCCAATATGGCAGCCACTGGTCAAGCACTTTAGCTGAATTAAGATATTCTGTGCATTGGAGAAGGCAATGGCAACCCACTCCAGTGTTCTTGCCTGGAGAATTCCAGGGATGGTGGAGCCTGGTGGGCTGCGGTCTACGGGGTCGCTCAGAGTCGGACAAGACTGAAGCGACTTAGCAGCAGCAGCAGCAGTAAGGGTAAAATGGGCTTTCCAGGTGGTGCTAGTGGTAAAGAACCTGCCTGCCAGTGCACAAGATAAAGATGCAAGTTCAATCCCTGAGTCTGGAAAATCCCCTGGAGGATGCCATGGCAACCCACTCAAGTACTCTTGCCTGAAGAATCCCATGGACAGAAGAGCCTGGTGGGCTACAGTCCAAAGCGTTGTAAAGAGTCAGACATGACTGAAATAATTTAGCATGCAAGGGCAAAATACATATTGGACTTCATATAAGAAAAAATATATACAATCTCAATCATAATTTACACTGATTAAATGTTGAAATATTTTTATATCTAAGTGAAATAAAATGTATTATTAAAATTAATTTCACCTGATTTTAACTTTTTCACATGTGACTACCAAAAAATTTTTAATTACACTTGTGGTTCACATTACATATCTAGAAGACAGTGCTGATCTAGAAAATCAAAAGATATTTTAAGTGATGTGTTATATACATGTATATATATGGCATTTAAGACATTAATATCTGTTTATAAGACCCTTTATATGTCACTGGATAGCAAATTCCTACAAAGACAAGTATGATCTTATAACAATAGTACAAAAGAGGCACCATTCATTGGGTTCCAACTTTTTGACCAGATAGTACTAAAGACTCATTGGAAAAGACTCTGATGCTGGGAGGGATTGGGGGCAGGAGGAGAAGGGGACGACAGACGATGAGATGGCTGGATGGCATCACTGACTCGATGGAAGTAAGTCTCAGTGAACTCCGGGAGTTGGTGATGGACAGGGAGGCCTGGCGTGCTGTGATTCATGGGGTCGCAAAGAGTCGGACACAACTGAGCGACTGATCTGATCTGATCTGACTAAAGATTTCAGCTAGATTATCTATGATCCTCCCACCCTCGTCTAAATGAGGAAGACTGAGGAATTTGCCCTGGATCACACAGTGAGAAGTCCTGCTGCTTAATCCTGAGCCTGGCCTCTGAGCTCCTGACTCCAGTCGGAGTTAGAAGACGCATCTTGGAAGATGCTGAGTAGCAACCACACTCATGAAGTGGGATGCTCTGGAGTACTTCAGTAGGAAACAGCCCGCAGCGGAAAGAGGCAACAACAGGGCCACAAGCGAGCGAAGCAGATGGGCCACGAAGCTAAGACAGAGGGCCTAAAGAAGGAGCCTTCTAAAATCCAAAATACCTTCCTCCACCAAGCTTTGGAAAAGTTAGGCATGCCAAACTTTGGCAATCCTTCATCTGTCTTCTCTCCCAACATGCTGCTAGCAGAAGAGGTGAGGGAAGTCTCCAGACCTCTGCTTAGCATGACCACAATCACCCACAGAAAGCAACTTCTCTTCCTGCAGCAGCTGGAAAAGTTTAAGTGAAGGGTGGGGTGATGGGGGCGAAATGGGGAGGAGAGAGGAAGGTTGGCCAGGAAACATACACACACACACACACACACACACATAGAGCAACAGTGACATTCAGACCTGAACCTAGGAATCTGAATGATTCAGAACGGGATGCTTTATCACATCTGATTTAATTTGACGACTGTTTTGAGGATACTGAAGGTCTAGGCTCCTAATCAAACACTTACGTAATCTTCCTCACTGAGCCCTTGCTTCTCAACAGAACTTTTCACCTCCATGGAAAACTTCTCAAACTCAGGTTTCACTGTCCTCAGTAGAGTGATTGTTTGGAGGGATGAGTACGCTTGCTTAGCTTCAAAGTCGTGTTTGTCTCCTCTCTTCCACGAGCCATCTCCTACGGGAGAAGTAAAAATATTTATAATTCCAAGCCAGTCACCACAAAGGGGCCATTCTCCCTTTTCTACCACGATATGCTTCTGTGTTTCTTTTGGCGGCTGGGGCAGGAGGTATTGTCACAGTTTTGCACTTGGGTGTAAAGTGACAAAGTCAATATCACCAAGGGAGAAGAAGGCCTCTGGACACGTGTTCCTTTGAAATGTGAGACAGAGAAAAGCACTGTTAGATTCATTGCCTTATAATAACCATGTAACTGGAATTTTAGGCCCTCAAGAATTACAGCACTGCAGGAGTAAGAAGTAAGTTTATCCCTTTCCATTCACACTTATTTTTTAAGGAGATCAAACCAGTCAATCCTAAATGAAATCAACCCTGAATATTCATTGGAAGGATTGATGCTGAAGCTGAAGCTCCAATACTTTGGCCACCTGCTGCAAAGAGCTGACTCATTGGAAAAGACCCTGATGCTGGGAAAGATTGAGGGCAGAAGGAAAAGGGGATGAGAGGGGAAAAGATGGTTAGATAGCATTATGGACTCAATGGACATTAATCTGAGGAAACTCCACAAAACAGTGAAGGACAGAGAAGCCTGGAGTGCCGCAATCCATGGGGTCACAAAGCGTTGGACACGACTTAGTGACTGAACAACAAATTCACTTATTATTAAATACATAATAATCATACCTAATTATTGAATACCTAATTATTCAATACCTAAAATCAACTATGAAGGTCAACCAAGTTGTTAACATGCTACAATAAACCCGATGCTATGTAGATGTGGAAGGCAAGGATGGCTACGTATGAAAATGAATTTATAAAGTATTATAAAATTGGTACTAAAAGAAAAAGAGATTTGAGATTATTGAACTATTTCTCAAATCTCTTCAGGATGAAAAGTAGCTTAGGTGAACTTGAAAATGTATCTCTTTAGTGCTGGCAACATCATAAAGATTATTTATTAGACAAGTTCATCAGTGCATCAGCAGTAACAAAATAAAAATTGCTAGCATTTATTGAGCATATATATATTATAATAATAATAAAAGCCTCATTATTGAACACTTTAAGGTATAAACTCATTTAACCCTCTCAAGATTGTGTGACTGTGGGTACAATTTCAGTTCAGTTCAGTTGCTCAATCATGCCCAGCTCTTTGCAACCCCATGGGCTGCAGCACACCAGGCTTCCCTGTCCATCACCAACTCCTGGAGCTTGCTCAAACTCATGTGCATCAAGTCGGTGATGCCATCCAACCATCTCATCCTCTGTCATCCCCTCTCCTCCTGCCTTCAATCTTTCCCAGCATCAGGGTCTTTTACAACGAATAAGTTTTTCACATCAGGTGGCCAAAGTCTTGGAGTTTCAGCTTTAGCATCATTCCTTCCAATGAATATTCAGGATTGATTTCCTTTAGGATGGACTGGTTTAATTGCCTTGCAATCCAAGGGATTCTCAACAGTCTTCTCCAACACCACAGCTCAAAAGCATCAATTTTTCAGTGCTCAACTTTCTTTATGACCCAACTGTCACATCCATACATGACTACTGGAAAAAAACATAGCTTTGACTAGATGGACCTTTGTTGGCAAAGTAGTGTTTCTGTTTTTTAATAGCTGTCTAGGTTGGTCATATTAATTTTACAGATTTTGGGATACAATTTTACAGAAAATTGGGTATAGTTATCTTCTCTATTTTACAGATAGGGGCTTCTCTGGTGACTCAGACAGTAAAGAATCTGCCTGCAATGCAGGAGACCTGGGTTCAATCCGTAGGTTGTGAAGAATCCCTAGAGGAGGGCATGGAAGCCCACCCCAGCATTCTTGGAAACCAAGGCATTCAGAAACCTGCTGTTTCATGGCTCTCCCTTTCACAAAAGCAAAGGCGAATTACATGGATAAGAATCATTCTTCTTCTCTTTATCAGCACAGGGTAGCAAGTGGCACATGGAAACCACACAGAGCATAGAGGAAGAGGTAACCAGCTCCAATGAAGGAAGTTTCATGCCAGAAAGAGGCATCCACCTGGCCTGAAATGTGTGAATAGGATTTTAATAAGATGAGAAGAGGATGGAAAGGCATGCTTGGCAGGACCTACAATGGCACAGGCAAAGGTGCAAATGTGTATAACATTCAGTGGGCAGCTGGGAACCTCAGTCTGGAGCAGGAGAAAAGACAGGGACAAAGAATTTGTTTGTGGAGACCTCTCTTTAGTCATAATCCTAATAATAGCAACCATTTATTAATTGCTTACTATGTGCCAGGGAGCTGTTAAAAGATAAATAAGATAGAGCCAAGGACAGAATTCATTAAGGGCTAGATCCGTTCGCAATAAGCACAAGATTAAATTTCAGGCCACCAAACAAAACTCGATGAAGTTGTCCTCCTTCTTCTCCCGGACAAAACCTCCTGAACACTGATGAGGCTACAGCTACGCCAGTGCTCAGAGAGCGGGTGAGCTGTGTGTCACTGTCATTGGCCAGGCCAGGGTCAACCCTGCTGTGTGCTCAAGACACAGACAACATGGCCTTTTGTCAAGGGGCCAAATTTCATTTGCTAGAAAGACCCCAAATTCTAAGAACATCCAGAAGATCTTCAGCCCATGACGGAATCCATTTCTTCTAGTGCAATCCATGTTTATTGATTCATTTTGAATTGACTCAAGGTATGAAGAGTCAGCAGGAATGATGCTTCTTGGGCAAAGAGAGTCAGTGTTTCTCAGCTTTGGGTATGAGTCCTCTCCAAGGGCACAAGAAAGGAAATAACCCTATAACGTATTCTGTTGCATAATTAGAAAATACACATAGAACCGGAAATAGCAACTATCTCAGTTACTATGATAATATGGAGAAAAGCATTTTTTTATTTTGAAAGAAGCGAAATTTGGTACAATACAGCTGTCTACCACAATCTTGTTTTCTAGAAAAAAAAGAATGGAAATAAAAATGACTAATAAATGTAAGCCAAATTAAACAGGTATATAGTCACAAGCAAAACTGATACTATGACTTCCTGCTTTGAGCGAGTCTCTTGTTGCATTACGTCAGTAACCTTTCCCATACGGAGCCATTGAAAGCTAGGAAAGCGGAGGTCAGCTTGGCGTGATGCCCCATCAGTGGGGACAAATTTAATTCAACAGACAACTGGGTGCCTCTGGAGATTTACGAGCGGAACAGAAGAATGACATGATTAGACTCATGCCTAGGGAAATAGCAGTGGATTAGACTGGGGAGACACTGAGGGTTCAGAGCCACAGTAATCCAGGCAAGAGGTTACAAGAGGTTACATGTGCGAAGTCACAGCTCCCCACCCAAAAAAAAAAATTGTACATGGGTCTCCAGGTGGTTCAAATCACAGGCAAGTTTTCTTTTCCTTTCGTGTTTTTCTGAATTTAGCAAATTTTCAGCAGCATGTGCTTTTAGAATCATTAAAAGAGGGCGAGCCCTTGAGAATGAATGCAGAGGGCTGTGCAAGAGGAATGTGAAGACTCCACAAGAGTGAGGGAGTGAACGACAGCCGAGAAGGATGCGCGTCACCGGTGATGCCAGAGAGGAAAGGCCAACGGCTGTCAGAGGAAACAGCAGAGCCAGAGGGAGGGGAAAGGGTTAGTGGATGTGGAAATGATAGTGATTTCAGTTAGGGTCACGGTCAATTCAAGGTGACTGACTGCAGAACACCCACGTGGCAGCACCAGGCTGCGGATGGAAAGAGTGGTCTGAAGCCAGCAAGAAGAATGAGGGCTAGAGAAAGTGCTGGAGGTCACGTCCACAGGTCTTACACTCAGAACTCAAGAGGAGAGGGCGGAAGGTGAACATAAACCCTTTGGGGGTGCTGTTTTAATGGGCACAGGAGTGAGAGGAGCTAACAGAAAGCCAGAAGAATGCTGTGCCACCAAGGCTAAAAAACAACAGGGATTCCAGAAAGAAATGGACAGAAGCAATAGGGCAAGAACTAGAGCTGACCTCATATACCAGCCACAGGCCACATGTGTGACTATTTACACTTCAATTAACCAAGATTAAATTAAATTAAAATTTCAGTTCCTCAGTCACACTGGCCACATTTTCAACGTACAATGGTCATATGTGGCCATAATTCCTGTACTGGGCGACACAGAATAGCATCCACCAGCATCACAGAAGGTTCCACTGGCCAGCACTGCTTTAGAGCCACGTAAGCGTGGTCTGCGGTAAGGCGGATGGCTTTGGCGGTGAGGGTGTCAGTGGTGACCCAGCACTCTCAGAGGAGTGATGGGTCTATTGTCTTACTCCTACAGTCATCCTGAACAAGGGATTAAGAAGAGAAGAAAGAAGGCAGCTAATGAGAGGGTAGGCAGAGAAGGTGACTCTGGTAGATTTCTCAGGAATAAAGAAAAGTACATTTGCTTTATTTGGTTTGGTTTTAAACATTGTGGAGGTCCAAGCTTGCATTTGGGCTTCCCAACTGGCGCTAGTGGTAAAGAATCCGCCTGCCAATGAAGGAGGCATGAGACGCAGGTTTGATCCCTGGGTCAAGAAGATCCCCTCAAGGAGGGCATGGCAACCGACTCCAGTACTCTTGTCTGGAGAAGTCTATGGACAGAGGAGCCTGGTGGGTCACAGTCCATGGGGTTGCAAGGAGTCAGACATGACTGAAGCAACTTAGCATGCATGCATGCAAGCTTGCATTTTGTGTGAGAAGGGTACAGAGTATTTGTGAAAGAGGAAATATCTTGCTCAGCACCAAGCCCTAGACTTGGCAATCCTGTGGCCAGGTAGCTGGCTCAGGCTGGTGGTACCCACACTGGGATAATCATGTCATCCTGTAGTTCTCCAAACTTACCAAAGACTCGGCACATAGTAAGCCTTTGGTAAATGTGGGCTGAGTGACAAGCTGAGACATCACAGACCACATTCAAGAAATGACACCTGGAGTACAACCAGGATGGCTGCAGAACACTGTGGCTCCTGACCTCTGGCAGCCATTTAAGTGAGAGAAAAGCATCAGCCTCCTTGCCTAAGCCACTCTCTCCAAATGTTACATGCTTGCCTTGACCTTCGCTGGTCCAGTTCCTCCCACCAGTGATAACAGCACCACTTACTGAGCGAAGCCATTGTGAACGGCTTTGCCTAGAGCATTTTATTCTTTAATCCTCATTTAAAAAAAAAAAAAAAAATATATATATATACACTCTATAAGAAATATTGAAGTATGATCCCCATGTTACAGATGAGGAAACTGAGGCTTAAACATGCCTGAAGTCACTTGGTTAATACACAGAAAAGAAAGTGAAGTCATTCAGTCATGTCTGACTCTTTGTGACCCCATGGACAGTAGCCTGCCAGGCTCCTCTGTCCATGGAATTTTCCAGGCAAGAGTACTGGAGTGGATTGCCATTTCCTCCTCCCGGGGATCTTCCCAAACCAGGGATCAAACCGTGCACTGCAGGCAGACTCCTTACCATCTGAGCCACCAGGGAAGTCAGGATTCAAACACAAGCCCAGCCTCCAAACACCGGTGCCATGCCTGCTCCTCCTCACTTCATCGAAGTTTAGGATGTTCCAAGACTTAAAGGTGAAAATGGGGGGCTTCCCTGGTGGCTCAGTGTAAAGAATCGGCCTGCCAATGCAGGAGACACAGGGTGGATGCTTTGTCTGGGAAGATCCCACGTGCCACAGATCAGCCGAGCCTGAGTGCCACAACCCTTGAGCACTAGAGCCTGGGAGCCACAGCCACTGAGCCCACATACCCTAGAGCCTGTGCTCCGCAAAAGGAGAAACCACGGCAATGAGAAGCCCAAGCACTGCAACTCGGCACTTGCCTCTGCTTGCCACAATTAGAGAAAAGCCCACACAGCAATGAGACCAGCACAGCCAAAAATAAATTAAATTATTTTAAAAAATAAATAAAACTGCAAACTCAGTGGGAGAGCAAAAGTGCTTTAAAAAAAAAGAACAGAGGAAGAAAGATTAGAAAAGGAAGTGTTTAAACGCGGTTTAACAACTGTCACAGTTGAAAGATTCGTGGAGCCCTGTACCAAGGTCACAGACATAAAGTCTTGTGCCAAGGCCCTGTACCAAGGTCATCTCCCAAACAGACCAAGCCCCATAGGAACTGTTGCCCTGAGAATCCTGATCGAAACCAGCCAGCTCCCTGACCCCATACTAGGTAAACATACCCACCCTATAGCATCCTAACCAATCACCTAATGCCACCCTTCCAACAGGAATTTTCTTTGCCTTGAGGCTACAAAAATTGGCTAATAACCCACAAAAGGTGTCAGTTTTTCCCGCTGTTCCAATACTCAGCTCTCCCTCAAGACCACACAGACCACAAGACTGTGTGAGAATTCTCTTTTCTCATTACTCCAAACTGACTATACCATGCATGCACTCACAATCAGTTGCTCCATCGTGGCTGACTCTTTGTGATCCCATGGACTAGCCCATCAGGCTCCTCTGTCCATGGAATTTTCCAGGCAAGAATACTGGAGTGGGTTGCCATTTCCTATTCCAGGGGATCTTCCCAACCCAGAGATTGAACCCACATCTCTTGCATCTCCTGCATTGGCAGGTGGATTCTTTACCGCTGCGCCACCTGGGAACATATCACTTTAACAACAAAATATAAATCCAATTCCTCCCCAGTTTCCCTGTCATTATCCTACTGTTAGTGAGTCAAGTAATTTAAGTGCATTACCAGCCCTGGGATACTTCCATCCTCACCTTAACTAGTGCACTCTGAGTTCTCAGGAAGTCAGGAGAAGTGCTACAATACAACAGAGCCCCAGACAGGATCACCCAAATGACTTTCCATCTAAACTTACATCCAGACAAGATAATGCCAGGGAATGGAAATGCCAACAAGTGCCATCCAAAACTCTACAGAACAATATATATCAATTTCACTCTAGATTTTTTTTAAATCTATGCTTTCAATCTATTCTCCATCATTTGAATTCCTTATAATAAATTCAGAACTCCTGTAACAATATAATTGGGGGCAGACCTGAGAAATTTTTTGAGTGCCCACCAAGACAATCAGATAATCAGTAAATATGGGCACACTATCAATATGTTTCTTAAAAAAAAAATCTCAAAGATTATTTAAAATAGAGCCTTTTTCTAACAGTGGTGTAGAGTTTCACGTGAAGACGCACAGGGAGAGGAGGGTGTTGGATAACTTTTCGTGAACATGTGTGTTGGTGGTAGTTTAGTCGCTTAGTCGTGTCCCACTCTTCGCAACCCTATGGACTGTAGCCCACCAGGCTCTTCCGTCCCTGGGATTCTCCAGGCAAGAATACTGGAGTGGGTTGCCATTTCCTTCTGCAGGGGATCTTCCCGACCCAGGGATCAAACCTGTGTCCCCTGATTGGCAGGCAGATTATTTACCATTGTGCCACGTGGGAAACGCTGATTCTTAGGATGTAAAATCTCAGAGAAGGCCCTTTGTGAGCAGCAGACTCCAGAGCCTTGGGTAGGTCACTGTGCCTTCTGTAAGATCCTGTTTGCTGCTTCTGCTCTGAGGAGGGAAGGCGCTTCAGGGACTGTGAGAAACACGGACAGTTGCCTCCCTGCATCTATTCTCCCATGTCCCTCAGTAATAGATTCCTGGATTGATCTGGGGTACCAATGAGACCAGCTAAAAGCACACATTTCCTGCCTCCCCCTTTCAACGAGGGGTAGCAAATGATATGTAACCAAAAAATAATGAGTGGGGCCTCCAGAGAACCCTTCAAACAGAATTGAGTCAACTGAAAGGATCTCTTTTGCCTCTCATGTTCCCCTTCTGCCTTCCCTAGAATTAAGATCTAATCCCTGGAATTCTAGCCACGAATTCATCATCTTGAGGATGGATGCCATTCACTAGGACTGAGGTAGCCAAAAACGCGAAAAGGCTTAGATCCCTGATGACTTTATGGAACCATCATTCTGCCCTGGTTTGCCCATCTCTGGACTTCTTACAAGTGAGAGCATAAATCTCTACATTTGTTTAAATTACTATAATTAGGAGTCTTGGTTATTTGCATACAGATATACTTCCTAATGCACCCAGGTCCTTATGAGGTATTAGACAAAAGCTGATTAATTTGCTAAAAGAACAATGTATGGCCTAAATCAAGCTATAAAACTACACTACAGGAAAATGTACAGACATATTTTTTTCAAAATTATCATTTTTAAAGTACTATATGTAACTGTTGATGTAAATTGAAATTAATAGTAAATATAACTAACATTTACTAAACACTCATCATGTTCCAAGAAGTTTTCTATGCATTTCACACATACCACACCATTTACTACTCTGCCTGATGCCATGAGATAAGCACTATTATTATTATTAGAAGAAACTAAAGCTTGAGGATGAGGGCAGGGTGATATCAATTTGCCAAGAGCTGGTTTGTGGCACAGCCTCTCAGGCACATTGACAGCTGAGCTCAAAGCCTAAGCAACCAGGCTTTAAAAGGCAAAAGAAAGGGATATAAGCAAAAACACCAAGGATAGCCTTTGAATGCTGGGGACACAGGTTCGAACCCTGTTTGGTGAACTAAAATCCCACATGCCACAGAGCAACTAAGCCCTCGATAGGTGACTTAACAACTATAGAGAAGCTTCCACGTGCCTTAATATATAGAGAATGCCTGAGCACTGCAACAAGGACTCAGCATAGCCAATTTTTTTTAATAAAAAATAACAATAATAAAGACTATTTTTTAAAAAAGAAACACCAAGGATACTTTGTAGACTGTATCAGAGCACACTGTATAACTCCATGCAGTTAAATTTTCAAGAAGAAAAACTGAACTAGTGAAAAAATAAGCTTTAAAAAGTTGTCCCTCATGTTGATATATGGCAGAAACTGATACAATATTGTAAAGCAATTATTCTCCAATTAAAAATAAATTTAAATTTTTAAAAAGTTTTCCCAAAGAAAATGATATAGACGAGATGAGATGGGCCATGTATCAATACCTGAAGCTAATTGATGGATTCATGGGGATTTATTACACTGCTCCTTCCATTTTTGTGTACATTTAAAATTTTCCATATTAAAAAAGCTTTTAAAAGTTAAAAAAAGTTGTCCCAAAATCACCAACAGTAAGTTATATATATATATATCTTCTCATTCACTGATATTACGCAATGAGAAGGACAAACACTACTTTTGTAGTATTCTGGCCAAAGATGTATAAACTCAACTTATCATGTGAGACAGTCTACAAAATAACAGACTTATTCAAAGTGTTAGGTCATAAACAACAAAGAAAGATTGAAGAACTATCACAGATTAGAGAAGATTAAGAAGACACAACTCAGTGGACTGAATCCTGGAACAGAAAAGGAACATTAGGAGAAAAAGTGGTAAATTTCAAATAAAGCCTGTAGTTTAGTTCTTAGTATTGTACCAATGTTAGTTTTATTTTGATAAGTGCACTATAGTTATATAAATTGTTTAAACTAGAAAAATCTGAGTAAAAGGTATACATGAACTCTGTGTTATTTTTGCAAGTTCTCTGTACACCTGAAATTATTTCAAAAGTTTTTTTAATTTTCAAAAAATTACCTGTAAAAAGATGTTAGGTCCAGAGACAAAGTTGAATTGTTTCCATCTTTCAAGGAATAGTCTTAATGGTACACAAACTGTTCTAGAGCAGAAAAACAATGGAAAGTGTCCCAATTGATTTTATAAAGCTAATATTAACTTGATATTAAAATAGGGCTTCCTTGATAGCTCAGTTTGTAAAGAATCCACCTGCAATGCAGGAAACACCGGTTCGATTCTTGGGTTGGGAAGATCCGTTGGAGAAGGGATAGGCTACCCACTCCAGTATTTTTGGGCTTCCCTTGTGGCTCAGCTAGTAAAGAATCTGCCTGCAATGAGGGAAATCTGGGTTCAATCCCTGGGTTGGGAAGATCCCCTGGATCTTCCGCCTGCAATATCGCCCTATTAAAATAGGGGAGTACCACCTAAGTTTCCAGTGGTCATGTATGCACATGAGAGTTGGACTATAAAGAATGCTGAGTGCTGAAGAATTGATGCTTTTGAACTGTGGTGTTGAAGAAGACTCTTGAGAGTCCCTTGGACTGCAAGGAGATCCAACCAGTCCATCCTAAAGGAGATCAGTCCTGGGTGTTCATTGGAAGGACTGATGTTGAAGCTGAAACTCCAATACTTTGGCCACCTGAAGCAAAAAGCTGACTCATTGGAAAAGACCCTCATGCTGGGAAAGATTGAAGGTAGGAAGAGAAGGGGGCAACAGAGGATGAGATGGTTGGATGGTACCACTGACTCAATGGACATGGGTTTGGGTGGACTCCGGCAGATGGTGATGGATAGGAAGGCCTTGTGTGCTGCAGTTCATGGGGTCGCAAAGAGTCAGACACAACTGAGCAACTGAACTGAACTGAACTGAGCTAAGGGCAAGAAAACTGTCTAATCTCACTCGTGAATATAGATTCAAAAATCCTAAATAAAATACTAAAAACTTATATCGGCAATACATCTAAAAAAAATCATGCAGACTATGTTTAATTTCAAGAATATTATAATGGCTCAATACTAGTAAATTTATTTAAAAGTATAGGTAAAATGTATTTGATAACATTCATCACTCACTTTCAATTTTTTTAAACCACACTTAATAAACCAAGGAGTATTTTAACATCTACTTCTAACAAGATACTAAAAATTAAGTACCACCATTGTTAAACAAAATTATTCTGGAGGCTATTGTCAATGGAGTAAAAAATGAAAAATAATATTCAACTACCAAAATGGACAGCTAGCTATTGCTATTATTTGAAAATGATTTTAAAAACTATTAGAATAGAAAGTTTAATATGTAGAATTCCTGTTTCTATGTAACAACTACAAAATGTAATAGGAAGAGGTCAGGATCATAACAACAATCAGAAAACATAAAATATCTAAGAATGAACTCAGCAAGAATGATGCGAAATTCAAATAAAGAAAACTGCAAAACTTTGCTATATACATAAAAAGAAATTTTAATAAATAAAATAATTTAAAAGTTAGATGATGCAGAATTGACAGAGATGCAGGAAAACAGACATTTTCATATGTTGTTGCAGAAGTGTAAATTGGCAAACCTTTTAAAGGGACAAGTTGGCAATATCCATCAAAAGGTAAATGCATATAACATTTGACCCAGAAATTCTGCTTCTAGAAGCACGTCTTACAGATTGCACACACATATATATATGAATGTCTGTATGTGTATGGGCTTCCCTGGTAGCTCAGCTGGTAAAGAATCCACATGCAATGCAGGAGACCCCAGTTCAATTCCTGGGTCAGGAAGATCCACTGGAAAAGGGATAGACTACCCACTCCAGTATTCTTGGGCTTCCCTGGTGACTCAGACAGTAAAGAATCTGCTTGCGATGCAGGAGACCTGGGTTCGATCTCTTGGTTCGGAAGATCCCCTGGAGGAGGGCATGGCAAACCACTCCAGTTCTCTCGCCTGGAGAATTCCCATGGACAGAGAAGCCTGGCGAGCTATAGTCCATGGGCTTGCAAAGAGTTGAACATGACTGAGCGACTAAGCACAGCACAGCACATGTGTACGCACAAATGCATCCCCACAGCGAGGCAACTCAATATAACATTGCTCTTATAATAAAAATCTGGAAACAACAAAAACACCAAAAACTAAAAGACTGATTAAGATGACATATTAGCATTATAAAATACTATGTAACTATACTTAGATAATGTGATCATTTTATTGAAAAATATTTTCCATAAATTCATATTTTTAATGAAATAGACAAGCTGTACACCTAAATATTATCAGTGTACTTTTATCTGGATAGTAGAGTTGCAGCAACTTATTTTCTTCCCTGTGCTTTTCTACATTTCTCAAAATTTCTGTAATACTCATGTATTGTAATGAGCAGGAAAAAGTAATGCAAGCTTTATCCAGAGATGAAAGAAATTCCAGTACCTAATTTTTTGTGTACTTGCATTCTCATGCACTGTCTCCAAATTCTATGTTTGCAGTAGCCAACTTGCTAAACTCAATAAACTGTTTTCTTTTTTCACAAATCTCTACCAGTATCTCAATGAATTCAAAATTGTATTCAATAGTGTAGTTACATTCTGATCTTGGGCCAAGAAGCAAAACTGCCACTCTGCTTATGTAAAGAGACGGGAAAGGACAATGATGAGAGCAAGGAGAGAAAAACTGGGTGTTTATCCTGCAAGCCGCAAGTCTTCAGTTTTATCCATTACAGGGGAAAAAATTACTTTTGCTTCAACAACTTTTCTTTATCCCCATGAGAAGTGTGATTTATTACGTTCATTCACAATGATCTATTGCTTCAGATCAGATCAGATCAGATCAGTTCAGATCAGTCGCTCAGTCGTGTGCGCAGATCAGATCAGATCAGATCAGATCAGTCGCTCAGTCGTGTCCACAGATCAGATCAGATCAGTCGCTCAGTCGTGTCCGCAAAGAGTCGGACACGACTGAGCGACTGATCTGATCTGAAGCAATAGATCATTGTGAATGAACGTAATAAATCACACTTCTCATGGGGATAAAGAAAAGTTATTGAAGCAAAAGTAATTTTTTCCCCTGTAATGGATAAAACTGAAGACTTGAGGCTTGCAGGATAAACACCCAGTTTTGATCTATTGCTTAAGTAATTTAAATGCAGAGTTTCAAAGAATAGCAAGGAGACATAAGAAAGCCTTCCTCAGTGATCAATGCAAAGAAATAGAGGAAAATAACAGAATGGGAAAGACTACAGATCTCTTCAAGAAAATTAGAGATACCAAGGAAACATTTCATGCAAAGATAGGAACAATAAAGGACAGAAATGGTAGAGACCTAACAGAAGCAAAAGATATTAAGAAAAGGTGGCAAGAATACACAGAAGAACTGTACAAAAAAGATCTTCACGACCCAGATAATCATGATGGTGTGATCACTCACCTAGAGCCAGACATCCTGAAATTCGAAGTCAAGTGGGCCTTAGGAAGCATCGCTACAAACAAGGCTAGTGGAGCTGATGGAATTCCAGTTGAGCTCTTTTAAATCCTAAAAGATGATGCTGTGAAAGTGCTACACTCAATATGCCAGCAAATTTGGAAAACTCAGCAGTGGCCACAGGACTGGAAAAGGTCAGTTTTCATTCCAATCCCAAAGAAAGGCAATGCCAAAGAATGCTCAAACTACCGCACAATTGCACTCATCTCACATGCTAGCAAAGTAATGCTCAAAATTCTCCAAGCCAGGCTTCAACAGTACGTGAACCGTGAACTTCCAGATGTTCAAGTTGGATTTAGAAATGGCAGAGGAATCAGAGATCAAATTGCCAACATCCACTGGATCATAGGAAAAGCAAAAGAGTTTCAGAAAAACATCTACCTCTGCTTTATTGACTATGCCAAAGCCTTTGAGTGTGTGGATCACCACAAACTGTGGAAAATTCTTCAAGAGATAGGAATACCAGACCACCTGACCTGCATTCTGAGAAATCTGTACTTAAGTCAAGAAGCAACAGCTAGAACTGGAGATGGAACAACAGACTGGTTCCAAATTGGGAAAGGAGTGTGTCAAGGCTGTATATTGTCACCCTGTTTATTTAACTTACATGCAGAGTACATCATGAGAAATGCTGGGCTGGAGGAAGAACAAGCCAGAATCAAGATTTCTGGGAGAAATATCAATAACCTCAGATATGCAGATGACACCACCCTTATGGCAGAAAGAGAAGAAGAACTAAAGAGCCTCTTGATGAAAGTGAAAGAGGAGAGTGAAAAATCTGGCTTAAAACTCAACATTCAGAAAACTATGATTATGGCATCTGGTCCCATCACTTCATAGCAAATAGATGGGGAAACAGTGGAAATAGTGTCAGACTTTACATTTTTGGGGCTCCAAAATCACTGCAGATGGTGACTGCAGCCCTGAAATTAAAAGACGCTTACTCCTTGGAAGAAAAGTTATGACCAATCTAGACAGCATATTAAAAAGCAGAAACATTACTTTGCCAACAAAGGTCCATCTAGTCAAAGGTATGGTTTTTCCAACAGTAATGTATGAATGTGAGAGTTGGACTATAAAGAAAGCTGAGTGCCAAAGAATTGATGCTTTTGAGCTGTGGTGCTGGAAAAGACTCTTGAGAGTACCCTGGACTGCAAGGAGATCAAACCAGTCCATCCTAAAGGAAATCAGTCCTGAATATTCATTGGAAGGACTGATGCTGATGAAGCTGAAACTCTAATACTTTGGCCACCTGATGCGAAGAACTGACTCATTTGAAAAGACCCTGTTGCTGGGAAAGATTGAATGCAGAAGGAGAAGGGGACAACAGAGGATGAGATGGTTGGATGGCATCACCGACTCAATGGACATGGGTTTGGGTAAACTCCAGAAGTTGGTGATGGACCAGGAGGCCTGGCGTGCTGCAGTCCACGGGGTCACAAAGAGTCAGACACGACTGAGTGACTGAACTGGCCTGATAGCTTAAGTAAGCCAGTATACCAAAGCAGGAAACTGAGGCACATGCTCTAAGGTTTAGATCCCATCTGACTACACCTCAACTGCAATAGCAGGGAAGTGGAGCTCCATGCAAACATGCCATTTGTGATATACACACTTACAGTTTCCCTGTAACTGCCAGTGTGTGGTACCTGAGAAAATGCTCCATGGCCTTACACTATTGACTTCAGAGAGAATCCTAATCACACTTGGGAGGAAATGCTGTGACCTGTGATCTTGAAGACTTAGACAGCCTCCATCGCAGGTACCTTGGGAACTTCTCCAGACCCATTTTAAGGAATTAAATGCTTTGGATCATATCTGTTAGTGGCCCCTGAACATTTTATAAGAGAAATTTAAGAGGGAGTAATCTGGAAGGGAAGCTGGCGTGCTGTAGTCCATGGGGGCAAAGAGCCAGACAAGACTTAGTGAATGAACAACAACAACGATCTGGAAGGAGGAGGGGTTAGTAGCAGCAACTTCCAAAATATTTTACCTCAGTTTACAGAAATGGTTATTTATTTCTCGTTTCACATTATGGTTCATTACAAATATATGTGTGACATGTATAAATATATCTGCAGAAACATGCAATCACATTACTTAAAAGTTTTGTGAAACCATATGTATGCTATGTGTGACACGCTTTGACATGTTCTGTTATGTTGATGTGTTAGTCTATTCCATGCTTCTAAAATTTCCATCCAAATCTCGATAAAAATATTCCAGCAGTCCACCATGGTAGCAACCCAAAGTTGAAAATGCACTGGGAGGAGTCTTCAGGGCCTGGATTTATGATCATTTAGTCCCATAGACTCATAGGTGGTGCTATTTTTCTGCTCTGAATTCTCAGGGGAGAAAAGCTTGAGAATTTAGGAGAAGTGGGAGTATTCAGAATCACAAATTTCCAAAATCCTATCTATGGAAAGGAAATCAACCATGAATACTCATTGGAAGGACTGATGCTGAAGCTGAAGCTCCAGTAATTTGGCCACCTGATGCAAAGACCCAACTCATCAGAAAAGACCCTGATGCTGGAAGAGATTGAAGGCAGGAGAAGAAGGAGGCAACAGAGGATGAGATGGCTGGATGGCTTCACGGACTCAAAGGACATGAGTTTGAGCAAACTCCAGGAGATACTGAAGGACAGGGAAGCCTGGTGTGCTGCAGTCCATGGGGTCGCAGAGTCAGACACAACTGAGCAACTGAACACCACCACCTATGGAAATCATATCGACTGAAACGAGTTATTGGCCCTGTCTCACAACCCCTTTTTGACAGCCTAGCAGCAGCAGGAGGGGAAACCGGAGGCAGAGTTACCATAGAAGGAGCTGTTGAAGAGCTCGATGTTGAAGAAGGCGTAGTCCCCGCTGGTCATTCCGTGCCTGTGCGCCGCCAGCATGATCCCCCGGATGGTGTCGCTACTCGCACACATGATCACCACTGTGGGGAGGAAAAAACGGATGCGTGAAATGGCCCTGCACAGAGGACAGCATCTGATGTGGACCAGGGCTCTGCTAAGGTCCTACAGAATCCTCACAAATTACTCATGAGTTACAAAGGGCAGAAGAGTAACTTGGCAGTGGAGAAAGCTATCTGTCACCACCACAACCAAGTGATGGATGCCAACGGTACCCACCATGTGAGCAGACTCATGAGCCCCCTGCTGTAACACATCAGGAGCCCCAAACCTCAAAACTGGCCACCTCAATCTAATCAGAGGGAAGCAGCTGCAAACCCAGTTTGGGAGACAGTGACTAAAACAGTGAACCTACACCCTTTAAAATGGTCACTTTCATGAAAAACAAAAACGGCCTGAGACGTTCTAGACTAGCAGAGACTCAGGGAAACAGAAAGCTGAATGCACTGTGTGATCCTGGATTGGATCCTGGGCCTCAAAAATAATAATAATAAAAGTTTTTCTATAACTTTGTTGAGACAACTGGAGAAATTTGAATAAGTCTATAAATTGGATAATAGTATTATGTTTGTGTTAATGTTCTTGCTTTTCATAATTCTACTGTGGTTCTATGAGTGAATGTTCTTCTTCTTGGGAAGTGCACACTTCAATTTTTAGGGGTACAAAAGCATGATGACTGTACTTACCCTCAAATAGTTCATAAAAAGATAGCAATATTTGTGCATATATACATATGTGAGTATATATTTGGAAGGGGTAGGGGAGGGAAGGGAGAGATTTGGAATGACAAAGCATAGTGGCAGAACATTTACCACTAGTGAAAATCTGGGTGAAGGCAAGCCAGAGGTGCTTTATACTTTCCTACATCCTTTCCAAAAACACAAGATTATTTCAAAATAAATCTTTTTAAAATACTTCAAGTAAATTCCCAGATTGGCCCAATATAAGATAGTGAGACATGTCAACTGCTTTTTATACCTTACTAGCATAGTGGAGCGGAGAAGGCAATGGCAACCCACTCCAGTACTCTTGCCTGGAAAATCCCATGGAGGAGGAGCCTGGTGGGCTGCAGTCCATGGGGTCACTACTAGTCGGACACGACTGAGCGACTTCACTTTCACTTTTCACTTTCATGCATTGGAGAAGGAAATGGCAACCCACTCAGTGTTCTTGCCTGGAGAATCCCAGGGAAGGGGGAGCCTGGTGGGCTTCCGTCTATGGGGTCGCACAGAGTCGGACACGACTGAAGCAACTTAGCAGCAGCAGAAGCAGCAGCATAGTGGTGCTAGTGGTAAAGAACCTGCCTGCCAATGCAGGAGGCATAAGAGAGACGCAGGTTCGATCCCTGGGTCTGGAAGATCCCCTGGAGGAGGGTATGGCAATCCACTCCAATATTCTTGCCTGAGAATCCCATGGACAACGGAGCCTGGTGGGCTACAGTCCATGGGGTGGCAAAGAGTCGGCCACGACTGAAGAAACTTTAGCACAGCATAGCAAATACATTTTCCTCAGAAAACAACTCGAAGGGTTTTCATTTGGCAAATCAGAGGATGCAGCAGGTGGGACAGGCTTTCTGATGTTTGAGAACACTTTTTTTAAAGCTGTCTCAACACATAGAGGAAATAGTTACCAAGATTCCAGGTCCCTTCCCACACGCTCTCGGTTCACATCCACACTGTCAGAGCCGAGAGGCTTTAAGCAGCTGCAGAATACTGTTCCCTGTCACGTAACAACTACAAGGGATGAAAGGGAAGAGAGACCTGGCCTTCATCCACTTATTTGGATCACTGTCGACGGCCCCTGACCCCCATGACAGCACCCGCTGTGCTTTTCTGCACAGACAGAGGAGAGGAGAGGCCTGGGTGCCATAACCGCATTATCACCACACGCGCCGGCCCCGTGCCGTGTGTTTGTTCTTTGTAAAAGCACGGGTGAGGAATGATGCAGAACAAACTTCAGGCTGTGCCAAAGCCGCCTTGGCAACCTGCGCCAAGGGCCAGGCGCTTGCTGACATTTCGTTTACTGCATAGGTTAATTCAGAGTGTTTGGTCATGACTCTGACATTTCTTACGACATAACAGCTCAGAGTACAGGCTGAAAGCTCTGCAGAGCAAGTTTTTAAAACCATACCAAACTTCTTAAGATGTCTAACTGCGGGAGTAAGTGCTGTTTGTGCCTGGAAATATAGTTATATATCTAGAATAAATAGTCGAATTCCAAGATGTATCAGTAACAAAGTTTTTGAAGAAATTTCTCATTACTCATTGTGACCTAAATGTTTGTTCTGCTCTCATTAGATTCTAGTCCCTTAAATGATAAGAACCTATGCATGTGCGTGAGCTATGTCACTTCAATCAAGCCTGACTCTTTGTGACCCCCATGGACTGTAGCCCACCAGGCTTCTCTGTCCAGGGGATTCTCCAGGCAAGAATACTGGAGTGGGTTGCTGTGCCCTCCTTCAGGGGATCTTCCCAATCCAGGGATCGAACCCACTTCTCTTAGTCTCCTTCATTGGCATGCAGGTTCTTTACCACTAGCACCACCAGGGAAGACAAAAGAGCCAAGGTGTCCCACAAAACAGCCTGGGCTAAGGCTGGACAAGTGGATCCCAAGAGGCTCCAGGAAGCTCTGGCTGACTGTCCAACTGCAGTCATCATTTTTCTATCAACTGATCATAGTCAAGAGTCTAGTTCTAGATCACTCCCCAACAGGACTCTGTTAGCACATAAAGTGTAGAGTCATTGTTTGGGGAAAAGAATTCTAATAACCTAACTTAGATATTTTTAGCTAATCTGAAATGAAGATTAATTTCAATGAGGACCAAAATAGTCACAAATATGTTTGTGTCAATATAGACCTGGAGGTGCCAATTAAGGAGCCAAATTGTAAACAGCAGGATGTTAGTAAGGATGCAAGAAGGATGAGGAGGGTCAGCTGAAGGGTCCAGGCATCCAAAGGCATCAGGCCTTGATAACCTGAAGCATCCATGGGAGAGCTACACCTGGCTCAGGTCCGAACAGTCTGTGTCCTCAGGCCGGAGCACATGCTTCCCCAAGCCCTAGATGGGCCGTGCCCTACACTGGCCTGTCACTTCTTTTCTATTTTTACAGCCCTGGCCCATCTCCTCTCTTTCCTCATCACCACCAAGATCAACCCCCTCCAATGGGCACATTCTTTCTTTAAATGTCAGTACCTGCTTAAACTGAGCAAGAGTGACCTGGAGCAGCACTGGGCCGATCTAAACAGTCTGGAATTATTTTAGATCTCAGCCATTTCATGACAAATGAAATGGACATGTGGACAAATGTAGTCCAGCTCTCAAAAGGAAATCCTAACTCCCAACTTCGTGGGCTAGGTATTGTTTTCCTTCCAGAAAAGAAAACCCATAGTGCACACTGTCACCCAGTTTAAGCTGGAGCAAACACTTAAAAACATTGGCCAAGCAGTCAGAACGCAGAGTCCTTCTAGATTTGTGGGATGCTCCCCAATCTGTCATGGCTTTTTCATTCATGCCTAATTCAACAGCATGTATTTTTAGCAACACGCCTTTATACAATCTTTTGGAAGGTTTAAAATAGCGTTCACTAAAATAGCTTTCTCTTCTTCTCATGTTTCATCAGTTTACATAATGACTAATTAAACTGCATACTTATAATAAGTACAACTGGTATAAACAGATTTGTGAGAAGTGTGCTGGCAAACCTCAGAAAAGCAAGACTAGCTACCAGCTTTCACCAGCAGCCAAAAAAGTTTATAGAGAAAAGGAGAGCATCAGCTAATCCTGAAAGCTGCTTAAGTGGAGGTCAATTCAGATAATTCCTTCTGTACTTAAATAGATTTAAAATGTACGTATTTAAATATATACTTAAGCATATTAAATAAATAAATACTAATTTTGGGGGTCAAATTGTTAAAACTTCTAAAAGAGGAAATGGTGGTGTGAGTCCAAGTTTCCGGATAGGCTTTTGATCATTTTGCTCCATTTTTCCCTCCTTGCTGGAGAACTTGTGGGGTTCCATGTCACCCTCCACTCCCTGATTCCCACAGTGTCTTCTGTAAGTGGCTTCTCCCTATAGCAACACGTTCTTGCAATCACTTGCAAAGACGTGGCTAGAGAAGTCAATTTGGGGACCCCCGAAACAATCCAGGAAGCATATTTGAATGAGGGAGATACCCTTTCACCCATTTCAGCTTTCCATCTGGAGCAATCTCTAAGAGAAGGACACTCCTCATCTCCTTGTGTGCCTTCACTTACCCCCCTCTTCCCACCTCCAGAGGGAAAGGAGGGACCTGTCTGATGGCTGAGTCTAGAAGAGAAAACTGGGCATACTGGACTCAGCCCTTTCTTCCTCTTTGAGGTGCATCTGCTTGCAGAGAGCACACATCATGGGTAACTTTCGCCCTGTAGTGAGGTCTGTCCTGGAGTGGGGTGTGCCATACTAGCTGTGATTTAGAGGATGACCCAGCCGAATTCATGGGGAAAATAATAGCAGGCAGGCCCTTTTTGGTAACTGATCTAAATCCATGTTCTGCAATAGGTTTTTTATCAATAATAAAAATGATATTTTCATATTCTCCAACTGATGCCTACATCCATCTTCTACTTAATTCTAAACTTAGAAGGGAAAAGAGATGTTTTTCCATGGAAGCAAAGCAAGATATGCCATGTGCTGCAAATTGAAAATATGACAGGAGAAATTTAAAACTAAAACTCAACAGTATTTGGGAGCATCCAAAGAAATAACTAAGTAAGAGGAACTTTTTTTAAATGACAGGTGGTAAATACAAGAAAAGGGATAACAAAAACAGAGTCTTGAATCAGAAAGTCTAACATCTTTGGTTACAAACTCTGACCAAATGCTCGGTCATTTACCCCAGCCTATTCTAAAAATAAATCACTCTTGTATTGATTAAATGCTTTTATCACCATAGCTGTTATACAGGCCAAGAATAATGACATATTAATAACCAAAAAAGATAGAACTACAGTTCTTCATACAAAAATGTTGTGTGCACAATAATTCTGGTTCTGCATCTTATGATATGTATGACAAAGCAACTGCTCACTTTTATTGCTTGAAAAAATATTTTTAATGCCTCTTTATAAAAATAAATTTATTATTGAGTGTTAAATATTGAGGGCGTAGTTGACTTTTTAAAAACAATGTATGCTCACATGCATGTATTTTAGTGATATACATTGGCTACGACTTGTGAGAAAAAAATGCTTATTATTGACTTTGATATTAAATCCCTAAGAAGAATAAATAATACCCCTCAGTGTTTAATTCTATAGCACACACATAGCCAAATTAAAATTTAGTCATATTATTGAAATGGTGGCATTATTAGTTTAACCCTTTAAGAGATTAAAACTTTTGTGATCTGATTTTAAAGGTGAACTTCAAGTCCAAAAAAAAAAAAAAAGTGCTAAAAATGTATCTCCAAAAGAGGGAGGAAAAAGACTCCCTAGTTCTATGATGTTTAATGTGGAATTTTCAAAGACAAAAACCGTTCCATTTTACACTTGAGTTGAGCAGAAATCAGAACCACCAAACACTGGTCTGAACAGGCCTGATTCTCACCCCACCTCTGTTTCACAGAGGAGGAAACTCTGAGAAAGTCAGGAAATGACTAGGGCAGGCCCTGCAGCAGTTGAGTGCAGCCGCCAGATCCAAAGGGTCTGCTTCTCACCTCTGGGTTCTCTTCCCACGGTGCGGTCTCACTTTGTGGGAAAGGATATTATCTCTGTAGATATGCCCTGACTGGGGATTCTCTGGCAGTTGGGTGGTAAAGAATCTGCCTGCCAAGCAGGAGACTTGGGTTCGATCTCTGGGTCAGGAAGATCCCCTGGAGAAGGAAATGTCAACCCACTCCAGTATTCTTTCCTGGAGAATCCCATTGACAGAGGAGCCTAGTGGGCTGCACACAGTCCATGGGAGAGTCAGACACAACTTAAACAGACTACCCTGGCTACCCCCGTTATAACTGGAGTCTGATAGCAGCCCCAGCTCCCTGGCCAGTGAATGCCTGAGGCAGGCTAAGAGCTCTGAAAATTCAAACTCTACTCATTGTATTGGGCCCCTATTTAACCCATTAACCACTTTTGGTGAAGTAAAGGTGATCAGTAAAACTTAAGAGACCCCCAGAGACAGCTGTTACCAAACATCTTTCTGTCTTGAGTGTAGGGAATTTCTGCTGAGGGAGGAGGGCTTAAGGGGAGAAATTATTTTCATTTTTTATTTCTGAACATCTGCCAAGTCGCTGTCAGAAATATTTTTTAGAGTAAAAATGGTAACTTTATCACCTGCAAAACATACGGGTCAGCCAAGCAAACTGTGACCACTAAATTCAAACTTTGAAGAAAAAAAGTAAAGAAACTTGGGAACATCTGCTTTTTGGAATTGAAAAAATAGCCGCCGCAGACTGTAGCCCAAGCTCTTCGAAGCCCTCTAGCCCCACCCCTCCCTACCCCCTGGCTCAGCCACACACCATGTGAGGCCGAGGGGTTCCCGGTGGCCTCGATATGCCCTCATCCGGGCTGACCTCGACCACGAATCCCAGGCCACGTGCGCAGGGAGTCACGGCGGGCACTAAGACCTTCAGGGCGGTGGCAGCACAAACACGTTGGCCAACCGCGGTTCTTGCCGGTAGGGGGACACACCCCCATCCCCAGCCCAAGCTGGGAAGTCTAGCTCCAAGCCCTTGAGAGCCGAGAGCTGAAGAACGCTTTTCGGGGTCTGCAGTGACCTGGGGACTGAGAACAGGAAAGAAGTAGATGTGATTTTCTCGGCCCGGCGTGGCGAATCCGCCGCCCTTGGATACAAGTGCCCTTTTTCATAATCAGCAAAGCCGGCGCCCTGCCTGCTTGGCTGGCAGGAACTCGGCGCAGACAGCCTGGAGTACGAACGCTCAAAACTTGGCCATGCCTCCCCTCTGTCAACACCTCGCGCCTCTTCACTCTAAAGAGTGCGGTTCACTCCGAGTGCGGGGTGGCCAAATTGGGAAGGGGATGGCCGCAGAGCCCTCTTCCGCGGCGTCTTTACCCTCTCTCACCTGTTTCCGAGACCCCTTGCCTCCGGTTGCGCTGATCCCATGGCCAGCGCCCAGGTGACCAGCCGTGCCAAGTCGTAGGCTAGCCCTGCGCCTGGCTCTGCCCCTCTCCCCTTCCGTCTCCCCGCGTGGGTAGTGGGGAGCTTTACTGGGATTGCGCCACTGACAATCCAGGCGCGTGAGCGCTGAGCGGGAGCCGGCGGGATCCCGCGAGCGAGCGTTTGCACCCCAAACCTGACACTGGTAAGGAGGGAACTGCGCTATGCTGGGTTCTCCGCCCGCCTTCGCACAGATCTACTGGGCAGTAAAATGAGCCGCACTGGGGGCTTCTGCGATTCTGTATCCGTGACCACCCACTTCTCCTCCCATCCCCTAGAACCACAGCCACTATCCTCAACCTTGAGCTCCAAACCCCCACAGACCCACAGAGAAAACTAGAGAGGGAAAGGAGGTCCAGTGCCCGCTTCTCCAGCGCGCGCGCTCTCCCAAAGCCTAGCTGCTGGCGCACTGGAGACCACGACGCTGAACGCGCAGGGGGCAATGGGTGTCACCAGGGTCCAGACACTGCAAGGCATTTTTTATGGAAACCACAGAAGCCCGTTTATACGGGGCTGGAGGGGCCATGGAAGGAATGAGAAGGCCAATACAATGAGTCTTTAAAAGAAAGCTGAGGTCTGTGGAAGGAGCAGCAAGAGAAATCCGGAGACCGGAGCTGACCATGAGGCGGCGCGCGGGCTGTGGAACTCAGTGTACGCTTCCTCGCTAGGAGCCGGCGCACGTCGGAAAAGGACCCGGTAACAAGTTCTTTGGCCCTTGTCACGCTTTGAGACTGTAGTTGGAGGCGGGTTCCCGCAGTGAGCCCCTAACTCGGCGCCGGACACAGAAGAACGAGGAAGAAAAAACCCAAGAGGTTTGACAGCACCTGTTGGACCAGGGCACGAGCCCGGGAAGTCTGCCTGCTCACATGCCCCACCCACAGGCTTCATCACTTCCCCAGGACCCTCTACGTACACCCCACCATAACCATGGGTATGGTCGAAGGTCGTCGCAGCCAGACTACGCACACTCGGGCGAGTCCCGGTGGGCGCTCCCTACCCTGATCCTCAGTGCAGCAGGGAGTAGTGGGGTCTCCAGGGGAGCCAACAGGCATGTAGGGAGAGCCTCGGAAAGGGGCTGGGTTAGGGCCCGGGACCCGGGGCGCACTGCTGCTCACCTCGCTCACTGGCCTGGATGTGGCGCACGATGTCCTCCAGATCCAAGTCTTTGGTCTCATCGAAATTGTAGGCGGACGTGTGCAAGCCTTCCTCCTGGAAGACCTCATGGACCCCCTCGAGGGTGAAGAAGCAGTTCCGCTCCAGCTTGTCGTCGCTGTAGACCAGCACGGCGCGGCTCCACTGGTGGTGGCGGAACAGGGCGAGCATCATCTCGCCCATCTTGGCGTACGAGGGTGCCACGCGCGTTAGGTGCGAGTACTCCGTGTCCTTATGCTGGAAGCCGGCTGCCAGGGCCCCGGCAGACAGCATGGGGAGGTCCCAGTGCGACGCTAGCCGAGCCACCGGAGCCGCCGCGTACTCGCACACCGGCCCCAGGATGAGATCCGGCTTGGCTCCCCGCGCCGCCGCCACGCGGTCCACCAGGCTGAAGAGTGCGCGGTTGCCGCAGTCCGAGTCTTCGTAGGCCACCTGGAAGCGAGTGCCGGCTGGCAGGAGCCGCCGCCCGGTCGCGTTGCCCTCCACGCTGCGCAGCGCGTACTCTATGGCCGGTCGCACCCGAGCAAGGGAGAACAGGTAAGAGTCGTCCTGGGGCAACAGCACCAGAACCTCGATCTTCTGCGGCGGCAGTGCCTCTCTCTCCCGGCGCCCGCGGCCCGGGCCCGCGCCCCCGCTGCCACCGCCGCCAGTGCAGTCGGCCAGTAATGCCCAACCGAGCAGGACGCACGCGGAGAAAGTGAGCACCAGTAGGGACGGCATCGTGCCGCAGGAAAGCGCCTGCCCTCGCTGCGGACTCGCCCTCTGCCCCCCACCCACCCTACCTCTTAACTCCCCACTCCTCTCCGAGGTTCCTGCGCCCCCTTGGGCGCTCTAAGAAAAAATAAAAGAATACCCCCTTCACTAACTCGCCAAAAGAGAGGAAGAGTCCTCCTTTGCAATGCCACTCGTTTAAAAAAAAAGAAAAGAAAAGAAAAAGAAAGAAGACAGAAAGAAAAAGAAAAAGTTAACTGGGTGTAAACCTGTACTCCTATAGTATATTTATATATATACTTTTTATAAATACATAGATTAGCCCTCCCTTGATATATACTATTTTGCTTAGAGGTGGCTTCTTATATGGGCGTTGCTAAGGTTGCTTTGGAAAGAGCATTTGTAAAAGAAGAAAAAGTTAGACTTGTCCAAGTGCTTGTAATTGACGGTGCATCTCCCTCGCGTTTGATCTCATTGATTCGCGCCGGTTCCCGGATCCATAACCCGCGTTTAAATAGCGTGGCAGCGGCGGAGCGTGTTACCACACAAGGCGCGCAGAGGCCGGGCTGGTATTTCCAGCGGGTGGGGAGGGTGGGGGTGGGGAGCAGTGGGGGCTGGGCTAGGGGAGTCTCTTATTAACATTCTTACATCAGGACTCCTCCTCCCCGCACCCCTACTCTTCCCACCCCTTCCCTGTCCCTCACTCCCACTCCCCGCCAGTCCTTTTGCGTTTTCCTTAAAACCGCAATCGCTCACTTCTACAGCCGCGGAAGCCCCCGCAAAGCTACACCGCCACCAGGGTCCCCGCCTCTCCCTGGCCCGGCACGCGGCAGCTCTGTCTCCAGCTCCGGGCTTTAAAAATGGAAATGTGTTTGAAAGTAAAGAAACACGCGCAGACACACACACACACACACACACACACACACACACACGCCTTGCAAAAAAAAAAAACAGGATTAAGGGAAAGGGATGGCCCCAGAAATTGGTGGTTTGGTTGACAAACAAACAAACAAACACCCTAGGTCCCGTTTGCTCTCACCTCTCTCTCACTCCAGCCACAATCTCTCCAGACGCGCCTACTTGGGACGGGCTCTCGACCTTCGCGGTCCCCTGGCGCAAGGTCAGGAAACAGGGACCAAGGTCCCGGGGCAGACGGCTGGGTCGAGGGCCTGGAACGCCTAGCTGCCGGGCGTCCTCGCCCCACTTCTTCCCCCGCTCCCCACCCTTGGCGGCCACCTCCCCGCGAGCCCCGCGGGTTCGCGCCGGAGTCGCCGTGCCGCGCGGGATCCAGTGTCCCAGCGCACCCACATCTCCCGCGGCGCGCAGTGAGCAGAAAAGCGAAACTTGTTGCTTCCAAAGGGAAAAACGGTTCTTCTGAAGGTAGCAGAAAGCTTGAAAAGCATCTCCAAGGCGTCCTCTGGGCTTTATGTGCTAAGCTAAGCCAGGTAACTAAATAAAGAGACCTTCTCCCTAAAGCTTCACCCCTGAGGGTCCCCCGGGTGCAGGCGCGTCATCAGCGGCCATCCGTGCGCTCGGAAATCCCAACGCTTCTCCCCGATGCTCCGGATCCTGCAATGCGGAGGAAGGACCTGCGGCCAAGACTCAGTCGCTTGTCACTTGTCACAGGCAGGCACAGCAGCGGGGGAAACGAGGATGGACACGGTCGTGGAGAAGTTGGTGGCCGGAGGAGCTTCCCCAGGGTCCGCCGAGCTGCAGGGCAGGTTCAAAGGGAACTTGACCCTTCGATCGTGGTAACGCGCCGAGGTCATTTGCAGTATGAACGTGCTGTATTCGATTGGTGAATTCTGATATTTAAGTCCCACAAATTAAAATAAATTAGAAAATGTTTTCAAAGGTCTTTCATTTGACTGGGCATCCGTGTCCACAAATTTCTATTCGTCTTAGACCAACGCCCTCTTTCGGCAGAAACTTGTAGCCGACTTGTATCCCCGATGCCATCATCCCGAGTTCGCTTTTTTGTCTTTTTTTTTTTTTTTTTAGTTTTGTTGAAAGCCGAGGCCTCAAAGAGCAATCGCTCTCTTTTATGAGGATGAAAAAGGTAAATTGGGGCTTCCGGAGATGTTACAACTTGAGGCATCAGCGCTCATCAGCCTTACCAGCACCCTCCTTATCGCTCTTTCTGGCACCATAAATATAATGATGAGTAACGTTTCACCCTGCAGGGCTTTTAGATTTTGCACTGCGATCCCTGAATCTTCAAGTAGGATCTTCTAACTCCTGTGAAAACTTTCATTTATCTTATTAGAGCTGCTAACCGGTAATAAACGAGGCATCCGTATACAATTTAATTCCACAAAAAAACGTAGTTTTCACACACTGGAAATTAAGATTTAGGGCTTTTCACAGTGATTAAAAAAAAAACCCTGAACTCCTAGGAAGGAAAGAGAGAAAGAAGAAAGAAGGAACGGAGGGAAGGAAGGGAGAGAGGGAGAGAGAGAGGCTAAATCCCGAATTCCAAGGGTCTTAATAGATTTCGAAACTGGTTGCCAGGAGACGTGGAGGAACCAGGGTTTGCTATTACTGCTCGCTCTGCTCTGTGTCTGGGGAACACTGGCCAATGGCGATTTGATGCTGCGCATGGTGTAGCATAACTTAGTCGGAAGGGCTGGGGTGACCCCGGGCAAGAACGCCTCTCCCCCTGCAGGCGCTGCCCATTCGCGCCAAGGGTCACGGGCAGGGCAATGCCTTTACGGTGGAGTGAGTATCACAGCCTCTGAGTGGCCTTTGCATCAGAGTTCTCAGCTTCCAGTTTGTCATTCAAGAGCCCTGACAAACTAAGCCCTGTAAGGGAAGAGCCCCCAAACTAGGCAGCTGAACCAGAGAATCCAGTGCTCAAAACATCCCTTACATTTTTCCATTGAGCAGAAATTAGGATGTATTTATTGAGGTATAATTGACATATGACATTATATTAACCTCAGGGATATAACGCAATGATTTGATATTTGTATATACTATGAAATCATCTCCACAACTCTAGTTGACATCATCACCATGTAGTTAGAAAACAAAAATTTTGTGTGATGAGAACTTTAGTATCTGCTCTTCACAACTTTCAAGTATGTCATATAGCGTTACTAGCTGTAGTCACTATGCTGTACAGTACATTGCCATGACTCAATCATTTTATAGAAATTAGGATTTTTTTTTAAGTTTTTCAAATGAAAATAGGCACAAGATTATAGGAAGAACTGCCAAGTAATATAAGTATATGGACTTAACATTATCAGTTTATTCTCTTTCCATCAGACTTACCCTGGCAGCTGAGAGTGTGTGTGAGTATCATGGAGTTCTCCAATCTTATGGCTGGAAAAATTTTCAGTTCAGCTCAGTAGCTCAGTTGTGTCCGACTCTTTGCAACCCCATGAATCGCAGCACGCCAGGCCTCCCTGTCCATCACCAACTCCCGGAGTCCACTCAAACTCATGTCCATCAAGTCCATAATGCCATCCAGCCATCTCATCCTCTGTCGTCCCCTTCTCCTCCTGCCCCCAATCCCTCCCAGCATCAGTCTTTTCCAATGAGTCAACTCTTCGCATAAGGTGGCCAATGTATTGGAGTTTCAGCTTTAGCATCAGCCCTTCCAATGAACACCCAGGACTGATATCCTTTAGAATGGACTGGTTGGATCTCCTTAGAAGTCACCTAACCTGAGACATTTTGCTCTCTACGTGAGGAATCTAGGCCAAATAATATAAATGTCATACTTATATGCCTCTTCACCCCCTGGAAGATAATTTTTAATGGCACTGAATTAGAAATGAATATTTATTACAGCATGTAAAAAAGGGTTGGGAACAAAGCTTAATGCCATTTAAGAGTAACACATTTTATATCAAAAATTTATTTTATATGTTGCTATTTTGAAAACTTGCAGCATAGTAAGAAAGATACTAATAGATTGTAGTCTAATTTTTGCAGCATCATGATCATAAAGATGAATCAAACCATGTAGGTAGGAAAAAAGAAAAAAGGAGTAACTCATGCCTTGGACTCGATTTTTAAACATTATTCTCTTCAGTTCTGTAAAACACTGAAATGGGAGGCAGGAGTGGGAGAGAGAAGCACTTTTTTTAACGTTCAAAAGATTACTAACCTTTTCACTCAATGCATTCTTTCTGACTACAATTCCAAATGAAAACAAAAGAAAGTTACAGGGAAATGCTGCAAAATAAAATTAGCCAAATGAAAAGCAATGTTAGCCCTAAATGTGATATTATAGAAACCAACACACTTTTAATAAGATTTAGATCTCTTGTCATCAATATCTATAAATCTTGTTTTTTAACTTTATTATTAAAATCAAGTGGCAAGTTTTCTATGAAGTATTCAGCTGTTTTTTTCCATCTGTGAAATGAAATCATGTCTCTATGGCATTACTCTGCCAACAGGAAAAACAACATTCTATAGGGAACCTCAACCAGCCATTGTTTGAAATATACATGCCATCAGAACGAAGTTTTCTCCACCAGTTGTCACAGTCTGTACCATCTCCCTCAGAAGCCTGGCTGCAATTTCTAAAGTGACTTTCAAAATGACTCTCCTTTTCCTTGTTAAGCCAGCCCTGAAGTCATATTGAAGAATAATGCTATGAAGCCTGTAGCCCACAAAGAAAGTATCTTATGGGAACAGAATTGTTGAAAACACACTTCCCCCTAGAGGCAGAAAACATGAAAGAATATTACATGTAATTCAAGAAGATTTCTGTAATTCAATGAGTGCTGAGATTTTGTTTTTAACATACAGTTGATTCTTTAGAGGGAGATATGGGAAGAAAATCAATAAATGGCCAAAAAATTAAATTGAAAACTTACCTCTAGGTTTTAGCTTTCCTTAGCAGAGACTTTGTTAATTGATCTCTTCCCTTCTTTTATACAAATCTACAGTTTTTTTTTTCCCAGCACTATAATAATAGCAATTACATACATTTATTTAAATTTAAACTTATGATTTAATTTCATCAGAAAATGCAGTTAAGTGTGGTCTCGAAGGACCCTTTTGAAAATGCAGCTCCAGTAGATTTAGCTCCTTATTGCCAGATTTGTTTCTGTATTACAATGTATTTGTAACTGTCCTCCTCACTTTCCATCAACCGCAATCTCTCTTCATTTCTTTGGAAATTTTCTGAGATAGAATGACATTAGAAACATTTCTGAAAAATGTAGAACTCAAATGTGATTTAGTCTGAATTTCTGGCATGAGGTTTTCTGGGATTGGCAAGCTACATCAAGAATTCTCACCATTGATTTATAGACCAGTTATTTAATATAAATCATGAGATTCACAAAGATAAGTGTATGTGCCTCAACTCCATCCATGCCAATTCTGACTCCATTTAATTGGTTTACATAGTTGTACATGGCGTTATGTCAAAAAGGACTTAAGAAGGCATGTAAAAATATGAAACGGGATTTTAGAGAATTTTCCTCAGGGCAAAGTGCATAGTCGTTGCATCCTACTCTCTTTTTTTTCTTAAGGTTTTACTGACTATTCCAAACTTCAGCAACAATCACTTCTCCCATCTGAGTTCCCACAGCATCCTTTGAGGTCGTGATCACATGTGATTTTATTTCCAGAAATTTTATTTTCATTTACAAGGAGCCAGTCTGGGTGGGGATCCAGTTCTCAGGGCAATATCCTGTGGGAATAAAAGGCATTTAGAAGTCTCACAATGTGTCCCAAGGTTATCTCCTCACCTATCTGCACTTTCGGAGAAGGCAATGGCACCCCACTCCAGTACTCTTGCCTGGAAAATCCCAAGGACAGAGGAGCCCGGTAGGCTGCAGTCCATGGGGTCGCTAAGAGTCAGACATGACTGAGCGACTTCACTTTCACTTTTCACTTTCATGCATTGGAGAAGGCAATGGCAACCCACTCCAGTGTTCTTGCCTGGAGAATCCCAGGGACGGGGCAGCCTAGTGGGCTTCCGTCTATGGGGTCGCACAGAGTTGGATACGACTGCAGCGACTTAGCAGTAGCAGCAGCATCTGCCCTTTAGTTTTCCCTTTCCCTCAGTTTTCCCCTCCTAAAATGGAGATAATAATCTTGTCCTGGTGTTGTAGAAAAGCCAGAAAAATAAAAAAAAGATGTGCAGTGCTTTGTGTAAGTAGGAAATTAATAAATAGCAGCTGTTATTACATTCCCTTCAATGCCTGGTGAAGAGCACTATACCAAGTAAGTGTTTGAACGATGTTCCATAAATTCATCATGGAATGAATGAATGAATGAATTCAAAACCCAAAACCAAGATTACTTATGCATACCTTGTTTGGAATTATCTATTGCCTGATCACAACAGACTTTACTTAACGCTCTGTAATAGTGGCCTCTTTGGAGGAACTCTTTTGGCAGATCACTTTGATGTTAGGTTTCCCTGGTGGCTCAAATGGTAAAGAATCTGCCTGCAATGCAGGACACTCAGGTTCAATTCCTGGATGGGAAAGATCCCTTGGAGAAGGGAGTGGCCACCCACTGCAGTATTCTTTCCTGGAGAATTCCATGGACAGAGGAGCCTGGTAGGCTACAGTCCATGGGGTTGCAAAAAGTCAAATATGACTGAATGACTAACACTTGATGTTGGCCCTAGATTCCCAAACTGAGACATTTCCTGGTAAGCTTGAGACAGCAGCTTGTTCAGTGTTCTGTCCTCTACATAGTAGGGCAAAGAGAACAAGAGCTCATATTTGCTACCCCACGGCTGCCCTTCACACGTTTGTTCTTTTTTTAAATAGAATATTATTTATGTATTTATTGTTGTTTAGTTGCTAAATTATTTATTTTTGGCTGTGCTGGATCTTTTTTAAATTTATTTTTTAACTGAAGGTAAATTGCCTTACAATGTTGTGTTGGTTTCTGCCATACAACAACGTGAATCAGCCACAATTATGTATTATTAAATATAATTATGTTCGCTCCCTCTTGAGCCTGCCTCCCCTCCCCCTACCCTACCCCTCTTGGTCATCACAGAGTGTCAGGCTGGGCTCCCACGCTATACAGCAACTTCCCACCAGCTATCTATTTTACACATGATAGTGTCTGCTGGTCAATGCTACTTTCTCCAGGAAACCCTCCTACATTGTTGGTGGGAATGTAAACTGATACAGCCATCATGGAGAACAGTATGGAGATTCCTTAAAAACTAGGAATCAATCTACAACATTACCCAGCAATCCCACTACTGGCATACACCCTGAGAAAAACATAATTGAAAAAGGCATATGTACCCCAATGTTCATAGCAGCACTATTTATAATAGCCAGGACATGAAAGCAACCTAGATATCCATCGACAGATGAATGGATAAAGAAGATGTGGTACATATACACAATGGAATATTGCCTGCGTGCATGCAAGCTCAATCATTCAGTCGTGTCTGACTCTTTGCGACCCCATGAATTGTAGCCCACCAAGTTCCTCTATCTCAAATGGTAAAGAATTTGCCTGCAATGCAGGAGATCATCTGCAAGGTAGGAGACTCAGATTCGATCCCTGGGTTGGGAAGATCCCCTGGAGAAGAGAGCAGCTACCCACTCCAGTATTCTGGCCTGGAGAATTCCATGGACTGTATAATCCATAGGGTCGGACACGACTGAGCGACTTTCAGTGTGTCAAGGATGGTGGTGTTCTATAGCGTAAACCTATTGCATCAGACATTCACTTGTTTTTGTTCAAAGATATGATCTGACCCAAGTTATATTTAAATCTGTGTGATAGTCAATCATAATAGTCAAATGTGCAATGTTTAAGAGAAACATTATCAGGACAAAAATAGATCAAATTTCACCTTGTGGACATCTTATTACATTTTGTGAAAATCAAAAAATTGTATAAAACTAATTTTCCTGTTATTATTATGCCATGATATTGAACAGTTAATACTCCAAATTAATCAGCACTGAAATGCTGGGCTGGAAGAAGCACAAGCTAGAATCAAGACTGCCGGGAGAAATATCAATAACCTCAGATATGCAGATGATACCACCCTTATGGCAGAAAGTGAAGAGGAACTGAAAAGCTTCTTGATGAAAGTGAAAGAGGAGAATGAAAAAGTTGGCTTAAAGCTCAACATTCAGAAAACAAAGATCATGGCATCTGGTCCCATCACTTCATGGCAAATAGATGGGGAAATAGTGGAAATAGTGTCAGACTTTATTTTGGGGGGCTCCAAAATCACTGCAGATGGTGATTGCAGCCATGAAATTAAAAGACGTTTACTCCTTGGAAGGAAAGTTATGACCAACTTAGATAGCATATTCAAAAGCAGAGACATTACTTTACCAACAAAAGTCCGTTTAGTCAAGGCTATGGTTTTTCCAGTAATCATGTATGGATGTGAGAGCTGGACTGTGAAGAAAGCTGAGCGCCAAAGAATTGATGCTTTTGAACTGTGGTGTTGGAGAAGACTCTTGAGAGTCCCTTGGACTGCAAGGAGCTCCAACCAGTCCATTCTAAAGGAGATCAGTCCTGGGTGTTCTTTGGAAGGAATGATGCTAAAGCTGAAACTCCAGTACTTTGGCCACCTCATGTGAAGAGTTGACTCATTGGAAAAGACTGATGCTGGGAGGGATTGGGGGCAGGAGGAGAAGGGGATGACAGAGGATGAGATGGCTGGATGGCATCACCGACTCGATGGACGTGAGTTTGAGTGAACTCCAGGAGTTGGTGATGGACAGCGAGGCCTGGCGTGCTGCAATTCATGGGGTCGCAAAGAGTCAGACACGACTGAGCAACTGAACTGAACTGAACTGAACTGAATCCACTAGAATGTAAACTCCATGAGAGCTGGGATTATTTTTTTCCTTAATCCTCCATGATGAAGTAAGCACTCGAAATTTCACTTTACCAGTAATAAACCCAAAGAATGCAAGTTTCCTATAAAACAGAATTTAAAAGAGAAATAATAAAGCAGTGAAAGGAAAAATATAATTCAAAGAGAAGTTAGCTCATATTTATATATTCATAGATATAACTTCTAAAATAATTTTTTAAACATTCAGATATCATCATGTTGTACTTATGATTGCACAAGCAATATAAGAAGCCAAAGATCCTAAATACTAACTTCAAGAGATCTTCATACATTGATATACCAGCACCTCATCACTCATACCTAATTTTTATTTCCTTGCTAAGAGAAAAATCAGTATCCTAAAAAATTTTTTTAAATCATTATCTTTTATAATGCTATGAACAGTAATTAAAGATGATGAGGAAAATTTGTATTACCATCATGTGCAATGTTGTGAGATATAGTTTTTTGTTTCTTTCCAGCAAGTACATTCCATGAGGTATTAAATCTTGGATAGCTGATGCATAAGACTAAAATAGAATAGTATGCCATGAGGAAAACATCAGGAAAATTCCTGACATTTGCCCTCTCGTATTTTTGGTGATCAGGTTGTGACATCAGATTTCACCCTGACATTAGTGGAGAAAACTGTTTAATCAAGCTAACATTGTTACTTCAATTTTTGGTAACTCCTCTAACATTAAATGTTCTTCTTTTCTCTTCATCCTTCCTACAAAATTATTCCCTTTTCAGTCTTTCTGTTCTTTTTCCCTTTACTAACTGCCTGGGGAAAATAGTAAGAGTTATTTTAATTTGAACCCTGTTGCTTTTGGAAGTCTGGAGGTAGAATGTGGAAATGACTCTCCTCTTGGGTAATCTCTCATATTTGAGTGTATATAAATGTACAAATTGTCTCAAATTGCGAGTCATTCATGTTCTAGTGAATCACCTTGGGGTTTTTGTTTAACTTCATGTACACATTTTTTAATTAACCATATCCTCCATTCTTGGCACATTCATGATCAATCTGCAAGGTTCTTGTCTTATTTCAAGTTCTCCCTTCATTTCTTCCTTCACATTCCATATATGCCATAGATATAAGTCTGTATTCTTGAAAAAGAGTGTTTCTTGTGCATGCATGTGTTATTCCAGTACAGAAGTTGTATTACGCTATTTCTTATATGTTCGCATAGAGTATCAAGGATAGATCTTAACAAAACTATTAGAAGAAAATTCTACATCATTACCTTTGTTTTACTTAATTTTTAGAACTGCTCATCTCTTTTTTCTAACTTTAGCATGGAATAATAGTCACATATAATCAGACATATTTAAAGTGTGCAATGTGATGAGATGATATACTGTTGTTTTTACCGGGGAGGTGAGCACTGGGGCCTCCCAGTGGCCATGTTGCTGGCCACCTCAGGTTGTCTCTAAAGGGAGGGCGTATACTGAGGCCCTCAGCGTTTTAAAACTTAGTTTTATTACTTTTGAATACTGATGTGTTCTACCACATTTTACTTGTTCATTCTCCTAGGTTTTTTAAAATTAACTTTTATTGGAGTACAGTTGACTTACAATGTTGTGTTAGTTTCAGATGTACAACAGAGTGAATCAGTTATCAGTTCAGTTCGGTCCCTCAGTCGTGTCCAACTCTTTGCAACCCCATGAGCTGCAGGCCTCCCTGTCCAACACCAACTCCTGAAGTCCATCCAAACCCATGTCCATCAAGTGGGTGATGCCATCCAACCCTCTCATCCTCTGTCGTCCCCTTCTCTTCCTGCCCCCAATCCCTCCCAGCATCAGAGTCTTTTCAAATGAGTCAGCTCTTCGCATCAGGTGGCCAAAGTATTGGAGGTTCAGCTTCAACATCAGTCCTTCCAGTGAACACTCAGGATTGATTTCCTTTAGGATGGACTGGTTGGATCTCCTTGCAGTCCGAGGGACCCTCAAGAGTCTTCTCCAACACCACAGTTCAAAAGCATCAATTCTTCGGCGCTCAGCTTTCTTTATAGTCCAACTCTCACATCCATACATGACCACTAGAAAAACCATAGCCTTGACTAGACGGACCTATGTTAGATGGAATCAGTTATACATATACATATAACCACTCTTTTTTAGATTCTTTTCCCGTATAGATCATTACAGAGTATTGAGTAGCGTTCCCTGTGCTGTAGAGTAGGTTCTTATTAGTATCTGTTTTGTGTACAGTAATATTTGTTGTTGTTGTTGTGCAGTCACTCAGTCATGTCCAACTTTTTGCAACCACATGGACTGCAGCACACCAGGCTTCTCTGTCCTTGTCAGTCTCAGTCTCCCAGTTGATCCCTCCCCCTCTTCTCCCTTGGTAACCGTAATTTTGTTTTCTGCATCTGTGACTCTATTTTTGTTTTGTAAATAAGTTCACCTGTACCATTTCTTCTAGGTTCCACATATAGACAATATCATATGCTATTCGTCTTTCTGTCTGACTTACTTCACTCCATGTGACAATCTCTAGGTCCATCCATGTTGCTGCAAATGGCTTATTTCACTCTTTTTGCGGCTGAGTAGTATTCTATTGTGGAGAAGGCAATGGCACCCCGCTTCAGTACTCTTGCCTGGAAAATCCCATGGATGGAGGAGCCTGGTGGGCTGCAGTCCATGGGGTCGCTAAGAGCTGGACACGACTGAGCGACTTCACTTTCACTTTTCACTTTCATGCATTGGAGAAGGAAATGGCAACCCACTCCAGTGTTCTTGCCTGGAGAATCCCAGGGACGGGGGAGCCTGGTGGGCTGCCGTCTATGGGGTCGCACAGAGTCGGACACGACTGAAGCGACTTAGCAGCAGCAGCAGCAGTATTGTATTGTAAAAATGCACCACATCTTCCTTACCTATTCCTGTCAATGGACATTCTTGTTGCTTCTATTTCTTGGCTATTGTAAATAATGATGCAATAAACATTGGGGTGTGTGTATCTTTTTGAATTATGGTTTTCTCTAAGTATATGCCTAGGGGTGGGATTGCTGGGTCATATGCTCTATTTTTAGCTTTTTAAGGACCCTCTATACTTTTAGCATCATGTTTTTAACAATTTACACTCCTATAAACAGTGTAGAGGGGTTCCCTTTTCTCCACACCCTCTCCAGAATTTATTGTTTGTAGATTTTTTTGATGATGGCCATCCTTACCCATGTCAGGTGGAATCTTACTGTAATTTCTATTTGCATTTCTCTAATAATTAACAATACTGAGCATCTTTTCATGAGCTTTTTGTCTAGCTGTATGTATTCTTTAGAGAAATGTCTATTTAGATATTCTGCCCATTTTTTAAGATTTATTTTTGATTGAAGGATAATGGCTTTACAATATTGTATTGGTTTCTGCCATACATCATCATGAATCAGTTACAGACATACATATGTCCTCTCCCTCTTGAACCTCTTTCCCACCTCTCACCCCATCCCACCCCTCTAGGTAGTCACAGAGCACCAGATTTGAGCTCCCTGTGTCATACAGCAAATTCCCACCAGCTATTTACATATGGTAATGTATATGATGGACTGTGAAGAAGGCTGAGCGCTGAAGAATTGATGCTTTTGAAGTGTGGTGTTGGAGAAGACTCTTGAGAGTCCCTTGGACTGCAAGGAGATCCAACCAGTCCATTCTGAAGGAGATCAGCCCTGGGATTTCTTCGGAAGGAATGATGCTAAAGCTAAAACTCCAGTACTTTGGCCACCTCATGCGAAGAGTTGACTCATTGGAAAAGACTCTGATGCTGGGAGGGATTGGGGGCAGGAGGAGAAGGGGACGACAGAGGATGAGATGGCTGGATGGCATCACTGACTCGATGGACGTGAGTCTGAGTGAACTCCGGGAGTTGGTGATGGACAGGGAGGCCTGGTGCGCTGCGATTCATGGGGTCGCAAAGAGTCGGACACGACTGAGCAACTGATCTGATCTGATCTGAATGTATATGTTTCCACGTTACGCTCTCTACTTGTCCCGCCCTCTCCTTCCCGTAATGCGTCCGCAAGTCTGTTCTCTATGTCTGTGTCTCCGTTGCAGCCCTACATATAGTTTCATCACTACCATCTTTCTAGATTTCATATTCTGCCCATTTTTTGATTGGTTTGTTTGTTTTTTGATATTGGCCAAGCTGCATGGCTTGCTGGATCTCAGTTCCCCTACCAGGAATTGAATCTGCCACAGGAGTCACAGACCAGAATCCTAACCACTAGGCGATCAGGGAACTTCCATTCTCCTAGTTTTTGGTACCTGTGTTAGTTCTCTGCCACAAGAAACTGCTCTTTAAAAATCTTTATCTGTGTTCCCTTATGGACTTACATGAGTGTTTCCCTGGAGTATATGCTGTTTCATCAAAGGTATATGTGTTTTTACTCTGGTTACTATGGCCTATTACAGCAGAAGGGCAGCATCGATTTACACTCCCACCAGCTAGCTCTACATGAAGGCTTCCTTCAGGAACTTCTTTACAAAATTTAGTATGCTTCCAGTGGCTGTTTGGTATGCCTTAATTTCCGAAATGGAGGGCCACAATATCCTCAGATCCTTCATAACTTCATAGTCTGTCTTCTAGAGGAAAAGAGAATTTGACCAAAAGTCCTAGACCTGACCTTTAATTGTCTGAATTAAGTCATCTACCTCAAGCCGTCCAAACACTGTGGCCAAAAGAATCACATGTGAGAATTAAATAATTGATTGCCCTGAGTAAAATCTTAGTGTTCTTACCTAGGGTGAAATGGATGCTGAGTGGCCAAAAACAACAAGTGCTCATTGAAGAATATATTCTTAAAACTACAGCCTTGTGGTTAGGGGATATGATCAACCCATAACCCTAATCCCAGCCATAACTTCTCTGAGCAATATCCAATAAGTCTCAGTTTTCTGTTTCTACATAAAAGACCACCTCAAAATGTAATGGCGTAGAACAGCAACCATTTATTTACTCATAATTCTACAAGTGAACTCGGCTGGGTGGTCCTTCTGGGGTTTTTGCATCTACAGTTTCTCACGTGGTTACCATCATCTGGTAGTTTATCTGGGGCTGGAAAATCCAAGAGGGCCTCACTCACGTTAGCTGGGGCTAACCTCTCCAACAAGATTGCCTGGGTTTCTTACACAGAGGTGATCCAAGAACACAAGCTTCAGTACAAGAGCACATAGCAAGTCTCTGACCCAACATTTGCTGATGCCTCATTGGTCAGAGCATGTCCCATAGCCAAGCCCAGAGTCACTCGGGGAAGGAGGTACATAAGGGAAGGAGTACCAGATACGTGATTCATTGCTGTTGCTGTTGTTAGTCACCAAGTTGTGTCTGAGTCTTTGAAACCCAATGGACTATAGCCTGCCAGGCTCCTCTATCCATGGGATTTTCCAGGCAAGAATACTGGAGTGGGTTTTCACTTCCTTCTCCAAGGGATCTTCCCAACCCAAGGATCAAACTTGTGTCCCCTGCATTGCAGGCAGATTCTTTACTGATGAGCCACTAGGGAAGCCATCTATGATTCATTGGTGGCTGTTAAAATAAGAATCTACCAGGGACTTCCTTGGTGGTCCAGAGGTTAAGACTGCATGCTTCCAAAGTAAGGGGCCCATGTTCCATTCCTGGTCAGGGTACTAAGATCCTACATGCGGTTCTACCAAACAAACAAATTTTTAAAAATTTTGAAATTTGCATATGCAAATTTTTGCATATGACTTTTGCATAGTCACAATTCAAATACTATTGAATTGTGCAAGTAAAGAAAGTGAACTGTATGGTATGTAAATTATAACTCAATTAAAAAAATTTTTTTAATCTACCATGCTAGAAGACAGATGTTTCCATGGCATACTACCTTACAATGGTGAGTTTTATTGAGAGTCACCTAGGGAAGAGATACAACTTCCTGGCCAAAACCTGAAACCAAGTAGGACAAGCCCAGAGAAAAAAGTTGGCTCTTCTGGCTTGAGACACCCTGGGAGGCTGAAGGAGCACTGAGGTGATGGGTTCTAAGATGACAGCTCCCCATGCTGGATGACATGACATGACAGCTCCCCATCATGGATATTCCAGAAAGGAGCTCAAGGTACAGACAGAATACAGGCAATGTGGCTTTGGGCTTTTGCCAGCTCTTTAAAGCTGAAAGACATCTATTGAACAGGTTTTCTGAGCCATGGAAGCAATCTATGGCAAACACAGCTGCTGTCCATCCAATGTTCATTCTTCCCTTTGTCCTTAGCACCCCATTTTATTCAAGGAAGCAATCTTCTCTGCTTAAAAACTGTATTGATGAGCCTCCCTTGACACTTAGCATGGCCATGTGAAACAAAGTTTGACTAATCAAATGTAAGTAGAAGTTGTTGGGTTAAAGTTTCAGGAAGGTTGTTTCTAAAGGTAGGGCATAGACTGAAGTCTGTGGTCCTTTCTCTTCTTCCTACCTGGAAAATGTACATGATCGCTGGAGCTCAGCAGTCATATTAGACCATGAAATGAACTTGAGAATGGAACCCTTATGCTCAGGATGGTAGAAAAGAAAAAAATCAGCGTCTGAGTCCCCAGTGATAGACCTGCAGGCTTCTTTTACAGGAGTGAATCAACTCACATTTTTTAGTTTTTGGTCAATACATATGAACCTAATGCAAACTTGTATATCAAAGTAGGTTGAGTAACTTGTATTATGTAAACTGGGATATTTGTATGGCTTTTTAAAACTTGCTTTTATTTTCCTTGTGTTCTTTCCTGTTATACCAAAAAGTTTTTTGAAGATATTCCTCACTGGTGGGTCTATAGACACCCGCTCCCCCTCCAGATTCACTCTTAGTTATTCAGATGGGAAAGATGACCTGGTCTAGAAGCTCCCTCCCAGTCACTCCATTGCTGTTCAGAAGACTCATAAAGTGCCTGTGCTGTCAGGAGCAGAGTTCATGCATAGCCTCCACAAAATAGACTTCGCCTTGTGACTGAGACAGTAAAGAATCTGCCTGCAATGCGGGAAACCCAGGTTCAATCCCTAGGTCTGGAAGATCCCCTGGAGAAGGGAATAGCAACCCACTCCACTATTTTTGCTTGGAAAATCCCAGGGACAGAGGAGCCTGGCAGTCTACAGTCTATGGGGTTGCAAATAATCAGACATGACTGAGCAACTAACACTTTCATTACTTTCACTTTGGCAAAACCGAATTAACTAGTGCTATTGTGAGTACCCAGTTTGACCGCAGCAGGGACCATTCTCTGGGTGAGCCATTCACCTCTCTGAAGGGAGGCTAACTACACTGAACCCCTTCCTCTGGGTAGCAGTGTATTTTCACTGAAATGTACATTTATTCTGTATTTAGATTCGTCTCCTCACAATGCTTTTGCCAGCTCCACTATCTGTGGAATTACTGTCCTGGTATCCCATACACCATCCCTTATGACCAAGGAATTAACTTAACAATGAAAAAAGGTAGGTAATATTCTCATTCCCGTGAGATCTGCAGATTTTATCATATACTCACCACTGATCAGAAGCAGAAGGTTTTCAAGTATGTAGGAATGACCTATTTGAGTTTCAGTCAATACACACTGCTATTGCTCCCAGAGCCAAAGTACATGGATCTAGGAATGAAGAAACAGAAATGGGATTCACCTTTCGTTATTACTCATCAGTCAGTTCAGTCATGTCATGTCTGGCTCTTTGTGACCCCATGGACTGCAGCACACCAGGCTTCCCCGTCCATTACCAATTCCCGGAGCTTGCTCAAACTCATGTGCATCGAGTCAGTGATGTCATCCAACCATCTCACCCTCTGTCGTCCCCTTCTCCTCCTGCCTTCAATCTTTCCCAGCATCAAGATCTTTTTAAATGAGTCAATTCTTCGCATCAGGTGGCCAAAGTATTAGAGTTTCAGCTTCAGCATCAGTCCTTCCAATGAATACTCAGGATTGATTTCCTTTAGGACTGACCAGTTAGATCTCCTTGCAGTTATTCCTAATGACCCACTTTCAAATTTTACGCTCCCATCTCTGTGCCTCTGGGTTCTGCTGGTTTTGAACCTAGGAAGGAATGATTTCACAATTGACAGTGGCTACTCAGGATCTTGATACCAATGGGTAAACAAGCAAAAAATGGGATAAGTCCTAAACTGGTCCTAAATTGGCCAGAAAGATTGATCCTGACTGTCAAGGGGAACTCAGTATGCTGAAACACAGTGTGAGCAGGAGAAATATGAATGGAATCCAAGAGCTCCCAGGAGGGGCCTCCTCCCACATCAATACAAGTGATAAATAGATACAGGAGCATATCTGAGCCAGGAATCAGACTCTGTGAATTAAAGGTTGGGGCCAACTCAGTGAGTGAAGAGCACTAACAAGCTGAGATACTGACTGAAGTCAAGGAGTCCATGGCATGGTGAAGTCCCTAAACCCAATTACAATCTCCTGACTTGGTACAGATACAAGGGACTTAATCTCTACTCATGTTTCCATCCTCTTTCTATCCCATGTATGTTTCTGTATTCTACCTATTTTCTGCTTTTCTTTCTCTCTGTTTGCTCCACTGTCATACTGATGACTTTACAATGTGGTCCATCAGCTGTGGAATATTGAGATGGGAACACCACAGAATTAGAGAAATAATGGACCCTATCAAGAAATCCTGGGACTTCCCTGGGGGGGGGGTCCAGTGGCTAAGCCTCCAAGCTCCCAGTGCATGGAACCAGGTTCCATCCCTGGTTGGAGAACTAGATCCCACATGCCATAACTGAGGGTTCTCACACCACAACAAAGACCCGGTCCAGCCAAATAAATTTTTTTAAAAAAGAAATTCTGATTCAGAATCCTGTTACTATGACCAGTGATGTGATTTGAGTTGTTCTGTGCATTTTTAGGTACATAAGGACTAACTCCCTGTGTTTGGTGATTTTCTTGTTTGGCTGTGAGATATGGGGATATTATTGAGGGTGAAAATTGAGAGGCCAAGGTGCTGGCTGCAATGAATATTCATCAGGCTTTTTCACCCCCTAACAGCCTCCCCAGCCTCCACTCCTCTCAATTTTAAGGTGATATAGGTGGAATTCAGTGCTCTGCCTTCTGCTGTGGAAGTCAGGTCACTTTTCATTTATTACAAAATGTCAGTGCATGCATTTATTTTTCAACATATACTAAAAGTATCATCATTGTTTAGTTTCTAAGTCACGTCTGACCCTTTTGCAACAACATGAACTGCTCTTCTGTCTGTGGGATTTCCCAGGCAAGAATACTGGTGTGGGTTGCCATTTCCTCCCCCAGGGGATCTTCCCAACCCAGGGATCAAACCCATGTCTCCTACATTGTCGGGCAGATTCTTTACCACTGAGCCACCAGGGAAGCCCATCAAAAGAGGTACTGCTAATCACTGCAGATGGTGACTGCAGCCATGAAATTAAAAGACATTTACCCCTTGGAAGGAAAGTTATGACCAACCTAGATAGCATATTCAAAAGCAGAGACATTACTTTGCCAACAAAGGTCCATCTAGTCAAGGCTATGGTTTTTCCAGTGGTCATGTATGGATGTGAGAGTTAGACTGTGAAGAAAGCTAAGTACCAGAGAATTGATGCTTTTGAACTGTGGTGTTGGAGAAGACTGTTGAGAGTTCCATGGGCTCCAAGGAGATCCAACCAGTCCATTCTAAAGGAGATCAATCCTGGGTGTTCTTTGGAAGGAATGATGCTAAAGCTGAAACTCCAGTACTTTGGCAACCTCATGCGAAGAGTTGACTCATTGGAAAAGACCCTGATGCTGGGAGGGATTGGGGGCAGGAGGAGACGGGGATGATAGAGGATGAGATGGCTGGATGGCATTATGGACTCGATGGACATGAGTCTGAGTGAACTCTGGGAGTTGGTGATGGACAGGGAGGCCTGGCGTGCTGCGATTCATGGGGTCTCAAAGAGTCGGACACGACTGAGTGACTAAACTGAACTGAACTGAATAATTAAGAGGAAAGGGCTCTACTCCTGAGGGTTTCTGTTGTAAGACCTAAAAAATGAGCATGGAATAGTCATAGAGTGAATTCCAAGTAAATTACTAACATGTCAGGTTTTTAGAATTCAGCCAGGAATTAAAATAAAATTCCTTTTATTTCACAGACACGAGAGCCTCACAAGTTCAATGCATGCCCAGTGCCACCCAAGGAAGCAAAAACAAGAACTAAGGCATCATGACTCTGTCATTCCTAAGGAGGATACATCTTCTTGTCTCATCATACATTACGTTATTGAGAACCTTGAGCATTTTTGTTCTGAGCCTGAAGTGTGTGGGGGTGTTACTCAGTGATTGTTGAGTATTTGACCTGATTTTCTAAATGTTCTAAATTCTGAATTTTATCAAGTCATTTTTTTTTACAAAATCTCAAAGCTCATTTTTTTTTAGGAAAAGATGGTTTTAATTCGGTTTTGATTCTATTTGATTTATCCTCTCCAAGTGAATCACTTGTTCTTCAAAGTCCTTGTGTTCCCCACTGTCATCGTGAGTAGCCACCCTTCTATTTCTCAACGGGAGTTATTTTTAAGCTGCTAGAGCTACAGAGATCAAATGGAGCCTTTGGTTGACACATCTTTTACACGGCCAGTTACTGGGCTTTGGAGAAAGATTCACATTGTGTAAAATTTGCATTGAGGGAGTCGTATTTTTGTCACAGCTATTAAAGATGAGGAAGCAAAATAACAGATTGTTTTCTTCTTTGAACAAGGAAAAACCATGAAGATCTAGCTCAAGAAAACTAAAAAACAAATTTCAATACCCAAAAGGCATTCTGTATTATGGAAGAAACTTTGCCCACACAGGGCTTGGGCAATCCTAAAACCTCAGAAGCACAACGGACCCTGTCTGGATGTTGCTATAAACTGGGAAAGCGTATTGAGAATAGGCATAGAATTCGAACCCCAGGCAGCTTTTGGATGCTTACAGTTAAGGAGAGAAAGAAGGTGTTCTAAAATGTACCCGGAATTTGTTTCAGTCAGGTGTGGTGAGGTGATAAGGGGCTTCTGAGGTGGCTCCGTGGTAAATAATCTGCCTGCCAATGCAGGAGATGAGATGAGACACGGGTTCAATCCCTGAGTCAGGAAGATCCCCTGGAGAAGGAGATGACAATACCCACTCCAGTATTCTTGCCTGGAGAATCCCATGTACAGAGGAGCCTGGTGGTCTACAGTACATAGGGCTGCAAAGAGTTGCACACTACTGAACATAACTGCCTTTGAAAGTACAGTTCACCGCTTACATTTCCCAAGTAACGGGGTTTGACACAGCCCCCAGCACCACGTGGGGAAGTACCAAGTCAGTCAGTGGGTCAAGAGAGAGGAGAAAAGGAGAAAGTATGAAAGAGCTTTTATTGTCGTTTCTGTGGGAAGGAATGGGTGAGGCAGGGTTGGCAAGTTTGAACAGCATAGAATCGAATCATTTGAATAATTAATTTTGTAACAGGATTCCAGGCTGTAGGAGTGGTCTCCTGTTGTCCAGATCTCAATTTTTAAGGCAGGGAAATTGGTTTGGTGTCTAGTGGCTGGGGACAGGGCCCTTGGATGGATTACTGTACACAGGAAAGTTCCGCTCACAGGTGAGTTGCTTACCATCTCTAAGAAGCAGTTCATCCTGGGGGGGCAAGTCTCTCTCTAGACAGTAAGACCGCTCCAAGATGTCAAAGTATCACAAAATAAAGATATGATTAATACAGAAGGCATCTATTGAGCAAGTCATTCTTAGGCAAAGTTAACCAAAAATAAAATATCATAGTAGAGCTCTTTGATATTCATTGTCATATGGGGAAAAAAAAAAAAAAAAACAAGCAAGACAAAAATCTACAAAGTTTGTGGATTTTACATGGGGTTTTGTCCTGGATATTGATCAGTGCTGCTAGGATATATTACTGAAATAATCCCCTAAATGACCAAAGTATAATTAAGTTCAGGAAGTTTAACATTAGTGTAAGGAAAGACTAGAGATCTCTTAAGAAAATTTGAGATACCAAAGGAATATTTAATGCAAAGATGGACACAATAAAGGGCAAAAATGATATGGACCTAACAGAAGCAGAAGATATTAATTAAGAAGACGTGGCAAGAACACACAGAAGAACTATACAAAAAAAATCTTCACGACCCAGATAATCACAATGGTGTGATCACTCACCTAGAGCCAGATATCCTGGAATGCAAAGTCAAGTGGGCCTTAGGAAGCATCAATACGAACAAAGCTAGTGGAGGTGATGGAATTCCAGTTGAGCTATTTCAGATCCTAAAAGATGATGCTGTGAAAGTGCTGCACTCAATATGCCAGCAAATTTGGAAAACTCAGCAGTGGCCACAGGACTGGAAAAGGTCAGTTTTCATTCCAATCCCAAAGCATGCTCAAACTACCACACAATTGCACTCATCTCACATGCTAGCAAAGTAATTCTCAAAATTCTCCAAGCCAGGCTTCAACAGTACATGAACCGTGAACTCTCAGATGTTCAAGTTGGATTTAGAAAAGGCAGAGGAACCAGAGATCAAATTGCCAACATCTGTTGGATCATCGAAAAAGCAAGAGAGTTCCAGAAAAACATCTACTTCTGCTTTACTGACTATGCCACACCCTTTGAGTGTGTGGATCACAACAAACTGTGGAAAATTCTTCAAGAGATGCAAAAACCAGACCAGCTGACCTGCCTCCTGAGAAATCTGTATGCAGGTCAAGAAGCAACAGTAAGAACTGGACATGGAACAACAGACTGGTTCCAAATAGGGAAAGGAGTACATCAAGGATGTATATTGTCACCCTGCTTATTTAACTTACATGCAGAGTACATCATGAGAAATGCTGGGCTGGATGAAGCAGAAGCTGGAATCAAGATTTCTGGGAGAAATATCAATAACCTCAGATATGCAGATGACACCACCCTTATTGCAGAAAGTGAAGAAGAACTAAAGAGCCTCTTGATGAAAGTGAAAGAGTGAAAAAGTTGGCTTAAAACTCAACATTCAGAAAATGAAGATCATGGCATCTAGTCCCATCACTTCATGGCAAATAGATGGGGAAATAGTGGAAACAGTGGCTGACTTTACTATTTGGGGCTCCAAAGTCACTGCAGATGGTGACTGCAGCCATGAAATTAAAAGATGCATACTCCTTGGAAGGAAAGTTATGACCAACCCAGACAGTATATTAAAAAGCAGAGACATTACTTTGCCAACAAAGGTCCATCTCGTCAAGGCTATGGTTTTTCCAGTAGTCATTTATGGATGTGAGAGTTGGACTATAAAGAAAGCTAAGCACCAAAGAACTAATGCTTTTGAACTGTGGTGTTGGAGAAGATTCTTGAGAGTCCCTTGGAGAGCAAGGAGATCCAACCAATCCATCCTAAAGGAAATCAGTCCTGAATATTCATTGGAAGGACTGATGTTGAAGTTGAAACTCCAATACTTTGGCTACCAGATGGGAAGAGTCAACTCATTAGAAAAGACCCTGATCCTGGGAAAGATTGAAGGCAGGAGGAAAAGGGGATGGCAGAGGATGAGATGGTTGGATGGCATCACCAACTCAATGGATATGAGTCTGAATAAACTCTGGGAGTTGGTGAGGGACAGGGAGGTCTGGCTTGCTGCAGTCCATGGGGTTTCAAAGAGTCAGACACAACTGAGTGACTGAACTGAACTGAACTAAAGGATAGATGGATGCTTTACCTTTCTCTATATCAGTTCAAAATGTATGTCTCTATTTCCTTCCACATCAGTATTTTTTCATTTAAAGGTATATTACTTTTCTGATATCAATTTTCTTTCTTTCCTAAGTTTGGGTTTAATTTAATAGAATAAAAATTGAAATGTGTTTATCAGTAAAACCTATCAGAGTAGCTAGGAATTGAAAACAATCTAAACATATGTAACTAAAAGATTAAGTTAATCATGAGACATCCATACAATGAAAAATGAAACAGACATTTAAAATAATGTTGCTGAAGAACAATGAGTATTTTCAATCTACTTAATGAAAAATGTAAATTGCAAAGTTTTGTGTTCTCTGTGATCTAGTTTTCCAAAGAAAAAGAAAAGTATTTACATGCATTAAAAAAAGTTGGGGAGGGGCTGGGAGGATACTGAGGGTATGCACCATGATAGACTCCAAGTTATATGGGTTGTGAAGTTATAGTTGATTGATTTTCTTCTTTCTCCCATATTTGTATTCTTAAAATTTCTATATGAAGTATGTATTATTTGTATAAAAATGAGGAAATCTTTTCCCAAAGTCATTTTCTCTTACTGCTGGTTCTGTCAGGTCACAAGGCTCCAATGGCTGGGCAGCTGGGGTCACAGCATAGACCCACTGCAGAGACATTTTTTATTCCAGGCCCCATTTAAAGTAGGGGGAAAAAAAAACAGCAAAAGTCTGTCCCTCAGTCATAGCCAACTCTTTGCGACCCCATGGACTATAGCCTACCAGGCTTCTCTGTCCATGGGGATTCTCCAGGAAAAAAATACTGGAGTGGGTTGCCATTTCCTTCTCCAGGGAACCTTCCCGACCCAGTGATCAAACCCGTGTCTCCTTTGCTGCATTGGCAGGTGGATTCTTTACTGCTGAGCCACCAGGAAGAAAGTGAAAGTCACTCAGTCATGTCTGACTCTTTGCAACCCCATGGACTAGACAGTCCTTGGGAATCTCCAGGCCAGAATACTGGAGTGGGTAGCCTTTCCCTTTGCCAGGGGATCTTCCCAACCCAGGGATCGAACCCAGGTCTTCCACATTGCAGGCAGATTGTTTACCAGCTGAGCCAAAAGGGAAGCCCAAGAATACTAGAGTGGGTAGCCTATCCCTTCCCCAGCAGATCTTCCCGACCCAGGAATCAAACCAGGGTCTCCTGCATTGCAGGCAGATTCTTTACCAACTGAGCTATGAGGGAACCCCTAGAGTCACCAGAGAAGCCCTATTCAAAACTGGTGCCCAAATGGGATGTGCCTCCAAAACACACAGAGCCTCACCAAGCTTTATACTTCATTCTTAGTGGTGAGAGAGGCAGGGTGCAGCAACAAATCCCTCACTGTAAAAGAAGTATCCCCAAATACCTGGATCACTGGACTCTAGAAAGGTACTAAGATAGCAAAGTCCTAATCTTTCTTGGGGCTTACTTTTCATGCTTGGGCATGCATGTGTCTTGCCAAGGCATTCAAGGAATTTTTCTACTTCCTGAACATCAAGTCCCATTAGCATAATTCCATCTACCATGGAATATCAAAATAACCATTCTTTCTCCAAACTATACTGTGATAGCAGAAGAACTGATAAATATGGAATGTGATATATATTCCAAACAACTTGGATAATATACCATGCTGCCAAACCAGGGCCAAGTCTAGTCAACATGTGAAATCTGGAATCCTGTTGGAATTTTGTTGTTGTCGTTTAGTCTTTCAGTTGTGTCCAACTCTTTGCGACCCCATGGACTGCAGCACACCAAGCTTCCCTGTCCTTCACCATCGCCCGGAGCTTGCTCAAACTCATGTCCATTGACTCCGTCCAACCATCTCCTCCTCTGTCATCCCCGTCTCCTCCTGCCTTCAATCTTCCCCAGCATCAGGGTCTTTTCCAATGAGTTGACTCTTCCCATCAGGTGGCCAAAGTATTAGAGCTTCAGCTTCAGTACTTCCAATGAATATTCAGGACTGATTCCTTTAGGATGGACTAGTTTGATCTCCTTGCAGTCCAAGGGACTCTCAAGAGTCTTCTCCAACACCACAGTTCCAAAGCATCATTTCTTCGGCGCTCAGTCGTATTTATAGTCCAACTCTCACATCCATACATGACTACTGGAAAAACCATAGCTTTGACTAGATGGACCTTTGTTGGCAAAATAATGTCTCTGGTTTTTAATATGCTATCTAGGTTTGTCATAGCTTTTTTTCCAAAGAGCAAGTGTCTTTTAATTTCATGGCTGAAGTCACCATCTGTGGTGATTTTGGAGCCCAATAAAATAAAGTTTGTCACTGTTTCCATTGTCTCCCCATCTATTTTCCATGAAGTGATGGGACCGGATGCCATACTGTTTGTTTTTTTGAAAGTTGAGTTTTAAGACAGCTTTTTCACTCTCTTCTTTCACTTTCATCAAGAGGCTCTTTAGTTCTTCACTTTCTGCCATAAGGGTGGTGTCATCAGCATATGCCCCAGTGTTAATAAATTCAGGCCAAAAGAGATTTAATTGTTGTCCTGTTTGGTGTAATACCTTCAGAATTCACTCTCACCAGGCTCTCAGGCAGCTCCCCAGACTCTTGTCAAGTCCAATCAGTGACATCTTACATCTGTGTATAAACTCTCTCTTCAAAGACTGGCCTTCATGCCTCTCCATCAGAACTAAAAAAAAAAAAAAGAACTCTTTTAGATTTTAGCTCTTGTTTCAGGTCTAGAGGCAGAGTACTGACCTCCTTTGGGAGACAGCACCAGGTATTTCCATATCAAAGACTTTAAGCAGCAGAAGGTTTGTTCCCTTGGGGGAGAGAGGTAGGGTTTCCTCTGCCAGAAAGGGAGTCAGGGGAATTTATAGGTTCAAAGTCCTCAACCATGCTGATCACTGTAGGATCCTAATGTCTTCGAGCCATGGCTCCTGTCTCACTCCAGTCCCACCAATGCCTTTCAATTCAGTTGTTCAGTCGTGTCGTGCCAGGCTTTCCTGTCCATCACCAACTCCCAGAACTTACTCAAACTCATGTCCATTGAGTAGGTGATGCTACCCAACCATCTCATCTTCTGTTGTCCCCTTCTCCTCCCACCTTCAATCTTTCCCAGCATCAGGGTCTTTTCAAATGAGTCAGTTCTTCGTATCAGGTAGCCCAAGTATTGGAGTTTCAGCTTTAACATCAGTCCTTCCAATGAATATTCAGGACTGGTCTCCTTTAGGATAGATTGGTTGGATCTCCTTGCAGTCCAAGGGACTCTCAAGAGTCTTCTCCAACACCACAGTTCAAAAGCATCAATTCTTTGGTGCTCAGCTTTCTTTATAGTCCAATTCTCACATCCATACATGACTACTGGAAAAATCATAGCTTTAACTAGATGGACTTTTGTTGGCAATGTCTTGTCTCTGGTTTTTTTTTATTTTATTTTTTTTTAATTTTATTTTATTTTTAAACTTTACATAATTGTATTAGTTTTGCCAAATATCAAAATGAATATGCCACAGGTATACATGTGTTCCCCATCCTGAACCCTCCTCCCTCCTCCCTCCCCATACCATCCCTCTTGGTCGTCCCAGTGCACTAGCCCCAAGCATCCAGTATCGTGTATCAAACCTGGACTGGCAACTCGTTTCGTACATGATATTTTACATGTTTCAATGTCATTCTCCCAAATCTTCCCACCCTTTCCCTCTCCCACAGAGTCCATAAGACTGTTCTATACATCAGTGTCTCTTTTGCTGTCTCGTACACTGGGTTATTGTTACCATCTTTCTAAATTCCATATATATGTGTTAGTATACTGTATTTGTGTTTTTCCTTCTGGCTTACTTCACTCTGTATAATAGGCTCCAGTTTCATCCACCTCATTAGAACTGATTCAAATGTATTCTTTTTAATGGCTGAGTAATACTCCATTGTGTATATGTACCACAGCTTTCTTATCCATTCATCTGCTGATGGACATCTAGGTTGCTTCCATGTCCTGGCTATTATAAACAGTCTGCGATGAACATTGGGGTACACGTGTCTCTTTCCCTTCTGGTTTCCTCAGTGTGTATGCCCAGCAGTGGGATTGCTGGATCATAAGGCAGTTCTATTTCCAGTTTTTTAAGGAATCTCCACACTGTTCTCCATAGTGGCTGTACTAGTTTGCATTCCCACCAACAGTGTAAGACAGTTCCCTTTTCTCCACACCCTCTCCAGCATTTATTATTTGTAGACTTTTGGATCGCAGCCATTCTGACTGGTTGTCTCTGGTTTTTAATATGCTATCTAGGATGGTCATAACTTTTCTTTCAAGGAGCAAGCGTCTTTTAATTTCACGGCTGCAGTCACCATCTGCACTATTTTGGAGACCCAAAAAATAAAATGTGTCACTGTTTCCACTGTTTCCCCATCTATTTCCCATGACGTGATGGGACCAGATGCCATGATCCTGGTTTTCCAAATGTTGAGCTTTAAGCCAACTTTTTCACTCTCCTCTTTCACTTTCATCAAGAGGCTCTTTAGTTCTTCACTTTCTGCCATAAGTGTGGTGTCATCGGCATATCTGAAGTTATTGATATTTCTCCCAGCAATCTTGATTCCAGCTTGTGCTTCTTCCAGCCCAGCATTTCTCATGATGTACTCTGCATATAAGTTAAATAAACAGGGTGACAATATACAGCTTTAACATACTCCTTTTCCTATTTGGAACCAGTCTGTTGTTCCATGTCTAGTTCTTACTGTTGCTTCTTGACCTGCATACAGATTTTTAAGGTGGTCTGGTATTCCCATCTCTTGAAGAATTTTCCACAGTTTGTTGTGATCCACACACTCAAAGGCTTTGGCATAGTCAATGAAGCAGGAGTAGATGTTTTTCTGGAACCTTTTGCTTTTTTGATGATCCAGTGGATGTTGGCAATTTGAACTCTGGTTCCTCTGCCTTTTCTAAATCCAGCTTGAACATCTGAGAGTTCACGGTTCATGTACTGTTGAAGCCTGGCTTGGAGAATTTTGAGAATTACTTTGCTAGCATGTGAGATGAGTGCAATTGTGTGGTAGTTTGAGCATGCTTTGGGATTGGAATGAAAACTGACCTTTTCCAGTCCTGTGGCCACTGCTGAGTTTTCCAAATTTGCTGGCATATTGAGTGCAGCACTTTCACAGCATCATCTTTTAGGATCTGAAATAGCTCAACTGGAATTCCATCAGCTCCACTAGCTTTGTTCATAGTGATGCTTCTTAAGGCCCACTTGACTTCACATTCCAGGATGTCTGGTTCTAGGTGAGTGATGACGCCATCGTGGTTATCTGGATAAGGCCTATACCCTAGGCTAAGAGGCCTAGCAAGTGTGAGTATTGCACTGACTCTTTAACACTTCATCCTTCACCCTGCAGTTGGACCAACACTGAGGTTACATTGCCATCTGGTTCCTGATGAGTACCCTTTCTTTTTAAATTAATTTTCTTTGGAGTATAGTTGCTTTACAATGTGGTGTTTGTTTCTCCTGTGCAGCAAAATGAACCAGCCATACATACACAATTTCCCCCTCCCTTTTGGACTTCCTTCTCATTCAGGACACCACAGTGCATTAAGCAGAGGTCCCTGTGCTATACAGCAGGGGTCCCCAGCCTCCAGGATCTAATGCCTAATGATCTGAGTTGGAGCTGATGTAATAGAAACAAAGTGCATAATAAGTGTAATGCAATTCAATCATCCCAAAACCACCCCCTCCTGCTCCAGTCTGTGGAAAAATTGTCTTCCATGAAACTGATCCCTACTGCCAAAAAGGTTGGAGACTGCTGCTATACAATATGTTCTCTATTAGTTATCTATTTTATGCATAGTATCAAGACATAAACATGGAGATCAAATATATGGATACCAAGGGGGAAAAGGGTGGAGAGGAATCCGGAGATTGGGATTGATGGGTAAACCCTGTGAGTATTCTTAAATCTATGTTCAGAGGTTTCCATTTCTCTCGTATCATCTACGGTTGTCAGAAAAAGCCGGTGACTCCACAGTCTTTACAAACATTACTGTCGCCATAACAAGTAAGTCCTATGGCCATTTGATCTCCCCATGCCTTCTCTCCTCCACCTGCACTTTACTTGTGGATACCACTCCGTTGATGATTCAAGTGGTCATGATCCACTCCAGGCTACGAGCTACCCATGGCCCATATCCCCTTGCCTTGTTAAGGAAGCAGTCTCTGTGCTTCTTGAACACATACACAACCCAGTCCCAAAATCTGTTTCAAGGATCTGTTTTCTATGCATAAAGTGAGCAACTATGAATTATCACCAGGTGCTGTCTCTTAGTTCAATAATCCCACATAGAACACCAGAAATAAAACACAGATGGCAAGAGTCCCCTCATTTTAGAGAGGCCAGATCATATTACATCACTTTTCAGTCTGAAATGTCTAATCTGTCATTCCCTGGCTAACATATCTTCTCTCTCCATCCTCACTTGGCTATCACTTAAACATTTCCTTGAGGGTACTTAATTCCTTGCTTTCTCCCTAAATTGAATACCAGTGTGCCACTTCAAACAAAGTCAGTGCTTTTTCCAAGAAGAATATGAGTGGATTTAATTTCTTTGATTATTTTAGCAGCCCCAGCATGTAGCTCAATGATGACTTCATAAAACATATTAAAATTATCATAATCATCGGAATTCCCTGGCTATCTAGCAGTTAAGACTCCGAACTTCTACTGCAGAGGGTGCAGGTTCAATTCCTGGTCAGGGAACTGAGATCGCACATGCTGTACAGCACAGCCAAAACAGATAAATAATAAAATTCTCCTCCAAATTTATCATAATCTTTAGACACTGAATGTTTACTACATGGTTTATATACTTTGTATCATTTAATCCTCACAATACCACAAACTGGGGTCTCCTGCATTACAGGCAGATTCTTTACCAACTGAGCTACCAGGGAAGCCCATATACTATTATTAAGCCCCATTTATCTACAAGGAAACTGAGGCTTAGAGAGTTTAAGTAACATGCTTAAGGTCACACAGCTAGGAAATGAAAAAAACAAGCTCTATTTGATCCTAAGGCCACGAGGCTCCACAGCTTCTTTCAATAGTGTTTATAGAATGAGTAGCCAGATGAGGGGCTTCCCAGGTGGCTCAGTGGTAAAGAATCTGCCTGAAAAGCAAGAGACTCAGGAGATGCAGGTTCAATTCCTGGGTCAGGAAGATCCCCTGTGAAGGAAACAGCAACCCACTCCAGTAATCTTGCTTGGGAAATCCCATGGACAGAGAAGCCTGACCGCTACAGTTCATGGGGTCACAAGTCATACACAACTTGGCAACTAAACCACCAACCAACCATGGTTTTTCCAGTAGTGTGAGAAATGTGAGATGTGAGAGCTGGATCATAAAGAAGACTGAGCACTGAAGAAATTATGCTTTCAAATTGTGGTGCTGGAGAAGACTCTTGAGAGTCCCTTGGAGTGCAAGGAGATCCAACCAGTCAATCCTAAAGGAAATCAGTCCTGAATATTCATTGGAAGGACTGTTGCTGAAGCTGAAGCTCCAATACTTTGGCCACCTGATGGGAAGAGTCGACTCATTGGAAAAGACCCTGATGCTGGGAAAGATTGAAGCAAAATGAGAAAGGGGCAGCAGAGGATGAGATGGTCAGATAGCATCACCAACTCAATGGAGATGTATTTGAGCAAACTTCAGGAGATAGTGGAGGACAGAGGAGCCTGGCATGCTACAGTCCATGAGGCTACAAACAGCCGGACAAGACTCAGCAACTAAACAACAGTAGGAAAACCACAGGGATAGTTAATACATTAGGCTCAAAAGGGACATGTAAGGGAGAGACCACTGGAAATCAGAAGAGAACTGGGTAGAGACCCCCTGAAGAGACCACCTTTAGTTGAGAGACACAGCTAGCCCAAGGTGACCTTGAAGGGAGAGAGCCAGAGGAATAAATATCTGAATAAGTATCAGACACAATTCAGAGACTAAACCACCACCAGCCAGTAAATGCTACCTACAGTGTTTCCACATTATTTTATTGACCCCAAATAAAATTTCCTGGCATTGTCACTAACCCTTTATATCAGACTTCACTCTTATATCTCCATCAATGGTTACTTGTTAACAGACACCAACTCTGGCTAAATTTATCAAAGATAAAGGGATTTGTTGAAAGGTCAGGTTAGTCCACAGAATTTAAGTGGCAGCTGACCAGCAAATCTTGGAAAGGATCAGAATCCAGGCAAAACCAGGGAATAAAGGAGCAGGAAATAACAGACAGCCTCTTAAGACTTCCATTGTCGGGATGAATCAGCTTCAACTATTTTCAGTCCTCATGTCACTCTGCTTCAAGCTTCAAATTCCAGGGAGAGTCTGACTGACGTCATTTGGATCCCCTGTCCTGCCCCAGGCCAGGGGGTGGGGGGTGGAGGAAGGATGGGGCACCGTGATTGGCAGCTCCACCAAGACTGCATTCCAGAAAGGAAAACAGAGGGACAATAACCAAAAGAGGCTTCTCAGGTGCTAGTCTGGCAAATGCAAAGTATCTGCTGCGATGACTTTAACATGTCTGTGATCAGACAGAACGATTTATACACTTGAAAATATTCAAAGAATTGCACAATAGAGGCATTTCCTAAAGAAAGGGTCTAAAGTATTAACAGCACTGCTTCTTCAAAGGACCACTTTTAATAAACAAAATAAATGAAAGGTTATAAACGAAATACTCTCATGGATCATCTAGTGTTGTCTTAAATTACTTTTACTGCAATGTTACTTTGATGTGGGCCAACATAAAACTAGGGGTTAAAAATCCTTGGATTTATGGCACTTATAAAATTATAAAGCCACATCAAAGTTTAACATTCAATTCAAAGAAAATGACAAACCAATACAATTCAAATTACTCACATAAGATTTGACAGGTGCTGTTTTTCTGAAGCTAAGCTGTGACTCGTAACGTGAACGTAGCACTGACCGCTATACTATGGATATTCTGGAGTTCAGCACGGCTGTACCACTGCATGCCTTGTGATGACGCAATTCCCTCTTATTTATCCCTTCAGTCTCCTGGGAAAGCTTGGGACAGCAGGACCAGGTCATTGCTTGGCCTTCGTTTGGTGTGATAATAGCTGTGCTCTTTTCTTATTAGCCCATGATAATTACAGTGGTGTTGCTGGATGTTAATGAATGAAGAACACAAACGAAAACAGAAGCATAGAAATTTTTGGCAGTACTCAGTTATGATCTGGTCACTCAGATGATCCATAATATGCTGATATTAAATTTTTGAGATACCTTAGAAATATAAATGCAACTTTTAAACTATCTAGTGGAGGGACTTCCCTGGTGGTCTGGGGCTAAGACTTGATGCTCCCGATGCTGGGTACCAGGGTTTGATCCCAGCTCAGGGAGCTAGATCCCATAAGCTGCAATAAGCATTTGCACGCTCAGCTAAGATCCTGCATGCCATAATGAAGATTTTAGATCCAAAGTCCCACAACTAAGACCCAGCATAACCAAAAAATATATACATATATATTTAAAAAAAAAAAAAAAACTAATGGAGAATCTGAGACTATGTCCTTGGAACCCCAGAAATCATGACCCTCCCCCGAGTATGAGAAACAGTGGTTTAGGTCAATGGCATCATCCTTGGTATAAATGTGTACCCTCCTAAGATAAACCCTTTGAAGGGTATAACAATGATTTGCTGCTATAAATTGCTAGATATGTGTTTGGTGTAAAATTTCCACTGCATTCTGATAGTTCTTAAGCCCTTGATATCCTGCAAATGTATTTTAAAAAGAAAAATACCTTACAGCCTTCTGATAACCTCTATTAAGTAGGGGAAAGCTCTAATTTCCAAGCTTTTATGCACATAAATATATTCATATTTATTTGTTAAATTGTATGAAAAAGCATGCAAATTGAGTTCACAAGCAGAGGTTAGTATTCAGATCACCCTTCTAGTTATTAATTGCTAATAATTAGCTATTCTCCTGAGTAAATACACATATGGGAAATTTTACTATCTAGTGACTATGAAACACAGTGTTTAATGTTGAAATATTTCTCATCCAGTGAGACTAAATGACATTCTGTTCTATTTTAAAAGATCAACCCAACATAACCAAATTTTACATGCACTGACATTCTAAAAGTTCCTTCAAATTATATGGCTGAGTTACGCTAAGAACTACAGCATCTTTTCAAAAAGGACAGAGTACAGATAGTTATGAAGAAATGCTTTTATATGTGAGATAAGAGTACCCCAAGAATATTGACATTTTGCATTATATTTCTAAAATAAACCCAAAAAACTATATATTAGCATGTTGTGGATTATTTGGTTGACCACCTATGTTATAACAATGAGAAAGCTTTTGATTTTCACCAGTAAAATCAGACTATTTAATTTATGATTTGGAGAAGACAATGGCAACCCACTCCAGTACTCTTACCTGGGAAATCCCATGGACGGAGGAGCCTGGTGGGCTACAGTCCATGGGGTCGTGAAGAGTCCACACGACTGAGCAACTTCACTTTCACTTTTCACTTTGATTCACTGGAGAAGGAAATGGCAACCCACTCCAGTGTTCTTGCCTGGAGAATCCCAGGGATGGGGGAGCCCAATCGGCTTGCCATCTATGGGGTCGCACAGAGTCAGACACAACTGAAGGAACTTAGCAGCAGCAGCGGCAATTTATGATTATGCCTTATTTACAAGTGGATTGGAAACATGAACAGATACTACTGAGAATATTTCAGTGAAGAGTAACTCTCAGATCATCCATATAGGAAAAGGCAATCTTGTGTGCACTGGTTCTAAAGGACAGCATGATTCTGATGACAGATTAACAGAATTCAGTTCAGTTCAGTCGCTCAGTCATGTCCGACTCTTTGCAACCCCATGAATCACAGCACGCCAGGCCTCCCTGTCCATCACCAACTCCCGGAGCTCACCCAGACTCACGTCCATCGAGTCAGTGATGCCATCCAGCCATCTCATCCTCTGTCGTCCCCTTCTCCTCCTGCCCCCAATCCCTCCCAGCATCAGAGTCTTTTCCAATGAGTCAACTCTTCGCATGAGGTGGCCTAAGTACTGGAGTTTCAGCTTTAGCATCATTCCTTCCAAAGAAATCCCAGGGCTGATCTCCTTCAGAATGGACTGGTTGGATCTCCTTGCAGTCCAAGGGACTCTCAAGAGTCTTCTCCAACACCATAGTTCAAAAGCATCAATTCTTCTGTGCTCAGCCTTCTTCACAGTCCAACTCTCACATCCATACATGACCACAGGAAAAACCATAGCCTTGACTAGATGAACCTTTGTTGGCAAAGTAATGTCTCTGCTTTTGAATATGCTATCTAGGTTGGTCATAACTTTCCTTCCAAGGAGTAAGCGTCTTTTAATTTCATGGCTGCAGTCACCATCTGCAGTGATTTTGGAGCCCCAAAAAATAAAGTCTGACACTGTTTCCCCATCTATTTCCCATGAAGTGATGGGACCAGATGCCATATCTTAGTTTTCTGAATGTTGAGCTTTAAGCCAACTTTTTCACTCTCCACTTTCACTTTCATCAAGAGGCTTTTTAGTTCTTCTTCACTTTCTGCCATAAGGGTGGTGTCATCTGCATATCTGAGGTTATTGATATTTCTCCTTGCAATCTTGATTCCAGCTTGTGTTTCTTCCAGTCCAGCGTTTCTCATGATGTACTCTGCATATAAGTTAAATAAGCAGGGTGATAATATACAGCCTTGACGTACTCCTTTTCCTATTTGGAACCAGCCTGTTGTTCCATGTCCAGTTCTAACTGTTGCTTCCTGACCTGCATACAAATTTCTCAAGAGGCAGATCAGGTGGTCTGGTATTCCCATCTCTTTCAGAATTTTCCACAGTTTATTGTGATCCACACAGTCAAAGGCTTTGGCATAGTCAATAAAGCAGAAATAGATGTTTTTCTGGAACTCTCTTGGTTTTTCCATGATCCAGCGGATGTTGGCAATTTGATCTCTGTTTCTTCTGCCTTTTCTAAAACCAGCTTGAACATCAGGAAGTTCACGGTTCACATATTGCTGAAGCCTGGCTTGGAGAATTTTAAGCATTACTTTACTAGCGTGTGAAATGAGTGCAATTGTGCGGTAGTTTGAGCATTCTTTGGCATTGCCTTTCTTTGGGATTGGAATGAAAACTGACCTTTTCCAGTCCTGTGGCCACTGCTGAGTTTTCCAAATTTGCTGGCAGATTGAGTGCAGCACTTTCACAGCATCATCTTTCAGGATTTGAAATAGCTCAATTGGAATTCCATCACCTCCACTAGCTTTGTTCGTAGTGATGCTTAACAGAATTAGCAGTAGTCAAAATGCTAAGTTTGTGAAAAACGTCTACACAGAAACCTCCTCTTAATATTTAGCTTCATTTCACAAAATACAGTTATCATTAATTTCCACAATCAGGTATTTAAAGGATTTACCTTTAATAGGAGTATGTTCAGGGTAATTTTACCCTGACATTGACATTTTATATCTCTGTATGAAAACTCCCTTGATGAATTTGGTCATACTGAAAAAATGTAGGATTGGGCAAGTTTATTTGTACAATTCAAAATGAGTTAAGAAGTAGGTAATAACAAAAAAAATTTTCTAGAGGTTTATATATTATCTCTCACTTTTACAGTAGCTTATGAGTAAAAATTACAGTAACTTATAAAAGAAAATTAGATAATTTTTGAAATATCAGAAAATCTCTGGATGATCCCCGGATTAGTTGTGAGCAACAAATGGAGGAAACATCTTGCTGAAAGTGTCAAGCATTTCCTATCTAGATACGATGTCTTCATCTCCTATCTGGATACGAATCCGCTTATAAGCATCATGTGATGAAGTACAATGGGTGGGCTTTAAGTACAATGGGTGGGCTTTGAAACCAGCTCGGTCTGGGACTGAACACAGGCACTGACATTTATGAACTGTGTGGTGTAAGGCATGTTCTTAACCACTCAACTTGTTTCTTTATCCAGGTAAAAAGGGTGATAAGATTTACCTGTAGGAGTTAGATGACTTGGTTTCCTTTTTGGCTTTCTTATTGGTCTGCAATCTGACACATTATGTGAACTCATCAACCCTACTTATCTTCAAGTGAAAATGAAGGCTTTAGTGGTGCTCAACAGAACATTATTTCCTTCCATCCCAGGGTCATCTAGAAAAGTATGGGGTGATTTTTTTGTTGTTTAGTCGCTCAGTCATGTCTGACTCTCTTGTGACCTCATGGACTGTAGCCTGCCAAGGCCACAAGGCTCTGTCCGTGGGATTTTCCAGGCAACATTACTGAAGTGGGTTGCCATGCCCTCCTCCAGGGGATCTTCCCAACCCGGGGATCTTCCCAACCCAGGGACCAAATCTGTGTCTCTTATATAAGTCTCCTGCATTGGCAGTCGGATTCACCTCTAGCACTACCTGGAATGTGCCAAACCTATGTGATGTATCCTGTTTTTCTTAATATATAGATGATGAAATCTACCCATAGCTCCAAGGATATTTTCCTTCCAATCTAGGTGTTGTGAATTATGTTTGTGTCTGTCTGCTTGTTTATGTGTGTTTCCAAAATCACAGAAAAGGAGTACAACATAAAGATGAGAATCAGACACCACCTGTTCTGAATCCCTCCCCATCTGCCTTCAGGGCACAGAGCCCCGCACACCCCACCACCACACAAGGTTTTTGAAGCTTCCGCTTTTTAGCATCCAGGCCAGACTTACCCAAGGCCTGGGGAAAGAAGGACATTCTTCCCGCTCCTCTTAAGGCTCCCACCTCCTTCCCCAGGACTAACCTCTACTCAGGACAACTGGTGGTCAGACTGCCCATTCCTTTCAGGGGAGACTCCATCCTCTCCCCCTGGGACTGGATGTTGTTCCTTAGCCCCCAAAGACATCAGAACACATTCTAGATCAGTACATTTGCCAAGAGGGTTATTCTCTCTTCAACACCATGTGGAGTCCCTTTGCTCCCAGCAAAGTTCCTTGACCCTGACACAGTCTCTCATGTCTCTTGCCACACAAGGGAAGGGAATGTGTGGCCCGTGTGTGCAGCCAGGCTCGTCAGGGTCTCCACTCAGATACGGTAGCAAGAACACACATCGCTCCAATATCTGGAATATCATGTCCTGGGTCCAGATCTAGAAAGCCCTCCCCTTCCTGGAGGGAAGAAAGTGGGGAGGCAGCCTGGCCCAGTAACAGCCCTTGTGTGTGTGATTCCAAGATGATTTACCCCACAGCCCTCCATCCCAGAGGAGGGTCACTGCTCCACTTTTCATCACTAACAGCTATTCTGACTGGTTCTCCCCAGAGCACGGGGACAACTTAATACATTATCAGAAGACTGAAAATGACAGTTTTTCTAGTTTCAGCTCAAGTGTTGGAACATGTAGGCTAGTATATCAAGCAGGATCAGTTGTTCTAATCTAACAAATACACGCTGACTGCCCATCATGTACTAGGTACAATGCCAAGGCTTAAAAGATAGAAATAGTTACCTAAGGAAAGCTCCAGACTCAGGAATAAACACGTATGGAAATTCAGTCAGGAGTTCCTGGTACACAAATTCTGGCAATAAACCTTGATTGCTATCCAGCTCTTTGGCGAGCCTGAGAATTTTGATTCCAGTAAACCCAAGTCAATCCATGGGCATATTTAGATAAGGAAGAGCAGGGGTGGAAATGGGACTGTTGAGAATAATAAACAAAGGTAAATCACAGGGCATTTCTGCAGGGAGGATGGCAGGAAGATACAGGAAGCTGAGAGAAGCCTATTTCCTTGGGTTTGTGCTCTGGCATCATACAGAAGGAAGGGACTAAGACATACATAAGAGGGCTTGATAGCCGGGGCTGAGCAGAGGCAGGAGTTGCCAGGAAGGCCAACAATGTAGCACGTCTTCAAATCAATGCTACTTTTTAAAATGGCTCAGTGATTATTGGGTGAGGTGAGGGTTAGGGGCTTTTCATTATTCAAAAGTACATATAACTCCTCTTCTTCCTACCCCCCTCCTCCTCTGCTTCCCTTCTCTTTCCTCCCAAGACTTTCAGGTGAGGCAGAACAAGGTGGCTTGTGCACCAGAAGAGGAAAGAGCCTCAATGGCCCAGAGCAGGTGTCAGAGTTCAGCAAGGAGAACACAGCACACACACAGTCCGAGAGGATACAGAGCTCTTGCACAGGGAGCAGAGGGAGGAGGTGCCAGGTGGGGCACTGAGGCAAGGCTGAGAAGGATGTCTGTGTGGAAAGGCAGCCCAGCAAAGGATGTCCGCATGCAGTAAGGAGAGCCTCTGGCAGAGAAGGGATGGTAGCGTGTACAAATACAGTAAGGTTGATCAAAGGAGCAAATAAAGTAAAGATAATGGAGCCTGGTTGTTTGTGCAGAAGAAAGATGCAAATATGGAAAGGAATAAATGAGCTCAGTGGGTGGATTGGAATTGGTGATATGGATGTGAAGTCACAGTTTTCAATAAATAGGTAGATATATCAGTAGATGGGGCTTCCATGGTAGTTCAGCTGGTAAAGAAGACCCGGTTTGATTCCTGGGCCAGAAATATCCACTGTCGAAGGGATAGGCTACCCACTCCAGTATTCTTGGGTTTCCCCAGTAGCTCAGATGGTTAAGAATCTGCCTGTGTTGTGGGAGACCTGGATTCGATCCCTGGGTTGGGAAGATCCCCTGGAGGAGGGCATGGCAACCCACTCCTGTGTTCTTGCCTGGAGAATCTCCATGGACAGAGGAGCCTGGTGGGCTACAAACCATTAGGTCCCAAAGAGTAGAACATGACTGAGTGACTAAGCACAGCACTGCATAGCAATAAATACAGATAGAGGTGTGTGTGTGTGTGTATATATATATATATATATATATATATATGAATAGTATATAAGAAGTGTGTGTGTGTGTAGAGACAGACAGACAGACAGACAGACAGAAAAGCTATCCATTAAAAGGGCCTGGAGCAAAAACACCCCAAGAGAAATGAGCACACCTAGGGTTCTTGGATTCCAAACACCAGCCTCCACTGAAAGAAACCAAGGCTCTTTGAGGAAACAGCAGCTCCAGGCTGGAGCGGGGAAAGTGGACGATAAGCCTGGATCATCTTATGCTAGAAAAAGCAAGAAGTGTTCAAAGAATGAGGGGATGCCCAAAGGACACAAAATCCAGCTTGAATGGGGGCAAAACAAGGCTAATATATCAAGATAAATTACGGTAGTAATAGTTTATTACCCAAACATACATGCCCCTGTTCACACTGATAAAACAATCACTGAATTACAAATTAATAGGTACAGGTATTTACATAGTGTCAGACTCTCTCCCCACAAAATACTTATTAATTACAAAGGGGAAAAGAGAAGTCTCAGTCGTAAAGATTAACCCTGTGCTGCACTTGCAAATTTTCTGAGTGATTGTCCAAAATCATGTGGACGTGTGTATATGTGTGCAGGCTTCCCAGGCGGCGCTGGTGGTAAAGAACCAGCTTGCCAATTCAGGAGACACAAGAGATGCTGGTTTGACCCCTGGGTCAAGAAGATTCCCTGGAGGAGGGGATGGTAACCCATTCCAACATTCTTGCCTGGAGATCCCCATGGACAGAGGAGCCTGGTGGGCTACCGTCCATAGGTTTTTCACACAGAGTTGGACACAACTGAAGCGACTTAGCATGCATACATATATATATGTGTGTATGTTAAATTTATATATTATGTATGTGTGTATTATATTTCTAAAGTACATGTAGAAACACTAAATCAACTCTAATCGAAACAGAGACAATGATCCGAACAAATTCAACAAAGACTTGTCCAGGTTTTATTTCCTTTTGGAATTTTCTAATCCTAGATGATTATTGGGAGGTGTATTAAATAATAACAGAAATTCATCATGCATTCCATTCATAGGAAGTTCTAGGTGCCATGCTTTACTGAGTTTCAGAATTCCTGTTGCCTGGGACTGCTGATGTTCCACTGACTGGATGAGCTTGCACGGGGCATTGCAAAATTATTTAGGAGACATAACTTGGTGCTACTGTACTTCTACTCAAGGGTGCCATCTGTGTGCAGAACCAATTTACCATTGCATCACTGTGTTGTCATGCTGCTTGAACCCTGTATGGATCACTGGCCCAAGTACATGCCTGCCCCACCACCCCTCCCCAGTCTCTGCTGGGGACATCATGGTTGGAACCTCTCTGGGTGAGTGGGAGAAATGACTCAACAGTCCTGACTCTAAGACTATTTGAGTAGACATGCAGAAACAGATGCCAAAAAAAATGCCTCTTATTGTACATGCTATCTCAGCAGACCCAAGCCAATTGCATACTTACTGTTGCAAGTGCAAAGAGGCACTTACAAAATTCTATCAAGCAAGGGGTTGCACGTTTAAATTGTTTGTAGCATATTTACTCTTTTAAGATGTATATAAAACACTAGAGATAATCCCTCTTAGAGCTGCTATGTATGGTTGGGAAGGCTGTGTACTGCAAAAGGGCATGTAGCCAATTGCATTCATGTCCACCCAGAGAAAAAGATGCATCTCAAATTTTGCACAGAGGAGCATTATCTTTACTTCTCCAGAGAGCAACTACAAAATGTATAAGAACGGTTGTATGTTCACTTCTGACTGCACTTTTGGAACTCTCAAAATCTTGTTTTTCAACTCTAAATTCTCCTTCCCCACAAACTGTCAAGAATCTCATCCTTGTAATTTGGGAGAATTGGAGAAATAGTACAGGATACTTGCAGAGTAAAGACTGTACATAGTACCAGGTGACTAGAGAATAGGCAGGAAGACTGGATTAAATTTCTAAGTGACAGTTGCTTTCATATTTACTAGTAGCATTTTGTATAAGATAGAAATGTAGAACTGGTAAGGTTGGATTCTCATCTTAGTATCTGGATAAAGTCATATTCAAAATTGAATATTATCAGGGTGAAGAAATTCTGAATTCAATATAAAAATTTTATCTAGCATATGTCTACATCCAATTCCATGGAGAAAATTAATATCTGTTACATAAGTCCCTGGAGGAAAAATTCTGGAACATTGATCCTGCTAAAGCAAGTCCTTGCAGTAATTACCATACTAGCAAGGGCTTCAGTAAGAATTATTCTAGATAGAGAAACTCCCTTTACCCCCCTTTCCATGTAGAATTTTGTACAAAAGGAAAACAAGAGAATACATTCTCATTAACCACGCTGTTTAGAAAGACAAATAGGAAAATTACTAATTATATAATAATTGAAGAGTTGACATTTGATTACTCAGATCAATGTTTAAACAGGGTAAAGTGTTGAAAAACTGAATCATTCATTGGCTCAGTATGTAGTCTGACTCCATGATGAAACTAGTTCAAATTTCTTTTTAACATTTTATTATAGAAAAAAAAAAAAAAAAAACTGATTCCTTAGAAAAGACCCTGATGCTGGGAAAGAAAGGAGAAGGGGAAGACAGAGGATGTGATGTTTGGATGGTATCACCAACTCGATGGACATGAATTTGAGCAAGCTCCCAGAGTTGGTGATGGACAGGGAAGCCTGGTGTGCTGCAGGCCATGGGGTCGAAAAGAGTCAGACACAACTGAGCAGCTGAATTGAACTGATAGAAAAAAAAAGTTGCTTTCAAAAATAACCCAAATAACTATGTCTTATGCTTAAATTTTTAATTATTGCTCTATTATTAAATATTTTAAAATATACAGAAGAGTATGCTGCTGCTGCTGCTGCTCAGTCACTTCAGTCGTGTCTGACTCTGTGCAACCCCATAGATGGCAGCCCATCAGGCTCCCCCAGTCCCTGGGATTCTCCAGGCAAGAACACTGGAGTGGGTTGCCATTTCCTTCTCCAATGCATGAAAGTGAAAAGTGAAAGTGAAGTTGCTCAGTCGTGTCCAACTCTTAGCAACCCCGTGGACTGCAGCCCACCTGGCTCCTCCATCCACAGGATTTTCCAGGCAAGAGTACTGGAGTGGGGTGCCATTGCCTTCTCCAACAGAGGAGTATAGAGAATAATAAACCCATGGTCCCAACCACTTAGCTATAATAAATATTTCCATTTTTCCATTTTCACTTGGAACCCAGTTCCATTTAGAAGCTGGGGTGCTTCCATACCAAACATAATTTTACACTTGTACGTCCTATGACTTTAAACAATATAATTCTATAACTTGGGTTTTTTTCACTTTACACTATATTTTAAATATTTTTCCATATCAATATGCATACTTCTAAGCCATTCATGCTGATCACTGTAGGGTATAGCAATAATTTATGTGTCCATTCTGCTATTGAAAGAAATTTTAGTTACTTTCAGTTTTTTTTGTTTTTTTTTTTTTACTTTCAGTTTTTCACTGTTACAAACAAGACTTTGGTAAATATTCTCATGCATTTTTCCTGGAGCACAGCCATGAGAGTTTTTCCAGAGAGATTTACCCATCCCAGTTGCTTTTCCATAAAGGTTGCTTAAGTATAGCAATTTATATGGCTGTAACTAGAGACTAGAGGTTGCTGAGAAAGTCTCCCCTTCATGGAGGAAAACACAATGGTCAGGGAAGGTTGGGGTGCTTAGGGCCTCTCCCACATGCAATGGCTCTCACAGAAGCCCCCCAGCTCGGGAAATAGCATGGCCCTTCTACCCACATCCTCCCAAAGAAGGAGACCTCATACGTCCAGGGTGTGCAGCTCTCATCCTGCAAGCACCCAGAAAGGTGCTTCTAAAATCTGGAGCGGACCAATGGAAGCACCGTGACAATGACGGGCACATGACAAAGGCCAGGGCTGTCTGGAGGTTCACAGGTGAATGGCAGCTGTGGGCTCTCACCAGTGCTTCTCCCCACAGAGGTCCACTTCTAATCCTCAAACACTGTCAATGTGTCTGCTCACACAGCAGAACGGATTTTGCAGGTATGATGAAGCGAGAAACGTTGAGAAGAGGTGATTATCATGGATTATAAAGGGCTGGGGTCCAAGGTAATCACAAAGGTCCTTATAAGATGGAGGCAGGAGGTTCAGAGTTAGAGACACTGGAAGACGCTGGGCTGCTGGCTTTGAAGATGCAGGAAGGGGCCAAGAATCAAAGAATGCAGGCAGCCTCTAGATGCTGAAAAGGACAAAGAAAGGGAGCCTCCCTGAGAACCCGCAGGAGGAACACAGTTCAGTTCAGTTCAGTTCAGTTCAGTCGCTCAGTCGTGTCCGACTGTTTGCTACCCCATGAATCGCAGCACACCAGGCCTCCCTGTCCATCACCAACTCCCGGAGTTCACTCAAACTCATGTCCATCAAGTCCATAATGCCATCCAGCCATCTCATCCTCTGTCATCCCCTTCTCCTCCTGTCCCCAATCCCTCCCAGCGTCAGTCTTTTCCAATGAGTCAACGCTTCGTGTGAGGTGGCCAAAATATTGGAGTTTCAGCTTTAGCATCATTCCTTCCAAAGAAATCCCAGGGCTGATCTCCTTTAGAATGGACTGGTTGGATCTCTGTGCAGTCCAAGGGACTTGCAAGAGTCTTCTCCAACACCACAGTTCAAAAGCATCAATTCTTCAGCGCTCAGCTTTCTTCACAGTCCAACTCTCACATCCATACGTGACCACTGGAAAAACCATAGCCTTGACTAGACGGACCTTTGTTGGCAAAGTAATATCTCTGCTTTTGAATATGCTATCTAGGTTGGTCATAACTTTCCTACCAAGGAGTAAACGTCTTTTAATTTCATGGCAACACAGCCCTGCCCAAACCTTGATTTCAGTCCAATGACTTTAACCTGTTCTCATCTCTGACCTCCAGAACCATGAGATAATAAATTCATGTTTGTTTTTTTTCCCCAGGTCTTCTGAGTTTGTGGTAACTGATCACAGCAGCAGTACGAAACGATCAATTGACAAATGTGGACCAAGTCTCACAAACAAGAGGACCCCACTCCCTACCGATCCTGACAACAAAGTGGCTGACACGAAGACTGCCCTGAAGACTGCCAGTCAGAACCGAAGCCACTGGCACCAAGGGCCCCGTGTGTATCACTCTCTGGTATTTGACAGCCCATTCCTGCAAGGGGTCCATGGTGACCTTCAGATGAGTGGGCATAGATGGTCGAAGCAAATCAGAGTGCGGTTTGTGCTGACTCTCCCTTATAGGAACTGGAGGAAAGTCTCTTTGGTATCACTTGGCTCCCTAGTCAGTCCCAGATTTTGAAATCTGAGGCATTGTTCTCTGCCTCCTTTCTACATTTGAGGACTAACCTCAGCCTCCTGGGCTCCAGCCCAAGTGGGCATGTCCAAACCTGGCTTTGGGCAGCCTGTACCTGCTCACCAAGATTAGACCTCTGCATGCTGACTTCTGGCCTGTTTCCTCTGAACATATCTTGTGTTTCATGACAAAGCTGGATCTTGCTGCCCCATTCCCTGGGCTTCTGACCTGGTTTTGTCTGTCCTTCAGCTTGGCCTGTCCCCTGAGACGTGGACCTTGGCCTGAAAGTCACACCTTATTCTAACTCTGTGGCTTTCATACAAAGCACTCTTCCCAGCTAGTTTCTTCCACCTGCTTAGTTTAGCAGCCCCAATCAAAGGAGGATATTTCTCTTCTGAAACCGGAAGAGTAGCTGCAATGAGCTAACAACCTACTCCGGTGCCTGGAAATATGTGGGCCACTATTCATACATCTCCCCTGTGATCTTATAAGACCATGGGTTGTGTCAGAGCTCAGAATGTCAGTGCCTCAGGCCTCTTCTGGAAAACACACCTTCTTTTAGAGAACTGCTCCCATCACCCTATAAGGACCCTGTTGACATAGCGGGTGTGGCTAATTGTAGTTCTCCACTCTCCTGGCCACAGTATTGGCACGTGAGCTGAGCTCATTAGAACACCCCACACTCCTGTCCCCACATTGGCCACCTGACCTCAAGTCAGGGACTAGTCAGAATTCTTCTGCAGAAGGTTTTTTAATAGAACATTAAGGGGGAGGAGCATTTTGTAGGAAGGAGGTGAGAGGGCGATCTCAGAGGTAGGAGCTGGGTCTCTAATCTCATGGGGAGAGCTGAAGAGAATGAAAGAGACTCAAGGGTACACGAGTCACAGAGAAATTAAACTTTAACAGCATTTAAGTCCTTGGAGACACACAATGAACAATGGTTCCAGGTGTGGGCTTGGAGTCAGACTGCCTGGGACGCAACCTCTCCGGACCTGATCTTCACTTTTGTGAAAAGAAGATAATACTTGTCCTTAACTCGTGGGGCTGTGGCGAGGTTGAACAAATTATGAATCTGTTGACTGGTGCCTGGCACATGGTCACTTCACGATAAATACTACTATAAGCTGCTCAAGCCAGCCATGAGGCTACCTGCCTCCACCTGTGCCCTGCCTTTGATTTGGTTCCCCAAGCTATTGGTTTCTAAGCTCATGTCTGGTCTCTATCATTTGCAACCTGAAGAGCACTGAGGAATGTAGTCATTATTTCCCTGAATCCTATGAGATGCTCTAGGAGAAAGATTTTCCATAGTTGCCCCAAATTTGGACAACTCTAGGATATTCATTCGGAGAAGGCAATGGCACCCCACTCCAGTACTCTTGCCTGGAAAATCCCATGGATGGAGGAGCCTGGTAGGCTGCAGTTCATGGGGTCGCTAAGAGTCGGACACGACTGAGCGACTTCACTCTCACTTTTAACTTTTATGCATTGGAGAAGGAAATGGCAACCCACTCCAGTGTTCTTGCCTGGAGAATCCCAGGGACGGGGGAGCCTGGTGAGCTGCCGTCTTGGGGTCGCACAGAGTCGGACACAACTGAAGCGACTTAGCAGCAGCAGCAGCAGGATATTCATTGTGCTTTGTCTATTGCTCTCCCTCTGTGATAGTCTCATTCTATTTTAATATATTAAAGGCTCTGAGTGATACTATAATTAAAGCATCAGTTGAACTTTTTTCAACCCAGCACCTCCCAAACTTATTTAACTTTTGTACCCTTTTTCTATCCTGTGACCTTTTTTCCCTTATTCTACAAAATTAGTGGAATACACTTCTGTGTAAGGAACAGTACATAAAGATGAGAAAACTGAAGAATCTGCTGAGTAGCAGGTTGAACACAAAACTACTTAAGTCTAAAATGTATGTTCTTTCTGCAGTTCTGTGCACATACACACACACACAAGTACCGTTAAATCACGTGGAAGTTATATGTTAGACGTTCTAGTTGTAAGTTGACTTTTCCATTTTAAGTGTTACTTCCCTGGAGAACAGAGTTTTAAGTACTTGCTCTTGCAGATCTGTATATACCATGCAAAATTAAGTAGGATTAAACCCTGTTAAGACAATTTTGAATAAAGATTATATGAGACACGGAATGACCTCTCTTTTGAAAAATGGCAAGAAAAATGGTTTTCGTTTTCTCGTTGGCAGAGCCAATTGTGGAAGAAACAGTCACTCGGGAGATGTTTTCACTACAGTTCACACTCTCAGTACCTTTGTCTTCATTTGTAGAATGGCCAAATTATTACACAAGTACTCATATTTCCCTCTGGGCTGAATCAAGCTTCTGATTATTCAAAGCTGTGTGTCTTGAACTGTAGGTCAAATCTGAGCAATGGTTATTATTATCATTACCATTTTTATTGTTATGGATTCATAGTGTTGGACCCTAAGAATTGCCAGCAGGAACTTTGGGACCAAGGGAGAGACTTGGTTCCCTCTGGAAGCCTTACACTCTAAATTAGACTGAGTTGTATAACGGTTTTAGGCATCTGATATGGGACTTGCCAAATTTCATGGCTTCAGGCACACGGAATGCACATCCCTGTTCCAGGGAGGCTAAATATTTTTCCAAATCAGTAGATAAAACAAACTCCCTGACCTCAACTTGCTGCCTGGCGCCTGGAGTCCTGAGTAGCTGATGAAGAGTCCTGTCTGCTATCAAGTGACGGGACATACTCAGACTGGCTCCTGCCCTCGGGACCTCGTGGTACCTGATCCCGTCTCCATCTTCGGAGCTAACATTTTGGCCACAACTTCAAGATCCAAGTCCAGAGGGCAATGGGCCAGGGTTAGATACCATTAAATGCCATTGAACCAGCCTTGAAGGGCAACTGTGACTTCTTGGGGCATGAGGCAATGTGCTGCCGCTGGGGGCCGGTGAAAGCTGGGGATCGCAGACCCCGGGGAGATCGCTTCTTGAACGTCATATCTGAAGTGGAGAGGTGGCCACACCACTGTCTCGAGTAAATATGATGCACAGGTTTTAGACCTTACAGAAGCCAACCAAGCAGGGAGTAAATCCATCCAAGGGAACCTGAAGCTTCTGACCTGAGACTTGGTGGGGGCGGATTCCGTAACTACTCGACAGTGACATCTGCTGGCTGAGTTAGGCACTGCCACCTCGCAGACAAAACTGAATGAGCTAAGCTCTGAAGACTCAAAGGAATGCTAAATGAAGGGAGTGGGGGAAGTTCCCATGGGTGGTTAGAGAGAGGGAAAGAGGTGTGGGGGCGTGCGGGGAAGGGAGAAAGACAAAGCAGAAGGAAGATGGCGGAGATTTTAAAACATGGCAACCCACTCCAGGATTCTTGCCCGGAGAATCCCCATGGACAGAGGAGCCTGACGGGCTACAGTCTGTGGGGTCGCAAAGAGTAGGACACGACTGAGTGAGTAAACACAGAAAGTGTTACAGACAATAAAAATTCATCTCATAATATCACCAAAGCCTTGGAGTCTTTTCCAGGAGAGATACTGGCCCTGCTAGGCTCTGTACCAGAACCTTTCTGTGTTTATCAGCTCATTCGGGGCTTCCCTGGTGGTTCGGATAGTAAAGAATCTGCCTGCCAATGCAGAAGACACGGGTTCCATCCCTGGGCTGGGAAGATCCCTTAGAGAAGGAAATGGACTCCTATTCCAGTATTCTTGCCTAAGAAATCCCAGGGACAGAGGATCCTGACAGGTTACAGTCCATAGGGTCGCAAAGAGTCAGACACGACTTAGCAGCTAAACAACAACCGCTCATTACTTTGAGGTTTTTCCTCCCAGTCATTTCCATTTGCCCTTCAGATTCCTCTGCCTTTGCATCAGTGTACAAATGCCTGCTTTTCTCCCCACCTTCTCCTCTCCTTACCCCCAGTTCAGTTCAGTTCAGTTGCTCAATCATGTCTGACTCTTTGCGACCCATGGACCCCAGGGAGGCTTAAGTTTTTCTATAGACAAGAGGCAGGCAAAGGACATAGGGGGAGGGGGATTCTGTTCCTAGAAGGCTCCATACAGTTCTGCTCAACTACAACCTCACATCCTACTTCATATCACTGTGGATCAGTTAGTGACTCAGGTCCCAAAGAACACATAACCCCATATCTTTCCAAACTGCTCTAAACCACGTAGCTACTCTTATCACCAAGACCACTAAACTGGCCTCACTTCTAATGTGGGCTCCTTCAGGGCACTGTTCACCCCACTGCAGGTCCTGACAGTTCACCTCTGATGGCTAGGAGGACACCCATTCCCACTCTGCATCCTTTAAGACCTACCTGGTACACTGCTACCCATACAGGTGATTTAGTTGCTAGTTCAGTTCAGTTCAGTCACTCAATCGTGTCTTTGCGACCCCAAGAACCACAGCATGCCAGGCCTCCCTGTCCATCACCAACTCCTGGAGTTCACCCAAACTCATATCCATTGAGTCAGTGATGCCATCCAACCATCTCATCATCTGTCATCCCCTTTTCCTCCTGCCCTCAGTCTTTCCCAGCATCCGGGTCTTTTCCAATGAGTCAGCTCTTTGCATCAGGTGGCCAAAGTATTGGAGTTTCAGCTTCAGCATCAGTCCTTCCAACGAACACCCAGGACTGATCTCCTTTAGGATGGACTGGTTGGATCTCCTTGCTGTCCAAGGGACTCTCAAGAATCTTCTCCAACACCACTGTTCAAAAGCATCAATTCTTTAGCACTCAGCTTTCTTTATAGTCCAACTCTCACATCCATACATGACTACTGGAAAAACCATAGCCTTGACTAGATGGACCTTTGTTGACAAAGTAATGTCTCTCCTTTTTAATATGCTGTCTAGGTTGGTCATAACTTTCCTTCCAAGGAGTAAGCGTCTTTTTAGTCCCTAAGTCATATCCAACTCTTGCGATCCCATGGACTGTAGCCCACCAGGCTCCTCTGTCTGTGGGATTCTCCAGACAAGAATCCTGTAGTGGGTTGCCATTTCCTTCTCCAGGAGATCTTCCTGACCCAGGATCAAACCCAGGTCTCCTGCACTGCAAGCAGATTCCTTACCAACTGAGCTACCAGGAAAGCCCATTCAAGTAGCCCTTGATAAATGTTTACTGTAGGAATGAATGATTGAGAGGCTTGTTTTAATTCTAGGACATCAGGGCATTGAAAAGGTTTTGCTCATAGCTATTGCAAGGCCCAAATACTCAAAACTGAAAACATGGAAATTAAAATTTCTGAAGAAAAACTGAATCTCTCTTCCTGGCCTTTTGTATCATTGTTTGTTTGAAAACAAACAACAACAACCATAAAAACTCCTTTTGGAAATTCATCTCGACTGAGATCACAACACAATGCTCTAAGTTTCTGTAATTTTCTGTTTAAGGAATTCAGTGAGTTTAAGTCCTTCAAAATGCTCAAAGATGACTCCTGTGCACAAGGGTCAGAAGTTGAATCATAAATTGGCATCATCTCCCAGAACTCAGACCAGGGACCTGCTTTGAAGAATCACAGCAGAAGGCTAAAAATTATAGCGTCAATTGACTCAGGAAAATACGTGAAATCCTGGTGGTTTGCTGCTAAAATTCTCCTTTTTCTATCAGTTTTCATTTGGTAGATAAAATGCATGTATGAAAGATAGCCTTTTTTGAACATAGTCACAAAGATTAGATGCACATGATGTCTAGGTATAAATACGCCTTTTCAGCCCCTTCATGTTTGCTGTGGAACTCTGGGGGAGCCTACAGGGATTTTAGGATTTTCGTGTTGTCTGAGACTGTTGAGTAATTATGAAAAATAAACTCTCCAAGCAAGATCTGATTGAATTATTTGGTCTCCTCCTTCTTGGCTCCTGTATTGTGCTCATAGGATGTCTGTCATTTGGAAGGAAGGGTGATGCAAGATGGAGTAAAGTCACGACCATCCAGGACCTCGAGAGGAAGATGGCACGTGAGCCATGTAGTCCACCAAGAGCGCCCAGCACACTTGGGTACTTGTTCTGGAGCACTGGGCAGGTAGCCGTGATTCACCGTGGTGCCACACACATGGAGACCAATGGGTGACGATTCCCAGCAAGGGGTCATCCTCTTCCGAAATCTTGAGGAGCCTCCTACATGGGGATCTATGCCGAGGGGTGGTCACTGCTGGCGGGTAAGTGGGGAATAGGGAAAAATAAATAAAAGGAGTTTAGAATTCTCTCTTGGGATAGAACTTAGAAGCTTTAGGTATCTTTCCTACCCAGGAACCAGGCAGCAAGGCAAGTCACTCCAGTGAAACCATTAACACGGACAATGTGGCCAAAGGATGACGTGCTTCCTGCTGTACTCAGTAACTCTCAGCTCTTTGTCATGTCCTAAGTCTTAGGAAAGCTTCTCTGCAGTGACACGAACTCGGCCGTGCTGTTGGTCTGAGTGGAAGGGTCTTGCTTCCCTGTTAAGGCCAGTTTTGTTAAAGGGGGAACAAGACTCCCCACCCGTACCACTACCCACCCCCACAGGTGGAGTTGGGGGTGCATATGAGAGAGCCCTCATGTGACAGTGGGACTTGGGGGACAAATATCAGGGCTATTGGATCTGACTGTTCCTCCTCTCCAGGAAATTCTGTCCTCACCTTGAATGATAGCTTTTTGTTTATTTTATAAAATCAGGGGCAGGGAGCAATTACTCAAAGACACCACATTTTCCCAGATGAAATGATCTGATATATAAAATGAAAAAAGTTGTTACAGACTGAACTGTGTCCCCCTAAAACTCAAATGGTAGAACCCTAACCCTGCCCCCATGACAGGAAATGCCTAGTCACTCAGTCCTGTCCAACTTTGTTACCCCATGGACTGCAGCCTGCCAGACTCCTTTGTCCATGCAATTTTTCCGGTTAAGAATACTGGAGTGGGTTGCCATTTCCTCATCCAGGGGATCGTCTGGACCCAGGGATCAAAACCGAGTCTCCTGTGTCTCCTGCACATGGGCAGATTCTTTACCGCTGAGTCATCAGGAAAACCCTTGAGGGGAGATAGGACTTTTACGTGAAAGTGAAAGTCATGTCCAACTCTTTGTGACCCCATGGACTGTAGCCTGCCAGGGTCCTCTGTCCATGGAATTCTCCAGGCCAGAATACTAGAGTAGGTAACCATTCCCTTTTCCAGGGGATCTTCCCAACCCAGGGATTGAACCCAGGTCTCTCTCATTGCAGGAGGATTCTTTACCATCTGAGCCACCAGGGAAGCCCTTTAAACAGGTGATTAAAGTCAAATGAGGTCATAAGTCTCATAGGACTGTGTCCATGTTTCCATTTATTCACCTGGTCTGTGGTGTTTTGCCATGGCAGTCCATGCGGACTAATCCAGAAGGCAGGACTGATCCAGAAAGCAAAAACTGATCCAGAAGGCAGAGTAATCCAGAAGGCAGGACTGATCCAGAAGGTTCTAGAACATGTCTTGCCCTTTGCTGAGGTGCCTGTTAAAACTTGGGCTTTCCTCATAGCTCAGTCGGTAAAGAATCTGCCTGCAATGCAGGAGACCTGAGTTCAATTTGTGGGTCAGGAAATCCCCTGGAAAAGGACATGGCAACCCACTCCAGTATTCTTGCTTGGAGAATCCCATGGACAGAGCCTGGCAGTCTGCAGTCCAAGGGGTCACAACAGTAGAACACGACTTAGCGACTAAACCACCACCACCTGTTAAAACTTGACCTCTTTACAGGCTAGTGTAAATTCTCCAAGGACTGACCCCCTGGAGAAAGAAGCATCTAACAAACTTGCTATTGGCTTGAACAAAGACTCCTGGAGGAAAGGCACTCCCTGATTGAAAGACAAGAGCAGTTGTGTGGTTTAGCAGCACTTCCTTTTCCAGAAAACATCCACATTTTGAGGGAGAATCAATTCTTGTATCTGTAAACACCTCGATGGCTTTTTGCAGATTTCTCAGTAAGCTCTGTATTCTTGCCTGCATCCTGGAGGGACTTTCAAATGCTTAGCTTGTTGCCCAGAAAACACTAGCCCTTCGGCTATTATTTGTCAACTTCAGCTGAACTTCAGAAGAAAATATCAATGACTGCATTTCTGAATTCTGAACTTGCTGAGGGCAGGAATGAGAGTGTTGGATTTATTCCCCTGTCCGCCCCCCCCCCCACCCCGCCCCGGGGCACTTAATAGAGGGCATGCATTTGTCTTTCAGTAAGTGTTTGTTTAGACTTGACCTTTAACAAAACAAACACCCAGCCATTTGAAATATCTAGTGAAGACTGCTAGTTAGTTCTTTTCACGTTTGAATGAGCTTTTCTCATGTGTGCCTCAGTTTGACTCAAGTTTCTCAATCTGTTTTTCTGTTTTTCTTTTTAACATTCCTGGCGTTATGTCAATAGAACACTATAAAACAGCAGTCTTAAGACAATCAGCAGAACATCTGAGTCACAACTAAGACCCAACCCAGGAATTTGAAATGCAAATAAACCATTTTTTTCCTGAATTTTCTAAATCAGAAGTACATAGTAAATACAATCCAGTAATACAAATGGTTAAAGAGACTGGAACTTTAACTTAAGCTTTGTTGTTGTTTTTTTACAGTGTTGAATTCATAAAACACTTTCTGCATGATGCTGTTTCCTTTCAATAATTTGAAAGCTATCTCTAACCCTTGTGAGTCAGAAGAACAGACTGAATCAGAAATGCAATAACTTTGATCACATAACAGCACAATGATCATATGTTAAGGTAAGTGATGTCTCTAAACTGTTTTCCCTTCATCCATTGGTGGAGGTTGGTGGTTTAGTCACTAAGTTGTATCCAACTCTTGAGACCCCACAGACGTAGCCCTCCAGGCTTCTCTGTCAAGAATACTGGAGTGGGTTGCCATTCCCTTCTCCAGGGGACCCTCCCAACCCAGAGATGGAACGTGCATCTCCTGCATTCAGGTGGATTCTTTACCACTGAGCCGTCGGGAAGCCCCTTCATCCATTGCTTTTGCTGAAATGCTTGTGTTGTTACTTTGAGACATCTCCCCGTACCATGATTTTGAAGTCATACGATAAGGATTTGTGGGGTCCACACTGGGGCATGGAAACACTTCTGCTCTTCCTTATCTGTGAATGAAATGTTGACACATACGACTCAATGATCCCTGGGGAAAATCATTGCTTCTACTTTAAACTCCTTCACGTTTGGAGGCTGATTCCTATTGTTCTCTGTCAGCCTGTGCACACACTGAAAACCCCTCTTGACTTTTGACCCTTAAAAAAAAAAAGAGCAGCTTGTGTTTTTGTTTTGGGGGTTTGTTTTTCTCTCCTGCCACCATCTCCTTTGTTTAGTCTGCCCATTTCTAGACACTCATGCCGAGTTCTGGCCTCTTCCAGTCCACATTCCTACAATCTCCTCTCTCCACTCAGAAGCTGACCACATGGAAGTTGTTTCAAGTGCAGTGGTTTGGTTCATCTGCAGAATTTGAAAACTAGGGGCTTGTGGGCTCATCTAACATTAAATTTTTAAAATTCAGGGACTTCCCTGGTGGTGCAGTGGTTAAAACTCTGTGTTCCCAATTCAAGGGGCTTGGGGTTCAATCCCTGGTCAGGGAACTAGACCCCACACGCTGTAACTAAGACTCAATACAGACAAATAAATAAATATTAAAATAATAATAATACAAGTAAAAAATAAAATAAAAATTCTTTATCCGTGTCAAAAAAAAAGAAAAGATCTGGCACCCCTGGGCCAACCTCTGGCCAAAGCAGAGTAGCAGCTGCTCTTTAGACCAGGCGTCCACTGCTCAGTCTAACCCAGACCCCACAGATCCCCTAGCATAGCCGGCCCCCAGCTCATTTTGCTTCCCTCTCTGGTTTCTGAAGGCCTTTGAGTCCGAGGCCTCTTATCTGCATCCAGGGTTGCTCTGTGGACCAGGGGAGGACAGTAACACCCACCCACATTCCAGGTCACTAATCCAAACCTGCACAGTCCAGCACGCCAGCCACTGGCCTCACTGAGTGTTTAAAACATGGCTAAGGTGGCACAGACAGATTTTAGTTTAATTTTTTTATAATGGTTTAAAATAATAGCATATTGGTCAGTGCAGGTCTAGACCAAGAGAGATCATAAGATTGAAAGACTTTGTTACTCACACAGGACTGTTGCTCTATTATTAAGCTACTTAACTTCTCCGAGTCTCAATTTTCTCTTCTATGGAAAGGGAAGATATCAGTAACAGCACTGTGGAAGTGAAATGAGCGTCTCCTATAAGCGCACGTACGGTAAACAATGTATAAGAGATCTTTCTTGCTTTTCTCCTTTTGGGAGCCTAGGCAAGCAGTCGGGCAAGCAGCTGATCAAACTAGCTGGTTCTGTGCTGCAACCAGCCATATTCCCTCACACGTTTCCTTTCCACACATGAGAAAATTGAGGCTCTGAGAAGTTAAGCAGCTTGATAAACGCCCCCATGCTCATGAGTGGCAGACATAAGACTGAAATCCAGGTCTCCTGACATCAAATTCGATGGTGATGTCACAGGTGAGGACATTATAAAAAGAGAACACTGCTGCTGCTGCTAAGTCGCTTCAGTCGTGTCCGACTCTGTGCAACTCCATAGACGGCAGTCCACCAGGCTCCCCAGTCCCTGGGATTCTCCAGGCAAGAGTACTGGAGCGGGTTGCCATTTCCTTCTCCTGGGGAATCTTCCCAGCCCAGGGATAGAACCGGCATCTCCTGTGACTCTGGCATTGGCAGGTGGATTCATTACCACTGAGCCACCTTGGAAATCCCTCACCCAGGGCAGAGCTGAATTTAAACCCCCACTGACAGCCCCAACATGCTGCCCTTTCTGGATCTTTCACTCCCCAGACAGACACGTGTAGGGAGAAAATACATGTTTTCTTTACTCAGTTCTCTCCTTCAGCCTTTCAATTTGTTATTTCTTTTCTGTTTGGAATCAACAACTGAGCAGTGATAGCCTAAGTAGACTTCACCTTGTCCTTGACAAATCAAGAGAAGGTGTAAAGGACAAAGCAAGTGGGATGTGACTGAGAAGGGTGGGCAGTGGGAAGGCTGGTGAGGTCTTGGCCGAGGACCTGCTGTTGGCTCCACGCCTCCCGCTGCGTCTCCTCAAACCCAGGTACTTAGAGTGCCTGAGGCCTGAGGGGACCTGTGGTCTGGGTTGACGTCACTGCCCTTACCTTTGGACGGATGGCTCACCCTGGGCCTTGACCAGAAGCTGCAAGAGTGGGTGGGAGCAAGACGGAATTTGGAAGAAATCTGGGTTTGGAATACAATCTTTGAGCACACCCTCTCTCCTCGGCTTCCTGGGAGTAAACGCAAGACTTTGTTACAAATCATAAACGTATGAACAGTGAGAGGGAATTGCTCGTGGTCTTGGCTGTGCTGAGGTGAGTTAAGGGCCATGGGCAGGAGCACGGAAGTGTTGGGGCAGACACAGCCCCATGAATGGAGGACGTAACTCCCTATACAGCCAATAAGGTAGTGATGCTGTAATTAGTAAGGGCGTCTCTAGGGAGAATGCCCAGGAAATTGAGCCAGCCTCCTAGGGAGACTTCCCCCACACAACCCCTGGGGACCCCCAGGTGGATTTTACCTGGAAACTGATGGGTTTCCTCATGTCAAAAGAAGTGTAGATTCCTATTTAGCTCTCAAAAAATAAAACTAGATGACCTCCCTGAACAAGAAACTCCAGCTTGATGTATGGAGAGTTACTTCAACTTCCCCACTTCCAAAAATAGAATTGTTTGTCTCATGAAGTCACAGTGGCCTTCCATTGCTTCAAATGTTTCAGCACAAAGCAGATCTAATGGGCGGGTCAGACAAGGGGTCCCTGGGTTGGGTGTGAGCTTTGGCTGGTTGACCTGTAAGGGTCTTATATAAATTAGAGAATATTGAAGCTAGAAAAGCACATCTTCAAAAGTAATCCTGGGACTTCTCTGGCGGCCCTGTGGTTGAGATGCTGCACCTCCACCGCAGGGGGCACGTGTTCGATCCCTGGTCAGGGAACTAAGATCCCTCATGCAGAGCAACAGAAGGAAAAAAAAAGTAATCCTTTGAGACAGATTGTTCTAAAGCTTCAGTCCACTTTTTTTCTTGACAACTAGACTTCTTTGTCTGTCTTTACTGAGCTAAAAGGCATTTCTCATCCCAGTGCCTGCTCCACAGACACCTCTGGCAACAGAGCTTCAGTTTTCAATGTCTCACAAATCTTAGAGTCAGCAAGTTTCATGGAAATCCTCAGAAAGTAAGTTAGAGTCCACGGCACACCTCTGAGCACATGAACGGGGTGAGGTTTCTTGAGTGTGTGGGGATGTGAGGAGAACCAAGAATAAAAGGATGCTTCTCTTCATGGCACTATCACTGACTGATCAGCTCTGAAGAAAAATCATGAAGAGAAAAGGAAAGAAAGGTGTGGAACTGGTTCTTGCATTCATGTCTAGAGCACAGAGGAATCCAGTCAGGCCTTCAGTAGGACCTAGTTTGTTGCCTGACAGCAAAAAGAGACTAGGTTTCACAAAAGTCTAAAGGTCTAGTTATACAAGGTCTTAGGTAATAGGCTTATCCTCTGAAAATATTAGGTTTACATTTTTGTTTTCAGTTTTGGATAACTATAACCAAAAAATATAGATGATAAATGTTGGTGAGAACGTAGGAAGGTTGGAATCCACATACATTGTTAACGTGCTGCCTGCTGTGCTTAGTCACTCATTCGTGTCGGACTCTTTGCAACCCCATGGTCTGTAGCCCACCAGGCTCCTCCATCCATGGGTTAGGCAAGAATACTGGAGTGGGTTGCCATTTTCTCCTGCAGGGGATCTTCCTGACCCAGGGATCGAATCTGCATCTCTTACAGCTCCTGCATCGGCAGGTGGGTTCTTTACAACTAGTGTCATCCGGGAAGCCCTACGCTGCTACCAAGAACATACAATGTTTCAGCCACTTTGGAAAGCAGTTTGGCATTTCCTCAAAATGTTAAACACACATTGTGTTAACATGCATTTGTGCATGCTAAGTCACTTCAGTCATGTTTAACTCTTCGTGACCCTATGGACTGTAGCGCACCAGGCTCCTCAGTCCAAGGGATTTTCCAGGCAAGAAGGGTGGAGTGGGTTGCCATGCCCTCCTCCAGGGGCTCTTCCCGACCCAGGGACTGAATCAGTGCCTCTTTACGTCTCCTGCATCGGCAGGTGGGTTCATTACCCCTAGCACCACCTGGGAAGCCCTGAGTTAACATATGACCCCACAATTCCACTCCTAGGAGACACCCAAGAGAACTGAAAACATATGTATGCAAAAACCTACAGACAAATGTCCATAACAACATTATTCACAACAGCCAAACAAACCAAATGCCCATCAACTCATAAATGAATAAACCAAAGTGGCATATATCCACACAGTGGAATATTATTTGCAATAAAAAGGAATAAAATACCGATAAATGGTATAACATGAATGAACCTTGAAAACTTTAGAAAAAGCCAGACCCAGAAGTTTGTACTTTGGGGAATTCCATTTATATGATATGTCCAAGATAGGCAAACCCAAAGAGACAACCAACAAACAGGGAAGTGGCAAATGGCTGTGGGGAAAGAAGAGGCATGACTCCTCTTGGGTACAAGATTATCCCTCCATCCAGCACGTCATACCAACTAGAACACTTTTTCTCTCCATTTATCCTGTGACTGGCTTCTCCATGAGGTCTCACCTCACTTGTCATGCATACAAAGTCCTTCTCTGACCAGTGGAACTAACATTGCTTTCTTCTCCAGGTTTCCATCCCTTTATGCAGTTGAATTTTTGCACCTCTTCTCATTTTCCAAAATTCTCCAGTGTATTTGTTCATTAGCTTGCTGTCTGTCTCACCCACTAAAACTTCTCTGTCTGATACAGAGGCCACATTTCAAGAGTTCAGTGGCCACATGTGACCAGCAGCTGTTGCCTGTTGTGCAGAACGCATCGCCCGCACCTCGGGAAGCTCTCTTGGGTAGTGCCGCACTAGTGTAAGCACCCTCAGAGCAGGGTCCTAATTTTCTTGGTCACTGCAAGATGTCTAGCATCTAGAACAGTACCTGGCACACGGTAGACTCAGTAAGGAATAAGCAATGACAATGAACTGAATGAATGAATGAACTGGAAGTGGAAAGGAGATAAGGGAATGCTGAAAACAGCCTGAACAGGACAGAAAATAGGAGTAAGAAAATGAGACATTTGTTCAGATTCTTCTCACCATTCTCTACTTCAATATTTCATGCGGAGACTGTCAACGATGATGGTCTCCATAGAGGACATTTTTTCTTAATTTCTTTCCTACATTTTCCTGTTGCAGAATGTGTCCAGTCTTATAATTTGACACAAAATAGCATACCACTGTGAAATACATAGAATGCAGTGAAGTTTATGGATTTACTATTAATTTCATTATCTCCAATCTATTCAGTGAAGAGTACTACTAACAAGGTAAAAATTTAATTTAAAAAGAAACTTTGATGGGACTTTCCTGGTGGTCCAGCAGTTAAAACTCTGCATTCTCAGTGTAGGGGTTCTGGGTTTGATTCCTGGTCAGAGAACTTGATTCCACCTGCTACAGCTAAGACCCACTGCCACCAAATAAATTTAAAAAAAAAAAAAACAATAAATTTTAAAAGAGCCTTTGACTCTTGAAGAATTTTTAAATAATCCTTTGTTTCATCAAACTTACAATCTAAGAATTGCATTTATTTTATAGCTTTTTTTCTTTTACTAATATTGAATGCAAACTCCAAGAGATGGTGAAGAACAAGGAAGCCGGGCACGCTACAATCCATGGGGTCTCAAAGAGTCAGACACGACTTAGTGACTGAACAACAATAACGAGACTATAAGATAAAAATAAAATACTAAACAAGGTAGGTGACATTCCCTTGTTTTCCCAGTTTGCTGTTGTTTTTTGTTTTCTTTTGGTTTGGTTTGTGTTTTGTTGAGTTTGGGGGGTTTTTTGCAAATTTTTACCCAAGATCTGATTGTAACTTTGCTACCACCTTCTGGCAAAATAATGAATATCTTATTATCCTTAATTAGAATTAATTTCCACAATTTTGTTTATTTGGTATTTTATGTTTATTTTATCCACATCTATCATAGCTAAAACCAAAAGCTGTTAAAAGGGAGGCTTCCCTGGTGGCTCAGTGGTAACTAGGCAATACCACCTTAACCAAGCTGTCAAATTTGGCACCATTTAATGGGACAAATAAACATCATGTACCTCCTGATAAAATGTACCAAGATAGTTACTTCCCTACTTTGGTATCCTTGCCAAAAATGCAGAATTAAATGTATCAGCATACATCAGATAACTCATATTGAGAGATATTCTACAAAATAACCAGCCAGTATATCTCAAAATGTCAAGGTCCAGAATGATTGAGTAGGTGTTTCAAATTAGAGGAGACCCAGGAGGCAAAATGAAAAAATGCAAAAATGTGTGATCCTGGATTGACTCCTGGACCAAAAATAAGAACATGATGGAATGATAACACAATTTGATTAATGTCTGTAAGATTACATAACTGTACTATATCGGTATTAGTTTTCTGATGTTTATAATTATATGGTCATTATATTAGATACTGACGTTTTAAGGGCTTCCCTGGGTCTAGTGGTTGAGAATCAGCCTTCCAAGGCAGGAGACACGGGTTGGATCCCTGGTCCAAGAAGATCCTACATGCCCAGAGCAACTAAGACTTGTGCCATAACTATTGAGCCAGCGCTCTAGAGCCCGGGAGCTGCAACCCACTGAGTTCACGAGCCACAACTACTGAAGCCCAAGTGCTAGAGCCCTTGCTCCCAACAATGAGAAGTCCTTGCGATGAGAAGCCAGAGCACTGAAAGGAAGAGTAACCCCATTTGCCACAACTAGAGAAAGCCTGTAGCAATGAAGACCCATAAATCTTTAAAAACAAAATTAAGGATCTGAGTGGAGTGCTTATAGAAATCTATAGTGTTGCTTCTGTATCTTTTTAAAGTCTGAAATTATTTCAAAAAGAATTTAAAGGTTTTTAAACTACAGATTGAGGTCTGTAGGGCCCTCATTAAGCCTCTGAGTTACTGTCACTTATAGCATTCCTGGTCACTTTCTCCTTATGTCTCAAAGATGACTTCACCCACTCAATATCCTAGTCTTTCTTTTCCCTGACCTATTCATCTAAAGCAAATTTTCTGCCTCTTCTCGGCCATCTCTGAAATCTTGAATTCAAGTACCCAAATTATAGCTTTTTACCCAAAGTCCCAGCCCAAAAATTCTTTGAGTTCACTGAGACATCCAGTCCACTAATAATACCATTTTTCCAGTATCCATCACCTACCCCTCCCCCCCCACATCATATACTACCCTCCTCCTTTACCCAACTTCCAGATCCAACACTTAGATATTCTCTTGCAAACACTCAACTCCCTTGGCCATCTCAGCTTCTGTTCCACTCACCTGCAAGACTCAATACTCCTTAAACTATCTACAGAAACAGCTAACATTGCTGGTGGGGAGTTGGGGTTGGGGGGTGTGGAATCTTACAAACATGCCTACTGGCCCATTTAAAACCACAAATACAAACGGACACTAATTCTCAAGTGGAAACTAACACAACCAGACACCCTCTTTTCAAAGTCTCAGTCCCAGTATTGGAATCAAGATCTTTGGTTATATTTCATTGCTGGCATTCCAATAATCATTGGGAAAGGAAGACAGTCAAAGTGTGACACAGAATGTCTTTGTGATTTATTTCTTTTTCATCCAGATAATTGTATTGTATTGTCATGATGCAAACAGAAAAAAAATTTTTCATCTAGACTTTGTAAAATGAATTCCAATCTTTCACATCTTTTTTTTTTTTAATTATTATTATTTGCAGGCATCACCCAGATCACCCAGTCTTCTTAGAGATTCTTTCTGACATTGCTCCAAGATCATGTCCCAAATTCAGAAAGAACACTTGGAAATGATTTGTGTCTGTCACGTAAGAGATACCTATTTGGTCTCCAGCCTGTTTGGTACCTGGATTTCTGAAGTGGTAAGTGTCTTGCTGTTTGCTAATGAGATGACTGGGAGCTCCTGGACAGCCTCAGGGTGGGGGCTGATTGCCAAGGGAACCAAGCTAGTGATTAGAGAGTTGGAACTTTCAGCTCCACACCTTAATCTCTGGGGAGGAGAGATGATCAAGTTAATCACTATAGGCCAATGATTTAATCAGTTGTGTCTACAGTAATGGGGTCTTCATAAAAAATAAATGAAAATAAACCCTAAGCGAAGGGGTGTGGCGAGCTTCTGGGTTGTTGAACACATGGAGGTGCCAGGAGGCCCTGTTCTCCACCCTGGGCATCTCCTCCATCTGGCTGTTCCTGAGTTGTATCCTTGTACAATGCACTGTAATCTAGTGAGTCAACTGTTATTCTGATTTCTGGAGCTGTTCTAGCAAATTATCAAGCCTCTAGTTTATAGCTGGTCCATCAGAATCACAGGTGACAATCTGGACGTGTCAGCATCTGAAGTGGAGGAGGGAAGTCTTGAGGGCCTGAGCTCTTAAACCTCTAAGATCTGACTCTAATTCCAGGCAGTGTCAAAACTGATTTAAAGGACCCATAGTTGGTGTCTATAAATAACTGGAGAATTGTTTGCTGTAAGGCAGGGATAAAAATTCGTATTACGAGACCAGACGAGTTTTTCCACACCAGTTTTTCCCTAACACCAGTGCCTAACACAAAGCGTGGTACTGGTCCAAAATGAATTAAGTACAGAAACTGAGAGTAGGTGCCCAGAAACACTTTACAGGAACTTGACATTGGTGCAACATCCAAGCTTGGGGTCAGCAGCAAAGGGCGGAGACCACTCAGGTATTTGTCTCCCTCTCAGGGGGAGCTGCCGGAGAAGGCAATGGCACCCCACTCCAGTACTCTTGCCTGGAAAATCCCATGGATGGAGGAGCCTGGTGGGCTGCAGTCCAGGGGGTCGCTAAGAGTCAGACACGACTAAGCGACTTCACTTTCACTTTTTACTTTCATGCATTGGAGAAGGAGATGGCAACCCACTCCAGTGTTCTTGCCTGGAGAATCCCAGGGACGGGGGAGCCTGGTGGGCTTCCGTCTATGGGGTCGCACAGAGTCAGAAACGACTGAAGCGACTTAGCAGCAGCAGCAGCAGCAGCAGGGGGAGCTGCAGGCCTGAGCCAAGCAGGAGTCACAAACAGCAGGACCTGGAGCATATGCAAAAATCTAAAAAATGTAAGCATTTCCTTTTATAACCTGTAGTTTTGACAATGATGTTGATTTTTAATCAGGTTGTTTTTTTCAGTTTATGGTTTTATACTGCCACCTAAATTGGGAAAATAATTTATATTGTTTATTAGCTTGTTTATTTTAAAAGATCTAATAGGAATGTTTACAATCATGATAGTAGATAAATTTTGGCAGTTTGGTTATTTATCAGTCATTTTTTTTTTAGTTTGAAATACTTTGCAACTTTCAGAAGAGTTGCAAGAATAGTACAAAGAATCCCCATAAAACCTTTAACCAATTTTTAATATCTCACTAATTTGCGTCATAATTTTGTGTGTACTTATTAACATAAAATCAGATGTTCTAGTATGCTTATTGATGGAACAAAAAATGTGAATGACATAAAAGCTAATGGTTTAACATCAAGAATATTATCTTTATTATATGATTCTTTATTATATGATAATACAAAAGCTGATCATAAACAACTATTATCATTTGCTGAAGTACAGTGGTTACTGAAATGGGAAGTTTTGCTAAGAATGTTTGAACTCAGGAACAAACTCTTAATTTTAAAAGTTGGTTTCTTAAGTGGAAAAAGAATTTGAAAAGGAATAAATACATGTATATGTATAACTGAATCACCTTGCTGTACACCTGAAACAAATACAACACTGTTAATCAACTGTGCTCCAATATAAAATAAAGAGTTTAAAAACATAAAAATAAAAGTTTGGTTTTGCTTTTTAAAGATATAATTTAAACAGCTATGTTTACTTATTTGCCTGATAGCTTCAGTACTTTAAATGATGTTAATGCTTTCATGCAACTTTTTCAATGGCAAATAAGATCTAATGGTTATAACTTGGAAAAACAAAATTTATAGACTGCAATAACATTTGCCATAACTTAACATTTATCAATGAATACTTTAGATAATGGATGGAATGTTTTTAATTATATTTTCATCAAAAGATGCAAATGTATCTTGATTTCATTTCTTTCATCAATATATAATTTACTTTTAACTATAACAATACAGAGTGAATTGTTAGAATTGACTACTTACGAAGAATTGAAGCTCAGTTATGGAAATATAGCTTCACTTGCTTCACTATACATTAAGGTAAAATGTAGTATCTTGAACCTGTCCCTGTGAACTGACTTCTCTACTATATATGTTATGAAAACAGAACATAGGAACAGTTGATATATACATTAATCCCTGCCAGTAATACTGTCATCAATCCAATTTAGATTAGATAAGTTTTAATAAGTGAGAAACAAGTTCATTTAACACATTAAAAGCCTATTATTTCTACACAGTAAACATTGATACACATTTACATCAAATACTTGGTACAAAACTTAAACAATGATACATATAGTGTTTGTTCAACACTTCATTCAGGCATTTAACATGAGGAACTAGAATCTCACTCTGTTTAGCTCTGTTTACACTCACAGTGAATTGTGTGTATAGTTATTTTCTTTGCCCTATGTTGTTTGTTCTGATTATAAAATGCTGTGTGTTGACTCCTTAAAAAATCGCAACTTGTGTTTTCTGTGTACTTTTATATAACTTTTCTAATAATTTTTCATTGTATTTTGCAAACATATTGGCCACAACCAATTGGAAATGACGAATGTTTCACTACAGATAATTTGTGCAGCATGGCTACGCCTTGGACATTCCCTAGATTACCACTAGATGGTGACCAAGGATCTTCTCCCTGACGGCTTGCATGATCTTTGGAATGGCTCCTCCAATTGAGAAAGAAGGCATTTCATGTGCTAAAGCTTCTCCAGTGTAGTCTGGCAGAATTGTCAGACCTTTCCTATTTGTAAAGCCCATACAGAAGGCAATTCAGTCTCCCTTGTATGGAATGTGCTGCGTGCCAAGTCACTTCAGTTGTGTTCAACACTGTGCAACCCCATGGACTGTAGCTCGCCAGGCTCCTCTATCCATGGGATTCTCCAGGCAAGAATACTGGAGTGGGTTGCCATGCCCTCCTCCAGTCTTCCCAACCCAGGGATCAAACCTGTGTTGGCAGGCAGGTTTTTTACTACTAGGGCCACCATATGTAAGTGTTGAGATTGACTGATACAAATGAAGATATGGATGTTCATATTAATATGTTTTGCCAATTGTTGATAGGCTTCCCGCATGCACAGAAGCTTAACCATAGACCAAAACAATTGAAACAATTGCCATCACATCTGCCCATGACACTTACTGCCACTCGCTCAGGAACCACTCACAGAAAGTTCCTGTATTTAAAAATAAGCTGTAGGAGTTCCCTGGTGGCCTGCTGGTTAGGATTCTGGACTGTCACTAACTGCCATGGCCCAGGTTCAATCCGTGCTTGGGGAATGGAGATCCTGCAAGCCATGTGGTATGGCCAAAATAAATAAATTAAATAATAAAAATAAACTTGATGCTATTACAAAAGCACAAATAAAATATGCCAAAGCTTCCCATTTATGAGAACCCAACCCTGATGAGCCTCCATAATCTACAACCAGAGCAATTCATTCCTTCAGCCACTGGAAGAGTGATAAAGACCTGCTTATCACCATTTTCATAAACTGCCAAGGCCTTTAGCTTTCAGCACATTCCTCCCCTGTAAAAAGACCTGTACCAATGGGGCAGAGGAGGCTTCCCTGGTGGCTCAGCGGTAAAGAATCTGCCTGCAATGCAGGAGAGCTGGGTTGAATCCCTGGGTCACGAATCCCCTGAAGAAAGAAATGGCAACTCACTGCAGTATTCTTGCCTGGGAAATCCCATGGACAGAGGAGCCTGGTGAGCTACAATCCATGGGGTCGCAAAGAGTCGGACAAGACTCAGCGACTAAACAACAATCATGGGGCAGACAAGAAGAATGAAAACCTGTCTGTGGCCAAAAGTTTTATCATCCCCTGTAATAAATTATTCAGGCTTCCAGGTCAGCCACTTGTGGCTGGACTCCTGATGTCCAGCTTGGTTTTCCTGCCTTGGGGACTTACGCTGTCCACTCTTCAAGGTGGCCAACATCTTCTATCACCTTTCGAGTGAACAGGAGCTTCCTCATCACCTTATCTAATTCTGACCTCATCTGTTTAAGCCATCTGGCAACCAGCTTTGGGAGTTGAACATGCTGGAAACCTCTGTCAAGGGCAGTGTGTGGCAGACTGGCGGCCCCTGGTAATTACCCCTGCACAGCAGAAGGCAGTCACCCACTGATGGCAGTAGTCACGTTCCCCTGACAGCCATGAGCCTCTTTGGTACTGAGATGGGACAAAGAGAATATGTAGCCGTGTACTAGAGAGGAGGTTTGCCTGATTAAATTAAGGGGCCCAAACTTTGAAAAACTCTTCCTTCTTGGATTGATGATTCCTAGTTGATGATTTTAGGAAATGTTTACTTTATTAAAGGTTTTTAAAATTAAATACCATTTATTTATTTGGCTGTGTTGGGTCTTCATTGCTGGGCAGGCTTTTCTCTAGTTGCGGTGCACGGGCTTCTCTTATTGGGGAGCACAGGCTCTAGGGCGTTCAGGCTTCAGTAGCTGCGGTACCCAGGCTCCAGAGCTCAGACTCAGTAGCTGCGGTACATGGGCTTAGTTGTTCGGTCACACGTGGGACTCTCCGAGACCAAGGATCGAACCTGTGCCTCCTGAACTGGCAGGTGGATTCCTATCTACTGTGCCACCAGGGATACCCAGGAAATGTTTACTTGTGGCCATTGATATGATTGTTTTTAGAAGCCACATAGTGCAAGAGGAACAAACACTCTAAGTGAATCAAGTCTTTTGCAAGGTCAAAGACCAAGGTTTAAAGACATATTTCCTTTGATTCTAATCTAGAGGTCTGGGCAACAGAGACTCTTCATCCCCAAAACAGTTCTCTCTGTTAACTGTATTTGCCAATTACCAGTCAGTTTCCCATTAGATTATTCACGAAAGTGTGGGTAAAGATCAGGAAAACCAGAGGGTAACCATGCTCTAACCCTGGGCTACTAATAATAGAGGAGCTGTCACATCCCACCACCAAAAGGTGAAGGACAAGAGCAGTTACGGGAAACCCAACAGAAGAAACTCACAGGCAAGCAGCAGTGATGAGAAACACTGCCAGCCCGATGTGACCCCAACTCCACCTCACTTTCCTTCCATCAGGGGCCAAATCCAACCAGAAACAAGAGAGCACAGCCTACTGATATAATCTATCAATATCAGCCTCCCAGGACAGAGAACAAGGTGCAATGGGTCTGGAGAGATAGAACATATTGTTATGTACATATATGTATACAAGTATATGTGTGTGCATCTGTGTCTCAGTCTGTGTGTGTGTGTACATATGCACTCCGGAAGACAGGTAGGTGGGTAGGCAGAGATAGATACATAGACAGGGATGAGACAGAGACAGAGCTAGAGCTACCACCCAAGACTTTTTGCCTTCAGCATCCTTTCTGGTCCTTCACCTAATGGAAAGATCGAGCCCCTGTCACAGAGGAGGCGTGAAGTTCTATCAGCTACCATGTCAGTACTAGTTGCTATCCATTTTCTTATATTCCCATCTAGAGAAAGGGGAGGGAGACAAGAATTTACACAAAACAGTTATGATACTCCTGACATCAAAAGGCCTCTGTTGGTCGCTGTAGCTGCCTTTTCCCATGGCCCATTCTATGTGCCCCTTAACCTTTCCCAGCATCTTGGCTGGATCAGGATTACTTACCAGATGGCAAGTCCAAACTCTTCATTGCTACAGTGTTTGAGTCCTTTTCTCTAAAGGTCATTGCAGTTTTTCACTCACCAGGACAACTGATCAAGGGAGTATAAAATATCAATAAATGCCCAAGACAATTCATCAAGGGAGTATAGTAAATGATCAATAAATCCCCTGGTTTCCAAACATAGTTCTCCACAACCATCAATCAATTCAATCTTACAAAACCTCCCTTCTCTGCCTCTGATTGGTCAGTGGCATGAGAAGCCCAAGAGGGCAACTCCACTGCCAATACATGGGAACCATTCTTCCCTTCCACACTAGGTCCCCAAAACTTACATGCTTTTCAAAGACTGCATAGAAAAGATGAGGGAAGAAGGTATTCTAATTAAAATGGAGAGGCCTGACAATCCCCACCTTAACTAACCTAGCGACCAGAGTAAAACAACCTGGCCTGAGGTGCCTTCCAGTGTGAGACATGAAGTGCAAATCCTCACCCATGTATCAGCAGTGTTCCTCACCATGTATCAATAGTAGTGTTCCTCACCATGTATCAATAGTAGTGTTCCTCACCATGTATCAGCAGTGTTCCTCACCATGTATCAATAGTAGTGTTCCTCACCATGTATCAGCAGTGTTCCTCACCATGTATCAATAGTAGTGTTCCTCACCATGTATCAATAGTAGTGTTCCTCACCATGTACCAGCAGTGTTCCTCACCATGTATCAGCAGTGTTCCTCACCATGTATCAGCAGTGTTCCTCACCATGTATCAGCAGTGTTCCTCACCCATGTATCAATAGTATCCCTCATTCATTTATCAGTAGCATTCATCACCCATGTATCAATAGCATCTCACCCATGTATCAGTAGTGTTCCTCATCCATGTATTAATAGTATTCCTGCAAAAGACATTTCACCTGAATTGAGCCATGAGGAAACAGACAAATCCAGAATGTGGGATATCCTACAAGACACTTGGCTTGGACTCTCTTAAAAAAAAAAATCAGTGTTATTGAAAACATAAATAGTAGGTAATTATTCTATATTAAAAAGACTAATAACCAAATGAGTGCCATGAACCTTGACTAGATACCGCATCAGGTATCTAATTGTTAGGGGAACAATTGGGGATATTTAAACTGATTTTTAGGTAAAATTACCGAATTTTTCTAAGTTGTGAGAATAGTGGGATTTGGTAGAACAAAGTCTTTATTCTTGCGAAAGAAGCTGAAGTTCAACGGCTCTCTTCAGGAAGAGCATAAGCACAACTGTCTGGACCATGAACTTATCTACTGTTTCTTTCCATGGAGCCCCGCTTTTATTTGCAAGAACAGCTGACAAATTATGATTACTCTGACTTGTAGAGTTAGCAGACATTTCTCAAAAATGAACAAACTGAACCCAACACTTCAAGGAAAACAACAGATAGCATTTGTTGCCAATGGTGTAACTCAAACTTTTAAGCAAAAACTACAGTGCAACTGACCTTTAAGAAACTACCACCTGTCAAGTTTTGTGGTTGTTATCAAAGTGAAAGTTGCGCAGTCGGTCCGACTCTTTGCAACCCCATGGACTATACAGTCCAAGGAATTCTCCAGGCCAGAATACTGGAGTGGGTAGCCTTTCCCTTCTTCCCAACCCAGGGATCTAACATAGGTCTCCCAAGTTGCAGGCAGATTCTTTACCAGCTGAGCCACAAGGGAAGTCCAGTTGTTATCAAACAGTATCCATAATTATCGAAAACTCTATTAAAATACTGCTCCCTTTTGCAACTACACATTTCTGGGAGGCTGAGTTTTTTTTCACATACTTTGACCCAAACAACATACCACGAATAGTTCAGCCAAAGAGAGAGAATGTTCAGTGAAAGAAGCGAATAGGTGAAGGATATAATGGTGTTTGTTCCTTTTACTATTTGTTCAACTTTTCTGTAGGTTAGAAAAGTTGCAAAATACAATGTGTGGAGGGAGAAATTCAAGTCCAAGTTCACGGGGATGGAACACAAACATTCTTAAGTGGTCACTAAATAGAGAGGCCACTCGCAGCTACTCTCCCAAACGCTCTCTAGGCTCCTCCAGTAGACTGGAGAAATCATCAGATATGTTCCTCTGTTTCTATAGGGTTTCTCCAGGAGAAGCCCTGGAATTCTAGCAGAAATGTTAGGATCTAATGCTGGTTATAGAACTGGAGGCAGCAGCAGATGGTGTGGCCTGCTTCTGCAGGCAACAGAGGTCCAGGGAAATCTGGGGCCCAAATGGCATCTCCTTTCCCAACCAGTGCCCTTCACAGGTTCATAGGACTGGGCATTAATCGGTGCTACAACTCTGCAGTCCTTACAACCATCCTGGGCTTATCCCAGAACCACTGTGACCACAGATGACGGACCCTTTCAAAGCTGCCATTGAGGCTCTCTAGCTCCTCATGTGTCTTAACGTTTGTATTCACAGCTTTTACTTTTTCTTTCCTGGAGACCTGGGTTGGAGACCTGGGTTCAATCCCTGGGTTGGGAAGATCCCCTGAAGGAGGGCATGGCAACCCACTCCAGTAGTCTTGCCTGGAGAATCCCCATGGACAGAGGAGCCTGGCGGGCTACCGTCCATGGGGCTGCAAAGAGTCGGACATGACTGAGTGACTAAGCGCAGCACAGGTGCTTTCCCGAGAGTGTCAAAAGGGAGGTGTTTGCAAAATCTTTAGTTAGAGCTAGCCATATTCATTCAGGAGCCACAGCCATTTGGTCTACAAAGTCTTGCTCTCTGACTAGAAGCTTCCATGCTACCACACTGTTAAGTTTGAGTGGCTGTAGCCTCACCACATACCACAGTTAACTCTTGTCCCATTGCCCCAACCCGTCCTCTCCACATCTCAGATACAATTCTGAGTATCAGTTTCCTGGGGTCATTTCTGGAGCCTATTACTGTAGCAGTCACAGTGCCAACAGGAAAGCAGGTGGTACGCTCAAATCACAACTTGAGCAGAGTTTGAGACTATTTACAAACATGAGTAGACTACAGGAAAAAGCAGAAGCAGCAAAAGACTTTATTTCCTTGGGCTCCAAGATCACTGTAGACAGGGACCATAGCCATGAAATTAAGACACTTGCTCCCTGCAAGTAAAGCTATAACAAACCTAGACAGCGTATTAAAAAAGCAGAGATACAACTTTGCCAACAAATCCATATAGTCAAAGCTATGTTTTTTCAGGCCCTCCCAGGGGCTTTCCTGATAGCTCAGTTGGTAAAGAATCTGCCTGCATTGCAGGCGACCTGGGTTCGATCCCTGGGTTGGGAAAGATCCCCTGGAGAAGGGAAAGGCTACCCACTCCAGTATTCTGGCCTGGAGAATTCCATGGACTGGATGCTACATGGGATCAGAAAAAGTCGGACACGACTGAGCAACTTTCACTTTCACTCCCAGGTGGTACAGTGGGAAAGAATCCACCTGCCAAATAGGAGACTCAGGAGACGCAGGTTCGATCCCTGGGTCAGGAAGACCCCTGGAGAAGGAAATGACAACCCACTCTGTGGTCTTTTTGCTTGGAAAATCCCATGGATAGAGGAGCCTGGCATGCTACAGTTCATGGGGTCACAAAAAGTCAGACACGACTTTGTGACTAAACCACCAACCCACGATTTTTCTAGTAGTCATGCACAAATGTGAGAGCTGGATCATAAACAAGACTGAGCACTGAAGAATTGAAGCTTTTGAATTGTAGTGCTGGAAAAGACTCTTTAGTCCCTTGGACTGCAAGGAGATTAAATCAGTCAATCCTGAAGGAAATCAACCCTGAAAGATTCATTGGACGGGCTGATGCTGAAGCTCCAATACCTTGGTCACCTAATGCAAAGAGTTGACTCACTGGAAAAGACCCTGATGCTGGGAAAGATTGAAGGCAAAAGGATAAGGGGGCAGCAGAGAATGAGATGGTCAGATGGCATCACCAACTCAATGGAAATGAATTTGAGCAAACCCTGGGAAGTAGTGGAGGACAGAGGAGCCTGGAGGGCTACAGTCCATGAGGCTGCAATTTCCTGGTGGGGTTCTGCACTGGCCAAAGTCAGCCAGGAGCCAGAAAGCAGGGGAGCCTGATGCCATGTCCGTTCAGGCTAGCCAACCAGGGCCAGAGTGGAGAGTGGATCTGAAGGTGCCCAGAAGACAGTACATGCAGTGTAAAGAGCCTCTAGGTTCCAATTTCATGCCCATTAAAAAGGTGGGAGGAAGAAAATCAAGTCTGATTTTACGTAATTCTCCTCTTTCCCAGTATCTTTAATTAGTTTACAATGTTGTGTTAGTTCCAGGTGTACAGCAAAGTTATACATATATCCACTTTTTTAGATTATTTCCCCATAAAGGTCTACAGAGTATTGAGTAGAGTTTCCCAGTATCTTCATGACAAATTGTAAGTTTTTCCTACATGATCACAAGGCCTATGGTACCTCAAGTTGGTGGCCAATAGGAAATCCTAGTCACCATGCACAAGAATAATTCAACCTACCTGTTTGGGGAGCTGTGGCTAGGCGCAACATCTAACTGGAGCAAACCAATACCAACTTTCTCAGAGTTTAATCTTGACTAAAGGGTTCAGCGAAGTCATCCACCCTGACACGCTACCAGGTGCTAAGGACACAAGTGTGGACAACAGCCCCTTCTACCGCAGCTGGGAATGTGGGGAAATTATTTTTTTGTCTGCGCTGGGTCTTCATTACTGTGCTCAGGCTTTTCTCCAGTTGCGGCAAGAGGAGGCTTCTCTGGTTGCAGAGCTCAGGCTCTAGGGCACACAGGCTTAGCTGCTCTGAGGCATGTGGAATCCTCTCAGACCAGGGATGGAACCCATGTCCTGTGCAATGGCAGGCGGATTCTTAACCACTGACCTACCAGAGAAGTCGGGAATGATTTTAAGAAACTCTGAACAAGATGTGCTGGGTTAGGTGCTAATTCTACCTTATCAAGACAGTGAAAATCAAGATGAGGGTTACTTTGAGAGGGGCCATTGCTAAATCAATGACCCACAAGTCAATTCTGCCATCGTTCAAGGTCTATACTACAGGAACACAGGTAAACACAACCTCAGGTTTTGGAATGAGCCAGATGTGGATTGCAATTCTGCTTCCTCCACTTACTGTGTTGCTGTGACCAAATCAACTGTTTTCTGGAAACCTCAATTTCTACCTATAAAATATGAGTAACAAAAGTAACTCCTCATAGAATGACGACTATCAAATAGAAAAATTAGATTCTCAGTATCTGACATTGTCCATACTTCTCCATCTTGGCACTCAACAAATGGAAGTTACGCCACTGACAGTTTACAGTAAGAGATGTTTTAAGGGGGATAAATTTCCAATACTTACAGGAAAGATGTAAGCACTCCATAGGTTTTTTTGCTGCCTGGAGATTGCTAGAGTTAAAAAGGTTTCAAAAATACAGACTATAATGTATTTTTTAATTTCTTTTAAAGTTATCACACCCATTAACCTTCTGGAGGCAGTTTTCTAGTGGAAGTGGCTTGCTGACAACACTACTTTGAATACTTCTTTTACAGCAAGTAATAGCTTTCTTTCTACTTAGAAATTCAAGAGCCATTGTTATGGGACTCCAATGTATTGAAAATATTCTCAACTGTTTCTAAGAGCTTTCTCTGCCTACCAGTTAATGACTCTATAGTGAGCAAGAAGCATTTCTCCATATTCAGGGGGAAAAAAGTGTCATAGATCAAAAAAGAATCTACTTATTAGTGCTTAGATACCAAAAGACCTTTGTTTCTGAACCAAGTTTTAAGGAAAACCATATGGCTTCTAAAATTATTTTTCAGTTAATAGTCTTCAAACCTCACCACCAAAAGGTACTTTCGAGCCTAGATCAAGGGCTGAAATTCTTAAATTCCTCAAAATCCTCAGATTTCTGCTATATATGTCTTCTCACTACCGTTTCATCTTTTTGGATCACTCAAAGTGTGAATAAATGAAAATGCTTTCTATATTCCAAGGCCAACTGTGAACAGAGGCAGCAGACCTCAAAGGCTCGTGACTGGCTCATGCATCAAGTTTGACCATACTGCCCAAACAGTGTTGGACAAGTCCACGGTCTAAACTTGAGAAGCTCAAGTGTGTGTGGTGTGTGTGTGTTGGGGAGTAGCAGGGAGTGGTTTGACAGCCAAAATGATCAGATTTCTGATGTCAAAACAGGGTCAAGTACATAACAAATTTTTTCTTTAAAATTATTAAAAGTACTCACAGTTAAGGTTGCACTGAGGAGTAAGTCACCAGAAAACAAAAGTGGAAAGTAACTGAAATTGCAGCTGAGGTCAATTCAAACATGCACTGAAACCAGCCAACTCTGCACATCAGATGCTGCACACACTTTCAGTCACACATCTGCCCCTGATTCACATGCTTCCACAGCCGCCCATTCCATCTTTCATTCACAACCAAGCTGTCTCCAACGCCTCAGTCAACCGGCTTCTAGGCCTTGTGCACCCTTGAGAACATCACTCAGGACCTACAAACTACCAAATCACCAGAGATGTCAATGTTATAAAAGTGAAGGAAGTGAAGAACTGTGTCAAAGTGGAGACTAACAACCAAATGGGTTGTAAGCTTTTCCTATAAAGACATTATTGGAACAACTGGCAAAATTTGAATGCAATCTCTAGGTGAAGGGATATATGAGAATTCTCTGTATTGTTCTTGCAATAACTTATTTGGGAATTAGAAGGGGGCCAAACTGGAACTTCACATCACTTATGAGACACAGGAGCTACAATACACAGTATTTTAGCTAAGTTCTGGGTTGGAGGGTAGAAGCCCCTCGCATACAGCATTCTGTTATCAAGGTAGGATATAGTATCCAACTGCTGCGACTCAGGGAAAGTACTTATTTTCTACCAGAGTTTTTAAAAGTAAGTGGCCTAAATCATTTCCAAGCTAAAATAAGTTGCCAGACAAAAAAAGTATTCAAACTATCAAGAGCCAGACAGTGAAATAAGGAGAGAAAGGAATGCTTCATTTGAGGCAAAAACAGTAGTCCTTGTTAGTCCAGGACTAAATGGCTATAACGGAAGGTCTGGGAAGATATGAACTCTGTGATGAACTGACATGAGGTCAGGGGGAGTCCTGTGTAGCAAGATCTTTGACACAGAGGGCCGCAAGTCTTGAATAAACTGCTATGTTGTAAATAATTCTGCATGATATTTTAACATTTCATGTTTCTCAAACTCCTTGTCTATACCATAACTGCTTTGAGCCATACCACAAAACTGCAAGGTCAGTGATTAACTGTGTAGATTCCAAGTACTATTTTCTTCCTGACTGGATTTTTGAGTCAATGTTTTATTAAAATTTACAGTTGATCAAGTGGAACCTTCAAGAGTTATAAGTAATCTTCCATGGATCTCTCTATCCCAGTGTAAGTTTCTCTAAATGGAAATTTAAACAATGAGAGATCTTAACTAAGCAAAACTACTAATCAAGAAGGGAAAAACAGTCTTTATAAATTAATTATAATAAGGAATAATCAGACCGCAAAGCACTCACACAGGTAAAAGAAGCCATGTACACCTTAATATTTTTCATTTTTCCATTTGGGTCAAGTAAATGAAAACAGAAAGGACCTTACCACCCAGTCCCAGAGGTCCTTAGAAGATTTAACACTCAAAGGCTAATTCACATTCCAAAGCATTCACACAGAAAAGGTGTCCTAGTTAACAAAACCTATTCAACAGATAACTTAGCCATTCACCTTCGGGTCTGTGAAACTGGGATGACACAGAGGGCACATTTCTTGTTTTTATTTCAACATTTAAAATATTCACAGATGCAGTATTATATTCATTGACATCTCCATGGAAGATGTACCAAACAAAGCAGACAGGTATTCCACAAGTACAGGATTACATATTTGTTAACCATGTGAATGTTTACCACTAGAGTTTATCTAGAAAAACACCACTTTAAAAAAGAAAAAAAAGCAAAAAGTGTTTTGAGTGTTTCTCTGAATTTCCGTAAAAAGTGAGCTGCAAATAATTTCAGGAGACATCCCAAGTATTAGCACTTTCATAGTACTCTTCTAATATACCCCCATCAGGAACACATAATAGTTAATACTCAGTTCTTTCACTTTTCCCCTCAATAGCCAAGCCAGGATGTACCCTTTTTTCCTGTCTTTCTTCCTAAACACGTTATGCAGAATAGGCTGATCATCACAGCATTTTGACTGGCTAATGAGGTAGGAGCATTCTTTTTTCAAAAGAAGTTCTTAGGCATTTATGAAGCAAAACAAGAACAAAATTATAAGAGTTTTTTTCTAGTGGTTGTTCTTTAAATAAAATGCCAAGAGCCCTGGAAATTGGTCAGATGCTACTTGTAGTTTAAAAAGACATAGAAGAAAAATTCATTAGAGAGGCCCTACCACTGCACACATTCAAGGGCTGGCGTGAATTCAATTAATTTTGGCATCACTAGGTAAGAAACCATTGCCTCAAAATGCCATCCTTTCTTCCTGGAAGAAATTTTACCAAGAAGGTAAAGTTGAAACAGAAAACATTAGCCTATCTTTTCTTTCCAGCACAAGTTATTTTCTCTTCTTTTAACCCAGTTCTCATCCCTTTCTAAACACACACAAGATTGATAATTTCTGTATATTATATATTCAGTAATATATCAAAATGAATTTACCAAGAACCTTACCAAAAATCTGCCAGAGAAACACTCCTTAGGTGAAAGTGTTAATGACAATGTTAAACAGCTAGAAAATGCCTAGGTAACAGATTTCAGCACCATCTCTGTACTAGCAGATTGTTTCAAAATGCACATACCTCCTAATTTCACATAAACCTAGGAAAGTTACTCATTATTCCCTTTTCATTTATACCAAAATCAGAGTTATATGTTCTAACTACCCTTTCTGTATATATAATAAAGAATTTACAAATCTACCCAATTCAGTTACTCTGTTCCCAAATGACGGGGAAGTTTTCAAACAAGTATGATTTGTCTAAAATACGTATTCTGAACACTTTGGTACCTATTATGTGATATAGGCTAAAATATCAGAAAGGAGGATTTATTTCCTCAATTAATGCACATATTAGGGTTACTGCTTTAAAACATTTCTAAAAATATCTTTAAAATGTCAAAGAAACATAGCTGCCATAAAAAAAACTAGTAACTCCATGTGGCCTGGCAGATGGTTTTTGAAATAAGTCCTTGACAATTCTACTATAAAATGTTTTAGACGTAGTAATCAAACTTGGTATTATAGTGCAACTCACTGATATGGCAGTAACCTTTTGCAATTTGCTACCAAATGTCAGAAACAATTTTTCATGTCTTTAAACCTTTCTTTTTAACTGTTCTATCTAGAACTATGTCCTGTCAATGAGATTAAAATATCAGTACATCATCGTCTAGGCTGAAGAGAATTCCTTCCTCTTCACTGCCCCCTTAATCTGTTACAGTTCCTTTACATTCTAAGGCACACCATGCCCTACTTATTGCTACAAAACCCCTGAAATCTGTGCCTCAGCCTATTTCTGCTTCATCATTATGGCTCAATGAAAATCAATTCAGAGTACCTGCTAAAACTTAGTTAACATTAAGTCTAGAATGCCATTGTCCAGTAGATGAACTGCAAAATAACCAAGTCTACTGAAGCAAAGGCCAAAAATCACAAATATGTGCTCAATATGCTCTTTCCCCTAAAAACTGACATTTACTATGACAGTTAAGCTCAGTGGTATCTCAGGCTGTCCATAATCCATACTCAATGTTATAAAATGTTAGGCCAGTAAGCTTTCATAATTTCTATTAAATCCTAGTCTAATGTAACAATATCTGATTTTATAGACATCATCCCATGGTGAGTATGTATAATAAGTGAAAGCAAATCAGACACCTAAGTTATTATTTTCTGCAGACTAAGCAATAAGATAACTACACAGAATACTACAGGTTATGACATACATTTACTTGCTCGGAGTTTTCAAACAAGCCATGTTGTTTATCAAACTATATCTCCTAATACTTAATACAGTAGAATTAGTGATTGTAGTTCTCATATATTTTACTTACAAGTACCTTATTGAGATAACAAACATTTTGACAGCTTCAGACTTTCCAAATTAGCACAACATATTCAAGAGAAAGAGCAAAGGCAAAATGAAAATTGAACATGACAAGATAGTTATTAGAAAGAAACAGAAGTGAAGAAAAAGGGGGAAAGTGAAATATCACTGAGGTCGGGGGAAAAAAAAAATTAAACAAGTCCAGACATCTGATTAGAACAGATCAACTATGAATTTCACAAGTCAAAAGTTGATATATTCAATGCAAAGCAAACCCTTTTGAATGGAAAGGCTGAGCTAAAACTAAAAGGTAGATAAACTGTTATTTTTGGCCTTAAACAGTACCAACTCTTCTGATCAAAGAAGGCCACAACAGTTAAGATTGTATTACTTGATTTTATTTTACACTAGGTGGTGGACACAAAAGCAATCCTCCTTAATAAAACTGACAATTAGCTTCACTCAGAACATTTTTAATAATGCACATTTAAAAAAAAGTATTCATCTTACAAATTGTTCTGCAATCCAAATATACAACAGCTTGGAAAACAATGTTTAGAAAACAAAAGCCAATGTAAAAAGACAGAGTAAAACAACTAGAACAGTACAGGTTTTATATGGCTCTGATTTTACAGTTTTCTTACTGCATCATCAATGTCAGAAATCTGTTCCTTCAGCTGGCTCCATTGTTCAGGATTTAAAGATATACCTAAAAAAATGTTTAAAAATCAAAAGTTGAAAAATCTACTTAAGCTTTCTTGAGGATTTTCTACTTCCAACTAAAATACTGTTTTATCAAAACTGCCATTTCAAATGGCACAATGGCACACCAAGAATCAAATCTCTTACATTTATTTGTCATATTCATCACAATTACCTTTGTAGGTCATCCTTCTATCCAGTTTTACTTTCAACACCACATCCTACATAATGCCTATTACACCCAGTGAGAATAAATAATGATCTGAAGATTTGGCTCACAAATGCTTACAAACTAGCATTTTTTGGCTAGTTTGTAAGCTAGCCATACATGGCCAAGATTATATTGGTTTGTGACACCCCATTTCTACAACCAGCTGTTTCCAACATTTGCTCAAAATTTCCACAGGAATTCAGCGTGAATGACTTTGTGCTTTCTTCCAGAAGCACTCATTTCACTCTGGAAAAGTCCCTGAGACATGGGCCAAACACAACTTCTTAGACCACGCATACTAGGTTAAGAGTGCACTCTGGAGTCATGCTGCCAAGGTTCAAATACCAGCCTCACTGTCACTAACTCCATTAAACCTCAGTTTCCTCACCTGTAAAAAGATGCTTATAACGCAAATAGCTGTTGTGAAAAATTCACCAATGTGAATAAAATCTCAGCGTATCACCTGACAAACATTTTAAAAATTAGCTTATGACATGTTGTTCCTATTTAAGATAAAAAGTATGAACAGAAAGTACTTTGTACTTTAAACTTCTAGTGCTCTATTCCTTGACACATATAAAGAGAGAAACTAGAAGTGGAAGAATTAATAAATTTCTCAGAAAACTGCTAGGAGGCTGTGGAATTAAGAAGAGGGAGGAGAATGTGTTGGGACGACACTGAGGAAGGATTAATCAATCACTTTAGTAAATGTTTACACTAACAAGAAATTTGCCATTGGCTACATTGGGGCAACTTGAATGATCAATCCAAAAGTGGCCTGAAGAAGAAAAGGGTGTGAAAACACTAAGGTTTTACGTTTAATAAAGTCAAAATTCAATGAGGCAAACATGGTGCTTTTCAAAATGGCATGCAGGCAAAATAGAAAAAAATAAGGAGGCATTTTTCATTAGCTAAGGATCAACCTAAAGCAGCTAACTAGCCAAATATAAGGATTTCTATTGGTACACAAATGTTCTCTTGCTATTTCGTGAAAGAAAGTGTGCTTTTGTGATGATGTCATGCTTGGGACTGGATGAAGCACAAATGGAGGACAAAGTAGTTAAAGGATATCACCCTAGAATATCCTTTGGAGATGAATCAGAAGTCAACACTGTAAATCAGGATTTTCCATTCCTGATGCTAAACTTTCCCAATGTTCCCACTCTAGTTAGGAACTGAGATAATCTTCTTAAAGATACATTCAAATTAACAGTAAAGTGGCAACCAACTGAAGTGATATTAGGGGTATTACTAGGGGAGGAGGAGGTATTTCAACAGCTATATTTAAGACATCTCATAAAGTAAGTTAAATGTCACGTCCAAAAAGGCTATAGAAGACAAAGAGAATCAACTTGAGAATCTTTCAGTGCCAACCTATTCACTGCCAACATTATTTCAACTTCAAATAAAGTCCAAACAATTTCAAGCTTACATAATTCCAATATTAGGACCAAATTTAGGAAATTAAACCTTACCTTTTCTTCCTGGTTTCATTTCACCTTCGGCATCCATCCAATATTCTCTGATATCAATTAAGACTTTCCCTTTGAAGTCCCGAACACTAACATACCTCATTTTCCCAATCTACAATAGAAAAAAAAATATATATATATATAACAGCTGTTCAACAATGATATCCATATTTATATTCTCACTTGCTGCACACTCACTCTACTTTTAATCACAAAAATAATTACAGTTCTCAATATCAACACTACATCAAAAGAGCTATCACTGTTCAAAAAGAAATCTTTCTAAGAGGATGAAACAAAGTACATCTCACATTTCCAATCATTTTTACATTAAATGTGGGACATACATTAATCAAGTTACTTGGCTTCAAAAGAGAAGGAAATACTGCCACATGGTATAACATGCATGAACCTTGAGATCTTATGCTAAGTGAAATAAGCCCATCACAAAACGCTTCATACTGGATGATTCCACTTAATATGAGCTACCTGGAGCAGTCAGGTCATATAGAAAGTAGAATGGTGGTTACCAGGGGCTAGGGATTGGGAGGGGAGAAGGCAATGGCAACCCACTCCAGTACTCTTGTCTGGAAAATCCCATGAAGGGAGGAGCCTGGTAGGCGGCAGTCCATGGGGTCGCTGAGAGTCGGACAAGACTGAGGGACTTCACTTTCACTTTTCACTTTCATGCACTGGAGAAGGAAATGGCAACCAGCCGGGAGCCAGCATGAGGAACTCCGCCCATGGCAAAGGTCATGAGGAAGGAGGCTCGGCATACACAAAGGCAGGATAGAGCCTCAGGAGTCCCCCCTGGATATTCTCGAGCATCTACCCCCAAAACCAGAGTCTGCCTACTTTACTGCTTTGTGCTCTCACCTCTGACTTTACGGGGGGCTGTCCCCCACCACCATCTCGCTGTCTCTGAAAAAGAGTTAACTTACAGCTCCAGTTAATAACGTTCCTGGGCATAATAGGAGTGTTTAAATCCAAACCCCTCAGATGACTCTCTAACTTGCCTGACAAGTTTACCCGGACTCCTACAGCTATGCATAGGATTGTTTACAGTCTCCCAACCACGAGAGGCAAGGGAAGCTTAAGATATTCAAATAGCTTAGAGCCTCTCAGAGAGTTAGAAGCTGTCAGAATAAAACTAGTAGAAGATTTCATCGATGAGCCAGTGCTCGCTGCCCAGTTTCCACATCCCGTTTTGTATCCTTGAATGTGTATTAATTAATATAGTTGGTATGTAGAAAAAATAAGTAGGTGGCCCTGGTGTTAGCAACTTTAGACCCTTAAGGTAATAAATTCTTTCCTTTGTTGTAAACCCACTGCACCTCTGCCCTATAGGAATGCAACTTTATCTAACACCTTTGGAGGACAGCGCCAAACTTTAAAATAATTACTCTTAGAGAAAATAAGTCTTATGGTTGACAAACCTTTGTCAGAGTCATAAAATGTTAACAGGCCTTCTGGCCAGAAGATGATGTAAATCACCTAAACCATTTGTACACGATAAGTTTGCAGAAAAGAAACCCTGGTTTCGATAAGGATCAAAGACTGATGACGCTGCATGATTTCACACCCCCTATTATCCTCTATGTGCAACTTATGGTATAAAAGCCCCTGTTGAAAATAAAAGCTATGGGCCTTGCTCACTGAAGCTTGGTCTCCCCATGTAATTCTTTCACCTTCTGGCTGAATTTCCATCTGGAGCGCGGAGGCCCGCCAAGCCTACTAATTTTGCCTGGGCGTCTAAGGTCTGACCTGGGAGGCCTTAGTGTCTCCTCTCCCTCGGGAGAACGGGAAGACGCCTGTGGCCTACGTGGGTGGTGCAAACTTCTTGTCTTGAAGTTCTATTGGTTTTCCACATAAACCAAGTTATTCAGCCTCTTTTCTCCACTGAATTTTCTCACTGAGCTATCCCTATTTAACCACACTTTATATTTCTAATTAATACTCAATTAAGCTATTGTTTCGCCGATGCCGTCTCCCCTTCCAATTCCCTGAATGCACCGGGGCAGGACCCCGGCAGCAACCCACTCCAGTGTTCTTGCCTGGAGAATCCCATAGACAGGGGAGCCTGGTGGGCTGCCGTCTATGGGGTCGCACAGAGTCGGACACAACTGAAGCGACTTAGCAGCAGGGATAGGGAGAAAGGGGGAGTTGTTATGTAATAGTTTTACAAGATGAAAAGCTCTGGAAATCTGTTTCACAACAAATGTGAAAATATTTAACATTACTGTATGCTTAAAAATGGGGAAGATGGTTAAGTTTTATGTTAAGTATTTTTTTTACAATAAAAATCATGAGAAAGCAAAATCTAGTACAAACTACAACCGTAGGAATCCACAGACTCAGCCAGCTACACTGGTTCAGCAACCATTCTAAATGTAAGAATCCAGAGTTCCAGTCAATGGGAACAAGAGAGCTTTTTCTTTTAGACATTCATTTCAAATGACATTTTAATACACTCTGCTTACAGTCTCAAACTGAGAACTTAGAACTTTTCATAGAAAACTATTTTTCAAAAATCTTCTATTGCTGCTTAACTACAAATGGCACAGGGAAGGAAAAGCTTTTACTCCACAGCGTCTACAAGCACCTTCAAACGTATCTTATGCTGCTGTAATGTACTGTCTAGCACTTAAGCTAAGAAATTACACTTTCTAATCAAAACTTCTACTATCTCTACCTACCTCTTACCCATTTTAAACCTACTCTTCAATCTTACTAACTTAAATAAAATACTAGCAATGATTTTGTGCCTAAGACACATCAAAAAGTTCCTTTCCTTACAAACCTGGCTCCCTTCATTATTAATCCCTTTTATTGGGATTGTGCTAACACAAGTACACACTTACGGCTTTCATCTTGCCTATGATCCTCTCAAGCTGCTTTTTCTTATCTCAGATCTTATTCATTTTGCTTTAGTTTTTCATTCTCAAATAAGTTTCTTGTCCTGTTGGTGTGACCCCTACTTTCAGGGTATGTCTCATGCTTTGTGGAGAAAATACAGTCCATTGAGTATGGTTAAATGCCTTAAATCTCTTACCCACATCATCATGAATTCATAAGTTCTATACCTTTTGTATCCCATTTCTTGCATATATAGTTGACTCTTGAAACAACGCAGGGGGGTTAATCCAAGCATAAATTATAGTCAGGCCCTCCATATCTGAGGATTAAACCAACCACAAACCATGAAGTATTTAGTATTGAAAACTATCCATGTATAACTGGACCCAGGCAGTTCAAATCTGCACTGTATTGTACATTCTTTCCCTTTCCATTGGTTTCATATCTACCATTTCCAAACATGTTCTGTCTTCCCTTTCTAAAGTTACCAGTGATCTTATTGTCAGTATTAATGGCTTATTTTTTAGTCTTCTTTGTATCCCTACTGCCTGTCATATTGGGTTCCCAACAAACTGTTTTAATGGATGAATGAAATAAGACCAAAATAATTATCACAGTGAAACTCTCAATAGTGATTTATAATATTGACTTCAACGAATTGACTTAAATGTAAAGTCATCTTAGGCACCTATAGCACTGAAGTGAACATCATTTCATTCTGGTTTTGTGGTAAACCCATGTGACAGATGAATAGATATAATTAAAATACACTAAAAACCTCCAAAATTAATACTGATTGGGTAAGTCAACTCTGCATTCAGTGTGGGCTTGAGCAGTAGAAGAGACTGCAAGTGGTGGAATCTGACCTTGAAAAACTACAAGCCATTAATTAGGGGAAAAGTGATGAAATAGACAAAGGAAAGGAGAAAATACAATACTGATGAGATTCAAGGATAGGCTGAATAGATGGAGCGAATACTGAAAAGGACTTGAAATGCCAGTAAGATAGTTCTGAAGCCTTTATATAGGTCTTTGGAATAAGAACCAAAAAAGAAAGAAAAACAAAGGAGAATAACACCACCTTTTCTGCAAATCTTCCTTGTATTACTGAGAAATCTGATGTAGAAAACGGTTACAACTTTAAAATCTTACTAGGAAAAAAAGTTAAAGATCAAGACCAAAAGCAATCTACTTTTAAAAAGAGACAATGTAAGTATATGAGTGGCATTTTACAGTCTTAAATTAATAATAATAATACTCCGTTATTTTATGTAAACAGCATGGTACAATACAGTTCACACTACACACTGTTGGCTAGCTACGCTAACTTCTACCTCGATCCCTGGAAACTTCTCATAAGCTTCCTCATCCACAATTTCAATGATGTGCATAACCGTTTTTTGTTTGCCAAAGTGAAAGTGAAAGTGAAGTCGCTCAGTCCTGTCCGACTCTTTGTGACCCCATGGACGTAGCCTACCAGGCTTCTCGGTTCATGGGATTCTCCAGGCAAGAATACTGGAGTGGGTTGCCATTTCCTTCTCCAGGGGATCTTCCCGACCCAGGAATCCCAGGTCTCCCGCATTGGAGGCAGATGCTTTAACTTCTGAGCCACCAGGGAAGCCCAAAGATGAACTTAAAGAGGTATTTTCTTCCTCCCAAACATGGCTGACCATCACATATTTAAACCTTTATGATTTTACAATTTGAAGTCCCTAAACATTTTTCAAATAACTTGTGATTGTAATAAATAAATTATTTAAAGTAGGGAAAAAGTATAAATTAATAAACTGATACTAAAATTTGGCAAAAATGCTTCAGAGAACACCAGCACCAAAGAACTGTGCGGGTGAAAAGGAAAAGAAAGCCTGATGACACAGAATGACACTGCTCCACCAAAATCTGAAACTTACTGTAACCAAAACTTACTGTGCATTTTGTATACTCTCCCTTAATAAATCCAGCGTCTACTTTAACACAAATCTCCAAATAAAGATGGACCCTACAGAAATCTGCACTGTGTTTATTCTGTAACTTTTCATTCTCCCAGTCCAAAGCAGCAAATCCACAGTGCACACATTCATTCCAGAGCTTAAGTGATAGACATTACAGGAAAAGAGAGAACACCTTGCCCCTGACATCAGGAATAAACAAAGGTGTCTGCTCTTACCATTTCTTTTCAGTACTGTTCTGGAAATAATAGCAATAAAGTAAGAAAAAGAAATGGATGATATAAAAGCAAACAAAATCATCAACAGAGAAAATTCTAACACATCATTAAAAAATATATACTTAACATTTATAAAATATAGAATGTTATCATTTACATATATTATGTAATACATATATTTTTAGCAACGAATGACTAGAAAACGTTAGGAAACAATACATGTGAGATAGAATCAAAACACACAAAATGCTTTGGAATAAATTTGACAGAAGATATACCAGAAAAATTACAAAACAGAAATTCAAAAAGATCTAAATTAATGGAGAAAGATACCAATATGATCAAGTTGTAGATTTTTTCCAAACTGTTCTTCAGCTTCCCCAATTCTAATCAAAATCCCAGTAGACTTTTTGATAAAAACTGACAAACTGATTATAAAATGTGTATGTAAATACAAAATACACAGAATAGCAAAAATAATAATTTTGCTATTATTGTTTGCTAATAATAATTCTGAAGGTGAAAAACAAAAACAATGTTAAAGGACTTACACTACCTGACTGCAAAATTCACCATAAAAGTACAGTAATTAAGACAGTGTGGTACTGAAGACAGGCATATAGATCAATGGAATACAACAGAGTTTAGAAATAGGTATTTTATATATTTACTGATTTTCTTTATAAATATCCAAGGTGAGTCAACAGGAAAAGAATAGTCTTTTCAACAAACGGTAATAGAACAACTAGATTATCTATACAGGGGTGAAAAATGAGTCTCAACAACTACCTCACACTACACACAGAGAAAACTAATTCTACTAGTTTTCTAATGAGCAGACCTATTCTATTAGTGACCTATTTCTAATTAGTGACCTATTCTCAAAAAATGAGTATTTAGTATTTTTTTTTTAATCTTGTCTTATGGCTAATGCTTAAAATTCTCCAGGCCAGGCTTCAGCAATATGTGAACCGTGAACTTCCTGATGTTCAAGCTGGTTTTAGAAAAGGCAGAGGAACCAGAGATCAAATTGCCAACATCTGCTGGATCATGGAAAAATCAAGGGAGTTCCAGAAAAACATCTATTTCTGCTTTATTGACTATGCCAAAGCCTTTGACTGTGTGGATCACAATAAACTGTGGAAAATTCTTCAAGAGATGGGAATACCAGACCACCTGATCTGCCTCTTGAGAAATATGTATGCAGGTCAGGAAGCAACAGTTAGAACTGGACACTGAACAACCGACGGGTTCCAAATAGGAAAAGGAGTTTGTCAAGGCTGTATATTGTCACCCTGCTTATTTAACTTATATGCAGAGTACATCATGAGAAACGCTGGACTGGAAGAAACCCAAGCTGGAATCTAGATTGCAGGGAGAAATACCAATAACCTCAGATATGCAGATGACACCACCCTTATGGCAGAAAGTGAAGAGGAACTCAAAAGCCTCTGGATGAAGGTGAAAGTGGAGAGTGAAAAAGTTGGCTTAAAGCTCAACATTCAGAAAATGAAGATCATGGCATCTGGTCTCATCACTTCATGGGAAATAGATGGGGAAACAGTGGAAACACTGTCAGACTTTATTATTCTGGGCTCCAAAATCATTGCAGATGGTGACTGCAGCCATGAAATTAAAAGACGCTTACTCCTTGGAAGGAAAGTTATGACCAACCTAGACAGCATATTCAAAAGCAGAGACATTACTTTGCCAACAAAGGTTCGTCTAGTCAAGGCTATGGTTTTTCCTGTGGTCATGTATGGATGTGAGAGTTGGACTGTGAAGAAGGCTGAGCACCGAAGAATTGATGCTTTTAAACTGTGGTGTTGGAGAAGACTCTTGAGAGTCCCTTGGACTGCAAGGAGATCCAAACAGTCCATTCTAAAGGAGATCATTCCTTTCTTTGGAAGGAACGATGCTAAAGCTGAAACTCCAGTACTTTGGCCACCTCATGCAAAGAGTTGACTCATTGGAAAAGACTGATGCTGGGAGGGATTGGGGGCAAGAGGAGAAGGGGATGACAGAGGATGAGATGGCTGGATGGCATCACTGACTCGATGGACGTGAGTCTCAGTGAACTCCGGGAGTTGGTGATGGACAGGGAGGCCTGGCGTGCTGCGATTCATGGGTCGCAAAGAGTCGGACACAACTGAGCAACTGATCTGATCTGATCGGTACTCCAAACAATTTTAATTTAGATTTTAGATTTGTCTTTGGTAAAGTGTACCTGATAACCCAGATCCTTGAAGATTCTAGCAATCTCTAACAAAGTTCCACTTTGGAAGCTATTTTCTAGGCATTTTCTTGGTAAATGAAAAATATAGAAAACATACAGTACTATTTTTAAAATTAAATAAAACTTATTACGAATTTACAAAATACGAGAGTAACTGATTTTCCTTTTAAAAACCCCATCCTGCACCTTTCTAATAAATTATCAAACCATTATTACTAATAAAGTCCTCATTTTATATAACCAATGTACTCACTCTAACGTGCTTTGGATTCAAATTAAAAGTCAGTATTAACCACCAAACATACCACTTCAAGGAAAAAGCTCTAACGGCAATGAAATTAAATGTATTATCTCTTCAATCAATCAATCCTAAAGGAAATCAACCCTGAATATTCACTGGAAGGACTGAAGCTGAAGCTCTAATACTTTGCCATCTGATGAAAGAGTCAACTCATTGGAAAGGACCCTGATGCTGGGAAAACTTGAGGGCAGGAGGAGAAGGGGACAACAGAGGATGAGATGGTTAGATGGCATCAACTCAATGGACATTGAGTCTGAACAAGCTCCAGGAGACAGATGAGAGGACAGGGAAACCTGGTGTGATGCATTCCACGGGGTCACAAAGAATCAGACTCGACCTAGCAACTGAACAATAACAATTCTTAGAATGCCTACACAGACTACCTTCACAGACTAGATCTTGAAAAGTCACTCTGAAAGTAAGGCCTATGTCCCTCCCAGAGGCACTTTCAAAAGAATGAGGAGTCTATAAATAGCCTTTCAGGCTTGAAGTGAAGTGAGGTAGCTCAGTCGTGTCCGACTCTTTGCGACCCCTGTCCCTGGGATTCTCCAGGCAAGAACACTGGAGTGGGTTGCCATTTCCTTCTTCAATGCATGAAAGTGAAAAGTGAAAGTGAAGTCGCTCAGCCGTGTCCGACTCTAGCGACCCCATGGACTGCAGCCTACCAGGCTCCTCCATCCATGGGATTCTCCAGGCAAGAATACTGGAGAGGGTTGCCATTTCCTTCTCCAGGGGATCCTCCCGACCCAGGGATCGAACCCAGGTTTCCTGCATTGCAGGCAGATGCTTTAACCTCTGAGCCACCAGGCCCTTTCAAATGAAGGTTTAAGAAGTGAACTCACTTTTTTTTGGTGAGATAACCTCCCCATAATAAAAGAACTAGTTTCCCCAGCCTGCTCTAATAGAATAAAATCTTTAAACGTGGGTACTAGTTTATCTGTACAAACAAGGGTAAGGTACACAAGATAAAATCCACTAAGAGGCTACAGAGGCTCTATTATTATCCAAGTACAAGTAGGCATATAGCTAACAGAACTTGATCAGAGAAAAGCCCAAGATAGTTGCCAAGTAAATACTTGAAAGAAGTCTGTATCTTTAGTATAAACATTAAGTTGAAATATTCCAAAGTAGTCCTTCATTCCACACAGGAGGAAAGGCTATGAAAGGAAGTGATACTCTCTTACAGATTTTACATTTCATTCTGCCCCTTAAAATAGCTTTCCAGTGCACTTAGGAGAAAGTTCAACTCCTAAAAACAGCCTCCCAGTAGGAAAGCCCTGCAAGAGCTGACCCTTCACCTTCTTTACCAACTAGACCTCCTACCTACACTCTCAGCCAACCTTCCTGCACAATCCAAGCTCCTTCCCACTTCAAGGCATCTGCACAATGCCCTCTACTTTGAAAATGCTTTCCTCTCCCCCACACTTGGCACAGCTGGCTGCTCCTTTATGTCGTAAGCTTCAAATGTCACTTCCTCAGGAAAGATTCTGAGCATTTTCTCACTCATAATCATCTGCACTTTTAACTTCTTAGCCCTTATCATAGTTTTAATCATATTATCTACTCAAATAAATGAGGGCCCTTTCATAATTCTTCCTTACAAACAGCAATTTACGTTCTCTATCAAATTAGTCTACTCCTAGTACCTCTAAAATATACAAAAGTCAGAAGACTAAAGCCCATAAGTAAATAATCTGCACTTTGTCATTTTTTTACATAATTTTTAATTTTAAAATGTATGTATTTAAAATGTACAATTTGATTCAATATTCAGACACTCAGAGTGAAAAAACTACTAGTATATTCAGGCTAACACATTACCATTTTTTGCATGACTGGTACATCTGAAAATCCACTTGCTGCTGCTGCTAAGTCGCTTCAGTCGTGTCTGACTCTGTGCAACCCCATAGACAGCAGCCCACCAGGCTCCCCCGTCCCTGGGATTCTGCAGGCAAGAACGCTGGAGTGGGTTGCCATTTCCTTCTCCGATGCATGAAAGTAAAAAGTGAAAGTGAAGATGCTCAGTTGTGTCCGACTCTTAGCGACCCCATGGACTGCAGCCCACCAGGCTCCTCCGTGCATGGGATTTTCCAGGCAAGAGTACTGGAGTGAAAATCCACTTAGTACAGTTCAAATATTCAATACAGTGTTAAGTACAGTTATCATGTGTCTTATTTCTTAATCCAGACATATAACAAGGCAAAACTGAATAAAAACATCCAATTTCTAGTTTCCCATTCTCACCTTAAACCTGGTACTCTGTCTTTCAAGGACATCACTAACTTTTCAAAAGAGTGCACACACACACAAGCGCCTCGCTTTCTAATAAAAACATGTTTGCATTCTCATCTTGTCCAACCTTCTGGCTTCAACTAATACTAACGTCTTCTTATCTTTTTTATGTTCCCACAAAACACTTACTTTTTTCTTGCTCCCATTACCACACTCTTCTTACTTTCCTTCACCTTCTCTTACCTATATCCTCTTTTTCCTTCCATCCTAAGTTATCACAAGACACGTACTCAGTCCCCTCCTCTTCCCCCTCTGGTTTATGCTTACTTCAGTGGAAGGCTTTAGTCAACCGTACTAATGTTTCCCACATGAACATTTCCCAACTAAATGCTCCAGGTGGTGAAGGAAAGACACTTTACCACACTTATAGTCAGGTCCCAAAGGCCAAACTTAACCACCTTTGCCATTTGTCAGTGAAACCATCTCTACTATCTCAAATTTGAAACCAGTCTTCACTGATTGCTTCATTCTTCCAGTCCACTCTTCCTCACTAGCTCTCTTAATCATCACTATTCCATCTGCCAGGAAAACCATCTAAGCCCTTATCACCTCACATCAATTTATCATCACTGCCTCTCCCATAAATCCTTCTTGTACCACGATGCCAATAACAAGTCTCCCTAAAACAAGATAAGAAACCCAAGGGAAAAAGCTGTATCAGTAATTTCATCAAAGCCCTCTAATGCATTTCCCTCACTACTCAACCTTATTTCTAACCCCCCACCCCACCCAATATATAAACAGAAGGCTCATTTTCTCATTTACCTTTTCTGTTATCAAGCCAAAATTAGGCAGGTCATATTGCAGTCTCCCCTCTAGTAATGTCCTATCCACACTGCACAGCCCAATGCTAGACCTACCTCCTCCAATGTGCTCTATAAATGTGCAGTTTTCAATCTTTATTTTTTTGATTCCTCTAACTTTTAAACTCCCTGTGTTTTAAATACAGAAAAACCACAGAACTCTAGATCGTAACAAAAATCTAGCATCATATAAATTGCTTTCATTTCTACCAACTTCTTCTTATATTTCAAGGACTATCCTTAGTCAAGAGAATAATATACAGAAGAGATTAGTAGGCATTATCAGATGAGGTACTTTTCATATTCTTCAGATCAAGTTGGGTAACACTTCTTCTGGATTAAGGAAATACCAGTTTTACCTGAAACATGTTATCATCTCTGCTGCTGCTGCTCTGCTTGGAGGATGACAGCGCTCTGGAAGTTTCACCAGTTTTTTGCTTCTTTACAGGTTTTTCTGGAGCAACTTGCTTTTTCCTCTTTAGCTTGAAAGAAAAACAAAAACATGGTTAAAATTTGCATAAGAACAAAATGCATCTCAGCTTCAGAAGATTGCATTACTTTTTAAGACTTAGAGGATCAAAAGATTACCTTAATAAAAAATCATAAATATATACACAGGCAAGTTTTAAGTTTTCCCTGACAACAGAACTATGCAACTAACATACCACTGTTATCTAGTACAATGTTTTCAAACTTTTGGGCTTCTTGGAAAACCAAGATACTTCAGGCATTAGAGTGGTATTCACCAGACCAACAGTTATATTATAGATTGGGATCCCACATAAAATTTCTCTGTGAGGAAAAAAAGACTGAGGGGGGCTACTGTTGCTTTTAAATGCACTTAAAACTTTTGGAAACCACAAGTCTACTAGTTATTTTTTACAAAGAAAAACATACTAATTAGAAAGACAACAACCAATTTATGATTATTTATGCCTGCCTATTCCAAAAGGGACTGGGACTTCCCTGACGGTTTAGTGGTTAAGACTCTGTGATCCCACTGCAGGGGGCCAGGGTTCAATCCCTGGTCAGGGAACTAGATCCATCCCACATGCCATAACTAAAAAAAAGAAGAAGAAAAAATTCTGCATGTCGCAGGAAGACAGAAAATCCCAAGTGCCACAACTAAGACCCACTGCAGCCAAATATATAAAATACTTTAAAAAAAAAAAAAGGATGAGAAAACCAAAAGGGACTTAAATTGGTTCAGGGAGTTTGAGTAGGGAAAGCTAAGAAAGCTATTTTGTACTGGAGACCAGAGGTCAACAACTCATCACAAAACTTCCTCATCACAAAAAAATCACTTTAGACAGCAATGTGTTAGACCAGCATTCAAAATCAAAACGTTTTAACAGCAGCATTACTGTAAAAGCTTTTTATATAGACTCATTATTAAAAAAAAAAAAAAAATGAGTCTATATAACAAGCTTTTCATGTTCAAAAGCAGAGACATTACTTTGCCAACAAAGGTTCGTCTAGTCAAGGCTATGGTTTTTCCTGTGGTCATGTATGGATGTGAGAGTTGAACTGTGAAGAAGGCTGAGAGCCGAAGAATTGATGCTTTTGAACTGTGGTGTTGGAGAAGACTCTTGAGAGTCCCTTGGACTGCAAGGAGATCCAACCAGTCCATTCTGAAGGAGATCAGCCCTGGGATTTCTTTGGAAGGAATGATGCTAAAGCTGAAACTCCAGTACTTTTGGCCACCTCATGCCAAGAGTTGACTCATTGGAAAAGACTCTGATGCTGGGAGGGATTGGGGGCAGGAGGAGAAGGGGACGACAGAGGATGAGATGGCTGGATGGGATCACTGACTCGATGGATGTGAGTCTGAGTGAACTCCGGGAGTTGGTAAAGGACAGGGAGGCCTGGCGTGCTGCGATTCATGGGGTCGCAAAGAGTCGGACACGACTGAGCAACCGATCTGATCTGATCTGATCTGATAGACTCATTATCTTGCCTGGAAAATCCCATGGACGGAGGAGCCTGGTAGGCTGCTGTCCATGGGGTCACGAAGAGTCAGACACGACTGAGCGACTTAACTTTCACTTTTCATTTTGATGCATTGGAGAAGGAAATGGCAACCCACTCCAGTGTTCTTGCCTGGAGAATCCCAGAGACAGGGGAGCCTGGTGGGCTGCCGTCTATGGGGTCGCACAGAGTCAGACACGACTGAAGCGACTTAGCAGCAGCAGCATTCTCAAAAAGAGCGAACAGTCCATGAAAATCGGTTTAGTTCCCAATTCAAACAGTAGAGGGCAGTCATGTTCCTTGAAGTGAAGTGAAGTGAAAGTGGCCAACTCTTTGGGACCCCATGGACTATACAGTTCGTGGAATTCTCCAGGCCAGAATACTGGAGTGGGTAGCTGTTCCCTTCTCCAGGGGATCTTCCCAACCCAGAGATTGAACCCAGGTCTCCAGCATTGCGGGAAGATTCTTTACCAGCTGAGCCACCCCCTGGTTCCCTAAACCCAACACTGGAGTGGGTAGCCTATCCCTTTGCAGGCTGGTGGAGCTTCCCGACTCAGGTGGATTTTCCTGACACAGGGAATGCAGGGGTCTCCTGCACTGCAGGCAGATTCTTTACCAACTGAGCTATCAGGGAAGCTCCTTAGTTCCTTAGTGGAAGGTATAAATTATTACTGTTTTACCAAATTATATGATACTAGGCAAAATAAAATGTATATATTTATGTACACAAACTTAAAGAGTGGATTCATCTAATGGAAGTACTTGCACGATTAATGGTACTATTTGGGATAAATAGCAAAAATTAGCTCACTAAGCAATTACTCTTTTTATCAGTTCTGTATAGCCCCTATAGACTGGTGCATTCCCTGCACGTAAAAGCTCAGTAAAGAATCTTTAAATCAATGTGTTCAAATGATATACTGTGTGCAAATTAAAAACTAAAAGACATTTCCTTCTCAAATATAGCTATGCATGCTCTTTGAAGCTTTTTTCAATCTTCCAAGCGAAATTATGATATGTATTTCAAGATTCTCATAGAAGCTCTCTTTTAACTAATACTATTAACTGAGCTCAGAACACAACTATGTAAGCTACCAGGAGATAAAGGACAGTTCTGTGTGGAAGAAGCCCTCACTACAGTGTGAGATGCTCAGTTAAGCAGAATGCACAGTTAGGCTTACAGCACAATTATCATCTAATGCAGAAAAACTCTTTTCTATCAAAATGGGTAATTTCATGCTAGCTTTGCTGAGTGCTGATTTAACTAAAAGGAGAGGATCAGAGTAAATAACATTCTAATTTAAAATGTACCAAGCCAAATTTTACGTAATCTTCAGAGGCTGGATAAACAAGGCTAAGAAGACTATCAAACCGATACCTGTTTTCAAAAAGTTCATGTAATATGGCTCAACTACTATACAGAATGGGCTTCCCAGGTAGAAAATCTGTCTGCTAATGCAGGTAGAAAATCTGCCTGCGAATGCAGGAGACTCAAGTTTGATTCCAGGGTAGAGAAGATCCCCTGGAGGAGGAAATGGCAACCCACTCCAGTATTTTTGCTTAGAAATCCCACGGACAGAGGAGCCTGGTGGGCTACAGTCCATGGGGTTGCAGAGAGGCAGACATGACTTAGAATGCACAAGCACTATAAAGAATACCTACAGTTGAAGAAGCCTACTAAGCAATAGCTAATAGTGGCTTTGGCCTAAACTTAGTGCTATTCCCCCGGGGTCTAAGGTAGTGGTTGTAAGGCTCCTAAAAAGCCCCAACAGGAAACTTTGAAGTCAGAAAACTTGCTCAAGTCTGACTTCAGGGCGTGGCCTGCATGTATACCACAAGTATCTAGGCATTTCAGTCAAGTGGGTCAGGGGCCACCTGCACTTTCAGAAACATCCATCCAGGCTCTCATTTTAAGGTTCTGATACGTTTTGCTGTCCTTCAGAACCAATACTGCTGAATTAAGTACCACAAAAACAACCTGGTGTAGTAATAGTCACCTTTTTGTCAACTTCACTGTCAGAATCGCTACCAGAAGAGCTTGAAGAAACAAGTTCCTTTGACTTAGGCATTCTGAAAGAAAAATACATTATGTAAATAATTCATAAACTTTTTCATTACCTTCAACTTAACTCTCCCCCAAAGAGTCAAGAAGTTCCACAGTTCATTCCACCATTGTGTGGCACTGGAGTTGTTACACTGAGCACATGCTATAGAAGTTATGCTCTAATCTAAAGCTCTTCCATGTTGAAAATAACATGCAGAGGGAAGAGTTCTAAACCCAGCAAGGAACTAAATGTCATACACATCTCATACTCCTACATCTCTTTCTTTCTCAAAGTCAGTGGGTCTTTTTATACTTCATTTTAGCAGGGTTAGATGCTTATGGATAGGAGTTAGATGTTTACAGATAGAGTAAATTGCAAAGAGACAGCTGACAGCAATCATTGTCAAACCAGGAAGAAATATGAACAATTCTCAGTATTGCTTTATATTTCCTATCAATACAATTATTCATTGCAGGAATTAATCCCAATGTACACATAGCATGGTGGACAACTGTACTATATAGCTGTCTGCATCTAATTAGTTTTACCATTATAATCATACTTTTCATGTTCTGTATAGGTTAATTTTTTCGTTTTGACCAATCAAACGAGCAAGTTCTGATTCAAAGTTATACATAATTAACATTCACTTACATTTCACACTGATTTTCTACTCTGAAATATAACTAAAATTTGAAGAACCTGCTTATGGGAGGGGTAAATCCTTTCCTCCAATTCCTACTATGAGCCTAGTTCCCTAGATTTTGGATATCCCCCCAGACAGAGGTACATAGGCTAGTGTCTTCCCTGTGGAGTTTACAGAGTGCTTGAACCTAAAGCAGAGTCTTGTGCCTCTATGTTTCCCAAATTTCAAGGAATTTCATGCTCTACCTCTTTTCAAAGCACTTGTAATACCAAGTGGTAAAACTCCATATATTTTCATAGCAAGTATCTTTTGCTCCCTACACCTCCAATTCAGAAGAGACTGAGCCCTATTAATTTCTATATGCCCTCAAGGGCCCAATATACACAACAGACACTGTAAATGTTTGCTGAATAAATGAGAAAAAAAAAAGACTTCAAACAACTATAAATAATTCAGCTTTGGACTAAACTTGCATAGCAATGGCATTCAATGTGTCTCACAAGAGGAGGTCAAGGTAAAAGAAATTGGGCCATCCCTACTCTAGCCACTAAATTCAAAAAGCTCAAACCATGCCACCCAGCCATGTTGATTTTAACTGGCAATTTCTTGACAACAAGAAGAGTAAATTCAGAGGGGAGCCAGCAACGTTTACAACCACAGTTTATACATTAACCCAGTTACTGCTCCACTTTACAGCCTCATCTCCAAAATCAATGTAGTTGTTTCTGTATGCTAGCTGCTAATAATGCCAAGAAGCTTTTTTTTAAGGTAATTAAATTGAACATAACCTATTTTTCACTTTGAAACGGTCAAGCATAACTACACCATCTGCTCATTAAAGGTGCCTGGGGTGGCTAAGATCATTTCAAAGAACCGCCTTGTGTTTAACCCAAATAAGTCCCTCCGTCATGAAAACCAGGTAGTGGTAACTAAACTATTCTTTGAACTACTAACAAAATATATTTTCAGTTTTACTTAATGAGCCTTTACTGTTCGGGAGCGGGGAGTGGGGACGGCGTGGCTCGTAATTCAGGCAAAGTAATACTGAAAGCGCTCGTGCGGAATATACAGAAATAACAAAAACAGCTTTAAAAAAAAAAAAAAGGAAATCGATCTTTCATAAAGGCCTGGGGGAAGAAGGATTAGAAAATAAGAGGTAAAGATAAACTAGAACTAAAGGGCACTAGAATTCGGTACAACACGAGGGTGGTAAGCACCCAAACGGGGGAAGCGGGTCCCGGGATGCCAGCAAGCCGCCCGAACCCCGGGACTGGCGATGGCTGGGGCGGTGGGAGACAGGTTGGTCGGAGGGGGCGTAGGAGGCGGCGAAATGCAGAGGAGACCGAGTGGGAAGAGGAGGGACTTGCACCAAGCGCCATTTTCTTCCCTCGAAGAGCTCACTGCCCCCCAACACACCAGCCGTTCACTCCTCCACCCCCGGACTCCCCCGCCGCACCCCCGGCCTCCTCCGACCCGGTCCGCTCCCTCCCGCCCCTAGAGCGTCCCTGCTCCGGGGAAAGGATGAGGACCCCAGAGACGCAGGCCCCGCACGCGCCCCCGCCCGGGACCCGGCCGCTGCTGCATTGTCCCGGGGGCGCCCCGGGCCCCTTCCCGTGGCTCCTCGGCCCCGCCCGGCCGCACCCGCCGCCCGAGATCGCCTCACGCGCTACCCAGGGGCCGTTCCCGGGAGCCAGCTTCAGGCGCCAAGGGGCCTGAAACGTGTGGGGCTCGTAGTCGGGGACGGAGGAGGGGGTCCGGGAAGGCCGCGGAAGGGAAGGGGGCGATCAGGCAGCGCCGCCATTTCCTGCGGCCGTGGCCGACAAGGAACCCGGGCGTCAGGCGGATAGCGGCCCAGCTGGGAAGGTAGGGGTCGGCTGAGCGGTGCTTCGACGGGTAGGGGTGGGGGCGGGGTCCCGTGCACTCACGCTCCGCTCCAGTAGCCGAAATGCCTCCTGCTCTCTCACTAGCGACTGACAGAGAAACGGAAGTGACGACAGCAGAGAGACGCCGGCCCCGCCCCGCTGAGACTACGCACACGCGATGGGGCGTGGCTTCCTCGCCAAAAACCGACACCGAAACCCTTTCCAGGGCCTTAAAGGGCCCACCCCTCATCCTGAAGTGACACCGGGAAAGATGCAGCGGAGATTGGATTTGACTGTGAGTGAAAGAGGGGACGAATTAAACATGAATGACGAGCACCGATGGTTTTTCCAGTAGTCATGTATAGATGTGAGAGTTGGACTATAAAGAAAGCTGAGCACCGAAGAATCGATGCTTTTGAACTATGGTGTTGGAGAAGACTCTTGAGAGTCCCTTGGACAACAAGGAGATCCGACCAGTCCATCCTTAAGGGAATCAGTCCTGAATACTCATTGGAAGGACTGATGCTGAAGCTGAAACTCCAATACTTGGGCCACCTGATGCGAAGAACTGACTCATTTGAAAAAAACCCTGATTCTGGGAAAGATTGAAGGCCGGAGAAGAAGGGGACTACAGAGGATGAGAAGGTTGGATGGCATCACTGACTCAAAGGACATGAGTTTGAGTAAACTCCGGGAGTTGGTGATGGACAGGGAGGCCTGGCGTGCTGCAGTCCATGGGGTCGCAAAGAGTCTGACATGACTGAGTGACTAAACTGATGAGCACCGGGCTTTGCACTTGTTCCGTACATGTTTCTTGTATTAAAGTGAAATGTCTGAAAAAAGATCTGAAAAAGTACAACACTTCTGGCCCATTTTCCAAGAAATGATCCTTGCCCACTACCCCTACTCTGGTATTTGATCCAGGCTGGTAGAATTCAAAGGAAGGAAGCCACAGTCATAACGTTTAATTCTAGAAAGTGCAAAAAAGTCTTCCCAGAAGTCCTTACCACACACCCACACACTTATTCCTAAACTGAAGTTCTGGGAACTCCCTGGAAGTCCAGTGGTTAGGACTTGGCACTTTCACTACCAGATGCCTGAAGTTCAATCCCTGGTCAGGGAACTAAGATCCTGCACGTTGTGGGGCAAAAAAAAAAAAATGTACCTAAACTGAAGTTCTGCAAATGTGAGTTCACAGAAGGCAAGAGATATCCGTGCCATAAGCAGGAATATGATTCATAGAGTCTTTGAATCTATATTTAATTAATGCCTATTATAGCCAAGAATACATATTCAACACACATTTATCAAGCATCCACTATGTTCCAGGCACTGCAGTGAGGCACTTCACATATAACACTCATCCTAATAAGCACTTTCCAGTGTAGAAATGATTGTTCTCTCCATTTTATAAAGAAACCAAGGGTTTACAAGGTTAAATGAGTTCTGCTGTAGGTGATACAGAGAATGAGTCATGAGTCAAACCCTGGATGCTGCAGGCTGAGGGAGACCTCAAACACTCTAGCCCACTTCTATGCATGCAACATCAGGCTACATGACTACTTCTTAAAAATGAAATACTTGCTGTCTAGTTCCTTTTATGCAAAGCACAAAAAAAGCAAAAATAATCCATAGCGATCTAGGTCAGGTTAGCCTCAGGGGACTATCACTTGGAGTGAGTATGAAGGAATCTGCTGGGATGCTGAATATATCTTGGTCTGGGTGGTAATTAGATGAGCATTGTTCCATTGCTAAGTCATGTCCGTCTCTGTGACCCCATGGACTGCAGCACTCCGGGCTTCCTTGTCTTTCACTGTCTCCTGGAGTTTGTTCAAACTCATGTCCATTGAGTCGCTGATGCTATCCAGTTCATCCTCTGCTGCCCTCTTCTCCTCTTGCCTTCAATCTTTCCCAGCATCAGGGTCTTTTCCAATGAGTCGGCTCTTCACTTCAGGTGGCCAAAGTATTGGAACTTCAACTTCAGCATCAGTGCTTCCAGTGAACTTTCAGGGTTGATTTCCTTTAGGATTGACTGGGTTGATCTACTTGCTGTCCAAAGGACTCTCAAGTCTTCTCCAGCACCACAGTGCAAAAGCATCAATTTTTCAGCTCTCAGCCTTCTATATGGTCCAACTCACATGTGTACGTGATCACTGGAAAAACCATAGCTTTGATTATACAGACCTTTGCTGGCAAAGTGATGTATCTGCTGTTTAATACGCTGTCTAGGTTTATCATACCTTTTCTTCCTAGGAGCAAGCATCATCTAATTTCATGGCTGCAGTCACCATCCACAGTGATTTTGGAGCCCAAAAAAATAAAGTCTGCCGCTGTTTCCACTTTTTTCCCATTTATTTGCCATGAAGTGATGGGACCGAATGCCATGCTGTTCGTTTTTTTTAATGTTGACTTTTTTTTTTTTAGAAATTCATTGAACACATTTTTATTGAGCACCTACTATGTACACCAGCCACTGACTCAGATGCTGGTGGTACAAATACAGCAGAAGAGAAAACAGACAAAAACCTCAGCCCTTACAGAGCTCCTGAAGCTTGCATTCCTGTGAAATTAAGGCAAGAAAATTAATCCATGGAGAAAAGGACAAGTTATGAGCCAAAGAACAGTTCCTCTGAGGAGTTACAAAATGGATCCCTATTCTTGAAGTCATAAAGAAACAATGAAGTCCCTATGGGGTCAGTCAAAAAGACACGGCCCTGCTGAGCTCCCTGACCCAAGTCTGAGAAAGTAAGGGCTCACATTCTCCCCTTTACTACAATCTAAGGGTGGAGGTCAATGCACCGTGATCTCTAGGAGGTCCACAAGGCCATGTAAGAGTCTTATCTCCAAACCAGAGGAAAGCAATGGTCCTGCAAATTTGTTTCAATCAAGACAAGAGTCTCTCAAATATGAAATTCAATGAAGATGAACAAAACTGTAAGTAATAAAAAAAACAAAAGAACCATGAAACAAAAATTGTTCACAGCATAATAATTGAGAACATAGAAAAGATTTTTGCCTAAGAAAATATTTAATCCTTAGCCCAAAGGTAATAAAATAGAAAATTACTATGAACTAGGGTGGCAATTTTAAATACACTCAGATAATTTTGATTTTAAATGTTCTGCTTTTCTAAAGTAAGACAAACTTGAAAGTATTTAGTCAAACTTGGTTTTCTGAAATGGTTTAATGTACAAGCCATTTCTTGATTGTCTCCTAATGATTTATTTAGTACCGTCTGAGCTCCTGCATCCTCATTGTTTAATCAGGCCCCAGCCTCTTAATATTCCACCAAGCCTGGACTGGTTTGGACCCAGACATGGAACAGAGTGATTCTTTTGATGTTTACATGTATCTGTGTGTCTCCATTTCAAAGTTAAGTGTACATGGTTTAGAAGAACTTATTTTATAAGCACTCCACTTGGGAGACACATTGAGATTTAATGAAAGCCATATTCTCCTAGATAATGATGGTCTGTGTCAGCGTCTCACCTGAAAGGGGAATGTGGAAGCTCAGGGTTCATATGTTGGTTGTTCTGGTTTTTATTTGCTCGATTGTGCCTGTAATCATATCATTCAGAAACCTAAAGTGCAGACGCATCTTGCTCCTAATGTGTCGTGTTGAATCCTACCTAACCCCATTTCCGCAGCTCCCTACTGTGACTGCGTTCAAAAATACTCCTCTGTCTCCCCACTGAGATGCTTACAATTTATTGCCTCTTAATAAGCAGTGGTTCTACTGCTTGATTGTAAATTGCAGTTGTATTTCTACTGAGTAAAGGAACCAGAGGTACAACACTGTGAGGATTTCCTGCTACTTACCTGGTTTTGCTTCCAGCTGTGTGAATATTTGGTTCTTGCTATATTGTATAGTAATAGCTTTCCAAACTGAAGATTCGTGACTAATTTTTTGGTATGGGTGATGCTGGACTCTTTATCATTTGAAATGTTATTCTACTTTTACAGTAAAACCTCACTGATTCCTCCTGGAATTGAAGATAATGACTTAAAGTTGAAGAGTTTGCTAAAGCAAATTAATTGTACATAAGGAAGCCTGATGGGTCTGAACTACTTAAATGCTTTTTAAAAATCACCCTTTTTCCACTTGATATGCATAGTTTCTAATCACTCTCGTCAATTATATTAAAATACCTTCCATGACGATCTTTATGTGGCCACACCTTTATTTAGATGCACTGAATTTGCGCTTTATACCTGATAGATATACACACATATTTAATGGAGGATTTAAATTGTTTTTTTAATTTATGAACATTTTTCACCTAATCAAACTTGCCTTGCCATAATGAATTTTTAATTAACGATGTTTTATTGTAGCTTATTTTTCTCTCAGTGCATCTTGCTGAGTCTGAGTCTTGCTGTAGTCTGTTTCCATTCTGCTTTTCAAATTATTTCTTTCATTTACAGTCTCTTAAAGCCAATGAGCCCTGTTCTATTTTGTGAGGGCACAAAGACTTCTAGGAAACTTGTACAATGAATGTTGAGTTTCAAGCCAGCTTCTTCACTCTCCTCTTTCACCCTCAGCAAGAGATAGGCGTATATAGATGTAATGCATGCACGCATGCATGCTAAGTCGCTTCAGTCATGTCCCACTCTGCAACCCCATGGACTGTAGCCCACCAGGCTCCTCTGTCCATGCAATTCTTCCAACAAGAATACTGGAGTGGTTTGCCATGCCCTCCTCCAGGGGATCTTCCCAACCCAGGAGTCAAACCTCCATCTCTTCTGTCTCTTGCATTGGCAAGCAGGTTCTTTATCACTAGCACCACCTGGGAAGCCCATTCAGATGTAAAATTTCATTTGATACTTGGGTATTTTACAATATATAAGATAGACTTCAATGAGAAAAATGAAAAAGTCAAAAATAAAAATATGAAAATTAAACTGTAAAAAGATGAAACTCACTCAGGAACCACTGTTCCAGCATGGTAGCTTGCAAGCCTGGAGTTTACACACCCAAAGGTAGTTAGGGAAGCACCCTCACTGACTATGACCAGCCAACTAGAGTTCCCTTGGGGCCAGTAGTGCCCTGGGGCTTTGTAGGAGGTGTTTGATTGGACTGAGCTTATGTAGTGGGGTAACTAGAGGATCATTGGGTGGCCTGGGCGCTGAAAGCTATGGATATGGTTCTCTCTGGCTATGGAAAGACAGAGTCCAGGAAACTGGGTGGAGTCATTTGACTCACGGTATCTGTTCCCTCCCCTCCAAGACGGGCTTCCCAGGTGGCACTAGTGGTAGAGAACCCACCAGGTGATGCAAGAGACATAAGAGACGCAGGTTCCATCTCTGGGTCTGGAAGATACCCTGGAGGAGGAAATGGCAACCCTGCTCCACTGTCTTAGCCTGGAGAATCCCATGGACATAGGAGCCCGGGGGACTATGGTCCATGGGGTCACAAAGAGTGGGACAAGACTGAAGTCACTTAGCATGCACACATTCCTCCAAGATAGAAAGAGCTACACCTCTCTTTACCCAAGTTCAGGAAACTGCCCAAAGGTCCTTCCCCAGTTTATTCCCTCATTTCATAAACTGTGTATTGAGCATCTACCATATGCCAGAACTGCTCTGTGCTGAGAATTCAGGAATGAACAAAACTGACTGGTTCACTGTAAACTCATGGAGCAGACAATAAGCAAATAAAGAATTAAATAGAGATGGTAATTTCAGATAAGTGCTATAAAAAATAAAAGAAAAACAAGATGAAGTAGTAAAGAGTGTTGGGGTGAAGTTAATTTAGACCCTGAAAGGGGTGAAATGGGAGTATTCAGGCAGGGACCCTAATGAAAAGAGACAACCAGGCTAAAATTTAGGTGCTAGGGGTTCGAAGCAGAGAAAGCAGCATGTGTTAAGGCCCTAAGGTTGAGACGAGTTTAAATAACAGCATATTCTCCTGACGTAGAACCCCACTTGAGACCATAGGCTGTACAGAGGGGGAGCCCACACGGCAGCTCCCCAGGCTCAATGCCAGGACTGCCCAAGCCCCAGGAAATGCCAGCTCTGCAGAGTTACCAGAGCCCAGTTCTAGCCTTTCTCGAAGATCCAAGACGGCACCACTGCCTCTTCCTCCTCACTCATCACTCCTCTTAATTAGCACCAAGGAATCCCGAAGCTTCCCTCCTGTGGGTTCTGTGCCCAGAGGAATAGATTGTGTTAGCCAAGGGTTTGTTCTTTGAGGTATCAGTATATGTGAAATGGGCTTCCCTGGTAGCTCAGCTGGTAAAGAACCTGCCTGCAATGTAGGAGACCGCAGTTCGATTCCTGGGTCAGGAAGATCCCCTGCGAAGGGATAGGCTACCCACTCCAGTATTCTTGGGCTTTCCTGGTGGCTCAGCTGATAAAGAATCCACCTGCAATGCAGGAGACCTGGGTTCAGTCCCTCAGTTTGGAAGATCCCCTGGAGAAGGGAATGGCTACCCACTCCAGTATTCTGGCCTGGAGAATTCTATGGACTGTATAGTCCATGGGGTTGCAAAGAATCGGACACAACTGAGCAACTTTCGCTTCACATACATGAAACAGTACAAGACTCCGTGTAACTGTCAAGTGAAAGCTACAACCACAAATACTATAAAATTTCACAGAGACCTGGGCCTCTGAACTGGAATAGACTGAGAATGCTTTGAAGAGGAAAACAGCCTTAAGCTTGACCAAGGGAGAGGAGAGAGAACCTTTGAAGTGGGAATAGAGGAAGACTCTGAGCTAGGTATGACCACGAAATGAGTAAGGTACATTGAGAGGCTATGAGCAGTGGATTCTATCAGTGTAGAAAGAGAGCATGGAGGAACAATAGGAAATTCATCTGGAAAAGCAGAGTGAAGCCAGATGGCAGAGGGCCCTTCATGAAGTGCAAGGAGTTTGGATTTTGTCACATGGTAAAAGAAAGGACTGAGATGCGGTTTGGGGTTCAGGGCAGGCAGCCCTAAAATGTGCCACTTTGTTGCATGGATTACTTTAAGTTAAAATAACTTAAGAAACAGCTAATACATGAAGGACATTCTGACCCTCCTTTGTCCACTTGTGAGCAGGAAATAAATCTCCCATGTGAAAAGTACCCTCCCTGGAGCAAGAGATAGAGAGGCATCCTTTATCACCAGAGACAGGGACTTCAAGGCCAAGAAGTTGGAGGAAAAACCTTGTTACTTCTTTACTAATTCCCAAGCCCAAACTTTTTTGTCTTGTCAGTTCTTCACAAATTTATTTTTCCTTTGTCTAAAAAGGATTAAAGAAATTGCCCGCTTTGGTCACTTCTTTAAATCTCCTATTCTATAAGCTCCTGCACATACAAATTAAATTTGGTTTTCTCCTATTAATCTGTCTTGTGTCAATTTAATTATTAGACCAGCCAGAAGAACCAAGAGGAACAGGGGGGAAATTTCCCCTCCTTGATAGGCTGAAAAAAAAAGAAAGAACTGGAAACTAGACACACCACAGAGGAGGTGGTTCTGTTATGGTAAGATGTGATGAATTCCTAGAATATCAGAGTCACTTTCATTTGCACGTGGCCCGAGCTGATGGGTTTCCCAGATGGCCCTAGTGGTAAAGAATCTGCCTGCCAATGCAAGAGATGGAAGAGTTGCAGGTTCGATCCCTGGGTCAAGAAGATCCCCTGAAGGAAGGCATGGCAATCCACTCCAGTACTCTTGTCTGGAGAATCCCATGGACAGAGGAGCCTGGCAGGCTATGGTCCATAGGATTGCAAAGAGTCTGACTGAAGCAACTTGGCACGCATGCATGCCAGCTGAGCTGTCTGTGCCCCTGTCCAGGTCCAACAGAGGGAGCACTGGGAGTAATAAGGGAAAGGAAGGTCTGTTCTTCTAAACTTAAACCGCTGGGTCCAGATAATTCTGCTTTGAAATTCATTTGCCTGAATGCAGAGAGGAGAGAGGCAACCTTCCTTCTTTGCCACTGATTATTGCACAGCTGTGGAACTGTGTGGTCTCAAGGTGGCCACCAAAAATAAACTCCTAGGTCCCAATGTGCAACAGGAAAGGACATGTACCTAGGAGAGAAAGGAGGCCATGGGCCCAGCAGGATGACACTCGGTAAAAACAGCATTCCATAGTGATCAGCAGGCCCTGGATCCATCTCACTCCCTGCAGCAAGTGGTCCAAGAAGAGTCCTCTCAGGGCCACTATGGCAGAGAATGTATAGGGTACAGAAGTCCAGAATATGAAGAGGGAGGACAAGTGGAGGGATGTCCAGAGATTTGGCAAAATAGAAGCAGAATCCTGAACAGTTCAGAATACAAACCTGAAATGGCATGGAAGTCTTGGGGTGCGGGGTGGGGGGTGAAAAAAAAAGGTGAACAATTTTTCCAGGAGTCACATATGGATGTGAGAGTTGGACCATAAAGAAGGCTGAACACCAAAGAATTGATGATTTTGAACTGTGGTGTTGGAGAAGACTCTTGAGAATCCCCTGGACTGCAAGGAGATCAAACCAGTCAGTCTTAAAGGAAACCAACCCTGAATATTCATTGAAAGGACTGATGTGGAAGCTGAAGCTCCCTCCTCCAGTAAGAGGAGAAGGGGACGACAGAGGATGAGATGGTTGGATGCATCACTGACTCAGTGGACGTGAGTATGAGCAAGCACAGGGAGAGAGTGAAGGATAGGGAAGCCTGTCGTGCTGCAGTTCTTGGGGTCACAGAGTTGGACACAGCTTAGTGACTGAACACCAACAATGGAGCAATTAGATCCATGGTGCACATCCAGCCCACCCTTGGAGGAGAAGGCAGTTAAATCTTTTTGGGGAGGAGAGGGTCTGTGTGAAGAGTTAAGGAAAAAATAGACTACCAAAGATGGAGTCAAAGTCTGAGCATTAATGTGAAAACATCCCTCCCGAAACTCTTTTCACCCTTCTAGTGCTATTTGACTTTTTTAAAAATATAGGCAAAAATACAAATTAATTCCTTAAAAAAACATACTTTATGAAACTCCAGAATCACTGCAGATGGTGACTGCAGCCATGAAATTAAAAGACGCTTACTCCTTGGAAGGAAAGTTATGACAAACCTAGATAGCATATTGAAAAGCAGAGACATTACTTTGCCAACAAAGATCCATCTAGTCAAGGCTATGGTTTTTCCAGTGGTCATGTATGGATGTGAGAGTTGGACTGTGAAGAAGGCTGAGGGCCGAAGAATTGATGCTTTTGAACTGTGGTGTTGGAGAAGACTCTTGAGAGTCCCTTGGACTGCAAGGAGATCCAACCAGTCCATTCTAAAGGAGATCAGTCCTGGGTGTTCTGTGGAAGGAATAATGCTAAAGCTGAAACTCCAGTATTTTGGCCACCTCATGCGAAGAGTTGACTCATTGGAAAAGAGTCTGATGCTGGGAGGGATTGGGGGCAGGAGGAGAAGGGGACGACAGAGGATGAGATGGCTGGATGGCATTATGGACTCGATGGACATGAGTCTGAGTGAACTCCGGGAGTTGGTGATGGACAGGGAGGCCTGGCGTGCTGCAATTCATGGGGTCGAAAAGAGTCGGACACGACTGAGCAACTGAACTGAGCTGAACTGAACTGAAAGTAACCATGCATGACTACAGCCTGCCAGGCTCCTCAGTCCATGGGATTTTCCAAGTAAGAATACCGGAGTGGGTTGCCATTTCTTGTTCCAGGGAATCTTCCCTATCCAGGGATTGAACCCTTGTCTCCTGCAAGTCTCCTGCATTGGCAGGAGGATTCTTTTCCACCAAACTACCAGGGAAATCCATCCTTCTTGTACTTGCTGGTTTTTTTTTTTTTTTTAAGTGCCTCTAGCTCAAAATAATGTTGATGTCAATATTAAGGCATATTTTGGGATGACATATTTGTTTTCATTCAAAATCATGCTTAATGTTCCAGGTAAACCAAGCAGGCATAAATGAACATAGAATCCTCTGCACCTCCATCCCTTGTCCCTTTAACAGAAGTTTTCATTCAGTCTGTGTCACTGAGGGGACCAAGTGGTGTGCCTGTGGTAGGTTTGGGTTTCATTTCTCTGAGCCTCAGGAGGTGGAGAATGGTTAAGGAAGTATGAATTTTTAGAAGCAGGGAGATATGATGCTTTGCATGCAAATATAGCTGGTTCCATTTTCCTGGGTTGTGGTTCCTGGCAAAACTATTAGGAAATCTTTGTTCAGAAGTGATTTCTATTATTTTTAAGTAAATATAATGTCAAAAAAATTTACATTTGAGTAAAAGAGAAAGGAGAAATTTTATTTACAGCAAAATAGGATTGCAGTTGCTTCCAAAACCTGCATGTATTTCTACAGGATGGTGATGGGAGTTGCTCCTTTCACAAAAAATTCCTAGAGGGAATCTTTGGATATGAAAGGACTAGAGTTCCTGGTTCAAGTCTGGGTCTAGAAACAGTGGATAATGCAAAAAGAAGGCCAGGGGGCTTCCCTTGTGCTACAGTGGTAAAGAATCTGCCTGCCAATGCAGGAGACACAGGTTCAATCTCTGATCTGGGAAGATCCCTCTTACCTCAGATCAACCAAGCCCGGGAACCACAACTACTGAGACCACATGGCACCAAGTACTGACCCTTGCTCCCTAAACCTGAGCTCAGCAACAAGAGAAACCACTGCAATGAGAAGCGCTCGCACCACAGCTAGAGAGTAGCCCCTACTAACCACAACTAGAGAAAAGTCCACACAGCAGCGAGAACCCAGCCCAGCCAAAACTAAGTAAATAAATTAAAATTTTAAAAAACAAAAAAAGGAGGCTAGGGACTTCTCTGGTGGTCCAGTGGTTAAGACTCTAACTTCCAGTGCAGGGGGTTTGGGTTCGAGCCCTTGTCGGAGAACTAAGATCCCACATGCCTGGTGGTGCCACCAAAAGAAAGAGAAGAAGGCTAAGGAAATGAATTGAAATTGGAGTATCCATAGGTAGACCAGAAAGGGAGGCGGTTTGGGGAGCTGAGAGGAGAAGGAAAAGAGCTAGGGAAAGCACTTAGTAACCACGGAAGACCAGAACTTGAGGAAGAGACGGCTATCAAGAAACTCCTAGAGACCTGCTAGAGAGTTTGGGGAAACTTTCAAACGGTTCCTCACACTTCGTTGCACTGTTAATACCTTCTATTACTCATTCCTCCCAAAACTTCAGGAAAAGATTGAAACAAGCAGCAGGATATTATTTTGAAACATGACCCCTTTTGGCTCCAGTTCCCAGCACTCCCTCCCTCCTGGCCCTCTCTCCCCCGCCCCCACTTTCTCACTCCCATCGTTCCACAAAGGGAGGAATGTCAGAGCAGAGCGAGGGGGTCGGGTTCTTGGCTTTCAGCTTTCAAAATCTTAGGATTCCAGGCATAAATTATAGATTTAAAATAACATGTAATTAGTCACATTCTAACCTGTCTGCCCCTACTCCCACCGGAGATTTTCCCACTAGGGAAATCTCCCACTAGCAGATTTCCCCTAGTCTGCGAGAGCAGAGAAATGGAATGTCTTTAGTGCCTTTGAGAAGCAGTTGTTCTCTGTCCCCAGGCCAGCCCTGGGGGAAGATCCCCAGAGAGTTTGGGGATTGGGAGCAAAGCAAATCATTGCCTATCTTTCCAGATGGGCACCCTCTCGGAGGTCCTCTGCACCCCCAGGGTGTGCATGGAAATGTCTATGTGACGCGTCAAGGATGGCAGGCCTAAGGCAGCCTCGCTGAATCCTGGAACCCCTCGGGGTGCTGTAGCACTCAGCAGGATATCTTCCTCACTCGCCAAGAGTAGCAAAGATGTGGCACCAACAGCCAGAAGATCCTGACAAAGAGATCTCACCAGCCTTGATCTGAATAGAGTGGACAGAAGAAAGAACATATCAACAAACGCCAAGATGAAGAAGTAAGAAGGACAAAAACCAGACAGTATGATCCCTTTTTCTTTTTTGATCATGCAGCAGGGCATGTGGGATCTTAGTTCCCTGACCAGGGATCAAACTCACAAACCCTGCGTTGGAAGTGCAGAGTTTTAACCACTGGACCACCAAGGAAGTCCAAGTGAGGTCAATTTCTATTTGTGAAAACCAAAAAAAGTCTCAGATTCATGATGGATGAGTAATTAAGACATTTATAAAATGAAGTCTTTATATGGATCACTAATTTGCCTTAGTGACAATTCAAAAAAAGAGGTGGGTGTAAATATGTTATTACTGTTTGAACAAGTGCATCACCTCCCAAGGAGACTGCTATGGCAGACAGTACATAAAGGTATCATCTTGCTTAGGTAAATTTTTTGGATTGCTCATAACTTAACATGCATCCTATGTTGCTAGGCCTGTGGCATATGAAACCAATATGAAAATCTAATCCAAGCGTTCTCCTCTTTAGCTGGGGTCTGATGCAAGAGTTTACCTGGCTGGGTAACCGTCACATCCGCAGGGAGACTGTTCAGAAGCACCACGTGAACTATCGAATATAGGAACCAGTACGTTAGTCACAGTGATTAGAAGGACAATCCAATCTGTCAAGGTCTTTGCTGAAACAAGAACTCAACCCACCAACAGCCCTGTTAAAGACACTTAACCCAAGACCTAAATGATGCCTGTGTTGAGAAAACTCAAAAAAGAAAAAAATTAAAAAAAAGAACAATCAGGCAACACTTTAGAATACTGGAGTTCAGGATGTCTGACTCTGGACCATCACAGAAACCAACAGCTGAGGGTCAAGATGACAACGCCACTTTCCCTCACTCAGAACTGTGGTCTTTTCAGAGTACAGTCTCTTTAGTAAACATGTTGTTCAAAAAAATCAGCTTATTACTTTCAGTTTCAAAAATTCAACTATGATTAACCAAGGAAGACAAGTACATCGCTTCTGGTGTCTCTGTTTTTTAAAAGGCCTATTTTTTAGTAACACTTTTTATATGTGACATGCTTGTCCCTCAGTGACTTCTGCTAGACTATCAGGCCTAGACTGTAAGAACTAAATAGTTTTGCTCTTCCACAGTAGGGTCCAGGCTATTGTTAGTTTTATATCCCCAGTAATGCTGAACTTGGAAAGTCATGTGTAAGTATGTCTAAGTCATGTATAAGTCCGACTAGGGTATAAAACCAATGAGGAAAACATGACCTGCACACAAAGGGACATAGCAAAGTGAAGAAATCAACACCATCACTTCTGTCTTATTTATTTTTGATGAAAAACATGAATGAATACTTTTTCTCGCCCTATTTAAAAGGCTACTTTAGAAATAATGCAATTTGCACAATGTGGATGGACCGAGAGATTATCGAACTAAGTCAATCAGAAAGAGAAAGACAAATACCATTAAATATCACTTATATGTGAAGAGAAAGAAGGATTAGAAGTGCCCGAACTCTATTATTGTCACTCAGAATTGATATGTGGGGGACTATATAGAGTGACAGAAAAATGCTGAAGAGCAGAGACCGGAGGCCAAAAGTGGTCTTGACCAGAAAAGGGCTGGGGCAAGTCATTTCACCTCTTTGACCCTCACTTTCCTGTTCTGTCAAAGGTCGGACTAAATATTCCATGTGATTCAAGACAACTGTGTAACCAATTGTAACCAATGGGCTGTTTTTATTTTCATTTTTGTTTCTTTATTCTGCCAGCAAGTTTTATTTTGATTGTTCCTCTTTTTTTTAACGTTTTGTCATTGAGTTACTTACATCCACAATTAAGCATCTCTTTTCTGTATCTATTCATTCTCAGGCACCAGGTGTTAAAATAATGGAACTACAGACATAACCTGTTTTGTTGCATTTCACTTTATTGTGCTTTGCAGACATTGCATTCCTTACAAATTGAAGTGTGGGAACCCTGCATTGAGCAAATCTATCCATGCCCTTTTCCAATAACATTTGCTCACTTCATGTCTCTGTGCCATGTTTTGGTAATTCTCACAATATTTCAAACCCTCCACCAGCAAAAACGTTACAACTTATTGAAGGTTCAGATAGTTAGCATTTTTTTCTAGCAATAAAGTATTTTAAATTAAGGTATGTACTTTTTGAGATATAATGCTATTGCACACTTAATAGACTATGTATAATGTGAGCATGCAATGCAGGAGACCCCAGTTCGATTCCTGGGTCGGGAAGATCCAATGGAGAAGGGATAGGCTACCCATTCCAGTATTCTTGGGCTTCCCTGGTGGCTCAGCTGGTAAACACTCTGCCTGAATGCTAGAGACCTGAGTTCGATCCTTGGGTTGGGAAGATCCCCTGGAGAAGGAAAAGGCTACCCACTCTAGTATTCTGGTCTGGAGAATTCCATAGACTGTATAGTCCATGGGGTCACAACAAGTCGTACATGACTGAGTGATTTTCACTTAGTGTGAACATAACTTTTATATGCACCGGGAAACCAAAACATTCACATGACTTGCTTCATTGCGATATGCAATTTATTGCAGTGGTCTGGAACTGAATATGAAATATCTCTTGAGGTCGGCCTATCTTTCGATTTTGATGCAGTGCACACTCTTTCTTGTTCCTTCTAAGTTGACAGCAGTCCGCACCCTTAACGAAGGACCCAAGCCGGAAGGATGCCCTCGTAGCCACAGCAGGTGCAAAAGAGAACTGGACTGTTTCAGCGTAAGAGCAATGAACCGTCTCCAGAATAAATACAGTACCGTGATTAACCTTTTGAAACAATGAACCAAGCAGAGTAACACAAATACTAAATTGGGCTGTCTTCCAGGATGACCTTTCTTTAAGAATGTAAAGTAGGCAAAGATGTATCTGCTTCTGCAGCTGTCAATCTGAACAGAATCAGACCAACTCCCCCTATGACACATCCCATCCGGTTGGACAGGTGTGGAAGGTAGGCATTCTTAGCCAAGAAGAAGAAGTAGGCTATTTTCACTTTGACTTGCCCTTCTTTGTATGTGCCCAAAATAGAGCTATTTATAAAATGTTCTGAAGTAAACGATTAATACAAGTGAGGAGCTTTCGAGGCACCCTCCTGAACACTGGTTCAGTTTCTTCTCTTGCAGCCATAAGAGCTGCAGCGACTGCCGGCAGGAGAACAAGAAGGAGGTCAGTGCAGGTGAGAGGAATGTGGAAATTGGAGCTCCGCCTCCCAAACTCCCCAGGGAATCCTCTCCTGGCCTTGGAGAAGAGCCCCACAGCCTCACCACTCCACAACAGCTCCCTCATGTCGTCTTCAATACACAGCCAGGATTACTACCAACGTCATTATGGTGCTTGTTATTATTCTGTCTTTTTATTACTCTCAGGTGGGGGAAGCTGACATCCTGAGCTTAAATGTGGGACGCCAGTGATCATGCGCACACCCTCATACTAAATTAGGTTATCAAATTGTTGAATAAACAAGGACTGCTTCTCTATAGTAAGGGCCAATAAAATCAATAAATACTGAGTGGGTCCTATGAGCCAGATATTCTCAGCCATTCTGAGATAAAGGTTATTCATTCAAAAGATAATTAAAGTGATTGCTAATTGGGTATATGGCTTCTCTGTGGGATGATGAAAATGCCCCAGAGTTAGTGGTGATTTCTGTACAACTTTATGAATACACTAAAAACCACTGAGCTGTATGCTTTAAAAGGGTGAATTTTATGGTATGTGAATTATACAGATCTCAGTTTTTTTAAAGGTAATTAAGGAGTGGCTAGTATGTGCCATAGACACTGTGCTAGGAACTGGGTAAAAAATATTAACTCTTTGAGCCTCCTACTGTATGTTGGATACTATGCAAAGTCCTTTTATTGAATCTTCATAAGCTCCCTAAAAGGAGGGAGTATTAGTATCCAATTTTATAGCTAAAGAAATGGATGTAGAGTCTTTTGCTTAAAATCAAAATTAGGTAGAATCACATGAAACTGCTATTTTGTAGACTACTTTTCTGTTCAAATGTCAGTTTCTTAGAGCTGAATCTAATAAGTACCTCTATCTGTCCAAGTTCATAATTACATACACCAGAAAACTACTCTAATGAGACTGCTAAGGCACTTCAGTCATCTCTGACTCATGGACTGTAGCCCACTAGGCTCCTCTGCCCATGGGATTCTCCAGACAAGAATACTAGAGTGGATTGCCATGCACTCCTCCAGGGCTAATGAGATTAGGCATTTGTAAAGAACTAGAAGATGGTAAGGACCTAGTTTCCTGAATGACAGCGTGCTTCTATTGTGTGAGGCCACAGAGACTTTGAGTTCCATCTGCTGGGGTACCTGGCACCACTCATCCTGACCAACACACCAGGTCTACTGGACCCCAGAGCCTGTGCTGTTACTTGGTAATATACCCCTTCAGGTTGTTTAGGACTCAATGAAAGATCCAGGCACAGTGTACTAGAATACTAGAATCAAAGATAGAACAAGTCCCACAAGAGTGGAGCCAACAATGAATCATAGGATTAACAAAACACAGAGCACAAAAAACAGGGGCTTAACCAAAGAAGGGGCTTATTCTTCTCACAAAGCAAGAAGACTAGAGGTAAGCAGATCAGGGCTAGAACACTCTGATTCCATTAGGGACCCAAGGTAAGTCTACCTTTCCCCTCCACCATTCTTAGTATGTGGCATTCTGAGAAGATAAGTCCAAGGACAAAGGAGCATGCCAGATAAATCAACCTCAACTTCTCTTCTAAAGAGCCTTCTCTCAAGTCTCTCCCAGAAATGACCACTGGCAAGAAGTATCCATGGCTGCTTGTAGCCTTGAGAGAGACCGTGCAGTGTGCTGATTTTTAAGATAGTCACATTTCCCACCATATACAAAATCAGAGCTCTGTTTGTAATGGAAAGTGGAAAGTGCACACCTAATATTGTCTGCTTATTTATAAAGGAGGAAAGTTCAAAAGCCCAATAGGCAAGTTATTTGCAAAAGCCTATTACGTGCTTCAGTGCTGAAGAAGCTGAAGTTGAACGGTTGTATGAAGACCTACAAGACCTTTTAGAACTAACACCCAAAAAAGATGTCCTTTTCATTATAGGGGACTGGAATGCAAAAGTAGGAAGTCAAGAAACACCTGGAGTAACAGGCAAATTTGGCCTTGGAATACAGAATGAAGCAGGGCAAAGACTAATAGAGTTTTGCCAAGAAAATGCACTGGTCATAACAAACACCCTCTTCCAACAACACAAGATAAGACTCTACACATGGACATCACCAGATGGTCAACACCGAAATCAGATTGATTATATTCTTTGCAGCCAAAGATGGAGAAGCTCTATACAGTCAGCAAAAACAAGACCAGGAGCTGACTGTGGCTCAGACCATGAACTCCTTATTGCCAAATTCAGACTGAAATTGAAGAAAGTAGGGAAAACCACTAGACCATTCAGGTATGACCTCAATCAAATCCCTTATGATTATACAGTGGAAGTGAGAAATAGATTTAAGGGCCTAGATCTGATAGATAGAGTGCCTGAAGAACTATGGAATGAGGTCTGTGACATTGTACAGGATACAGGGATCAAGACCATCCCCATGGAAAAGAAATGCAAAAAAGCAAAATGGCTGTCTGGGGAGGCCTTACAAATAGCTGTAAAAAGAAGAGAAGCGAAAAGCAAAGGAGAAAAGGAAAGATATAAGCATCTGAATGCAGAGTTCCAAAGAATAGCAAGAAGAGATAAGAAAGCCTTCTTCAGCGATCAATGCAAAGAAATAGAGGAAAACAACAGAATGGGAAAGACTAGAGATCTCTTCAAGAAAATCAGAGACACCAAAGGAACATTTCATGCAAAGATGGGCTCACTAAAGGACAGAAATGGTATGGACCTAACAGAAGCAGAAGATATTAAGAAGAGATGGCAAGAATACACAGAAGAACTGTACAAAAAAGATCTTCACAACCCAGATAATCACGATGGTGTGATCACTGACCTAGAGCCAGACATCCTGGAATGTGAAGTCAAGTGGGCCTTAGGAAGTATCACTACGAACAAAGCTAGTGGAGGTGATAGAATTCCAGTTGAGCTATTCCAAATCCTGAAAGATGATGCTGTGAAAGTGCTGCACTCAATATGCCAGCAAATTTGGAAAACTCAGCAGTGGCCACAGGACTGGAAAAGGTCAGTTTTCATTCCAATCCCTAAGAAAGGCAATGCCAAAGAATGCTCAAACTACCACACAATTGCACTCATCTCACACTCTAGTAAAGTAATGCTTAAAATTCTCCAAGCCAGGCTTCAGCAATATATGAACCGTGAACTTCCTGAAGTTCAAGCTGGTTTTAGAAAAGGCAGAAGAAACAGAGATCAAATTGCCAACATCCACTGGATCATGGAAAAAGCAAGAGAGTTCCAGAAAAACATCTATTTCTGCTTTATTGACTATGCCAAAGCCTTTGACTGTGTGGATTACAATAAATTGTGGAAAATTCTGAAAGAGATGGGAATACCAGACCACCTGATCTGCCTCTTGAGAAATTTGTATGCAGGTCAGGAAGCAACAGTTAGAACTGGACATGGAACAACAGACTGGTTCCAAATAGGAAAAGGAGTACATCAAGGCTGTATATTGTCACCCTGTTTATTTAACTTATATGCAGAGTACATCATGAGAAATGCTGGACTGGAAGAAACACAAGCTGGAATCAAGATTGCAGGGAGAAATATCAATAACCTCAGATATGCAGATGATACCACCGTTATGGCAGAAAGTGAAGAGGAACTAAAAAGCCTCTTGATGAAAGTGAAAGTGGAGAGTGAAAAGGTTGGCTTAAAGCTCAACATTCAGAAAACGAAGATCATGGCATCCAGTCCCATCACTTCATGGGAAATAGATGGGGAAACAGTGGAAACAGTGTCAGACTTTATTTTTCTGGGCTCCAAAATCATTGCAGATGGTGACTGCAGCCATGAAATTAAAAGACGCTTACTCCTTGGAAGGAAAGTTTTGACCAACCTAGACAGCATATTCAAAAGCAGAGACATTACTTTGCCAACAAAGGTCCGTCTAGTCAAGGCTATGGTTTTTCCTGTGGTCATGTATAGATGTGAGAGTTGGACTGTGAAGAAGGCTGAGCACCGAAGAATTGATGCTTTTGAACCGTGGTGTTGGAGAAGACTCTTGAGAGTCCCTTGGACTGCAAGGAGATCCAACCAGTCCATTCTAAAGGAGATCAGCCCTGGGATTTCTTTGGAAGGAATGATGCTAAAGCTGAAACTCCAGGACTTTGGCCACCTCATGCGAAGAGTTGACTCATTGGAAAAGGCTCTGATGCTGGCAGGGATTGGGGTCAGGAGGAGAAGGGGACGACAGAGGATGAGATGGCTGGATGGCATCACTGACTCGATGGACGTGAGTCTGAGAGAACTCCGGGAGTTGGTGATGGACAGGGAGGCCTGGCGTGCTGCGATTCATGGGGTCGCAAAGAGTTGGACATGACTGAGCGACTGATCTGATCTGATCTGATCTGATTACATGGGTCAGCCAGAATTTGAACCCAGGTTTGGTTGCTTCTAAACCAGTACTTTTAACCCTGGGCTACACTGATTCACGGAGTACGTGGTCTAGAACACCATGTGTACTATTTACTAAACTACAAGGATTGTGTATTGGTTCCCTGGTGCTGCTGTAAAAAATAGGCATAAACTTAGTGGTTTAAAACAATACAGATCGGGACTTCCCTGGTGGTCAGTGGTTAAGAACCCACCTGTCAATGCAGGGGACACAGGTTTGATCCCCGGTCCGAGAAGATTCCACACGCCATGGGGCAACTAAACCTGTGCGCCACAACTACTGAGCCTGCGCTCTGCGACAAGAAAAGCCACCGCAATGAGAGCCTGAGCCACTGGCTGCAACCAGAGAGTAGCCCCTGCTCACCACCACTAGAGAAAACCCGCGCACAGCAACGGAGACACAGTGCAGCTAAAAACAGATAAAAATTTAAAGACAAAATCACAGATGTCTTCCTTTGTAGCTTCGGAGTCCAGAAGTCTGAAACCAGTCTCACTGAGCTAAAGTCAAAGTATTGACGGGGCAGCTCCCTTCTGCAGTCTCTGAGGGGAAAATCTGTTTCCTTGTTTTCCTCACTTCTGGCTTCTGGAGGCTGCCCACATTCCTTGGCTCATAATTCCTGCTCAAATCACTCCAACCTCTGGCTTCCATCATCTCCTGCTTCTGTAGTCAAATTTCCCTCTGCCTCCCTTCTATAAGGACATCTGTGATCATCTTAGGAGCCCATCTGCATAATCCAGGATAAACTCCCATCTCAAGATCCTTAATCACACCTGTAAATCCCTTCTTTTACCACATAAGGTAAAAGGCCCAGGTTCCAGGGATTAGGACATGGCCATTATTTTGTTGTTCTTGTTCAGTTGCTAAGTCATTTCCATATCTTTGTGACCCCATGGACTGCAGTACACCAGGCTCCTCTGTCCTTCACTCTCTCCCAGAGTTTGCTCAAATTCATGTCCATTGAGTCGGTGGTGCTATCCAACCATCTCGTTCTCTGTTGCCCCCTTCTACTCTCGCCCTCAATCTTTTCCCAGCATCAGGGTCTTTTCCAATGAGTTGGCCAAAGTATCAGGGCTTCAACTTCACCATCAGTCCTTTCAATGAATATTCAAGATTGATCTCCTTTAGGACTGACAAGTCTGATCTCCTTGCAGTCCATTATTTAACCTACCACAAATAGTAAGTTAGAAATTAATAATGTGCCAAGAAAAAGAGGATGACAACGTTGGCAAGTACCTTAAATAAGGAACAAACTGAGCACTACAGGGATTCAGAAGGTCAAAAGAAAGATACTGCTTGTATAGTCAGAAAGAGGAGTATATAAATAATTTGGAAATGGAAAGATAGTACAGACAACTTAGAGAACCACATAAAATAATCCTGGAGTAGGCTCGGTGAGAGCTGAGAAGAAGAATGAGAGGCTAAGAGACCTTGTTAGGGTTTATTTCCAAAGCTGGACAAAAGGACGTTTGCCGTCACTCACAATCCTGGGGAATTTCACATTTTGTATCCTCCTATGTCCTGCCAATGGCATGAGGCAGCTCCAGGCCCTTGTGAGGATTGGGCAATCTCAGGGTCAGGACTAGAATGAAACAAGAGTTGCCTGGGGCACTCTCAGACAGGTGCTGCCCTGAACCTGAGCTTTCAGGACCTTGAGAGTGAGTGTCTCCATGAATTTTGTGCCCTGAGCAAACCACTCTCTCTTACTTTAGTCTCAGCTCTGGAAGCTTCTAGATAAGCAAGGCTTGCTTAGGCTCTGAGGAGTACAGCAAGGCCTAAGCCACATCAAGAAAGATATTGTAAGCAGTGTACTTTATCAAACTTCCTCCATCTTGACTCCTGACACCTTTATTTCTGAGTCTAGACAATTTTAATGGAAGTGAAAGAGGAGAGTGAAAAAGCTGGCTTAAAACTCAACTTTCAAAAAACGAAGATCATGGCATTCGGTCCCACCACTTCATGGTAAATAGATGGGGAAACAAAGGAAACAGTGACAGACTTCATTTTCTTGGGCTCCAAAATCACTGCAGATGGTGACTGCAGCTATGAAATTAAAAGATGGCTTGCTCCTTGGAAGAAAAGCTATGACAAACCTAGACAGCATATTAAAAAGCAGAGACATTACTTTGTCAACAAAGATCCATATAGTTAAAGCCATGGTTTTTCCAGTAGTCATGTATGAATGTGAAGAGTTGGACCATAAAGAAGGCTGAGCACCGAAGAATTGATGCTTTTGAACTGTGGTGCTGAAGAAGACTCTTGAGAATCATTTAGATTACAAGGAGATCAGTCAATCCTAAAGGAAATCAACCCTGAATATTCACTGGAAAGACTGATGTTGAAGCTGATACTTTGGCCACATGATGTGAAGGGCTGATTCATTAGAAAAGTCCCTGATACTGGGAAGGATTGAAGGCAGGAGAAGAAGAGGACAACAGAGGATGAAATGGTTGGATGGCGTCACCGACCCGATGGCATCACTGACATGAGTTTGAGCAGGCTTCGGGAGTCGGTGATAGACAGGGAAGCCTGGTGTGCTGCAGTCCATGGAGTAGCAAAGGATCGGACACGACTGAGCAACTGAACAGCAAGAATGACAGTTTTGATGAGGCAAGGCATCCCCTCACCCAGGGGAGCCCTCAAACAAAAGCTGGATGTCTCCTGCCATTTGCTTTAAGTTCACATTCTTTAAATTTCAAGTGCCTTTTTTAAAAAAAAAAAAAAAAAGGTAAAAGGAAGCCCCAGCCTGATGGAGTCTTCCCCGAACTGGGGCCTTGCACACATCTCTCTGAGGACCAAAGGAGGCATGTAGGAAGCCTGGCCATTCACACACCCGTGTGACCTTGACCCCTTGGACTGCCTGTGCACAGCTCATTGATTGATTCAGGGGCAAAACAGAGCAAGCTTGGAAAGACAAGGGTTAAAAGTAGCGAAGTCTAAATAGGAGTATTTGTTTTTATTCCTTTTAAAAACGTGCCGTTTCTCCTGAGGAGGCTGTCCTGGAGAAAGGAGAAGAGGGGCCAAGAATGCAGGAGAAAGAGAGAAGCCAGGGATGTTTGTAATTACACCTTAAGTTCATGTTTCCCACAAGGCTGGGAAGAGGGGCCCCTCTGAAGAATTTGTTCTTGGGAATGTTTTCTCAACCCTGACAGTGTTGATATGGGGCCAGATAATTCTTTGCTGTGGGGGCTGTGCACTGCCGGCCATTTAGCAGCAACCCTGGTCTCTCCTCACTGTGGCATCCCTCCCCCAGTCCTGAGTGGTGCATTCCCGGGTGGCTCGGGGGTGAAGGAGACACAGGAGACAAGGGTTTGATCCCTGGCTGGGGAAGATTCTCTGGAGAAGGAAATGCCAACTCGTTCCAGTATTCTTGCCTGAAGAATCCCATGGACAGAGGAACCTCTCAAGCTACAGTTCATGGGGTCACAAAAGGCAGACAGGACTGAGTATACACACACAGAGAGTCACAAAAACCAAAACATGTCTCCAAACATTGCCAAACACCCCCCTGCGGTGAGGGGGGGTAAGTAGTCTCTGCTTGAGAATTCCACTTTTGGGGGGTTGCCAAGGATTTGGTTGACTTAAGCAGAGTAACTTGCCCATTATAGGACATTCCTGTGAATTCTGAATGAGAAGAAAGTATTCTTTCCATGACATATCACAGCATAGTAACTCATTCTAGTCATCCTAAAATGATATCTAAAAGAATATTACAACTGTTTATTTTTATATATTATATGAGATCTCTGACTTAGTAAGGAGGAAGGATGGAGAGGCCCTGCTATACCCTTCACAAAGACTTCCAAACACCACATAACTCTCCGTCCACAAAACCTCACCCACAAACGTCCCCTCATCCTGTCCTTCTTGTCTGAAAAGTGATGTCAAGGGCTACAACTAATTATCTTTTAAAATTTATAATTCAGGGAATTTCAATGAAAATCATCATAGATGATTTATAGATGGTAATTTTTTATTACCATAGATGGTAATTTTTTAAAGTGCTGAATTATATATATATAGTTCAGCAAAGAAGTTCAGCAAAAATAATACATATATATATACACATATATATACACATACATATAGTTCGGCAAAGGAGATATATATAGTATTGGGCTTCCCTGGTGGCTCAGAGGGTAAAGAATCTGCCTGCAATGCAGGAGACCTGGTCGATCCCTGGGTCAGGAAGATCCTGTGGAGAAGGGAATGGCTACCCACTCCAGTACTCTTGCCTGGAGAATCCCATGAACAGAGGAGCCTAGCAGGCTACCATCCTTGGGGTCACAAAGAATCGCACAGGACTGAGCAACTAAGCATGCTATTGCTTGTATGTTGCTATGGCAACCCACCTATAGGTACCAAAGATAATAGTAAAATGGATGGTGTTAGTACAGCTTCAAGTGCTTCCACATAGTCATTTCACTGGGTGCAGGAAAGTGATTAGTAGCATGTCTTGTGCATCTGGCATCTATGATGGTTTAGGGATAATGGTCCCTTTAACTGTCTCTGTGACCAGAGAGGATGTGCAAGGGGAGAAACTGCCTGTCAGCCTATCCCTCTCTGCAGCCCTTAGGTCCTGTCTCATGGCTTTCAAGGCAATCACATTGCTCAAAAGGAGGCCCTGGCCCACCAGGCCCACCTTCTCCTTCTGTCCCTGTTCTAGCCCAGTCCCCTCCCCTACTAATTCTATCTGCAGCTCCAGCTCTGCGGCTCTCTCCTCTCAGGAGCATCAATTTCAATTGCATTAAGCCAGCCTCTGAGCATCCGTATAGCACTTCCCCTGCTGCCTCCCATACAGCTGGCCTGGTGATGAGCTCTGGTATAGAACAGACATGGGCTGTTGTTGCCTTGACCATCTACCCCATGAATAAGTCTGGGAGGTGGGCTGCTATATCGCAGATTCCCCACAAGAGTGGGAGAAACAAACAGTGTCAGAAGGATGAATAGACAGAAAGCTATAATGGGGGAAAGGACACAGTTTTTTTAAAAAAGGTTCTTTCAAAGCAGGCTGCTATAAAGGTTCCTGGTACTGTTTAAACTGGGCTATCAGTGTGCATTGTATTTCCTCCCATGCCTCCTGTTGGTTTTTCCTGCAGGCTTATCCTCAATGAGATCAGGCCTGAGAGCAAAGCCACCCCCACCAGCTATAAATATCCTCGCTGACACCAAATTATAGAAAGGCCATGTATGTTTGGACTTAAGGGTAGTTGTATTAGGGTTCTCCAAAGGAAACAGAATCAATAGTGTGTGTGTGTGTGTGTGTGTGTGTGTGTGTGTGTGTGTGGAGAGAGAGCAGGAGGGAGGGAGAGAGGGTGTAGTGAGAGCGAGAGAGAGAGATTGATTTATTTTAAGGAATTGGCACACATGATTGTAGGGGATGGCAAGTCTGAAATCTGCAAAGCAAGCTAGAGACCCAGGGAAGAGCTGATACTGCGGTCTTGAGTACAAAGGCAGACTGCAGGCAGAATCCCCTCTTTCTTGGGGAATTTCTGTCTTTGCCCTTAAGGCCTTCAGCTGATTGGATGAGGCCCACCCACATTATGGAGAGTAATCTGATGCTCTCAAAGTCAACCAATTTAAACATTTATCACATCTTAAAAAATGCCTTTAGAACAACATCTAAACTGGTGTTTCATCTAGACATGACCTATTTAGGTTGACACATAAGACTGAACATCAGGGCACTCCTAAATTCCTACCTAGTGGAATAGGACTAGATTCAATGGGACTTGAATCAGAGCTGAAGTACAGGCAAGCTGTTTCTAGGGAGTCTCTCTGAAATGGTCTGGGTATGGGGAACCTGTAGATTAATGAGAGGCTCTGCCTTCCGCATGCCTTCTCCACTGCCATCTTGTTCAAGGCTGCTCCCAACTGCTTGCTGGTCTTTATCACTCATTCAAAGTCAGGAGGGTGAGCTTCAGCCTTCAAGTTGGGTCTAGTCCAAAAATTACTGCAGTGCCAGTGCAAGAAGCCTTGTGCCTTCTCCACTGCCATCTTGTTCAAAGCTGCCATTCCCTTCTCCAGGGGATTTTCCCAACCCAGGGACAGAACCTGGGTCTTCTGCATTGCAGGCAGATTCTTTACTGTCTGAACCACCAGGGAAGCCCACCCAGTTATCTAGCAATGGTCTCTTCCAGCTCTAAGACTCTGATTTCATGAGCCTACTGGCATGTGGTCTCTGATTGCAGGACGCTCCACCTAATCCATGGCCAATCTGACCCATATTTTAAGAGGGAGCATTGTGGACAGCTATTATTTATTATTCTACCTATTCATGTATTACTTCAATAAATTTGCGCCTACTCTATGGATGAGAACCTTCTGTGGTATTAGGACAGATACAAAGATATTAAATACAGTATCCTGACTTCAGGAAATTTAAAACCTGGCTGGGTAATGAATTGGTTAGGATGTATTTGACTGCAAACAGAATTCCTGATCAATGATGGCTTAAGGCCCCTAGATCTTTGTTTATCTGCAACCTCAAGAAGTTTGGGGGTCCACAGTCCTGGAGCCAGTTCTGGGTTTCAGAGATATCCACTCTTTTCAAGGACACAGCCTCTATCTAATATCCTTTTGGCCTCTTATCCATAAGTTTGTCACCTCACAGTCACATGGTGGCTGTTACAACTCCAAGCTGTATATCTTCACACTAGTACACTGAGAAGGAAAGTAGAAGGCATAAGGAAAGAAAAGAGTTTTGCAAGATAGGCTCCAATTTTTTTCTCAAGGAAAAAAATTTGCCAGGTGCCCATCAAAAGACTTCCCCTCTATCTTCTCACCTGGAATTGGGTCATGTGCCCAACCCTAGTCTCATCTTGAAGAAGGGAGATGGGTTCCATAACAGTCCATCTCTGGGTACCTCTAGCTGGCCAAAAAGTCAGGGACTTCCCTGGTGGTCCAGCGCTTAAGAAGCATGAATCAGCAATACAGTCCTAGATTAAGCAAGAATCAGCCTCGTCAATAGGCCAACTTTCTGATCCTGGCCCCCACCTCTTCCTGTCTCCTTGTACAGTGCTTGTTAAGACACAAGCTAGAGGTCTGGGTTACTTTTTCCCTCTTCTGTGAAAATAGCAATGGAGAGGATGGAAGGCATCTCGGTGAATTCTGTGTCCCTTCCTACTTACAAATCCTGCGCCAGTTCTAGATAGCAGAGTAAAAGTGTATCACAGAAGATAACTAATGTGTCAGATGCGGGCCCTGGCATTGTCTGTCCTTTACCTCTGAAAGTGGAGCCCGTCCCTCCAGCCCTGCAAGATCAGGTTAACTTCATCCTCCGATTAACAAAGAGGCTTCAGAATGAAAGGTAGCTCACCTGGGCTTTGAACTCTGGCCTGGACATATTTGGTAAATCCCTGGCATGTCTCAGTTTCCTGCCCTCTCAGGTGGCAGCGATTGTATCTACCTCACAGGACTGTTGGAAGGACTAAACGAGAGAAAACACACTAAGAACTGAGCACAGTGTCTGGCACATAGTAATTAATTTAAAATCTTGAAGTTAAAATTACTATCTTACTTCCCTAAATGGATTCCAAGATTGAAGCAAGGATCAGGACTTCCACAGTAGTCCAGTGGCTATGACTGTGCTCCTAGTGCAGGGGGCCTGGGCTCCAACCCTGGTCAGGGAACTAGATCCCACACGTGGCAGCTAACTAAAGATGCATGCCTTAACTAAAGATCCCACATGCCTCAAAGAAAATCAAAGATTCCTTGTGCCACAACCAAGACCCAGATAAACCAAGTAGTTAAAATTAAAAAAAAATTTTTTATTAAAAGACTGAAGCAAAGAGTATGTTTACTATCTTGCTTACATGTTTTCTTTTCTGACAGCGCCCCCCCCCCCAACTCATCTAGCATGACATGTCAGATGGCCATTGAGAATGAATGAATGGGATATTATTCGGCCCTAAAAAAGGAATGAAATTCTGACGCATGCTACAACATGGATGAAACTGGAGGATACTATGCTATGTTAGAGAAGCTAGTCACAAAAAGATACATACTGGATGATTCCACTCATTTAAGGTACCTAGAATAATCATTTTCATGGAGACAGCAGAATGATTTCTGGTAGTTGGTTTTTCCTGGTGGTTGCCAGCTGGGAGGAGGGAAGAATGGAGAACTGTTTTTTAATGGGTATTGATTTTCAGCTTTGCAAGGTGAAAAGCCTTCTGGAGATTGATTGTACAACAATGTGAAAGCACTTAACAATACTTAACTACACACAAAAATGGTTACAATGGTACATTTTATGTTAAATGTATTTTACCATAACTGTAAAAAAATTTTAATGAATGAATTTTTTTAATGAATAAAATTTTTAATTCATGCTGCAGTATGAATGAACCTTGCAAACATTAGACCAACTGAAAGAAGACAATAACGAAAACCCTGCATATTGTATGATTCTGTTTATCTAAAATGTCCAGAAGAGGCAAATCCATAGAGACAGAAAGTAGATTTGTGGTTTCCAGAGGTTCAGAAAACTACTAAAACTGAAAACTACAGCTACTAAAAACTACTGAAGTATACTCTTTAGAAGGCGACTCTTTTGGTATGTGAATTATATTTCAATAGAGCTGTTTTTTAAAATGAATGAACAAATGAGATTCTAATTATATCTGGATTGTTGGGATCATTTTATTTCAGCATCAGTTCCAGAAGGGAGGTTTATCCTGAATAATTTGGATCAGAAATGCAGAGAGAAAAAAAAAAAAAAGAAATGCAGAGAGGTTTAGACAGGTCTTCTTGGCAATCCTCAGCCTGGCAGCCCCATCAGCCTTTGAGATTTGCTGCCTAATGACCTGATGAGGGTTGCCAGCATACCCCAGGCTTCAGTGATTGACCGCAGGGCCCTCATCTCCCTGGAGCCACTGGCTTGTCTAACGGAGGAGTCTCCTCAGGGCACTAGGACTGTACATCTCTTCCCCTAGAAATGCCCTGCTGGGAATTCAGTTTACTACTTGCCGTTATGATGATGTAATTTCATGCTACTCATTGATAATGTGCAAAACAATCACAAGAGCATATAAACAAACAGATGGTGAGCACGCTCCTTGCAGAACACCAAAGGCAAACTTGAGAGGATTTCTTTGTTTAATCAGTTTCGCAAACCTGACACAGTCATCCCAGATGTGCAGCAGAGCATGTGCAGCAGCTCGGAAGTGACAGTGACACATCCAGTAAAATGGATTGCCAGAACCATTCACCGGGAAGAACCCAAAGGCAATCAGGAGCCGGAGAGTGGAATTACCATTCACTAACAGGCCTTTATTCCCATCCGTGATCCAAATGCCTCATGCTTAAAATACCGTCTGTCCCCCTAATGCATTTTCATACAGCGTGTAAATCTCAAGTTGCTTCTCCTGAAAAATAATAATACTCCCAGGAGGAGCCCGTGAGACTTCTTCAAGCAGTTCTGTGTGCTGTCATCTGGTGGGCTAACATAAAAGATTATGTGTAGGGACGTCCCTGGTGATCCAGTGGCTAAGACTCCATGTTCTGAATGCAGGGGGCCTGGGTTTGATCCATGGTCAGGGAACTAGATTCCACATGCCGCCACTAAGAGTTTTCACACCCCAACTAAAGAACCTCATGCTGAAACTTACACCTGATGCAGCCAAAAAAAAGAGATAGTTTCTGTCTAGTCCCCAAGACTGCCACCCTGCACTACACCAGACCCAGTGTTAAATTTCTCTAACAATCTGAATGGGCTTCTAGAACTAGTCTTTGAAAAATTAAGTTGTTGTTGAAGTTGTTCACTAAGTCATGTCTGACTCTTTGCAACCCCATGGACTGCAGCATGCCAGGCTTCCTTATCCTTCAGTCTCTCCCAGAGTTTATTCAGACCCGTGTCCATTGAGTCAATGATGACATCCAACCATCTAATCCTCTGCTGCCCCCTTCTCTCCTGCCCTCAATCTTTCCCAGCATCAGGGTCTTTTCCAATGAGTTGGCTCTTCACATCAGGTGGCCAAAGTATTGGAGATTCAGCTTCAGCATCAGTTTTCCCAATGAATATTCAGGGTTGATTTACTTTAGGATTGACCAGTTTGATCTCCTTGCAGTCCAAGGACTCTCAAGAATCTTCTCCAGCACCACAATTCAAAAGCATCAGTTCTTTGGCACTCAGCCTTCTTTATGGTCCAGCTCTCACATGACTACTGGAAAAACCATAGCTTTGATTAGACAGACCTTTGTTGACAAAGTGATGTCTCTGCTTTTTAATATTCTGGCTAGGTTTGTCATAGCTTTTCTTCCAAGGAGCAAGCATCTTTTAATTTCATGGCTGCAGTCACTATCCGCAACCCAAGAAGAGAAAATATGCCACTGTTTCCACTTTTTCCCTATCTGCCATGAAGCAATAGGACCAGACGCCATGATCTTAGTTTTTTGAAAGTTAAGTTTTAAGCCGGCATTTTCCCTGTCCTTTTTCACCCTCATCGGGAGGCTCTTTAGTTCCTCTTCTCTTTCTGCCATTGCAGTGGTATCATCTGCTTAACTGAGGTTGTTGATCTTTCTCCTGACAATCTTAATTTCTGAAAAATTAAGTACTTGAAATCTTTGTCTTTGAAAAATTAAAACTTCAAAATTAACAGTGCTTTCCAATAGCTGGAATGCCAACATATGTAAACAATCAATGTGCTCAGCATGGGTGCTCAGTCACTTCAGTCATCTCTGACTCTTTGCGACCCCATGGACTGTAACCCTCCAAGCTCCTCTGTCCATGGAATTCTCCAGGCAAGAATACTGGAGTAGGTTGCCATTTCCTCCTCCAAGGGATCTTCCTGACCCAGGAATCGAACCCAAGTCTCCTATGTCATCTGCATTGCAAGCAGATTTTTTTTTTTTCCCCACTGAGCCACCAGGGAAGCCCAAAATGATCAACGTAGGCTGCACCCACTCCAGATAATTACTGGGTTGGCCAAAAAATTCATTTGGGGGTTTCCTTGGTGGCGCAGTAGATAGGAATTTTCCGGCCAATGCAGGGGACACAGGTTCCATCCCTGGTCTGGGAAGATTTCACATGCCACAGAGCAACTAAGCCTGTGTGCCACAACTACTGAAGCCCTCCCACTATAGAGACTGTGCTCCCCAAGAAGAAAACTCACCACAGTGAGAAGCCTGGGCACCACAACAGAGGAGGCCCCACACGTCACAACTAGAGAAAGCCCACTGGCAGCAATGAAAACCCAGTGCAACCAAAAATAAATACATAATTTTTTTAAGTTCATTTGGGTTCTCCCATAAGATCTTAAGAACTTTTCAGTCAACCCAGTATTATAACAGGCATAGTTTTGTTAATTGCTGATCCCTCTTTTCTGAGACATGGATACATTCTTCAAGTTCCAGCAAAGAAAGGCAATCTTGGGCCCGACCAGTTTTGTCTTCTGAACCCTGGGTCCCTTTCTGCAGTCTCTTGTGGATTCTCGCAGCAGTACAAAAGGTTCTGCCCATCCTTTTAGTTTTTAGCCATAGAATGTGAGTTGTCTTTGTTCTCTGCAGTTGCTCTTTTCTTCTTTTTAATTGAGATATAATTTGTATACCATAAAACTCAGCCTTTTAAAGTATACAATTCAGGGGGGTTGAGTATATACACAAGACTGTGCAGCCATCACCACTACTAATTTCAGAATGTTTTTGTCACCGCCCGCCCCCCCCCCACCAAAAACCCCATGACCAGGGACTTCCCTAATGATCCAGTGGCTAAGATTCCATGCTCCCAATGCAAGGGGCCCAGGTTCAATCCCTGATCGCAGAACTAGATTCCACATGCCTCAACTAAAGAGCCCAGGAGCCACAACTAAAGATCCTTCATGGCACAGCTAAGCCCCAGGGCAGCCTATACCCAGTAGTAGTCATTCCCCCTCCCTTCCTTCCCCAGCCTCTGAACACCAGGCATCCATTTTCTGTTTCCTTCAACTTTATTATTCTGAACATTTCATCTAAATGGAATCATACAACATCTAGTCTTTAGTGACTGGCTTCTTTCACTTCCCACAATGTTTTCAAGGTTCATCCATGCTGTTGCATAAATGAGTGCTTTGTTCCTTCTATGGCTCAATACTATTGCACTATATGAAGTGTCATATTTATCATCTATCCATCACTTGAGGGACATTTAGTTTGTGTCTACTTTGGGGCTACACTGAATACTGCTGGGTTTCGGGTGGACATGTGTCCTCCTTTCTCTTGCCTCTGTGACTAGGACTGGATCTGATGTGTCACACAGCGATGCTGTGTTTCACTTTTCTGAGGAACTCCCTGTCTCCCACAGCAGCTGCACCATTCGGCACTGTGGGTACTCCTTGCCATGGTAGCGCTTGGGCCCTTTCTTGGCCTCTGCATTTTGTGCTCCTCATTACCCCACCTGATCTGCAGATCCCTCTTACAACACACCTCCAGGTTCTAGGCTCTTGTTTTCTCCTCCTGTTTTCCGGCTAGATCAGGTAACCTGCCCCAAAGCAAAGAGAAGGGAAAGAGAACATAAACACCACGAGGGCCCTCTGGAGGCCTAATGTACCCCATGCTTTATGTGCACAAAGTAAGACCATAGGTGTCCCCACCTAACTGCCTGGAAACTGAAGCCTGGGCTAGTCTTACTGGTCCAATCTGCTTCCCAAGTCTCCATGGCAATGGTTCTCAGAACCATGCCACAGAATCTGATGGTGCTCCAGAGGCTCAGCAAAAAAAAAAAAAAAAAGGCTTTTTCTGCCAAACAATTCCCAAAAAAGCCATTCCTCACTTTTATCTGTCTCATATTTTGAAGCTCTAGTAATCTGTCTTAATTCACAGCTTGCCCAGGACTTAGAACAATATGTGGCTTACAGTAGTTGTTCAATAAGTATTTGTCTAGTAAATTAATTTTTCTGCTAAAAATTTGGCAAATCATATGCTAAGGCACTGACTGACTATATGTCAAAAATTGCCCAACAGTACTTTTTAAAATACATTTCACTGGGCCCTGCTGAATCAGCCTCTCTAGGATAGGCATTGAGGTCATTATTAGCAAATCTCCCCAGATGATGGTGATGGAGCTTTCTGAAGATCCTAGTCTGGAGGACTTCCCTGGAGGTCCAGTAGTTAAGACTCCATGTTTCCAATGCAAGGAGCACAGGTTCAACCTCTGTTTGGGGAACTAACATGCCACATGCCACAAGGCCAAAAAAAATTCACTGCATAAACCAGGGACATGGAAAGCTAAGAGCAAAGATAAACTTACTGGAAAAAAAAAAAAAGAAGACCTTAGTCTGGGTGCCATTGGTGTGAGAAATGGTGTCTTTGTCTGGCCACAGAGCTAGTGACTCTTATGGCTCCCCTGCTCCTCAGGCCTTATGGGTTCTCACTCTGGTCCAGAGTCACGGGTCAGCAACCACGTGGTCAAGGGTCGCTTTCTGGATCCACTGGCATTACAATCCAGGTCAGTCTTACCATATTCCTCTACTTTAGACCTGCTTTCTTATTACTAAGTAACAGTGATTAAAGCCAGGCTAGTTTGAACACCAGAAACTTCCCAGGGCTGCAGAAAAGAAACTCACCACTTCTACTCTGTAACTCTCTGCTCACCACTTCCCAACAACTTAAGGGACAAACACTGGCCATGCAAGCAAGTATAGGGTCAGTCCCCCTCCTCCCTCCACCCATCAGAAAAGGGCAGGAGTTCCCACAGGCTCGGTTCTTCTTTCAAAGTCAAGGCTAGTATAGAAAGTTGCAATGTTTTTTTCCACTGACAAGGTACCCAGAGAGTAAAAAGAACTCCTGACTCACCTTTACTTGTTTGCTCAAGTTTCACTTCCTCTTTTCTCTCAGAAGGAAGAAGGACTTTTTTCGTATTAGCACATTTAAAGATTCTCTAGAGCTGTCCAGTTATTGATCTACTGTCAGAGAAGCCCCACAGCTGAGGAAGACGAGGGCACAGGTGGAACTGTCCCGTAAGGCAGAGAAGAGGTAGCAGTAAGGGTGGGAGTAGGCGGCTGGGGAGGGAAGAAGAAGGGGGATCCAGGAGGCAGAGTGGGTTTAGATGACCACTGGGTCACAAAGCACAGTGTCCATGACAGTGTCCATATGTGTGTGCTAAGTCGCTTCAGTAGCGTCTGACTCTCTGTGACCCCATGACCCATAGCCCGCCAGGCTCCTCTGTCCATGGGATTTCCCAGGCAAGAATACTGGGGTGGGTTGCCACCTCCTTCTTCAGGGGATCTTCTCGACTCAGGGAATGAATCACCATCTCTTCTGTCTCCCGCACTGGCAGGCAGGTTCTTTACCACTAGCACCACCTGGGAAGACCCTATGAGGGTACAGCAATGTCCAGTTTCAGTGCCAGTGAACCACAATCACCAGAAACCAGAGCAGCAGTCTCAGGGTGGCCTCACAGGTCTGCAGAGGACCTTTGCCACTCAAAGTGCAGTCCTCCAACCACCAGCAGATCTTGTGAAAAATGTAGAATCTTAAGTCCCACCACCCGACTGAACAAGATACCTGTGTGATTTGAACACACATTAAATGGTGCTCAGAACCAGCTTGAGAATAAGCACAACTCAGGAGTAGATGACGCTGCTTCCAGATGTTCAACTGGTTTAGTCTTGGGCAGTTGACATGAGCTTCCCCGCTACATGTGTACAGAATAATATTTTGAAGCCTTAACTGATTTGTCCACCTATTTTTCTCTTTGCCCATTCCCCATTTCCAGCAAGTAATCAATTTTGTGCCTGTAGTCTTTTGGCAGGGATAGGAGAGATAACGGACAGCTATAGAAAAATGAGAGAGATACCCTGGAAAAGAAGGAAATGGCATCCCACTCCAGCGTGAAAATCCCATAAACAAAGGAGCTTGGTGGGCTGCAGTCCATGGGTTCATAAGAGTTAGACACAACTTAGCAAGTCCAACATGACTCAGCGACTAAACAAGCACAAACATCATGGTTAGAATGCACCTATGTGATCGGGAGCAGTCTTAGGGGCTTTCTGTTACTGAAGTATTTCCACGCATGCCAGCAGCAGTGTGAGAGCAGAGGGACACAGCAGTGGAAGAGTTGAGTCCGTGCCTAAGATCCTGGACTTCTATCAACCTGTGTTCTTCATCTGTTGCTGTGTGCAGTGTGTTTAGTCTCTCAGTCGTGTCTGGCTGTGACCGCATGGACTGCAGTCCGCCAGGCTTCTCTGTCCATGGGGATTCTCCAGGCAAGAATACTGAAGTGGGTTGCCATGTCCTCCTCCAGGGGATCTTCCCAACCCAGGGATCAAACCCAGGTCTCCCACATTGCGGATGGATTCTTTACCAGCCAAGCCACCAAGTCTGTTGCTGTGCCTTACTCTGTATAGACAATAAAGCTGATCCATGAGTATAAAGTGGAAAAAAAAGAAAAAGAAAATGAGAGAGACAGACTGATCCCAGACAGCAGCTTCTGAAAACCTAAAGCCCAGGGTGGCACTGAATGCTTAGAAGTGGGTTTGGGGGAAAAGGAGACTGCTCCACACCAAAAGAACATTGCTTCATTCCAGGGGAAAGGAGAGACAGATAGATGCCACTGGACAGATGTCCCTGAGGCCCAGAGACTGAGGTTGTGAGCCCTGACCAGGGCAGAGAGGAAGCACCAATCTCGGGCGATTCCTGTGCCCTCCTAGAAGAGCATGGCCCCAGGACGTGAAGGAACCCAGCGGACAGGAGCAAGGGGTGTCCCGGGGCAGCCTGCCTGAACCCGTGTGTAGGAGGCACAGTTCGGGTGGACACCTACCAGACCCAGGCCTGGAGGGTCACCCCGGCCTTCACTGCCACCACCACCACGCCTTGGGTCTCACAAGTCCTGCAGATGCAGATTCAACTCAAACAAATGGCAGATGCCAGTAGAAGGGGCGTGTGAAGGGTGAAGCCCCAGAGGATTAGGCACTTGGAATCAAGTTGTTATAGAAAATAAAGAAAGCCAGAATGCGCACCAAACACTGTGCAAGCCACATGGAAGGCTGATAGGATTTTAGCTCAAAAACAGCCTCCAAATGACCCTTTCCTAGGGCCCCTCACATGGCACCTCTGAGGCAGCCACCCCTCTTCCCACTACCTCCAAATTTTCACTTCAGAATCCCCAGTTTTGCTCCCCAAATATCTTATTTTCTTTCTTTTTTCCCCATTTTTTTTTTGGTCGTTCTGAGTAGTGCACGGGATCTTAGTTCCCTGACCAGGGATCGAACCCATGCCCTCCGCAGGGAAAGCACAGAGTCTCAACCATTGGACCACCAGGAAAGTCTCTCTTTCTTTCTTTTTCTTTTTTTCTTCCTTCCCTTCTTTCTCCCTCCCTCTCTCTTTCTTTTAGTTTCCTCAAAATTGCCTTTAATGGCCCAGTAGGAACAACCTCCATAACCCTTCTGAATAAAGATCATAAACAACAGGGGAGAAACAGCACTTCTCCCTTGACCCACTTCCTCCCAGGGAAGGGAGAAGCCAGTTTTTCAAAACACACAGCTTGACCTTCCCTCCCTGGAGAGAAGAGAAGTCTGAGTGAACACCTTCCCTGGTGAAGCGGACCTGAGATGCTCCTGGCCCTGCAGAGAAAGGATGCAATGTTTCCTCATTAAAACAAACTGATAGTCAGTGGTGAGCTGCTATGTAGCACAGGGAACTCAGCTCAGTGCTCTGTGATGACCTACAGGGGTGAGATGGAGGGGGTACGAGGGAGGTTCAAGGAGGGGACATATGTATACTTCCAGCTGGTTCACTTCGTTGTACAGCAGAAACTAACACAACATTGTAAAGCAGTTACCCTCCAATTAAAAAAATAATAAACTGAGCTTTCCCATCTACTTCCCAAGTATTCTCACCAAGGTTGCTTTTAATGAAGTCAAGGTGAAATCCGTGTTATCTTTTGGGAAAAACGCCAGCTAATCACAGCAAAGATGATGCGTCCCCATTTCTACCCCTCTCACCTTCTTCAGTGACAAAGGTCAGCATTCCTAACCATTCTGGGCCTTTGCGACCTGAAATATCTACCCCCCAAAAGACTAATGCCTACTGAAAGCACTTGCCCTGTAATCGGTCCTGGAAGTGAAACTTGTGCTGGCGTTCCAGGAATAACAGTGACTGCTAGTGGCAACGGCGACCCAACCTCCTCCTTCCTGAGCGAGGCCAGGATGAAGATAGAAACATCCTGAAGGTAAGAGAAAATCCCCCCTTCCACATTCTCCAGTCTCTATGGTTTCTGGGCAGGAACTTCTCCTACTCAGTCCTAAAAAAACAACAGGCTCTGCCTTTATGCCAGCCCTGCACCTCCACACTTGCCCTGAGCCTCTACTTGGCAGCGTACACCAGTGTGTGTGTGTGTGTGTGTGTGTGCTCAGTCGTGTCTGATTTGTTGCAACCTCATGGACTGTAGCCCTCCAGGTTCCTCTGTCTATGGAATTTTCCAGCCAGGAATACTGGAGTGAGTTGCCATTTCCTACTCCAGGGGATCTTCCTGACCCAGGGATCCAATACGTGGTTTTTGTGCCTCCTGCATTGGCAGGTGGATTCTTTACTAACTGTGCCACCTGGGAAGCCCCTGCACCAGTGTCTCCCTGGAGAAAGCAGTGGGTGGCTCCTCCTGCCTCCAAACCCGGCAAGATCTTTGTTCCCTCTTTCCCAGTCTCAAAGAAGTGAAGCAAGCTCTCTGAAACTGGGTACAGACAGCTAACTTAAGTGACCCAGATTACAACCACTGTCCTCTGCCTGCCCCCCACTTGCTCTTCCCTTTTATCATCTCTCAGAGGTACCTGTGGGTGCCTTTCAAGCCTCCTGTTTCGGCTGCAGCATCTCTATTATAGTATGACCTCACGCACTATAGTGGGACAGCCCACTGTAGGGGGCCCATTAGTTGTAAGGTCGCTGGATGGAGAAAGAGAAAAGGAAATAAGGCACAGAGGGAAGAAACTGTGAAATGGGAAAATAAGAGATGACCACCCAGTCCTGGCCCTGGATACTTCATGTCCTGCTTCCACACTTCCTGAAGTCTGACAGCCCTTGGGTTCAATAAAGTATCATTGTGCATCATCCCAGCATCTTCTGTCTCCATCGGAGCTACATGACTCCTTCACTGAAAGTATCTGTCTCTCTCACAAGGATCCAGGATCTCCTTCACACCAGGGATCTTTTTTTATTCATATTTGTAACTTCAGCCCTGGATGAAGAAGTGTGGCACAGAGAAGGTGATTCAAATGTCAACTGAATAAATAAAAGGACAACTCAATTGTCCCACATTATCCTTGTGTTTCATGACCAAAATTGTTAGATATTATGTTTGTGCTTTGCACGCACACACAAATATTAAACATCTTTTCTTCCATTCACAGTTTAGAGTTAAATAGAAAACTCTTTTATAAATGCAGTAAACATAGCTATCTTCTTAGCACAGGTGTTTTTTTATAGCTGCCTAGAAACAAGGGCTCATGGGACTTCCCTGTGACTCAGTGGTTAAGACTCTGCCTTCCAATCCAGGGGATATATGTTTGATCCCTGGTCTGGAAATAAGATCTAATATGCCATAGGGTGTGGCCAATTTTTTTAATTTAATTACTTAATTTGAAAAATAGAGACGAGGGCTCTATGCTGGTGCTCGTGCTTTGGTGGAATCTCACACAGGGCCTTCAAGAATGAGTCATTGCCTCCCTAGCTGGCATTCTCCCTCTGGCAGCAGCATCTGTGTCCTGCAGTAGATGTTAAAAATGCCAGACCAACAAATTATCAGGATTGATTGCAGCAAGATCACAGGCAGGTGACCCTGTCTTGGCTCCTGGGCCCTGCTGTGGCTCCTGCTGAGATGCTCTGAGAAAGCAGGTCCTTCTTAATGATGGAAGAGAGGATGGGAAGCCCCCTGCCTTGCTGCTGGAGAAAAGGACTAGTAAGGATATGATGCTCAGAGCCCAAAGTGATTTTAAAACCATGAAGGCAAATATCACCAAAATCCTGAGAATTGCAGAGCAAGAAAATAAAAGAGCCTGACTGCTTAACAAACTGTCAGAGACTGAGAAATGACCTTAAGATGCCCATAATCTAATACCTAGAACCTGCAAATCTTACCTTGTGCATCCGTGCGTGCTCAGTTACTCAGCTGTGTCTGACTCTTTGTGACCCCAGGGACTGCACCCAGCCAGGCTCCTCTGTCCATGGGATTCTCCAGGCAAGAATACTGGAGTAGGTGGCCATTTCCTTTCCCACGGGGTCTTCCCGACACAGGGATGGAACCCACGAGTCCTGCATTTCCTGCATTAGCAGGCAGATTCTTTACCACTGAGACGCCTGGGAAGCCAAATCTTACCTTAGGTAAGGAGAAGAATTTTGCAGATGTGAATAAGTTACAGGTTTTAAGATGAAGAGATTATCCTGAATTATCTGGGCAGGGCCTAAAGGCAGTCATGAAGGTCCTTAAAAGAGGGAGGCAGAGGGTGATTTGAGTACAGAAATAGAAAGCAAGAGGTTGGAGTGATTCAAGGAAGGGACCACGAGCCAAGGAAAGCAGCAGGCCTCCAGAAGCTAAAGAAAGCAACAAAACAGCTTCTCCCCTAAAACCTTCAGAAAACAATCCAGCCATGCCAACTGACTGGAATCCAGTAAAACTGATTCCAGACTTCTGGTTTCCAGAACTGTAAGAGAATAAATTTGGTTGTTTTAAGCCATCAGGTTTGTGACAGTTTGTCAGAGCAGCAACTTGTCAGCAACAACCTAACACTGAGCCCACCCTGGGAACTCCCTACCTCTGGATTTCTTGTGAAATGACCTCGTTTTTTAAATTCTGATGTTTTTAAGCTATTTTTCAACAAGGCTGGTTGTTGCTTATGGCCGAAAGCATCCGAAATAATATTTGTAGCATTAGCAATGGCAGTTTGGGTAGGGATATTATAGGATATTGGTTCCACTGTAACATAGAAAGAATTTAAATACATGTACAGAGAGGGAGCTGGTAGGACAGTTCATGCTCAAGAGCTTTGCCCAGAACTCACCTTCACGTATCTAGCATATTGAGTACCTCACATTTAGTTTACTTTTAGTGTTGATCAAATAAGTAGCAATGTTTTTTGACTATCATTCAAGCATGTCTTATTGCTCTGCCATTTTTGTGGTATTGCTCTCATGCTCATGGCGCACATGACTTATCATCACTGCAGTGGAAAATCGGCCAAAGTGGGGACTTCCCTGGTGGTTCAGTGGTTAAGAAACCACCTGCCAATGCAGAGGACACAGGTTTGCTTCCTGGTCCAGGAAGATCCCATATGTCACGGAGCAACTAAGCCCATGAGACATCACTACTGAAGCCCACGTGCCCTAGAGCCCACGCTCCACAACAAGAGAAGCGGCCGCAAGGAGAAGCTGGCGCACAGCAACGAAGACCCGGCTCAGCCAAAATATGAGTAAATAAGTACCCAGCCAAAGGGAAGAGGGACAGGTCCCAAGATCAGGGCACCATCTGGAAAGTCGAACTTCCACTCACAGAGCAACAGTCAAAACTGGTCACAGGGCTATGCCTACTACGTGTCGGAGAAGCTGGACGTCTTAATTCCAAGGTGCCCAGTTACAAACTCAGAAAAAGAAAAGGGATCACATATCATGGGATACCAAATGGTCTGTTTCAGGAGTTCTGTGGACAGATTACAGGCACATTCAAATTAAAATCAAGAGTTAAATGCAGTCCAGACCTCTCCTGGTCTGCTGCCCTGATTTATGATTTTTTTTTTTTTTTTGGTAGCAGCAGAACTTTCAGTGTGTAAGAAAGATACCAGCAGTGGTGCCCCTCCCCCTTACCTTTCCTTCATCATCTAGGGCATCTCTTTGGAACGTTGGTGTTCTAAGAACCCACTTTGAAATGATGCATTTGCTCTAAAAGGAAGCAAAACCATACTACCAGACACAGTGATTCTTGGGGATTCCCAAGGCTGCTGAGTTTATTTCTCCTGTGAGAAACCCCCAAACTTTGGTATAGGAACTGGACGAGCCCTGCTTCTGCACTCAAAGTTTGCTCTATTTTAGAGTCACTCATGGCCAGAGAAGCAGAAGCTTGCGCTCTGGGCTCAGCAAGCGAGAAGCCATTTTCAGTTACATTCCATAGCTTGCAGAACTGTCTGGGGCCAGAGTGAATGCTGGTTGCCATGGCACTGCTTTAAATCATGTCTGTGCTGACACTGTCACATGCTGTTCCCATACATGGGGGCCACATCTGTCTCTTCCCACTGTTGCTTGATGCTTGAGCTTTGCACCAAGAATAGAGATATATATGAGCAAGAAACCAAATCCATGTGGTTGCCACACCTTCTACCTAAATAATATATAAGATAAACGGATTGGAGATATTTGAACTAGGAAACAAGAGATCTGGGTTCTGCTCATAGTCCTCTGCTCTGTAGCTTTGGGCAAATCCTTTAATCTGTAACTTAGCTTCCTTACCTGTACAATGAAACAGATGCGATAGCGGGTCTCTGAGGTCTCCTGACGTCAGCAGCTCTGCGTCCTGTGTGTGGTTTGGAAGCTGCAGAGATGAGCAGAGCTCTGCAGAGGAGGAACATCAAAGCGTGAGTGAGGCAATTCCAGTAAGCTGTTGCACAGCCCTCTCTGTGCTGTTTCTGAAACTGTTCTCCAGCACCTCCGGGCTGCTAGAGATTTGTTTTGAGTCAATTCCCTGGCAAGATGCCACTTGTCAAAAGGTCCCTTCTGAGGTACTAAGGGGTCTGTTTTCAGCTTAGGGTTGAATCATTATTTGCCTTGGAACTGATTTCTTCTTAGGATAGTCCCTGGTTCAATGCTCAGGACTTTGGTTCCTAAAACTGTTAGACCAACCCCCCTCCCGACACCAAGTAAAGTCAATTTTAAAACTAGAGAAAGGGGACTTCCCTGGCTGTCCAATGGTTAAGACTCCGTGCTTCCACTGCAAGGGGCATGGGTTCAATCCCTCGTCAGGAAACTAAGATCCGCATATCAAATGGTGTGGCTGAAAAAAGAAAAAAATTAACGGTAAAACTAGAGAAACATACACATGTGAGGCTAACCTCTGGACCCATTTCACAGAGTAGCATCTCACGGGACCAAGAGACCTGAGAGGAAGCAGTTCTAATACTGTCCAACCAGTGTGCCGCTGGTCTCCCTGGTGGGATAAAAACGTCTTTATGTTTCTGCTTACATTGCCCTGACCTCTGCCCAGCCCTCATCTGTTGTTTGCAGGGACAGACTCTCAACTTCAAAGTCTCATCCTTACCCCGCTTCAGTTATTTCTGGGAATCCCCAGATAATGTCTCGTGTACATCCACAAAACAAAAATATAAGCTGGGAAGCAAGGGTTACAATAGGAACAGGGTGTCCTAACATTAAACCAGCTTCCCTGGTAACTGAGATGGTAAAGAATCCACCTGCAATGCAGGAGATCCTGGTTAAATTCCTGGGTGGAGAAGATCCCCTGGAGAAGGGATAGCATCCCCTGGAGATGGTAAATAATCAGCCTACAATGGAGGAGACCCTGGGTTGGGAAGATACCCTGGAGGAGGGCATGGCAACCCACTCCAGTACTTTTGCCTGGAGAATCCCATGGACAGAGGAGCCTGGAGGGCTACAGTTCATAGGGTCACAAATCTTTGGACGTGACTGAAGTGACTTAGCACACACAAAAGCTATCTCATCATAGCTCCTGATCTCTATAACCCACTGTTATTAGAATTTTCCTTGGACTAGCTTTACTATTTTGCCGTTTCTTTCACTGAATGAGTTAAATATATATCACACATGTTCACTATATGTTTGATGACAGTCATGCTTTTAACTCTTGGACATCCTTCAGCATTCATTTAACAAGTATTTACTGAACAATTATTATAGGCAAGGCACCACACAAGGGGGCAAAGCATGTAACAGAGAACAAGGTAGACAAGGTCTCTGTCCTCATGAAGGCAACATTCTGGAAGAGAGAAAACCAGTAATAAACCAATCCCTTATAGACTGTGATTAGGGCAATGAAGAAAATACATAAGAAGCCAAGACAGAGATTAATGGGAGGGGCAGTCAAGAGCGACCCCCTCCTTCCTTGAAGGACATTAAGCTGAAGGAGACATTAGCTGGGACTTGAAGGAGAGGACCCAGTCCTGCAAAAAAGGGGAGGAAAAGACAAAGGAAATGGCAAGCACAAGGACCCTGCTGTGGAACCAGGTTCAAAATGTCCCAAGAACTAGAAGAAGGCCATGGTGGCTGGAGAAGAGTTGATCCAAGGAAAGATGGCCCAAGATAAGATCAAAGAAGTAGTGTGGAACTTAGGATCTAAAGTCAGGATTTGTCATTTACTAAGAACTAAGGTAGGAAGTGGACTTCCCTGGTGGCTCAGACGGTAAAGCGTCTGGCTACAAAGCGGGAGACCCGGGTTCAATCCCTGGGTCAGGAAGATCCCCTGGAGAAGGAAATGGCAATCCAATCCAGTACTATTGCCTGGAAAATCCCATAGACAGAGGAGCCTGGTAGGCAACGGTCCATGGGGTAGCAAAGAGTCGGACACGACTGAGCTGTATTCATAAGGTAGGAAGTGTTCACCAGCCAGAAGCTAGGCGACCCTTGCATCTTACTTATTTTATTACATCAAATGTTGGGCTTTCTTTTAGCTTTCTCAGTGTTAACATCTTACATACCATGATTGTTGTTGGTATTCAGTTGCTAAGTCATGTCCAACTCTTTGCAACCCCCTGGACTTGGCACACCAGGCTTCCCTGTCCTTCACCATCTCCCCGAGCTTGCTCAAACTCATGTCCATGGAGTCAGTGATGCCCTCCAGCCATCTCATCCTCCGTAGTCCCCTTCTCCACCTGTTCTCAATCTTTCCCAGTATCAGGGCCTTTTCCAATGAGTTGGCTTTTCGAATCAGGTGGCCAAAGTATTGGAGCTTCAGCTTCAGCATCAGTCCTTCCAATGAATATTCAAAGTTGATTACCCTTAGGATTGACTGGTTGGATCTCCTTGCAGTCCAAGGGATTCTCAAGAGTCTTCTCCAGCACCACAATTCGAAAGCATCAGTTCTTCAGCACTCAGCCTTCTTTATGGTCCAGCTCTCACATCCATACATGACTACAATCCATGTGCTGCAGTCCATGGGGTCGCAAAGAGTCAGACACCACTGAGAGACTGAACTGAACAGTATTATTAACTAAACAACCATTTGTTTCAGTTTCCCACAGAATCATTTCTTCTGTTCCAGGATCCATTTCAGGATCCCATTTTGCATCATTTGTCATGTCCCCTTAGTCTCCTCTAGCCTGTAACAGTTCCTCAGTCTTTTTTGCTTGTTTCTTTCTTTTTTTGTTTCTCTTGACTTCAACAGTGTTCAAGAGTACCCGGTATTTGATAAAATGCTTCTCAGTTTGGATGTGTCTGATGTCTTCTCAGAATTAGACTGAGGCTATGGGTTTGGAAGAAGAAAACAACAGGGAGGATATGACATGTCTTCTTTTAACATAGATACAACTTAAGACCTGGTTGTAGGACTTCTCTTATAGCTCAGTAGTTAAGAATCTGCCTGCCAATGCAGGAGACAAGGGTTTGATCCCTGGTCCAGGAAGATCCCACATGCCATTGGGCAACTAAGCCCATGTTCCACAACTAGAGAGGAGCTCCCACTTGCCACGACAAGAAAAAGCAGGAGCACAGCGCCACCAAAAATAAACAAACATTTTTGAAAAAGAACGTGGTTGCAAATTGTCCTGTGAAACTCAGGGCAAGTGGCTCGTGGTAAAGAACCCGCCTACCAGTGCAGGAGACCTAAGAGACTAGGGTTCAATCCCTGGGTCAGGAAGATCCACTGGAGGAGGCCACAGCAACCCACTCCAGTATTCTTGCCTAGAGAATCCCCTGGAGAGAGGAGTCTGGCAGGCTATGGGCTACAAAGAGTCGGACACAACTGAAGCGACTTAGCACACAAGCACACACACTTGGGGAAGAGGGATTTTTGTGACATTTAGGCAAAGAAGGGGAAGGTTCCTGCAACTTAAGCTAGGGAGAAGGATCCAGAAATCAACATGTGACATCATTCTGGATGTTGGTCCCAAACCCAACCTATCCAATTATCTTGCAAGTTGAAGTCACTGATTTCAAGGAATCGTCAGGCAAATAAGTAGGTGAAATGCTGCAAATTCATCATTTGCACCATGATGCTCCTTATCACTGGGTCAAGAGTCTTAGCTAATGTGTTACAAAGAGTAGCATGTTATTCCTACTAGGCCAGCCATTACCAATATTTAATTTGTTTTCACTATTGAAAGCAGTGATTATGTGCCATCTGAATTGCCACCAGATATCCAGACTGTTTTTCCACTGTCTCTTGGCCTCTAATCTTTCCATGACACATGCACCCAAAACTTGGTTGGTTAGAAACAAAACTCTTAGGGGGACTTCCCAGGGGGTCCAGTGGCTAAGACTCTGAGGTCCCAATGCAGATGACCCAGGTTCGATCCCTGATCAGAGAACTAGATCCCACAGGCCACAACTGAGACCTGGTGCAGCCAAAAAAATAATAGTAAATGAATACATTAAAAAAGAAAGAAAGCAAAACCCTTCATTAAAAAGAAGAAGAAGAAAAGAAACAAAACCATTAGAAAGCTCACTGGTAGCCTAATGGTTAGGATTCTGAGCTTTCACCGTCCTGACTCGGATTCATTCCCTGGTTAGGGAACTGAGATCCTGCAAGCCACACCTCAAAGCCAAGAAAGGAAAAAAGAAGGAAATGTTGTGGTCCTTCCTAAAGTTACTAGGACCATCATCTACCTAGTCCCCTGAACTAGAAAACTAGTTGTCTTTGACTTTTCCTCCTTTGTTACTTCCCATGTCTAACTGCTGCTAAATCTGTCTCTTTTAAACCATTTTTCTCCCACTTGCATCAAATACTTTACTTCATAGCTTCATATTGGCCCAAACTAACACTATATTCCATCATCCTTGTTTAATCACCCTCCAATCCATTCTCTGAAGCATCACTGGGACTTTTTAAAATGTAAATAAGCAATGGGTTACCCAACATGCAGAGCTAGTGTTCCCTGCCCTGGTCGGGTTGGGGCTGGGTGAGTGGAGCCTGTGGACTCATCAACTCCAGCTCTGAGCAACCTCATCTGTCTAAATCTCATCATTTTCTATTATCATTTCCTGGCTCATTTCACATCCTGTCTGCCCCACCCTGCTCCACTCCAGGCCATGCTGTATTTAGATTGCAGTTACTGGCATAGTAAAGTGAGAAGTAGGACATGAAACAATTCCAACTCCAAAAGAGGAACTGCCTCCTTAAGACAAAGGACGTGCCCCTTCTTGGGTGGAGAAGGTTCAAAGTGTCGGGTTTCTCCAACAAGGTCCTACTGTATAGCACAGGGAACTCTGTTCAATGTTTGGGGGCAGCCTGGATGAGAGGGGAGTTTTGGGGGAGAAAGGATACATGTTTGTATATGGCTGAGTCCCTTTGCTAAAACTACCACAAAATTGTTATAGTCCACCTGAAACTATCACAATGTTGTTAATCGGCTATACTACAATATAAAATGAAAAGTTAAACGAAATAAAATAAATTTTTTAAAAGCGTTGGGTTTCAGAAGCCTTTGAGGGTTGAGATATTACCCACCCCTCCCTTTTTTTGGTTGATCTAATTGATCTCCTTGATTTTTTCTAATTTAACTTTTTTTATATCACAGCATACTATAACCCATACTGTCTCTAGGTTATCATGCCAAAGTTTGTGCTCTTACCCAGAGGCACGAATTTCTATCACATCTCTGGACTATTGTCTGTGCCACTTCCTCTGAATGATGTGTTCCCATGGACAGAGGAGGCTGGGAGGCTGCAGTCCATGGGGTTGCTAGGAATTGGATACAACTGAGTGACTTCACTTTCACTTTTCACTTTCATGCATTGGAGAAGGAAATGGCAACCCACTCCAGTGTTCTTGCTTGGAGAATCCCAGGGACAGGGGAGCCTGATGGGCTGCCATCTATGGGGTCGCACAGAGTCAGACACAACTGAATCGACTTAGCAGCAGCAGCAGCAGCAAGATCAGTTAAGCCCCACAAACGTGTGGGTACATAGTTCACACCAGGCTCTAGCCCTACACTTTCTGCCCACCCAGTGTCAACTCCAAGTGGCCTGGTCCAAATGTCACCTCCTACACAAATTTTTCCTTGACTTCATTTGCCCAGGTAGATTTAATGGTTTCCTCATTCTCTTTTCCCACGCAGTTTTTTTATACATGAAATAAACTCTTGACATTCATAAATTTAGCATTCCTAGTTTAGTCAGTTCAGAAGCAACTCTATAAAATGAGTCCATAAAGTGTCATCATTTGTCATTTTGCCAAAGTATATGTGGGCACCATTCTCCCTGAAGAGCTGGTGAGCAAGAGTGAGTCACCTCCTCTTAGAAGCCTTTCCTGATACTCCATCCCACTCAGGTTCAGCCTGATGGCCCTCTGAATCTGTTCCGGCTCTAAGTGAATTAGGAATACAACATTTAATCACTTTGCACAACAAAGATCTGAAGGTGGGTGGTTTCAGAGTTCGCTTAGCTCCTCAGCAATGTCAAGGGTCTGGGTCAGGATTTTTGTAAGTCTCTCTGCTATGTCCATACAATGACAATATAACAGCAGCTCCACACAGCATCTCCTCATGTGACTCTACTCAAAGTGGGATAAAAGGACTGGACTCCTGCCATTGCACTTTTTCCAAGGAAGCAAAAACTCTTCCAGAAAGTTCTCCGTAGGCTTCCTCTTGGACTTCATCAGCCATAACTTAGTGGTGTGCCCAACCATAAAGCAGAAGAGATGAACCAAGCAACCACACTCAATTTAGATTAGTGGTCCTCAGGCCGACAGGAGCAGCATCACCTGGGAACTCGTTAGAAATACAAACCTGAGGCCTCCTAGACCTACGACTGAACCAGAAATTGAGGGGATGAGGTCCAGGGTTCTGAGTTTTGAATGTCCTCGATGTGATTTTGATGCACACCAAAATTTGAGAATCACTGGTTTGGATCTAACATGGTTCACCCTGATCCCAGGGAAGGGTTCACCTACCTGAGCCTCTTGCCTCCTAAAACAAAATCAGGATGCTATGAACTAAGAAAGAAGAGAAGGATGCTGTTGGGTATGCATCACCCCTCTATTATTTCCATTTAAAGTATCATGAATTACATTATTTATCCATCGATTTTTTTTTTTTTTTTTTTGCCCAACTCCCTAACCCACCTGTAAGCTTCTGAAGAGTATGAGCTTTGTCTTGTAATCATGTTTCTATCCCAGCACAATAAAAGGCACTCAAGTAAAGCTTGCTGGGCAAACAAAGAAATATTAAAGAGATCTCTCCTTTCTAATTGCCCATCCCCTTCACAGATACTTCTGCTGCTTTGCACTCAAGGAACATTCATTTTCACATCAGCTCATGTCAGTGAGCCAAGAGCAGGCTCTTCCCAAGGATCTGAGAACAGTTATTCTTTTGCACATGAGTGCAAGCGGACAATCTGGCTTTCCGCACACACATCTTGGGCCTTTACGACATTCATTTCTTTTCAGGGGCGTCCTCGGAGAACACTGCTCTACAATAACACAGGACTGAACACATCGATTGTTCAGCTGAGTTCTGGCTGCCGACTCCTGGCTGGCAGTCTTTCTTGGAGGCAGCTGTGTCCTCCGAGTCAAATATGACCTGGAAATAAGCCTGCGAGCCTCGTCCTCCACGAGAGCTGCATAGCAAGAGGCAGTGGCATAGCAATTACACTGGTTTTGTTCTGCCCCACAATAACCTTGACCAGCCACTTTCCTGAGCTTTCTGAAGCCACTTGTATTAGGTAGGACCCTTTGAGTTGCAAGTGACAGAAACCCAAATGCAAAATGGTGAAAATAGAGGGGTGGGAGGAAGACTACAGGCACATGACTACAAGTCTTGGGTTAGCATTCATTTCAAGCTGGATGCAGATGCTCAGAGAGCATCCTCAGAGGCTTCTCTCTTCATCACACAGCTTGATGGCTTCTACTTGGCCCTTTTCTCAGGACAGCTTTTACCAAACAAGCCAGGAGCCACTTCAGACTTATGTCCCAGCCGTTGAACACCTGCAGCAGAAAGCAAGCCCCTCTTTTACAAAAGTGACAGCCAAGTCCTGGTACTACAGTTCTGTACCTACACTGTTAGCCACATTTAACATGACTCTCATCATCCTAACAAGTCACATGGACATTACAACCATGGTGACTGCTTGTTTAGAGCAGGGAACCTGGGTCGAGTGAGGGTCAGTCTCACTGACCACATGGCCTGGGAATGAGAAAAGATGTTGTTCAGTCGCTCAGTTGTGTCTGACTCTTTTGAGACCCCATGGGCTGCAACATGCAAGGCTTCCCTGTCCTTCACTATTTTCCAGAGTTTGCTCAAACTCATGTTCATTGAGTCAGTGATGCCATCCAACCATCTCATCCTCTGTTGTCCCCTTCACTCTTTCCCAGCATCAGGGTCTTTTCCAAATGAATTGACTCTGCATCAGGTGGCCAAAGTATTGGAGCCTCAGCTTTAGCATCAGTCCTTCCAATGAATATTCAAGGTTGGTTTCCTTTAGGATTGACTGGTTTGATCTACTTGCAGCCCAAGGGACTCTCAAGAGTCTTCTCCAGTGCCACAATTCTATGTTCCCATGCAAAATCACAGGAGTGTTAGCAGAGGAGGGGGAATGACTACAGAGGAGACAAAATCCACGCCTGCCCCATCTACCTCTCTTCCTAACATTGAGTCTGCCAGTCACCCTTCCATGCAAAAGGCACCTGCAGGCATGCAGAGCTGGGTGCTGTTTTTCCAAAGCAAGGAAGAAAATACAGTGCCTCCTAAAGACAAATGGCGCAGACTTTCTCTTTCCCACTGGCTTGAAATAGCTCGCAGCCCTACTGAGCAGGGCTGGGAGGATGGCACCAACCACCTCCCTCTCTGTAATTTAATCTCCCGAGCACCTGCCCCGAACATTCACTCAGCCCGCACCCCACCCCTCCTCGCAACGTTTCTTGGCCTGCTTTGCTGTCTTTTGTAATCATCAGTTAACATCTGTGATATTTTATATGTAGCAGGAAAGATTTTTTTTTCTCCTTTACCCTTCTTCCTCCTGGATTTGCATATAAAATAGATCAGAATAACAAAATGAGGCAGACATGATTCTTTTTTTGGGGGGGGGACTTGACTGCATTTTTTTTTTAATTTAAATTTATTTATCTTAATTGGAGGCTAATTACTTTACAATATTGTATTGGTTTTGCCATACATCAACATGAATCCACCACGGATTCATGCACAGTGTACACGTGCTCCCCATCCTGAACCCCCCTCCCTCTTCCCTCCCATACCATCCCTCTGGGTCATCCCAGTGCTCCAGCCCCAAGCATCCAGTATCATGCATTGAACCTGGACTGGCGATTCGTTTCTTATATGATATTATACATGTTTCAATGCCATTCTCCCAAATTATCCCACGCTCTCCCTCTCCCACAGAGTCCAAAAGACTCTTCTATACATCTGTGTCTCTTTTGCTGTCTCGTATACAGGGTTATCGTTACCATCTTTCTAAATTCCATATATATGCGTTAGTATACTGTATTGGTGTTTTTTTTTCCTGGCTTACTTCACTCTGTATAATAGGCTCCAGTTTCATCCACCTCATTAGAACTGATTCAAATGTATTCTTTTTAATGGCTGAGTAATACTCCATTGTGTATATGTACCACAGCTTGCTTATCCATTCATCTGCTGATGGACATTTAGGTTGCTTCCATGTCCTGGCTATTATAAACAGTGCTGCGATGAACATTGGGGTACACGTGTCTCTCTCAATTCTGGTTTCCTCGGTGTATATGCCCAGCAGTGGGATTGCTGGGTCATAAGGCAGTTCTATTTCCAGTTTTTTAAGGAATCTCCACACTGTTCTCCATAGTGGCCGTACTAGTTTGCATTCCCACCAACAGTGTAAGAGGGTTCCCTTTTCTCCACACCCTCTCCAGCATTTATTGTTTGTAGACTTTTGGATCATAGCCATTCTGACTGGCGTAAAATAGTACCTCATTGTGGTTTTGATTTGCATTTCTCTGATAATGAGTGATGTTGAGCATCTTTTCATGTGTTTGTTAGCCATCAGACATGATTCTTCACGCAGTAACCTAAAGATCCCTTGCGCTTTCTTAGTGGCTCAGATGGTAAAGAATCTGCCTGCAATGCGGGAGACCCGGGTTCAATCCCTGGAGTCAGGAAGATCCCCTGGAGAGGGGAATGGCTATCCACTCAAGTATTCATACCTGGAGAATTCCACAGACAGAGGAACCTGGCAGGTTATATAGTCAATGAGATCAAAGAAAGCTGGACACAACTGAGCAACTTTCACTTCGTTTCACTGAAGATCCACAGCCCTTGAGCCGGGAAGTGTCGCTGGGATCCTCTCTCCTGTCCCAAGCAAAGGACGTTTTCGAGGACTCTCCATTCCTTCCCCCAGCACTCTCCTGGCACCAAGCCCCAGATCCATCCAGGGAAGAACCAGAGGAAGCTGAGGGACTGAATTCAAACTGAAGGAGAGAACAATGGGGGATGGGCCGGAAGAGCCACAGTGCCAAAGTAGAGGAGATGAGAAATCCAAGGTGGGGAGAAAGTGAAGGCAAAGATTTCTTTACTGTCTTCTGCTGCTGCTAAGTCACTTCAGTCATGTCCGACTCTGTGCAACCCCATAGACGGCAGCCCACCAGGCTTCCCCGTCCCTGGGATTCTCCAGGCAAGAACACTGGAGTGGGTTGCCCTTTCTTTCTCCAATGCATGAAAGTGAAAAGTGAAAGTGAAGTCACTCAGTCATGTCTGACCCTCAGCGACCCCATGGACTGCAGCCTTCCAGGCAAGAGTACTGGAGTGGGGTGCCATTGCCTTCTTCGTACTGTCTTCTAGGGGACCTGAATTTTTCCATCTACAAGTAGGAAAGTTGCAGACATATGTGAGATAGAGTCTTAAATCAATGACAAAATCAGTGACTTAGCTGCTCCCCACCCACCCCCCACCACCTAACTTTGGCTAGAAGTGTGAGAACTAATAGGATGACTTAGAGGGTGGCCAGTAAAGAAAGATGAAGCAATCTGGCTCAAACAGCTCTAAACGGAGGTTTTTCACTACAGGGAGGAAAACCAGCAGAGAAGCTGGTAAAACAGAGCAGAAAAGCCACCCCCAGATCGCCAGCCCACCTCCCGGGGGGGCCTCTAATGGACATTTTTCCACACTCCACATCTGTGCTTCATCAGCACAGATCCATGTGTAGCATGAGTCAGACAGCTACTTCCTTTCCAACACGGGTAAACCGATAGGTTCATGTGTTTATTCATGTCCAAAGCATTCAACTAGTACATTGTAAAATATGATGCATCCAAAGAAGGAACATTTTACTGATTTTTACATCTCTAGGGAATTCATTTCTCAAGTAAATACACTTCTTCTCTTGTGTCGAACCTATAACCCTCCCCTACACATTGTATATTATGAGTTCTTTCCAAGGAATTTACTGTTTCCTTGCAGCTTAGTGAAAGCTGACTTCTCTATTTTTGGTTTTCTTCCTAGGAGACCTTTTTTTCTCCCTAGAGACCTCAAAGTCTCCTTTGATTTTCTCCCTCCCTTCCTGACTGCTGCTACCTTCTCTGTCTTCTGTGTATGCCTTGATCAGCATTCCTGGCCGACAAGAACCCTCTCTAGCTAGTTTATGCAGAAAGAGATTTATTAAAGGATATTAGGTACCTTTATGCATCCACTCTAGGGAGGAAACCATCCCTGCAAATAACCTCACTATTGCCACCACAGGCCACTAAACATCTCAAACCAGGATTCTCTTTGTAATTCCAGGGCTTGCTACTCACTTCATAGACATCTTACATTTGCTTTCTACAATTTTCAGCAGATGGTAAAATCGGCAGGTATCTGATTCTAATATATTAATACACTAATAACAATTTTTAATCATTTTTATTGAGGTATAATTGACATATTAACATTATGATAGTCCCAGGTGTATAACATAATGATTCGATGTTAGTATGTACAGCCAAATGATCATCACAATAAAACTAGTTAACATCCATCATCATACATTGTTACAATTTTTTTCAGTATATTAATGACAACTTTTTTACAGAAGGAATTCAAGTGCTTTAGCAGCAGCATGTATCTTTTTCTGAATTGTTGTTGCTCACTCACTAAGTGGTGTCCAACTCTTCGTAACCCCATGGACTGCAGCATGCCAGACTCCCCTGTCCTTCACTATCTTCCAGAGTTTGCTCAGATTCCTGTCCATTGAGTTGGTGATGTTATCTAACCATCTCGTCCTCTACTGCCCCCTTCTCCTCCTGCCTTCAATCTTTCCTAGCATCAGTGTCTTTTCCAATGAGTCAGCTCTTTGCATCAGGTGGCCAAAGTATTAGAGCTTCCGCTTCAGTATCAGTCCTTCCTATGAATATTCAGGACTGATTTCATTTAGGATTGACTGGTTTGATCTCCTTGCAGTCCAAGGGACTCTCAAGAGTCTTGTCCAACACCACAATTCCAAAGCATCAGTTCTTTGGCACTCTGCCTTCTTTATAGTCCAACTTTCACATTCATACATGACTACTGGAAAAACCATAGCTTTGACTATATGGACCCTGTTGGCAAAGTGATGTCTTTGCTTTTTAATACGCTCTCTAGGTTTGTCATAGCTTTTCTTCCAAGGAGGAAGCATCTTTTAATTTTATAGCTGCAATCACCATTCACAGTGACTTTGGAGTCCAAGAAAAGAAAATTTGTCACTGCTTCCACTTTTTCCCCATCTATTTGTCATGAAGTGATGGGCCCAGATGCCATGATCTTAGTTTTTTCAATGTTGAGTGTCAAGCCAGCTTTTTCACTCTTCTCTTTCACCCTCCTCAAGAGGCTATTTAGTTCCTCTTCACTTTTGCCATCAGAGTAGTATCATTTGCATATCTGAAGTTATTAATACTTCTCCCGACAATCTTGATTCCAGCTTATGCTTCACCCAGCCCAGTATTTTACATGATGTACTCTGCATATAAGTTAAATAAGCAACATGACAATATACAACCTTGACATACTCCTTTCCCAATTTGGAACCAGTCCATTTTTCCATGTCCAGTTCTAACTGTTGCTTCTTGACCCGCATACAGATTTCTCAGGAGGCATGTAAAGTGGTCGGTATTCCCATCTCTTTAAGAATTTTCCATAGCTTGTTGTGATCCACAGTCAAAGACTTTAGTGTAGTCAATGAAGCAGAAGTAGATGCTTTTCTTGCAATTTCCCTTGCAAATGGTGGCAGTTTGATCTCTGGTTCCTCTGCCTTTTCTAAATCCAGCTTATATATCTGGAAGTTCTCAGTTCATGTACTGCTGAAGCTTGGCTTAAAGGATTTTGAGTATAACCTTATTAGCCTGTGGAATGAGCATAGTTTAACAGTTTGCCATTGCCCTTTTTTGGGATTGAAATGAAAACTGACATTTTCCAGTCCTGTGGCCCCTGCTGAGTTTTTCAAATTTGCTGACATGTTGAGTGCAGCACTTTAACAGCATCATCTTTTAGGATTTGAAATAGCTCAACTGGAATTCCATCACCTTCACTGGCTTTGTTCGTAGTAATGCTTCCTAAGGCCCACTTGACTTCACACTCCAGGATGTCTGGCTCTAGGTGAATGATCAAACCATTGTGGTTATCCAGGTCATTAAGACCTTTTTTGTATTGTTCTTCTGTGTATTCTTGCCACCTCTTCTTAATATCTTCCGCTTCTGTTAGGTCCATACTATTTCTGTCCTTTATTGTGCCCATTTTTGCATGAAATGTTTCTTTGTTATCTCCAATCTTCTTGAAGAGATCTCTAGTCTTTCCCATTCTGTTGTTTTCCTCTATTTCTTTGCATTGTTCATTTAAGAAGGCCTTCTTATCTCTCCTTGCTGTTCTCTGGAACTCTGCATTCCGTTGGGTATATCATTCCCTTTCACCCAGGTGAGATGTCTGAGGATACCTACCTGCACTGAGTCCAGTAAGTGGAAGCTTCTCCCACCCCTGTGCCCAGAAACATGTGGAAGGCTATTCTGTGGACCAATCCCCCAGGCCACCTCTGAGGTTCATGTGAAGCACATCGCTCTCAGCTTTCCCATCTTTGCTGCTGCTGAGAAAGAGACCATTCATCCTCTGATCTTTAAAAGGTTCTGCTGATCCTTAAAAGGTTCTGCTGATCCCTATGGTGAAAATCTGAGAAGCCATGCAGGAGGGAGAGATTTGGAATCAGCAAACACATCCCTTTTTATGGTGTATTATGCTTTGCAATTTACTAGCTGAATGTTGTGCAATATTTGCAAAGCTACTGACAACTCAGAAAGCTTTCTCTGTATTCTTTCTTCTGTCTGTATAGAAATGCAAATAGAGCTTCTATTCCAATTAGGTAACCTGAGTGCACACATGAATTATCTACCACCTCCCCTGAAATGTGACATCTGAATGACAGTAAGAACAGTGAAAGAGAGACATCCACAGTGAAGAGGTTTGTGAGGCGTAAGAAGGTGGGGGGTCAGGGGCTGCACCTTGAATAAACATAGAGGGTTTGACTCCCAGGAGGAAGCTTGCAGCTCAGAAGTGGTCTATGTCCAGGTGGACAAGCCTAAGCAGCAATGACCAAATACCAGCTAGGTTTACTGCCTAGCCACGTGTCATAGCCAGCAAGAAAACAGCCAGCTCAAACAGCCATAGACAGTTTGTTACTCATGGTGCAGTGGCAGCCATGTTTGCACCAGGTCTGCCTGTCCCCCAAGCCTCACGGGGCGATGCAGAGCCAGCCGGGGAATATACTGCCCACAAAGAGGTCCACATTACACTGAGGCAACCCTCAATCCTATAGTGAAACCACTAGTGAACATGCCCTGCCCTACCTCTGCCCCTGGGGACAGTATCTGAAACAAAACTGTCCTCCAACCTAGAGACATCATCTCTAGCTTCCAAGAATATGTGCTGTGCAAACAATCTTGAAACAGTTGTCTGGACAAAACCGGTCATAAGATGTGTAGAAATGCCATGGAGAATGTCCTCCCCCCATCTCGTAGGAATGACAGAGGCAGATGGAAAGGTGAGGAGGAAAAGGAATCAGCTGCAGGCCAGGAAAGGAGGGGCTGGCTAACCAAGTAGGCAGTGGAGAGTGTGAGGCTGGTACCTTGGCACCCCCTTGAATTCCAGGGCCAATGCAGGGGATTTTGCCTGATGAGTTTTAAAGCTCCTATGGGGTAAGACGCTTACTCCTTGGAAGGAAAGTTATGACCAACCTAGATAGCATATTCAAAAGCAGAGACATTACTTGGCCAACAAAGGTTCATCTAGTCAAGGCTATGGTTTTTCCTGTGGTCATGTATGGATGTGAGAGTTGGACTGTGAAGAAGGCTGAGCGCTGAAGAATTGATGCTTTTGAACTGTGGTGTTGGAGAAGACTCTTGAGAGTCCCTTGGACTGCAAGGAGATCCAACCAGTCCATTCTGAAGGAGATCAGCCCTGGGATTTCTTTGGAAGGAATGATGCTAAAGCTGAAACTCCAGTACTTTGGCCACCTCATGCGAAGAGTTGACTCATTGGAAAAGAGTCTGATGCTGGGAGGGATTGGGGGCAGGAGGAGAAGGGGACGACAGAGGATGAGATGGCTGGATGGCATCACTGACTCAATGGACATGAGTCTGAGTGAACTCCGGGAGTTGGTGATGGACAGGGAGGCCTGGCGTGCTGCGATTCATGGGGTCGCAAAGAGTCGGACACGACTGAGCAACTGATCTGATCTGATCTGATGGGGCACTTACTGGTATCTCAGGATGTTATGAAGTGAGGATAAGCTATACAGAACAAGTCAAATAGGGGCTGAGCTATTAGGGATGGACCAGAGTCATCAGGTTTCAATGACACTTGGAGAGATGCTGAGTACTGTGGAGATGTTCTCAAAACAGAGCCTTCCTGTGCAGTTCCTGCCCCCCCAGGTGATGACTCAGCTCCCACTTCTTCCTTTAATGAAGCACTCTTATTTCTGCGTTCCCTTCAGGTCAGGGTTAGCTCTCAAATCTCTCTCTCCTCTCCTCCCCTGGAGATTTTCACCTTCGAGATTCAAGGTAGATGAAGTATGGAGGAACAAACTGTGGTTGCATATCAGAATGTAAACCTTACCAGCTTGACAATGGGAAAGTAAAATTACAATGTCAGAAACTGAGAAGTAGAGCATGGAGAGAAGAGTTTAAGGAAAAGACAAGCGTTTGAGGATTTTAATAAAGGGAGGCGTCAAGAAGGTGTTGCTTAAAATCACTGGAACTAGAAAGATTTAAGTCTATTACTTCATGTTACAACAGTAGCCACTAGAGGAACTAAAAATAACAAGATACCTCCACTGAGAGAGGAGTGTCAGTAGGCTAAATCCTTATCATCACAGCAGGAAGTCAAGAGATAATGTCTAAAGTTGATAAACCAAGAAATAGCAATGCAAGCATAGTATTTAGACGTACAGAGGTAACTACCTAAAAACGGAAACCAAATAGCTGCCTCTGAGTAGCAGAGAATATTCCCGGGGGAAATGTAAATTGGTGTAACCACTATGGAGAGCAGTATGCAGGGTCCTTAAAAAGCTAAAAATAGAGTCACCATCTGATTCTGCAATCCCATTCCTGGGCATATATGTGGAGAAAACTAATTCTAAAGGATACACCCACCCCAATGTTCACTGCAGCACCATCTACAATAGACAAGACATGGAAGCAACTTAAATGACCGTTGAAAGAGGAATAGGTAAAGAAGATGTGAGATGTGTGTGTGTGTGTGTAAATGAACTATTGCTGACATAATAAAGAATGAAACAGTGCCATTTGTAGCACCATGGATGAACCTAGAGATTATCATACTGAGTGAAGAAAGTCAGTGAAAGACAAATATCACCATGATATCATTTTTATGTGGAATCTAAAACAATGACACACGTGAACTTATTTATAAAACAGAAATAGGCTCATCAACATAGAAAACAAACTTACGCTTACCAAAGGGGCAGTGGGGAGTGAGGGATAAATTAGGGGTTTGGAATAAATATAAAAACAGAAAGGCTCTCAGCCACTTCTGAGAGAAAGAGCTCTAATTTTCTTGGATCTTCAGTGTCAGGAGTCAGAGGGAGAACAATCCCTTCCCCCTATAAAAACGGGGACAAAAATAAAATCTGAGTTGGAAACTCTGAGTGTGAACTAATAGACCTTCCAAGGAACCTACAACTTACAAAGCATTGTGAAACTTCAGAGACTTCAAGTCATTGTTGCAGGGGAACCCCACGCATAGAAAGGTCCCAAGCTTTGCTAATGCTCTGCTGTCACCACCTTGAAATTCTTAATAATTTTTAAACAAGGGCTCTGCATTTCTATTTTGTACAAGATTCTGCATATGATGCAGCTTGTCCTGGCCAGGGCAACTGACTGTGCGGAGCATGAAAAACCGACCGCTCTAAGTGGTTATTTCACTGGAAAAAAAAAAAAAAGTGGTTTCAATTGAAACAAAGGGTATATAGCTCAGGGGTAGAACATTTGACAGTAATTTACATAAATCCTTTCCTTAAAGGAGAGATTCTCTTTTCTGCTTCTGAGATGATCTGACTTCACAGCAGGGAAGGCCCTGGAGGAGAGTCAGAGTGGGCATGAGTGCCCGCCCACAGCCCCTGGGCACTTTTCACTGTGATCTGAGGGCTGCTTACTGCCAACACCTGCCTCAGGAGTCCTCTAGCCATAGGAGGCTGCTTGGGCTCCCCTCTGAGTGCTGGAGAACAGAGGGTTAGTGGGCAGGGAACTCACCTTCCTCACCTCTCTGAGGCCTGTTCTGCTACTCCCAGTGCTCCCTCAGGGTGTCGGCTCCAGTTGCCCACAAAGATTTGCTTGCTGATGTGCACTTTATGGCTCCCATCCTCTCCTCATCTCACTTCTCCATTCCCCCACTGCACTTTCCTGGGATTACCTCCTGAATAAAGTACATGCATCCAAGTCCTCATTTTAGGATACCTCTGGTGGTGGTTTCCAGCAAATTTGGAAAACTCAGCAGTGGCCACAGGACTGGAAAAGGTCAGTTTTCATTCCAATCCCAAAGAAAGGCAATGCCAAAGAATGCTGAAACTACAGCACAATTGCACTCATCTCACACGCTAGTAAACTAATGCTTAAAACTCTCCAAGCCAGGCTTCAGCAATACGTGAACTGTGAACTTCCTGATGTTCAAGCTGGTTTTAGAAAAGGCAGAGGAACCAGAGATCAAATTGCCAACATCCGCTGGATCATCGGAAAAGCAAGAGAGTTCCAGAAAAACATGTATTTCTGCTTTATTGACTATGCCAAAGCCTTTGACTGTGTGGATCACAATCAACTGTGGAAAATTCTGAAAGAGATGGAAATACCAGACCACCCGATCTGCCTCTTGAGAAATTTGTATGCAGGTCAGGAAGCAACAGTTAGAACTGGACATGGAACAACAGACTGGTTCCAAATAGGAAAAGGAGTTCGTCAAGGCTGTATATTGTCACCCTGTTTATTTAACTTATATGCAGAGTACATCATGAGAAACACTGGGCTGGAAGAAGCACAAGCTGGAATCAAGATTGCCGGGAGAAATATCAATAACCTCAGATATGCAGATGACACCACCCTTATGGAAGAAAGTGAAGAGGAACTAAAAAGCCTCTTGATGAAAGTGAAAGTGGAGAGTGAAAAGGTTGGCTTAAAGCTCAACATTCAGAAAATGAAGATCATGGCATCCAGTCCCATCACTTCATGGTAAATAGACGGGGAAACAGTGGAAACAGTGTCAGACTTTATTTTTCTGGGCTCCAAAATCACTGCAGATGGTGACTGCAGCCATGAAATTAAAAGACGCTTACTCCTTGGAAGGAAAGTTATGACCAACCTAGATAGCATATTCAAAAGCAGAGACATTACTTTGCCAACAAAGATTCGTCTAGTCAAGGCTATGGTTTTTCCTGTGGTCATGTATGGATGTGAGAGTTGGACTGTGAAGAAGGCTGAGCACCGAAGAATTGATGCTTTTGAACTGTGGTGTTGGAGAAGACTCTTGAGAGTCCCTTGGACTGCAAGGAGATCCAACCAGTCCATTCTGAAGGAGATCAGCCCTGGGATTTCTTTGGAAGGAATGATGCTAAAGCTGAAACTCCAGTACTTTGGCCACCTCATGCGAAGAGTTGACTCATTGGAAAAGACTCTGATGTTGGGAGGGATTGGGGGCAGGAGGAGAAGGGGACGACAGAGGATGAGATGGCTGGATGGCATCACTGACTCAATGGACATGAGTCTGAGTGAACTCCGGGAGTTGGTGATGGACAGGGAGGCCTGGCGTGCTGCGATTCATGGGGTCGCAAAGAGTCGGACACGACTGAGCAACTGATCTGATCTGATCTGGTGGTGGTTTAGTCTGATTCTTGAGACCCCATGGCTTCCCTGTCCATGGGATTTCCCAGGAAAGAATACTGGAGTGGGCTGCCATTTCCTTCTCCAGAGGATCTTTCCCACCCAGGGACTGAACTTGGGTCTCCTGCAGTACAGGCGAATTCTGTACCATCTGAGCCACCAGGAGAGCTCCAGGATACCTCTGGGAGCACCTAAAGACAGCAAGTCATTTAATCAAAATCCAAAGCAGGTTCAAAGAGTGATGGGAATGACAACTTATACACAGTTCAGGGACTGCTTTCTCTTCAGCTTGCCTCTGAGCCAGCAAACAAGAGTGCAAAGGATACATACAAGGTATGGATTCAATTAGGTGAGTGGATGGCTCCCGAATTCATCTCTGAGGAGTGGCTTTAGAGTTGGGAACCTGCCAGGTCAGACAAAAAACCTAGGAATATAGCTTAAACAAGTAGGAAGTTAATTTGTCTTTTGCATAGCAGATTGATGGGAGATGATGAGGGCTGGAATGAAACTCATAAATTTCGTTTCACTCTGCATGACCTCCATCCCTAAAGTCACCTCATTCTCAAAAAATGGCTGCTTGCAGTCCAGCCATCTCACTTATGTCCCAGATAGCAGGGAGAAGAAAATAATGAAGAAAAGCATGCCCTCTCCCTTTGAGTCTCCTTAGCAGATGTTGTTAAGCACATATTCTCTTCTGCTTGTATCCCAATGGGAAGAATCTAGTCTCATGATTCTACCAAGGTGCACAGAAGTCTGGGAAATATAGTTGTGTCTGGATAACATGTGCCCAGTTTAAAATTAGGTATTCTATTTGTATAGAAGAGAAGACAAGACAGTGAGGGGCAGCTAACATTCCCTACCACCCCAGCCTCAAAGAGTTTCTTGGGCCCTAGTTTAACCCAGTAAATGCAGAATACTTCCCATTTGCCCCAGAGAGGCATGTGTGTGCATGCTAAGTCACTTCAGTCATATCCAATTCTTTGCAACCCTATAAACTACAGCCCATCAGGCTCCTCTGTCCATGGGATTCTCCAGGCAAGAATACTGGGGTGGGTTTCCACGCCCTCTTCCAAGGGATCTTTCCGACCCAGGGATTGAATCCATGTCTCCTGCATCTAATTCACTGACAGCAGATTCTTTACTCACTGAACCACCAGGGAAACCCCCAAGAGAGGCAAAGATATGGCCAAAAAGTCACTGCCTTCTAAGGGAGCCCTGCAAGAAGGAATGAACTGGGCAGACAACTACAGACCAGATGGGTGTCTGAGGAGATGCCAATTTGAGTAGATAATGACTGAGGTCCAGACGCCCTCCACTATCACAGCTGTTGGCTGGCATCATAGAGGCCTGCAAAACCTGTTTCTGCACAGCTTCAAGACTGAAGAAAGAACCTGGAGTCATTGATAGAGATATCAGTGGTTTAATGCAGGAGGAGCTTACATATCTGAAGCAAAGTTCTGGAGCGACACCCCACTATGTACAGCACATGGCAGGCCGGATGAGGCGGCAGACTTCACTCCTGGAGGCAGGAGAGATTAGGGGGAATGATGTCAGGTTAGCTCATCAGTTACTAGGGAAAGCAGGTGAGGGGGCAACCCCCTACTGGCCCTTTGATAAGTATACTAAAAGGTTCTGATCTAAAGCTAGAACGATCATTCTCTTGGGGCATGGGACAAGTTGTAGAAAGGCCAATCATATGAGTAGGACATAGGCAAAGCATGCACTTGTCGAGCAGGGAATGTACACAGAGCAAGAGAACAGCCATCTTGAATGATCCAACCATACAATGGCATATGCAAGCCCTTCTACCAACCCATAGATGAGATCCAAGAAAACAGAGGAAACCCGTTAGTTTTTTTGTGTTTTTTTTCGTGTGTGTGTGTGGCTCAGATGGTAAAGAATTTGCCTGTAATGCAGGAGACCCAGGTTCAATTCCTGGATCAGGAAGATCCCCTGGAGAAGGGAATGGCTACCCAGTCCAGTATTCTTGCCTGGAGAATCGTATGGACAGAGGAGCCTGGTGGGCTACAATCCATAAGGTCACAAAGAGTCAGACACAACTGAGTGCCTAACACTTTCACTACTTTTCTTTCACATTAGCTTAGATCATGTTTCTACTCCCTTAGTGAAATGAGGATTATGGTGGCCACTAGGGCTATTGGCTGATATTCGGTTCTCCTCCTCTTGAGTAGATGGTAGGATTTGCATTTCCCTGCCCCTTTGAAGTTAGCTGTCGTCATGTGATATACTTTGCCCAATGATATTTGAGCACAAGTGAGATGTATCTTGTCTAGACTGAAGAGTGAGTCCATGATGGTTAATTTTATGTGCCAACTTGGCTGGGCCGTGGACCCCAATTTTTGATCAAACATAAGTCTAGATGTTGCTATAAATGTATCTTTTAGATGTGAGTAACATTTAAATAAGCAGACTTTGAGTACAACAGATAATCCTTCATATGTGGGTAGGCCTTATCCAATTAGCCAAAGGCTTTAAGAGAAAAAGACTAAGGTCCCCTAAGGAAAAAAGAATTCTGCCTCCAGTGTGCTGTGTGTTAAGTTACTTCAGTCTTGTCTGAATTTTTGTGACCCCACAGACTGTAGCCCCCCAGACCCCTCTGTCCGTGACATTCTCCAGACAAGAATACTGGAGTGGATTGCCATGCTCTCCTCCAGGGGATCTTCCTGACCCAGGGGTCAAAATCACGTGTCATATGTCTCCTGCATTGGCAGGTGGATTCTTTACCACTAGCGCTACCTGGGAAGCCCACCTGCCTCCAGAATTATAACATCAACTTTTCCCTAGGTCTCCAATCTGCCCTGAAGATTTCAGGTTTTCTAGCCCCTGCTATTGTGTGAGGCAATTCCCTAAGGTAAATTTTCTCTGTGTCTGTCTCTGTCTCTCTCTGTACACACACACACACACACACACACATACACACACACACACACACACACACACACACGTGTTCTATTGGTTTTGTTTCTCTAGAGAACCCTGAACAATGCAAAGCCTATGTGTAATTTGTCACATTTTCCTTTTTTCTCGCCACATTAACCTTGGAAGCACGTGTAGAGATGAGGTCTCCAGCCTGGATCCCTAAGTGACAATAGCAAGTCTAGTCCCTCTGCCAACCCACAGGGGACAGGGAACATAATCAAGAAATAACCTCCATTCTGCTAAGCCACGGAGATGTGGGGACTGTTTGTAGTCACAGCACAATCTACTCTATAGACCAAGGAGGCAAAATAGAAATTAGGGTGATTTAGATTTGTTAGGGGAAGCCCACTGATTGAAACTGCCCACCCTGGCCAGGCACCATAGTATGCATTAGCATGAGTTATTTTACGACAAGAGGTCCTGGTAAGGAATAAGGAACTAACAAGCCACTACCAACCAAAATAATTCGGGAAAGGTCAAAAGGAGACATCACGTGTCCTTTCACCTCCCAGAATCCTTCTTGCTGGCATCCATCCTGGCTGAGCAATGCGTACATCACCAGGAAGGACCCTGAGTCATAATGATCAGTCAAAGACAATCTGGAAACTAATCCTATCACCATAAAACCTGAGATGCAAGCCACCTGGCACAGCAGTTCTCCTGGGTCGCCTTACTTTACTGCTCCCCACCTGTATGCCCCTTTCCAATAAAGTCTCTTGCTTTGTCAGCATGTATGTCTCCTTGGACAATTCATTTCCAGAGTGTTAGACAAGAGCTCACTCTCAGTACTACTTCTCATTTCTTCTGGCTAGGATTATTCCAGGGCTTGAAGCAGCTCTTGGCGTTTTCCCTGCTAAGAATGTCCCTGGAATCAATGTCCTATTCCCTCTTTTCTACCCTCATTAAGCTTTCCTGGCTCTAAAAGTCCTCTTCCTCTCAATTCAGTAAAAATGTTTCCTTTTCTTCTTAGTGTGAGAGATCACAATTATGCAGTAAGAGGTAATAAGCAAATTCCCTCCAATGTGTGAATAGAAGCTTCATTTTCCCAGGGGGATTTGCATTTGAAAAGGAGATTTTAAAACAAAACAAAAATCCCGCACAAATGAAGCTATACTTGGTGAAATTCCAGGAAGCATGATTAAGTGAGATTTCCCGTAGTAAGGGAGACATTTGGGAACAAGAGGACTTTTTCACAGGTGCTCTGCAGAAGGTACCAATTTTGTTGGATTTTATTTTCTGGAATTTCTGGGTGCTTCTGAGTACTGGAGAACAAAAATTCCTCAGGGATGCTTCAGAGCAACTTCCTGTACTGTCCAATAATCCCCATTTCTCCTTCCAAACGCTTCCCAATGACCAGCCACAGCGAGACCTAACAGGCTCACAGCCTCTCCTGGCATCCTTAGGTCAAGCTGCCAGCCCCTTTGTTTTCCACAGGGAGCAGCTTCCTGAGAGACGTGACCTTTACCCAAAGATGGCTGGATAGCATCACTGACTCGACGGACATGAGTCTGAGTGAACTCTGGGAGTTGGTGATGGACAGGGAGGCCTGGCGTGCTGCGATTCATGGGGTCGCAAAGAGTCGGACACGACTGAACGACTGAACTGAAGGTCCCTGAAATCCAATACACAAATATCCCTAGGTGTCACATGTCCCCCTCTTATATCACTCCAGGATGCCTACCTCTCATCTCAAAAGTAATGTACATTCACAAGAAATCAACTAGGCAACTTGTTTAAAAACATAGATTCAGAGATTTAGCTTCTGATTCAATAGGTTGGGATGCAGTCCAGAAAGCCACATTTCACAAGCCCCCATGTGGTTCAGATGAACGCGGTAGGCTGACTACACTCCGTGAAATGGAGCCCCAGGGAGATGGGGTGAGCTGTGCGCACCGCCCGCTCTCCTGAATTCCCGGTGAACTCGTTTCTAGTCAGCTCCGAGTTTGTGTCTATTTGATGGAGCCAAGCCATCTGCTCACAACCTTAAAACAAAACAAACAAAACAAACAAAAGATGGAGTGTTGCTTCCAGGAATTTCTGTGCCATTTTTCTTTTTTTCTTTTTTTTTTCCGTTTACAAGAGGATACGTCTTTTTGTGTGTGATTTAATTTTTCACGACAAAAATGAGGACAAATGGTGGTCTCCTCCCTCACTCATTTTTTGCCATATTCGCAGAGGACTTAAAAGTTAACACGTGAGAAAGAAGCAACCACCTCCAAGAGCTCTCAGTTGAAAGCTGGGATTATCAAGAGTCAAATGGAAAAAAAAAAAAAAAAAAAGTTAAATAACATTTGTTAATACACTGTTTTTAGAAACCTGTTTTAGAGCCACTAGCCATAGGGCAGAAACCAATTTTCAAAAATATAACCCAACTGGCCAATTGAAGAGTTAATTTCTTCGGCCTCGGGGAAGAGGCCTCTGAGTCCCCCGCACTTGGAAGTAATTAGTCCTCCCCATCCCCCAACACCACCCGGCTCCCGCCCAGACCCAAGCTGGGTCTCTGCCCTAAATGCGTGTGCCCCCTGGTGGTTTGAAGGTAAACTACAACGTACCTCAAAGGGAAGGAGAAAATCCGGAATTTGAATATCCTTGCATTTCCGCACTCCATACCCATACAGAGATTTTTCAGGGACAGGTCTGCAGGTGAATCAGATGCTGTCATAGTTCTGGTGGCATCCTCACACTTCATTCTACACACCTCATTGTGGGTACGTCGCAAACGCAGACGTGCCGCAACCCCTTAAAAGCACAGTTTCTGCCTGGCCCAACGCTGTACACTGAACCAGGCCAAGCCACCAGTGCCTGTCACAGAAAGCACTCCGTAAAAATCAAGTCCACCGACTTCCCCGGCAGTCCAGGGGTTAAGACTCTACAGTTTAACTGCAGAGTGCCAGGGTTCAACTCCTAAGCAAGAAATAATAAAAATAGGCCTCTGGACCTTCAAAAAGGGCTTCAGGCTTTCAGCCAGACACTTGACTCACCTGTGAGACTCATTTTACATTATATGGATTTATTCTATTTTTTAAAAAAATCCAATACAACATACAAAAGTCACTGTTGTTAATTTGGAGCATGTCCTTCCAGAACTTTCTACAATGTACTTACATATATAGCTGTACATGGACAAATATAGAGAATTATAAGCTTATGGAGCTTTTCCTAAAAAACAGGATCATATAGTACCTGATTTCTTTTATAGCATGATTTTTTAAACTAATAATAGGATTTCTTCAATCAAATCTTTCTATATGAAGCCATTTAGTTATTTTTAACTCTGTATACTATTCTATGCAGAGGCTCCCCCAGGGCTTCCCCAGTGACTCAGTGGTAAAGAATCAGCCTGCAATTCAGGAGACACAAACTCAATCCCTGGGTTAGGCAGATCCCCTGGAGAAGGACATGGCAACCCACTCCATTATTTTTGCCTGGGAAATGCCATTTACAGAGGAGCCTGGTGGGATACAGTCCACAAGGTTGCAAAAGAGTTGGACACGACTGAGAGACTAAACAAGAGCAACAAACTACTATTCTATAGTATTGGGAGTTCAGAAAGCCAAAATAATATTCCTTTCTTTTTGTCCTAAGTCTGGGCTCAGTGGAGAAAGAAGGTAATAAAGGAGTTAAGAATATACAGTGAGGAAAGGATGGCCTCTTCAATAAATGGTGTCAGTCAGTCTTGTCCAGCTCTTTGCGACCCCATGGACTGTAGCCCATCAGACTCTTCTGTTTATGGGGATTCTCCAGGCAAGAATACTGGAGTGGGTTGCCATGTTCTCCTCCAGGGGGTCTTCCCAACCCAGGGATCTAACCCAGGTCTCCCACATTGCAGGCAGATTCTTTCCCATTTGAGTCACCAGGGAAGTCCTTTTTTTTTTTTTTTTTTTAAAGAAAACACATATAAGTGACATCATGCAGCATTTGTCTTTCTCTGTTTGGCTTATTTTACGTAGCATAATGCCCTCAAGTCCCATCCATATTGTCACAAACGGCAGGATTTCCTTCTATCTCATGACTGAGTAATATTCCTGTGTGTGTATCTATATATACATCTATTCATATAAATATATATCTCCATTCATCTATTGATGGATAGATACTTCACTTGTTTCCATATACTGGCTGGGGAGTCAAATTTATAGAAACAGAGGGCAGAAACATGGTTACCCAGTAATAGAGAGAGGTTGATAAAAGGGTAGAAACTTTCAGCTATAAGATGAATAAGGTCTGAGGACCTAATGTAAAACAGGTGACTATAGTTGGTATACGGACTTCCCAGGTGGCATAGTGGTAAAGAATCTACCTATTAATGCAAGAGACACAGGAGACATGTGTTCAATCCCTGAGTCAGGAAGATCCCCTGAAGAGGAAACGGCAACCAACTCCAGTATTCTTGCCTGGAAAATCCCATGGACAGAGGATCCTGAAGGGCTACAGTCCATGGGGTCGCAAAGAGTCAGACACGACTGAGTGACTGAGCACAGCACATAATTGGAATTTTATATAACTGATATATATATATAATTGGTATATATAATTATATAACTGGTATATATAATTGGTATACTAACATGATTGGTATATAGTATTATATAATTGAAATTTGCCAAGAGTAGAACATAAATGCTCTCAGCAATAAAAGAAAAAGATGAACATGTAAGGTTATGGGTGTGTTAATTAACTAGGAGAGACTCCTTTCACAATGTATATGTACGTCAAATCACCACAATGTACACTTTAAATATCTTACAATTTTATGTGTGAATTATACCTCAATAAAACTGAAATAAAAAAAAACTTACTACAAAGCTACAGTAATCACAAGCAGGGTGGCACTGGTATAAAGACAGACATATAGGTCAATAGACTAGAATAGAAAGCCCACAAATCAGGTGATTTTCAACAAGGATACCAAGACCATTAAATGGGAAAATAACATTTTTTTTAACAGTTCTGGAAAAAAAAATTGGATACCCACATTCAAAGGAATAAAATTGCACCCTTACCTGATACCATATACAAAAATACCAGAAAATGGAGTAAAAGCACATGTGTAAAAACTAAACTGTAACACTCCTAGTAGAAAATATAAGGAAAAGGTTTATAATGTTGGATTTGGCAATAATGTCTTTGATATAACACCAAAAACACAGACAACAGCAAAAATAAAAATAGGCAAAATTAGACTTTATCAGAATTAAAACTGTTTGTGTATCAAAGGATAATATTAACAAAATGAAAAGGCAACCTATGGGACTGCAAATCATATATCTGACAAGAGATTCATATTCAGAATGTGCAAAGAATTCCTGCTACTCAACAACAAAAGCAAACAACCTAATTAAAAATGGGCAAAGCATCAAAATAAATAATAATAGTGTATTTTAACGTAATTATTTTTTTTAAAATTGGTCAAAGGATTTTGTGATGGTTGAAGTTGTGTGTCATCTTGACTGAGTTAAAGGGTACCCGGATATCTGAAAACAGTATTTCAGGGTATGTCTTTGAGGATTTCTTCAGAAGAAATTAGCATCCCAATCAGTAGACTGAGTGAAGAAGATGAGCTCTTACCAATGTAGGCTGGCATCATCCAATCCTCTGAGGGCTGGGAAGCTTACCTTCCTTTGCAATTGGATATGAGAGCTCCTAGTTCTCAGGTCCTGAGACCCAGACTGAATTGGATTTCCTGGTTCTCCAGCTTGAATACAGCAGTTCATGGGACTTCTTGGCCTCCATAGAACATGAGCCAATTCTAATAATAAATCTCCTCTTACATCTATCTATCTCTCATATCCTATTGATTATTTCTTTAGAGAACTCTAACAGACTTTAATATACCTTTCTACAAAGAAGATATATAGAAGATCAATAAGTACATGAAAAGATGCTCAACATCACGAATCATTAGGGAAATACAAATCAAACTATAGAATTATCACCTCACCCTCATTAGGATGATTGTTACTAAGAAACTAAAATAAAAACAGAAAATAAATGTTGGGGAGGATATGGAAAAATTGGAACTCTTGGCATTGCTGTTGAATACATAAAATGGTAAACCTGCTACAGAAAATAGCATGGGTTTGCTCAAAAAACTAAAAATAAAGTTACCATGTAAATGTGTTAATCACTCAGTCATGTCCGACTCTTTGTGACCCCATGGACTGTAGCCCACCAGGCTTCTATGTCCATGGGATTCTCCAAACAAGAATACTGGAGTGGGTTGCCATTTCCTTCTCCAGGGGCTCTTCCTGACCCAGGGATTGAACCTGAGTCTCCTGTATTGCAGGCAGATTGTTTACTTCCCACCAGGGAAGCCCAAGAGTTACCATGTGATCCAGCAATTTCACTTCTGAGTATATAGCCAAAAGGAAGAAAAGCAGGGACTCAATACCCTAAAGAAAGGAAAGCAGGGACTCAAACAGGTAATCTGTACACTCAAGTTCACAGCAGCATAATACATAATAGCCAAAATGTTACTGCTGCTAAGTCACTTCAGTTGTGTCTGACTCTTTACAACTCCCATGGATCTTCGTGACCCAGGGATCCAACCCGCCTCTCTCACATCTCCTGCATTGGCAGGCAGAGTCTATCACTAATACCTCCTGGGAAGAGATATGGGAGCTAATCAGAGGGAAATGAGTAACTCTCCAAGCTGGCTTTAGAATTCAGGATTAAATACCATCTTAACAGGGAAAGGGGAATTAAGAGGTATAAACATACAGTTTTATAGCAAATAAGCCATGGGGATGTATTACAGAACAAGGAATGTGATCAGTAACACTGCATGGGAACAGATGGTTATTAGACTTATTGTGATGACCATTCCATAATGTATGCAAATGTCAAATCACTATGTAGTACACCTGAAACTATTATAAAATTGTCAGCTACATTTCAATTTAAAAAAAATAAAAATAGGGAAAGAGGAGAGGAGATGCAGACCTCTTAGAATTAAAGAATTTTAAGAAAGATGACTGGGCCCTTAGAAGAGTAAATGGAAGTATAATATTTTGTGGAGAAGTTTGTCTTCATTTTTTCTTCCAATTCCACCTAGCCTATGATCTTAGATGGGCTTCCCCTGGTGGCTCAATAGTAAAGAATCCTCCTGCCCATGCAGGAGACATGGATTCAATCCCTGGCTTGGGAAGATCCCCTGGAGAAGGGAATGGCAACTCACTCCACTTTCTTGTCTGGAGAATTCCAGGGACAGAGGAGCCTGGTGGGCTATACAGTCCATGGGGTTGCACAGAGTCGGACATGACTCAGCGACTAAAGAACAACTATGCTCTCAGATAGCTCTCAAACTTCTGGAAGGCATCGGAATCACTGACGGGCTTGTTAACACAGTGATTGCTGGGCCCTACCTGTGGAGCTTCGATGAAATAGGCCTGGGGTAGAGCCCAACACCACTGAAATGACTTAGCAGCAGCAGCAGGGCCGGAGTATTCACATTTCTAACAAGTTCCCAGGGATGCTCCTGCTGGTCTGGGGACCACACTTTGAGGCTGCATCCCATAGACCTCAACATTCTTTGAAGGGAATCTCTCTCCTTATTTTATTATTCCACTATTCCATCCTAAGGCATATTTTTCAAACCTACACTAATGCTTCCTTGAGTCTCTGACTTCTAAGTAGAACTTTTAGGCACCTCCTTTTGCCTTTGAGATTTATAGTAATTTTATTGAGTTATTTCTCCACTTCAACCCAAGAAATTGGCATTATTGTTTATTCATAATACACGTCTCTGTTTCTGAATCCGGTGGCAGATGTGGGTAGTATTTACTTTGCAGTCATTCACTGAGCAGGTACTCTCAGGATTTGAGCACTTTTTTTGCACCCATGTTACACTTTAATTTTAAAATGTTTATTAGACACACACACAGTCTGATAAGGAAGCTGTAATTTTTGAGTCTCTAAAATCCAAAACTAAGGCCAGACCAATTGTATAATTGGTCTACATGGTGGGTTTGTGACTCAACCTACTCACAAGCCAAATGAATCAGAGAGGTTAGTTTCCTGCTTGGCCCTAAAAGCAGATGTAAAAAGTGGCCATATTTCAAACAGACAAGGACAGTACCCCCCTCACCCCCCAGCCCTGCCCTTGCTATAACAATAACAAGACCGGCCACTAGGAACCCTGGCCCTGCCAGGAGCACACCCTCTGCTGTCAGGGCCAGTCCTGCTCTATTGCCCAAGGTTCCAAGTAGCTGGGTTTTTAGAAGGCTACAGTATATACCTGAATTTTTTGACTAGGAGATACGTACATTCAAGCATACAGCTTGGTAGAGGATTACTGCTAATCACAAAGGAAAGATATCTCAAGTTAATTATTTTAGTGCCTTCCGATGTATAGGAAGAGGCAAGAGTCTGGGGTCACTGAAATTTTTCCTGCGGTATGCTCTAACTATATAGGGGCCCATCTATCTAAAGTGCAGATTGCCTCATCCTGTTTTTTCAGCCTGAATACCCCTCAGGATGCGCTGCCTGAGGACAACTAAAGTGGGTTACAACTTAACCACTATATAACTAATGGGTGAGTGACACTATTTTGTTCCTTTTTGTTGGTGGTGTTCAGAGTCAAGGAGGTCATTTTTTATTTTTCTTTATTCTCACCCCTAAAACAGGACCAACTAAACAATAGGCAGCAGACCACAGTGTATGAGTTTTTACTGATAAGCATCGGACTACATGGGTGGCCCAGACAGTAAACAATCTACCTGCAATGCGGGAGACCCAAGTCAATCCCTGGGTCGGGAAGATCCCCTGGAGAAGGGAATGGCTACCCACTCTGGTATTCTTATCTGGAGAATTCCATGGACAGAGGAGCCTGGCGGGCTGCAGTTCATGGGGTCGCGAAGAGTTGGACACAATGAGTGACTAACATATTTACACTTTTTTATCAGACTGAATATGGATTCAACCTTTGGCTAAAAGCATTTCATCCTAAAGTTAGATAGTGTCAGATTGGATATGCCCCCTCACTCAGTCACAACTCGTCCTAGAGGACTAGAGCCTGCCACACCATGGATAAAAGGTCAAAATGCAGCGCCCCTGAAAGTTATCCAAAAGAAGAAAGGACTTAGCCCAGTTCCTTGTCCCAAATTCATCAATCCTAGACACCGCCGTTCCCATAGAAAGGCATGAGGGACGGGACAGGGGTCTTCCTTGAATTCAATACTCTTCCGTTAGAAGTATGAAACTAGAAAAAAACTGGAGGTTTTCCCAACACATAGCACAGGTTTACCAGAGTTTAATGATTCCCCTGTTGACGGATATTTAACTTGTTTCTAATTTCTCCACAACGAACACCCTCAGGGAAGACCTCCTATATATTTTATGGTGCATATTTGCAAGTTTTCCTTTAGCCTAGCTACCTGGAAGTGAATATCTAAGTGGACTGTGTAAACATTAAAATTTTTAATGAATACTGACAGTTTGCTTTCCAAAAGGGCTTATATGATTGGCACTTCATCTGGAATGTGGACAAATACCTGTTTTTCCACATCTTCATCAATATTGGTTACATTCGATCTTTTAGATTTTTGCCGATATGATAGGTGAAAATGATATCTCTGTTGTTTTGCTACATATGATTCTACTATTGGGTAGAATGAACATCTCTTTATACATTTGCCAGCAATTTTTATATTCTCTTTACAGAGTTTCCTGTTCATTTCTTGTAACCAAATTTCTATTAGGTTATCTTTTCATTATTAATTTGTAGACATTCTTTATTTATTTTTGATGCTATTATTTTACCTTTTATATTTGTGGCAATTATTCTTTCCAATCTTTTGCTTGCCTTTTAAATTGGGTGTATATCTATGGTAGTACAGAAAAGTTTCTTTTTATGCAGGCTCAGTCGCTTCAGTAATGTCCGACTCTTTGCAAACCCATGGACTGTAGCACACCAGGCTCCTCGTTCCATGGGATTCTCCAGGGAAGAATACTGGAGTGGCTGCCATTTCCTCCTCCAGGGGATCTTCACGACCCAGGGATCAAATCTGCGTCTTTTATGTCTCCTGCACTGGCAGACAGGTTCTTTACCACTAATGCTACCTGGGAAGCCTGTCGAAATGTACTATTTTAAAAAATTTTCTTTGCTTCTTCATTTTATATCTTGGTTGATAAAGTATTTACTGTTTCAAGATCTTCCATATTTTACTCTTTCGCTGTTTATTCAAATACTTTTGTTGTTTTGGTTTTGAAATAAACGTAAAAATCCATCTAGAACTTACATAGAGTTGTCTACTTAGAGAAAAAGGCACAACATGAGAGTTCTCAGCTTAAGTTTATTCACGGTCTTACTGAAGACTGTAGCCTGGCAGACAGTTCTGAGGAACTGCTCCAAAGAGGTTGGGAGGAGCCAGTATGTACAGGAATTTTTTTGGCTAGAAAATACATGCATTCAAGCATATAACATGGTAAAAGATTACTGCTAATCACAAAGAAGAGATGCATGGGTGCTCAGTCATTCAGTCATATCCGACTCTTTGCAACTCTATGGACTGTAGCCCACCTGGCTGCTCTGTTTGTGGGATTCTCAAGACAAAAATACTGGAGTGGGTTACCATTTCCTCCTCCAGGGGATCTTCCCAACACAGGGATCAAACCCAGGTTTCCCGTATTGCAGGCAGATTCTTTACCGTCTGAGCCACCAGGGAAGCCCACTGAGTCACCTGGGGAGCCCCAAAGAAAAGATCAGTTCAGTCGCTCAGTCGTGTCCAACTCTTTGTGACCCCACAGACTGCAGCACGCCAGGCCTCCCTGTCCATCACGAACTCCAGGAGTTTACTCAAACTCATGTCCATTGAGTCGGTGATGCCATCCAACCATCTCATCCTCTGTTGTCCCCTTCTCTTCCTGCCTTCAATCTTTCCCAGCATTAGGGTCTTTTCAAAAGAGTCAGTTCTACGCATCAGGGGACCAAAGTATTGGAGTTTCAGCTTCAGCATTCCAATGAATATTCAGGACTGATTTCCTTCAGGATGGACTGATTGGATCTCCTTGCTGTCCAAGGGACTCTCAAAAGTCTTCTCCAACACTATAGTTCAAAAGGATCAATTGGATCCTCAGCTTTGGTGCTCAGCTTTCTCTATAATCCAACTCTCACATCCATACGTGACTACTGAAAAAACCATAGCTTTGACTAGACAGACCTTTGTTGGCAAAGTAATGTCTCTGCTTTTTAATATGATGTCTAGCTTGGTCATAGATTTTCTTCCAAGGAGCAAGCGTCTTTTAATCTCATGGCTGCAGTCACCATCTGCAGTGATTTTGGGGCCCAAGAAAATAAAGTCTGTCACTGTTTCCATTGTTTCTTCATCTATTTGCCATGAAATGATGGGACCAGATGCCATGATCTTAGTTTTCTGAATGTTGAGTTTTAAGCCAACTTTTTCACTCTCCACTTTCACCTTCATCAAGAGGCTCTTTAGTTCTTTGCTTTCTGCCATAAGGGTAGTGTCATCTGCATATCTGAGATTATTGATATTTCTCCTGGCAGTCTTGATTCCAGCTTGTGCTTCAACCAGTCTGGAATTTTGCATGATGTACTCTGCATATAAGTTAAATAAGCAGGGTGAAACATGCAGCCTTGACGTACTCCTTTCCCAATTTGGAAATAGTCTGTTTTTCCATGTCCAGTTCTAACTGTTGCTTCTTGACCTGCATACAGATTTCTCAGGAGGCAGGTCAGATGGTCTGGTATTCCCATCTCTTTCAGAATTTTCCACAGTTTATTGTGATCCACATAGTCAAAATCTTTGGCATAGCCAATAAAGCAGAAGTAAATATTTTTCTGGCACTCTCTTGCTTTTTCGATGATCCAACGGAGGCTGGCAATGTGATCTCTGGTTCTTCTGCCTTTTGTAAATCCAGCTTGAACATCTGGAAGTTCACAGTTCACATACTGTTAAAGCCTGACTTGGAGAATTTTGAGCATTACTTTGCTAGCATGTGAGATGAGTGCATTTGTGCGGTAGTTTGAGCATTCTTTGGCATTGCCTTTCTTTGGGATTGGAATGAAAACTGACCTTTTCCAGTCCTGTGGCCACTGCTGAGTTTTCCAAATTTGCTGGCATATTGAGGGCAGCACTTTCACAGCATCATCTTTCAGGATTTGAAATAGCTCAACTGGAATTCCATCACCTCCACTAGCTTTGTTCGTGGTGATGCTTTCTAAGGCCCACTTGACTTTGCACTCTGGGATGTCTGGCTGTAGGTAAGTGATCATGCCATTGTGGTTATCTGGGTCATGAAGATCTTTTCTGTATAGTACTTCTGTGTATTCTTGCCACTTCTTCTTAATATCTTCTGCTTCTGTTAGGTCCATATCATTTCTGTCCTTTATTGTTCCTATCTTTGCATGAAACATTACCTTGGTATCTCTAATTTTCTTGAAAAGATCACTAGTCTTTCCCATTCTATTTTTTCCTCTATTTCTTTGCATTGATCACTGAGGAAGACTTTCTTATCCTTGCTATTCTTTGGAACTCTGCATTCAAATGGGTATATCTTTCCTTTTCTCCTTTGACTTTCGCTTCTCTTCTTTTTGCAGCTATTTGTAAGGCCTCCTCAGACAACCGTTTTGCCTTTTTGCATTTCTTTTCCTTGGGGATGGTCTTGATCACTGCCTCTTGTACAGTATCATGAACATCCATCCATAGTTCTTCAGGCACTCTGTCTAATCCTTTGAATTATTTGTCATTTCTGCTGTATAATCATGAGGGATTTGATTTAGGTCATACCTGAATGGTCTAGTGGTTTCCCCCACTTTCTTCAATTTAAGTCTGAATTTGGCAATAAGGAGTTCATGGTCTGAGCCACAGTCAGCTCCTGGTCTTGTTTTTGCTGACTGTATAGAGCTTCTCCATCCTTGGCTGCAAAGAATATAATCAATCTGATTTCGATGTTTACCATCTGGTGATGTCCATGTGTAGAGTCTTCTCTTGTGTTGTTGGAAGAGGATGTTCATTATGACCAGTATGTTCTCTTGGCAAAACTCTATTAGACTGTGCCCTGCTCCATTCTGTATTCCAAGCCAAATTTGCCTGTTACTCCAGGTATTTCTTGACTTCATCCTTTTGCGTTCCAGTTCCCTATAATGAAAAGGACATCTTTTTTGGGTGTTAGTTCTTAAAGGTCTTGTAGGTCTTCATAGAACCATTCAGCTTCAGCTTCTACAGCATTACTGGTCAGGACACAGACTTGGATTACTGTGATATTGAATGGTTTGCCTTGAAAATGAACAGAGATCATTCTGTTGTTTTTGAGATTGCATCCAAGTACTGCATTTTGTACTATTGTTGACTATCATGGTGCTGGAGCAACTGTGAGGAGATACCCCATGTCTAAGGGCAGAGAAGCCCCAGCAAAATGGTAGGAGGGGCGAAATTGCATTTAGAATCAAACTCCATGCCTGCTAGAGATGCTCAGAGGGCTCAAACATACCTTGTGTGCACCAGGGCCCAGAGACCACCCAGAGACTGAGACAGAACTGTGTTTGAGGGTCCCTGAGGAGGTACGGGTAGTAGTGGACTGCTGCAGGGGCAGGGGCTCTGGGTGCAGTAGACCTGCGTAGGGCATAAGCCATTAACCCCACCATCGAGTTGCCAGAACTTACACAGGACTGGGGAAACAGGCTCTTGGTGGGCACAAACAGAACCTTGTGTGCACCAGGACCCAGGAGAAAGGATCAGTGACCCCGTAAGAGACTGACTCAGACTTGCCCATAAGTGTGTTGGAGTCTCCAGCAGAAGCATGGGTCAGTGGTGGCCTGCTGTAGGGTTGGGGGCACTGAGTGTAGCAGTGCGTGCATGGGACCTTTTGAAGGAGGTCACCATTATCTTCATTACCTTCACCATAGTTTGGCCTCAGGACAAATAACAAGGAAGGAACACATCCCTGCCCATCAACAGAAAAGTGGATTAAAGATTTACTGAGCATGACCACGCCCAGCAGAGCAAGACCCAGTCTCCCCCTCAGTCAGTCTCTCCCATCAAGAAGCTTCCATAAGCCTCTTATCCTTTTCCATCAGAGGGTAGACTGAAAACCATAATCACCAAAGACTATCCAATCTGATCACATGGACGGCAGCCTTGTCTAACTCTAATTCAAAGAAGAGATATCTCAAGTTAATTATTTTAGTGCTTTCCGATGTATAGGAAGAGTCTGGGGTCACTGAAATTCTTCCTGAGGTATGTATCTAACTGTATCAGGGCCCATTTATCTAAAGCACAGATTGCCTCATCCTATTTTTACACCCTGAATACCCCTCAGGATGTACTGCCAGAGGACTGCTAAAGTGGGTGACAATTTAACCGTATATAACTGTTGGATGAGTGACATTCCTTTGTTCTTTTTTTTGTTCACAGAGTTAGGGAGGTCATTTTATTTTTTTTCCCAAATGCATGGCTAACTTTCCATTTATTCCCTATGGATTTAAAATGCCATCTTAGGGCTTCCCTGATGGTCCAGTGGCTAAGACTCTGTGCTCCCACTGCAGGGGTCCTGGGTTCAATCCCTGGTCAGGGAATTAAATCCCACATGCCCACAACTAAGGGTTTGCATGCCACAACTAAAGACACCACATGCTGCAAATAAGACCCGGAGCAGCCAAATAAATAAATTTTTTAAAATGCCATCTTTTTTCAAATACTGTTTTTCCTTGCATATATGGGTCTTAACATGTTTCTAATAGAGCTGGATAACTGAGTTCCTTGTCTACCATAGATTGAAAGCAAGGAAATAAATTGAGGACTCAAATGAATCGAATGATCCAAAAGGAAGTGAAAGCTGAATACAAAGAAGAATATAGATAAACAGAGAAGGAGAAACTGTGCTGTGTTGCACAATAATAAAGATAAATACTCTGAATCTTTAAGGAAGGATCAAATTAAGTTTAGACTCCTTTGATTTTTTAAGATAGGTAACAAACTATATGTTTTAGAATAATTTCTATTCTTTAAAGTGGTAAAAAATAAACACTGTTTTGGCACTTGAAAGGGCAAGTTTCCATTCCATGGAAACATCAGTTATGCAGGACCTTGATTCCCATGCAATGTCAGCTACACTGAGTGTTACTGTAACTCTTAGAACAAGGAGACACTGCAGAACCAAACTCACAAACGCAGAACAAGGAAGGTCTCACCTATAATTTTAAGCAAGCCTGAAGAAGGTCCAAGTGCTTCTTTTCCCACACCAGGCTTGGCTCCCACATTGGACTGCACAGGTGTATAGCCCTTTATCTCACAAGTTGCCAGCTCTGTGTGTTCAAGTCCTCAGCCCTGTTGCTTCCTGCAAGAGACAGAAGTTCATGGTCCCATAACAAATTACGGGTTCAAAAGCTTCTGCAGTCTCATATTTAGCCCAGGGGTAAAAATCAAGGAATATGAATCAAAGGAACAGTAACAAAGAAGCAGTCTTCCGCTGTGTGCCCTTACCACTGAGATATCACTCTGCTCCCTCAAGGTGTCTCCATGGTAACTCACTTGTTCCTCCAAACAGCCTTGATGGGCCCTGTGGGAGACTAGATTCCTGCTCCTCCAATCCCTCCCCGCAGTAGAATGAAACATTCACAGCCTTTGCCTTGTGACTTCGTAGTATTGCAGTACGTTTTCAGGCCCGGTGGATCTGGGCTTCGACTATGTCATTTGTCAATTGAACAGTAATGAATATCACCTAAGCAAAGGTTATAAAAGTGCTTGCATGGTTTCTTCTTCATTTTTTTTTCCCCTTCCAGTTTCCCTGAGCTATAATTAATATACAGCACTGTATATGTTTAAGGTGTACAGTATAATGACTTGACTTATGATTTGACCTCTTGAAGCTGTGTCATCTACAGGAGAGTCATGAAGCCACAGTGTGAAGCAGTACCACCCCAGCCGAGCTGAAGACCCTAGAGTGAGAAACACGGACATGGCGCTGATATTGCTGTAAGCCACTGAAACCTGGATTCGTTTCTTTGTTTAAACAGAATCATTGCGGTGAAGCTTGACTAATCCAGCTCCTTCATTGGCGCCCCCCCAGCCCCAGTGTTGGCCATGCAGCTGCCCTGTCATTCCAACAGTTACTCCTCACCAGATAGGTGCTGTGATTCTCGTGCCCAGGTCTCTACTCTCCCCACTGTGCCAGGGACTCCCACCATCCCCTCTAAGAGCTCCCACACCTCTGGGGAAGCAAGGTATAGCTCCTATCAGTTGCTGATGACTTGAAACACTTTCTTCCCACCTGGGTAAAACTCTATGAGACCGTAAAGCAGAACCACCCTATGCTGTTACCTACAGCTCTTGCTGCTGCTGCTGCTGCTAAGTCGCTTCAGTCGTATCCGACTCTGTGTGACGCCATAGACGGCAGTCCACCAGGCTCCCCGCTCCCCTGGGATTCTCCAGGCAAGAACACTGGAGTGGGTTGCCATTTCCTTCTCCAGTGCATGAAAGTGAAAAGTGAAAGTGAAGTCACTCAGTTGTGTCTGACTCTGTGCGACCCCATGGACTGCAGCCTACCAGGCTCCTCTGTCTATGGATTTTCCAGGCAAGAGTACTGGAGTGGGGTGCCATTGCTAACTCCACTACAGCTCTTATGCTTGACTAATTCTTTCTTTTAGTACAAGCCGCCTGTCCTCAGGAAACAGATACAAGACACCTGGACCTAAAGATCGTTTGAAAAACACTTTTTTTTTTTGGCTTCATACAGCACGTGGGAATCTTAGTTCCCTGACCCAGGCCCACAGCAGTGAAAGCACAGACTCTTAACCACTGGATCATCAGGGAATTCCCTAAAGATCCTTTCCTTTGAGACTCCCCTTAGAGATGCACTGGCTCTTGTTAGGTGAGCTGCTTTCCTTTTAGAACACCAGCAAGCAGGTTCTAAGATAAAATCATGCTAAGTCACTTCAGTCGTGTCTGACTCTGTGAGTCCCCCAGACTGTAGCCCACCAGGCTCCTCTGTCCATGAGATTCTCTAGGCAAGAATACTGGAGTGGGTTGCCATGCCCTCCTCCAGATCTTCCCAACTCAGGGATCAAAACCACATCTCCTGCATTGGCAGGCAGATTCTTTGCCATTAGGGCTACCAGGAAAGCCCAAGGTAAAGTCAGTGCTCTCTAATTAAGTGTGGGTTGTAATCCTAGAGGCCAGCTGTCAGACCCAGGGCACCAGGCACCAGGTTCCCAAGAGAAAGGAATCCATGGGGGCCCACATGGAAATTCACATGAGCTCCAGAGCTTGTGCCTGTGTTCTGGGATGCTCAGTATGATAAGTGGTATGATAATAAACAGTATTTTCATTTTCATACTCTCTAGAGAAGATTGGAGAAGGAAATGGCAACCCACTCCAGTGCTCTTGCCTGGAGAATCCCAGGGACGGGGGAGCCTGGTGGGCTGCCATCTATGGGGTCACACAGAGTCAGACACGACTAAAGCGACTTAGCAGCAGCAGCAGCTAGAGGAGATAGGCATATATCAGATTGGAAGATTCATTCCTTTAGCAAATACTACAGTGCTAAGCACTAGTGATACGAAGGTAAAAGAGACAAAATGCTCATCCTCATGAAGCTTACATTCCTAGGAGGAGGAGAGGGAGGAAACAGAAAATAAAAACACGTAAGTGTATAATTGTAAGTAGTGATAATGCTATGAGAAGTGCTAAAAAGCAGGGTGAGTGGTGAGAAGACATAGGCCTCTTTACACAAGGCGGAGAGAAGGCATCCCCGAGAACCTAAAATTTAAGTAGACACCTAAATCAAGGGAGGAAAAAAGCCCTTAGACGTTTTAAGGAAGGTCAATCTAGAATAGGAAGAACAAATATAAAGATCCTGAGACAGGAGCAAACATTCAAAGGCTATCCTGAAGGCTGATGACTAGAGGACAATGAGTCCAGAAGGGTGAGAAACTGGGGGTGGGTGGGGCTAGGTCTTAAGAGTGGCCAGTCATCCGTGCAAGGAATTTGAATTTTATGTATGTGGAAAAGGATGCCCCTAGAGAGAGTTGAACAGGGGATTGACTTGGGAATGGATTGATATCTTTAAAACTTAATCCTTCCTGATACAAAGGACAAGGTAGGGGCAGCAAGACCAGGCAGAAGGTTACTATAGTAGCTCGAGGAGAGAGTGGTTAGGACTGAGTGGTAGTGGTAGGAGTGGTGAGAAGTAGTCATATTTAGGGAATAGTTTGAAGGTAGAGTCAACAAGGGGCTTCCCTGGTGACTCAGTGTTAAAGATTCCACCGACCAATGCAGTAGACATGGGTTCAATCCCTGGATCTCAAAGATTCCCTGAAGGAAATGGCAATCCACTCCAGTAGTCTTGCCTGTCAAATCCGATGGACAGAGGAGCCTGGCAAGCTACAGTCCATGAGATTTCAGAGTCAGACATAACTTAGCAACTAAACAGCAACAACAAATAGTCAACAGGACTCAGTTAAGCATTTGAATGTGGAGATTGAAGAAAGAAGAATCAAGGACAACCCCCTGAGCTGGGCAGAGTGAAGTGGTTATAAGTCTTGAGGAAACATCCTGAGGTCTATTTTATACATGGTAATTCAAGATTCACCCTATTCCCCATCATTTATATGAGAATGTCCTGAACATTGGCTGTGTAAGTCAGGAGAGGGGCCAGAGCTGCAGGTATGAACTGGATGAGCTTGAAGTTATCAAGTATAACTTCAAGACAGTGTAGTGAGAGAAAGGATCTGAGGATGGAGTCCAGTATGTCTGGAATCCACAATTTGAAAGATACCTTGAGGAATATGGAGAAGGGAATGACTACCTACTCTGCTGTTCTTGCTTGGAGCATTCCATGAACTGAGGAGCCTGGTGGGCTACAGTCCATGGGGTCTCAAAGAGTCGAACACAACTGAATGACTAACATTTTCACTTATCTTTGAAAAATGGTTGGACTATAAAGAAAGTTGAGCACCAAAGAATTGATGCTTTTGAATTGTGGTATTGGAGAAGATTCTTGAGAATCCCTTGGACAGCAAGATCAAATCAGTCAATCCTAAAGGAAATGAGTCCTGAATATTCATTGGAAGGACTGGTGATGAAGCTGAAACTCCAATGCTTTGGCCACCTGATGTGAAGAACTGACTCTTTGGAAGAGACCCTGATGCTGGGAGAGATTGAAGGCAGGAGGAGAAAGGGATGACAGAGGATGAGATGGTTGGATGGCATCACTGACTCAATGGACATGAGTTTGAGTAAACTCCAGGAATTGGTGGACAGGGAAGAGGGACAGGGAAGCTTGGCATGCTGCTTCCTGGGAAGTGGGTAGTATACTCACTTCCATATTTTGCTTAAGCTTGATGTCTGGCCCCTAAGTAGGAGTGAATCTCAGTTGAGGCTTCAACTCTGAACCTGAAGGAATAAGGCCAAATCAGGCGTGAGTTACAGCCAGAAACCAGGAGTAAGCTGACAATTTACTTTGAATTGTGTGTGGGTTTGCAAAAGTTCTGTGGCCAGGATATCAATTATGTTGTGTAGGAGGAGGAAAATGGTGATGAAAATTTCTTAGCATTTGAAATTTTTAACTATCTTTTGAGTGAACCTCTAAGTTCTTAAAATAAATCTTTCACAGTTGCTGGGGTAGAAATAATCACTATAATTAAATTGTGCTGGTCACATCATAATTTTAAAAATCTTTTTATTTATGGAGAATTTGTAACTTACACAAAAGTAGACCAAATAGTATAGCAAGCCTTCAATTTGCCTATCACCTATCCGAAATCCATCAATCCTGTCCCATCCACACTTTGGTACACTTCCTCTCCCTGTAAACTATTTTGAAGCAAATCTCAGGCTTGATATTATTTTATTCATAAACGTTTGAGAACATTTCTTTAAAAGATGGTTATTTTCTGTGTGTGGTGGAGCCATGTGGCTTGCAAAATCTTAGTTCCCCAATCAGGGATTGAACCCTGGCCCTAAGAGTGAAAGCACCAAGTACCAACTACTGGACCACTGAGGAATTCCTGAAAGACACATTTTTAAAACATAACCACAATACAATTATCACATTTGAAAAAAAAATCCTTTATAGTGTAAAATGCCCTGTCAGTGTTTAAATTTTCATTTGTCTCCTAAATGCTATGAATTTTTCTTTTTTCATTTTGTGGGGTTTTTATTTTTTAGTGGAACCTAAATAATACCCACACATTGCAAATGGTTGCTTTTTTTAAATCTCTTTTAATCATAGGTTTTCCCTCCACTTCTTTTTATTACATTTGCTATTTATCTGTTGAAGTAACAAAGTTGTTTATCCTGAATAGTTTCCAACAATCATAGATTTTGCATCATATGGTTATAAATATCTTCCTCTGTCCTCTGTAGTCTCTATAACTGGTAGTTGGAATTAGATTTTTTTTTAATGCAGGCATCCCTCAGTATCTGTCAGGGACCCAGTTCTAGGACCCCTGAAGTTACCAAAATCCTCCAACGCTCAAGTCTCTTATACATGCGAAGAACATGTGTAGTACTTGCATATAACCTATGCATGTTAGTGCATGCTAAATTGCTTCAGTCATGTCCGACTCTTTGTGATCCTATGAACTGTATCCCACCGGGCTCCTCTGTCCACTTGTTTCTCTAGGCAAAAATACTGCAGTGGGTTGCAATGCCCTCCTCCAGGGGATCTTCCCGACCCAGGGATTGAGCCCTTTAAATTTTTTTTTTTTTTTGAGCCCTTTAAATTTTAAGTCATCTCTAGATTACTTATAATACCAATTAACTTATAATGATGAGGGCAGTCCTAAGATGGTTGAGGAATAGGATGGGGAGACCACTTTCTCCCCCACCAATTCACTGAAAGAAAATTTGAACTCTGAGCAAATTCCACAGAACAACTTCTGAATGCTGGCAGAGGATATCAGGCACCCAGAAAGGCAGCCCATTGTCTTTGAAAGGAGATGGAGAAGTCTTGAGGCTACTGTAAGACTGAAAACCAGAGGCAGGAGGCTTAAGTCCAAATCCTGAGAACACCAGAGAACTCCTGACTCCAGGGAACATTAATCGACAGGAGCTCATCAAACGCCTCCACACCTACACTGAAACCAAGCACCACCCAAGGGCCAACAAGTTCCAGAGCAAGACATACCACGCAAATTCTCCAGCAACACAGAAACACAGCCCTGAGCTTCAACATACAGGTTGCTCAAAGTCACTCCAAACCCACTGACATCTCATAAGTCATTACTGGACACTTCATTGCACTCCAGAGAGAAGAAATCTGGCTCCACCCACCAGAACCAGGAAACCTTGACAAGCCACCGTACAACCCCACCCACAGCAAAGGAAACTCCACAATAAAGAGAACTCCACAAACTGCCAGAATACAGAAAGGACACCCCAAACACGGCAATATAAACAAGATGAAGAGACAGAGAAATACCCAGCAGGTAAAGGAACAGGATAAATGCCCACCAAACTAAACAAAAGAGGAAGAGATAGGGAATCTACCTGATAAAGAATTCCGAATAATGATAGTGAAAATGATCCAAAATCTTGAAATCAAAATAGAATCACAGATAAATAGCCTGGAGACAAGGATTGAGAAGATACAAGAAAGGTTTAACAAGGACCTAGAAGAAATAAAAAAGAGTCAATATATAATGAGTAATGCAATAAATGAGATCAAAAACACTCTGGAGGGAACAAATAGTAGAATAACAGAGGCAGAAGATAATATTAGTGAGGTAGAAGATAGAATGGTAGAAATAAATGAATCAGAGAGGAAAAAAGAAAAATTAATTAAAAGAAATGAGAACAATCTCAGAGACCTCCAGGAAAATGTTAAATGCCCCAACATTCAAATCATAGGAGTCCCAGAAGAAGAAGACAAAAAGAAAGACCATGAGAAAATACTTGAGGAGATAATAGTTGAAAACTTCCCTAGGAAGGAAGGAAATAGTCACCCAAATTCAAGAAACCCAGAGAGTTCCAAACAGGATAAAACCAAGGCAAAACACCCCAAGACATATATTAATCAAATTAACAAAGATCAAACACAAAGAACAAATATTAAAAACAGCAAGGGAGGGGGAGGAGCCAAGATGGCAGAGGAGTAGGACGGGGAGAACACTTTCTCCCCCACAAATTCATCAAAAGAGCATTTAAACGTCGAGTAAATTCCACAAAACAACTTCTGAATGCCGGCAGAGGACATCAGGCACCCAGAAAAGCAACCCAACTCTTCGAAAGGAGAGAGAAGAAATACAGCTCCACCCACCAGAACACCGACACAAGCTTCCCTAACCAGGAAACCTTGACAAGCCACCTGTACAAACCCACACACAGTGAGGAAACGCCACAATAAAGAGAACTCCACAAACGGCCAGAATACAGAAAGGACACCCCAAACTCAGCAATTTAAACAAGATGAAGAGACAGAGGAATACTCAGCAGATAAAGGAACAGGATAAATGCCCACCAAACCAAACAAAAGAGGAAGAGATAGGGAATCTACCTGATAAAGAATTCCGAATAATGATAGTGAAATTGATCCAAAATCTTGAAACTAAAATGGAATCACAGATAAATAGCCTGGAGACAAGGATTGAGAAGATGCAAGAAAGGTTTAACAAGGACCTAGAAGAAATAAAAAAGAGTCAATATATAATGAATAATGCAATAAGTGAAATTAAAAACACTCTGGAGGCAACAAATAGTAGAATAACAGAGGCAGAAGACAGGATTAGTGAATTAGAAGATAGAATGGTAGAAATAAATGAATCAGAGAGGATAAAAGAAAAACGAATTAAAAGAAATGAGGACAATCTCAGAGACCTCCAGGACAATATTAAACGCTACAACATTCGAATCATAGGGGTTCCAGAAGAAGAAGACAAAAAGAAAGACCATGAGAAAATACTTGAGGAGATAATAGTGGAAAACTTCCCTAAAATGGGGAAGGAAATAATCACCCAAGTCCAAGAAACCCAGAGAGTACCAAACAGGATAAACCCAAGGAGAAACACCCCAAGACACATATTAATCAAATTAACAAAGATCAAACACAAAGAACAAATATTAAAAGCAGCAAGGAAAAAACAACAAATAACACACAAGGGAATTCCCATAAGGATAACAGCTGATCTTTCAATAGAAACTCTTCAAGCCAGGAGGGAATGGCAAGACATACTTAAAATGATGAAAGAAAATAACCTACAGCCCAGATTATTGTACCCAGCAAGGATCTCATTCAAGTATGAAGGAGAAATCAAAAGCTTTTCAGACAAGCAAAAGCTGAGAGAATTCTGCACCACCAAACCAGCTCTCCAACAAATACTAAAGGATATTCTCTAGACAGGAAACACAAAAACGGTGTATAAACTCGAACCCAAAACAATAAAGTAAATGGCAACGGGAACATACTTATCAGTAATTACCTTAAATGTAAATGGGTTGAATGCCCCAACCAAAAGACAAAGACTGGCTGAATGGATACAAAAACAAGACCCCTACATATGTTGTCTACAAGAGACCCACCTCAAAACAGGGGACACATACAGACTGAAAGTGAAGGGCTGGAAAAAGATTTTCCATGCAAATAGGGACCAAAAGAAAGCAGGAGTAGCAATACTCATATCAGATAAAATAGACTTTAAAACAAAGGCTGTGAAAAGAGACAAAGAAGGTCACTACATAATGATCAAAGGATCAATCCAAGAAGAAGATATAACAATTATAAATATATATGCACCCAACACGGGAGCACCACAGTACGTAAGACAAATGCTAACAAGTATGAAAGGAGAAATTAACAATAACACAATAATAGTGGGAGACTTTAATACCCCACTCACACCTATGGATAGATCAACTAAACAGAAAATTAACAAGGAAACACAAACTTTAAACGATACAATAGACCAGTTAGACCTAATTGATATCTATAGGTCATTTCATCCCAAAACAATGAATTTCACCTTTTTCTCAAGCGCACATGGAACCTTCTCCAGGATAGATCACATGCTGGGCCATAAAGCTAGCCTTGGTAAATTCAAAAAAATAGAAATCATTCCAAGCATTTTTTCTGACCACAATGCAGTAAGATTAGATCTCAATTACAGGAGAAAAACTATTAAAAATTCCAACATATGGAGGCTGAACAACACGCTGCTGAATAACCAACAAATCACAGAAGAAATCAAAAAAGAAATCAAAATTTGCATAGAAACGAATGAAAATGAAAACACAACAACCCAAAACCTGTGGGACACGGTAAAAGCAGTCCTAAGGGGAAAGTTCATAGCAATACAGGCACACCTCAAGAAACAAGAAAAAAGTCAAATAAATAACCTAACTCTACACCTAAAGCAACTAGAAAAGGAAGAAATGAAGAACCCCAGGGTTAGTAGAAGGAAAGAAATCTTAAAAATTAGAGCAGAAATAAATGCAAAAGAAACAAAAGAGACCATAGCAAAAATCAACAAAACCAAAAGCTGGTTCTTTGAAAGGATAAATAAAATTGACAAACCATTAGCCAGACTCATCAAGAAACAAAGGGAGAAAAATCAAATCAACAAAATTAGAAACGAAAATGGAGAGATCACAACAGACAACACAGAAATACAAAGGATCATAAGAGACTACTATCAACAATTATATGCCAATAAAATGGACAACGTGGAAGAAATGGACAAATTCTTAGAAAAGTACAACTTTCCAAAACTGGACCAGGAAGAAATAGAAAATCTTAACAGACCCATCACAAGCATGGAAATTGAAATCAGATATCTTCCAGCAAACAAAAGCCCCGGTCCAGACAGCTTCACAGCTGAATTCTACCAAAAATTTAGAGAAGAGCTGACACCTATCCTGCTCAAACTCTTCCAGAAAATTGCAGAGGAAGGTAAACTTCCAAACTCATTCTATGAGGCCACCATCACCCTAATACCAAAACCTGACAAAGATCCCACAAAAAAAGAAAACTACAGGCCAATATCACTGATGAACATAGATGCAAAAATCCTTAACAAAATTCTAGCAATCAGAATCCAACAACACATTAAAAAGATCATACACCATGATCAAGTGGGCTTTATCCCAGGGATGCAAGGATTCTTCAATATCCGCAAATCAATCAATGTAATACACCACATTAACAAATTGAAAAATAAAAACCATATGATTATCTCAATAGATGCAGAGAAAGCCTTTGACAAAATTCAACATCCATTTATGATAAAAACTCTCCAGAAAGCAGGAATAGAAGGAACATACCTCAACATAATAAAAGCTATATATGACAAACCCACAGCAAACATTATCCTCAATGGTGAAAAATTGAAAGCATTTCCTCTAAAGTCAGGAACAAGACAAGGGTGCCCACTTTCACCATTACTATTCAACATAGTTTTGGAAGTTTTGGCCACAGCAATCAGAGCAGAAAAAGAAATAAAAGGAATCCAAATTGGAAAAGAAGAAGTAAAACTCTCACTATTTGCAGATGACATGATCCTCTACATAGAAAACCCTAAAGAATCCACCAGAAAATTACTAGAAATAATCAATGACTACAGTAAAGTTGCAGGATATAAAATCAACACACAGAAATCCCTTGCATTCCTATACACTAATAATGAGAAAACAGAAAGAGAAATTAAGGAAACAATTTCATTCACCATTGCAACGGAAAGAATAAAATACTTAGGAATATATCTACCTAAAGAAACTAAAGACCAATATATAGAAAACTATAAAACACTGGTGAAAGAAATCAAAGAGGACACTGATAGATGGAGAAATATACCATGTTCATGGATTGGAAGAATCAATATAGTGAAAATGAGTATACTACCCAAAGCAATTTATAGATTCAACGCAATCCCTATCAAGCTACCAATGGTATTCTTCACAGAGCTAGAACAAATAATTTCACAATTTGTATGGAAATACAAAAAACCTCGAATAGCCAAAGCGATCTTGAGAAAGAAGAATGGAACTGGAGGAATCAACCTACCTGACTTCAGGCTCTACTACAAAGCCACAGTTATCAAGACAGTATGGTACTGGCACAAAGACAGAAATATTGATCAATGGAATAAAATAGAAAGCCCAGAGATAAATCCACGCACATATGGACACCTTATCTTCGACAAAGGAGGCAAGAATATACAATGGATTAAAGACAATCTCTTTAACAAGTGGTGCTGGGAAATCTGGTCAACCACTTGTAAAAGAATGAAACTGGACCACTTTCTAACACCATACACAAAAATAAACTCAAAATGGATTAAAGATCTAAACGTAAGACCAGAAACTATAAAACTCCTAGAGGAGAACATAGGCAAAACACTCTCCGACATACATCACAGCAGGATCCTCTATGACCCACCTCCCAGAATATTGGAAATAAAAGCAAAAATAAACAAATGGGACCTAATTAACCTTAAAAGCTTCTGCACATCAAAGGAAACTATTAGCAAGGTGAAAAGACAGCCTTCAGAATGGGAGAAAATAATAGCAAATGAAGCAACCGACAAACAACTAATCTCAAAAATATACAAGCAACTCCTACAGCTCAACTCCAGAAAAATAAACGACCCAATCAAAAAATGGGCCAAAGAACTAAATAGACATTTTTCCAAAAAAGACATACAGATGGCTAACAAACACATGAAAAGATGCTCAACATCACTCATTATCAGAGAAATGCAAATCAAAACCACTATGAGGTACCATTTCACACCAGTCAGAATGGCTGCGATCCAAAAGTCTACAAATAATAAATGCTGGAGAGGGTGTGGAGAAAAGGGAACCCTGTTACACTGTTGGTGGGAATGCAAACTAGTACAGCCACTATGGAGAACAGTGTGGAGATTCCTTAAAAAACTGGAAATAGAACTGCCTTATGATCCAGCAACCCCACTGCTGGGCATACACACTGAGGAAACCAGAAGGGAAAGAGACACGTGTACCCCAATGTTCATCGCAGCACTGTTTATAATAGCCAAGACATGGAAGCAACCTAGATGTCCATCAGCAGATGAATGGATAAGAAAGCTGTGGTACATATACACAATGGAGTATTACTCAGCCATTAAAAAGAATACATTTGAATCAGTTCTAATGAGGTGGATGAAACTGGAGCCTATTATACAGAGTGAAGTAAGCCAGAAGGAAAAACATAAATACAGTATACTAACGCATATATATGGAATTTAGAAAGATGGTAACAATAACCCGGTGTACGAGACAGCAAAAGAGACACTGATGTATAAGAACAGTCTTATGGACTCTGTGGGAGAGGGAGAGGGTGGGAAGATTTGGGAGAATGGCAATGAAACATGTAAAATATCATGTAGGAAACGAGTTGCCAGTCCAGGTTCGATGCATGATGCTGGATGCTTGGGGCTGGTGCACTGGGACGGCCCAGAGGGATGGTATGGAGGGTTCGGGATGGGGAACACATGTATACCTGTGGCGGATTCATTTTGATATTTGGCAAAACTAATACAATTATGTAAAGTTTAAAAATAAAATAAAATTAGAGGAAAAAAAAAAAATAAAAACAGCAAGGGAAAAACAACAAATAACACACAAGGGGATTCCCATAAAGATAACAGCTAATCTTTCAATAGAAACTCTTCAGGCCAGAAGGGAATGGCAAGACATACTTAAAGTGATGAAAGAAAATAACCTACAGCCCAGATTACTGTACCCAGCAAGGATCTCATTCAAATATGAAGGAGAAATCAAAAGCTTTACTGACAAGCAAAAGCTGAGAGAATTCAGCACCACCAAACCAGCTCTCCAAAAAATGCTAAAGGATCTTCTCTAGACAAGAAACACAGAAAGGGTGTATAAACTCGAACCCAAAACAATCAAGTAAATGGCAATGGGATCATACTTATCAATAATTACCTTAAATGTAAATGGGTTGAATGCCCCAACCAAAAGACAAAGACTGGCTGAATGGACACAAACACAAGACCCCTGTATATGTTGTCTACAAGAGACCCACCTCGAAACAAGGGACACATATAGACTGTGAAGGGCTGGAAAAAGATATTCCACACAAATAGAGACCAAAAGAGAGCAGGACTAGCAATACTCATATCAGATAAAATAGACTTTAAAACAAAGGCTGTGAAAAGAGACAAAGGACACTACATAATGATCAAAGAATCAATGCAAGAAAAAGATATAACAATTATAAATATATATGCACCCAACATAGGAGCACTGCAATATGTAAGACAAATGCTAACAAGTATGAAAGGGGAAATTAACAATAACACAATAATAGTGGGAGACTTTAATACCCCACTCACACCTATGGATAGATCAACCAAACAGAAAATTAACAAGGAAATGCAAACTTTAAATGATACAAAAGACCAGTTAGACCTAATTGATATCTATAGGACATTTCACCCCAAAACAATGAATTTCACCTTTTTCTCAAGTGCACATGGAACCTTCTCCAGGATAGATCACATCCTGGGCCATAAATCTAGCCCTGGTAAATTCAAAAAAATTGAAATCATTCCAAGCATCTTTTCTGACCACAATGCAGTAAGATTAGATGTCAATTACAGGACAAAAACTATTAAAAATTCCAACATACGGAGGCTGAACAACACGCTGCTGAATGACCAACAAATCACAGAAGAAATCAAAAAAGAAATCAAAATATGCATAGAAACAAATGAAAATGAAAACACAACAACCCAAAACCTATGGGACACTGTAAAAGCAGTACTAAGGGGAGGGTTCATAGCAATACAGGCTTACCTCAAGAAACAAGAAAACAGTCAAATAAATAACCTAACCCTACACCTAAAGCAACTAGAAAAGGAAGAAATGAAGAGCCCCTGGGTTAGTAGAAGGAAAGAAATCTTAAAAATTAGGGCAGAAATAAATGCAAAAGAGACCATAGCAAAAATCAACAAAGCCAAAAGCTGGTTCTTTGAGAAGTTAAATAAATTTGACAAACCATTAGCCAGACTCATCAAGAAACAAAGGAAGAAAAATCAAATCAACAAAATTAGAAATGAAAATGGAGAGATCACAACAGACAACACAGAAATACAAAGGATCATAAGAGACTACTATCAACAATTATATGCCAATAAAATTGACAACTTGGAAGAAATGGACAAATTCTTAGAAAAGTACAGCTTTCCAAAACTGAGCCAGGAAGAAATGGAAAATCTTAACAGACTCATCACAAGCAAGGAAACTGAAACTGTAATCAGATATCTTCCAGAAAACAAAAGCCCGGGACCAGACGCTTCACAGCTGAATTCTACCCAAAATTTAGAGAAGATCCAACACCTATCCTTCTCAAACTCTTCCAGAAAATTGCAGAGGAAGGTAAACTTCCAAACTCATTCTATGAGGCCACCATCACCCTAATACCAAAACCTGACAAAGATGCCACACAAAAAGAAAACTACAGGCCAATACCACTGATGAACATAGATGCAAAAATTCTTAACAAAATTCTAGCAAACAGAATCCAACAACATATGAAAAAGATCATACATCATGACCAAGTGGGCTTCATCCCAGGGATGCAAGGATTCTTCAATATCCGCAAATCAATCAATGTAATACACCACATTAACCAATTGAAAAATAAAAACCATATGATTATCTCAATAAATGCAGAGAAAGCCTTTGACAAAATTCAACATCCATTTACAATTAAAAAAAAAAAAAAACCCTCCAGAAAGCAGGAATAGAAGGAACACACCTCAACATAATAAAAGCTTTATATGACAAACCCACAACAAACATTATCCTCAATGCTGAAAAATTAAAAGCATTTCCCCTAAAGTCAGGAACAAGAAAACGGTGCCCACTCTCACCACTACTATTCAACATAGTTTTGGAAGTTTTGGCCACAGCAATCAGAGCAGAAAAAGAAATAAAAGGAATCTAGATTGGAAAAGAAGAAGTAAAACTCTCACTGTTTGCAGATGATCCTCTGCATAGAAAACTCTAAAGACTCCACCAGAAAATTACTAGAGGTAATCAATGAATATAGTAAAGTTGCAGGATACAAAATCAACACACAGAAATCCCTTGCATTCCTATACACTAACAATGAGAAAACAGAAAGAGAAATTAAGGAAACGATTCCACTCACCATTGCAACAAAAGGAATAAAATACTTAGGAATATATCTACCTAAAGAAACAGAAGACCTGTATATAGAAAACTATAAAACGCTGGTGAAAGAAATCAAAGAGGACACAAATAGATAGAGAAATATACCGTGTTCATGGATTGGAAGAATCAATATAGTGAAAATGAGTATACTACCCAAAGCAGTCTATAGATGCAATGCAATCCCTATCAAGCTACCAACGGTATTTTTCACAGAACTAGAACAAATAATTTCACAATTTGTATGGAAATACAAAAAATTTCAAATAGCCAAAGCAATCTTAAGAAAGAAGAATGGAACTGAAGGAATCAACCTGCCTGACTTCAGGCTCTACTACAAAGCCACAGTCATCAAGACAGTATGGTACTGGCACAAAGACAGAAATATAGATCAATGGAATAAAATAGAAAGCCCAGAGATAAATCCATGCACCTATGAACACCTTATCTTTGACAAAGGAGGCAAGAATATACAGAAAAAAGACAATCTTTTTAACAAGTGGTGCTGGGAAAACTGGTCAACGACTTGTAAAAGAAATGAAACTAGAACACTTTCTAACACCATTCACAAAAATAAACTCAAAATGGATTAAAGATCTAAACGTAAGACCAGAAACTATTAAACTCTTAGAGGGAAACATAAGCAAAACACTCTCCGACATAAATCACAGCAGAATCCTCTATGACCCACCTCCCAGAATATTGGAAATAAAAGCAAAAATAAACAAATGGGACCTAATTAAAATTAAAAGCTTTTGCACAACAAAGGAAACTATAAGCAAGGTGAAAGGACAGCCTTCAGAATGGGAGAAAATAATAGCAAATGAAGCAACTGACAAACAACTAATCTCAAAAATATACAAGCAACTCTTGCAGCTCAATTCCAGAAAAATAAAATGACCCAATCAAAAAATGGGCCAAAGAACTAAATAGACATTTCTCCAAAGAAGACATACAGATGGCTAACAAACACATGAAAAGATGCTCAACATCACTCATTATCAGAGAAATGCAAATCAAAACCACAATGAGGTACCATTTCACGCCAGTCAGAATGGCTGCGATCCAAAAGTCTACAAGCAATAAATGCTGGAGAGGGTGTGGAGAAAAGGGAACCCTCTTACACTGTTGGTGGGAATGCAAACTAGTACAGCCACTATGGAGAACAGTGTGGAGATTCCTTAAAAAACTGGAAATAGAACTGCCTTATGACCCAGCAATCCCACTGCTGTGCATACACACCGAGGAAACCAGAACTGAGAGAGACACGTGTACCCCAATGTTCATCGCAGCACTGTTTATAATAGCCAGGACATGGAAGCAACCTAAATGTCCATCAGCAGATGAATGGATAAGAAAGCTGTGGTACATATACACAATGGAGTATTACTCAGCCATTAAAAAGAATACATTTGAATCAGTTCTAATGAGGTGGATGAAACTGGAGCCTATTATACAGAGTGAAGTAAGCCAGAAAGAAAAACACCAATACAGTATACTAACACATATATATGGAATTTAGAAAGATGGTAACAATAACCCTGTATGCAAAACAGCAAAAGAGACACAGATGTATAGAACAGTCTTTTGGACTCTGTGAGAGAAGGTGAGGGTGGGATGATTTGGGAGAATGGTATTGAAACATGTATATTATCATACGTGAAATGGATCGCCAGTCCAGGTTCAATGCATGATACAGGATGCTCGGGCTGGTGCACTGGGATGACCCAGAGGGATGGGATGGGGAGGGATGTGGGAGGGGGATTCAGGATGGGGGACACACATACACCCATGGTGGATTCATGTCAATGTATGACTAATAGAATATGACTAATACAATAAAGTAATTAACCTCCAAAAAAAATAAAGTGGGGGAAAAAAAACTTATAATGATGAATACAATTTAAATCCTATGTAAATAGCTGCGTGTGTGCAGCAAATTGAAGTTTTGCTTTGGGAATCTTTTTTCTCATATTAGATCAAATGTTTAATAAAATGGTTCTGTTGATCAGTTTTTAATCAGATTGTTTTCTGATATGGAACTATCTGAATATCTTCTACCCATAGTTAATTGAATCTGTGGACTTGAAACTGGCAGCTACCGAGGGCTGGCTGTATACAAACAAAAGGTAATAATAGAAAAGAACCAAAAAGAAAGTACAATTTACTCAAAGTTTACCACTTTTAAGCCTCTTTTTTTTTGGCCACCCCCTCAGTGTGTGGGGTCTTAGTTCCCCAACCAGGGATTGAACTTATGCCCTCTACATTGGAAGGCAGAGTCTTAACTACTGGATCATCGGGGAAGTCCCTAAACTTCTTTTTCAATAGTAAAGAGTAAAAATGAAAGTTCTCCCTTCCCATCCTAGAATCCCATCCCTCAAGAGTAATCCCAGGTAACAATGTGGGGCTTGAAGGGCATCAGATCAGATCAGATCAGTCGCTCAGTCGTGTCCGACTCTTTGCGACCCCATGAATCGCAGCGCACCAGGCCTCCCTGTCCATCACCAACTCCCGGAGTTCACTCAGACTCACGTCCACCGAGTCAGTGATGCCATCCAGCCATCTCATCCTCTGTCGTCCCCTTCTCCTCCTGCCCCCAATCCCTCCCAACATCAGTCTTTTCCAATGAGTCAACTCTTCGCATGAGGTGGCCAAAGGACTGGAGTTTCAGCTTTAGCATCATTCCTTCCAAAGAAATCCCAGGGCTGATCTCCTTCAGAATGGACTGGTTGGATCTCCTTGCAGTCCAAGGGACTCCCAAGAGTCTTCTCCAACACCACAGTTCAAAAGCATCAATTCTTCGGCGCTCAGCCTTCTTGACAGTCCAACTCTCCCACCCATACATGACCACAGGAAAAACCATAGCCTTGACTAGACAAACCTTTGTTGGCAAAGTAATGTCTCTGCTTTTGAATATGCTGTCTAGGTTGGTCAAAACTTTCCTTCCAAGGAGTAAGCGTCTTTTAATTTCATGGCTGCAATCACCATCTGCAGTGATTTTGGAGCCCAGAAAAATAAAGTCTGACACTGTTTCCACTGTTTCCCCATCTATTTCTCATAAAGTGATGGGACCAGATGCCATGATCTTCGTTTTCTGAATGTTGAGCTTTAAGCCAACTTTTTCACTCTCCACTTTCACTTTCATCAAGAGGCTTTTTAGTTCCTCTTCACTTTCTGCCATAAGGGTGGTGTCATCTGCATATCTGAGGTTATTGATATTTCTCCTGGCAATCTTGATTCCAGCTTGTGTTTCTTCCAGCCCAGCATTTCTCATGATGTACTCTGCATATAAGTTAAATAAACGGGGTGACAATATACAGCCTTGATGTACTCCTTTTCCTATTTGGAACCAGTCTGTTGTTCCATGTCCAGTTCTAACTGTTGCTTCCTGACCTGCATACAGGTTTCTCAAGAGGCAGGTTAGGTGATCTGGTATTCCCATCACTTGAAGAATTTTCCACAGTTTATTGTGATCCACACAGTCAAAGGCTTTGGCATAGTCAATAAAGCAGAAATACATGTTTTTCCGGAACTCTCTTGCTTTTTCCATGATCCAGTGGATGTTGGCAATTTGATCTCTGGTTCCTCTGCTTGTTCTAAAACCAGCTTGAACATCAGGAAGTTCACGGTTCACATATTGCTGAAGCCTGGCTTGGAGAATTTTCAGCATTACTTTACTAGTGTGTGAGATGAGTGCAATTGTGCGGTAGTTTGAGCATTCTTTGGCATTGCCTTTCTTTGGGATTGGAATGAAAGCTGACCTTTTCCAGTCCTGTGGCCACTGCTGAGTTTTCCAAATTTGCTGGCATATTGAGTGCAGCACTTTCACAGCATCATCTTTCAGGATTTGGAATAGCTCAGCTGGAATTCTATCACCTCCACTAGCTTTGTTCGTAGTAATGTTTTCTAAGGCCCAGTTGACTTCACATTCCAGGATGTCTGGCTCTAGGTCAGTGATCACACCATCGTGATTATCTGGGTCGTGAAGATCTTTTTTGTACAGTTCTTCTGTGTATTCTTGCCATCTCTTCTTAATATCTTTTGCTTCTGTTAGGTCCATACCATTTCTGTCCTTTATTGAGCCCATCTTTGCATGAAATGTTCCTTTGGTATCTCTGATTTTCTTGAAGAGATCTCTAGTCTTTCCCATTCTGTTGTTTTCCTCTATTTCATTGCATTGATCACTGAAGAAGGCTTTCTTATCTCTTGCTGTTCTTTGGAACTCTGCATTCAGATGTTTATATCTTTCCTTTTCTCCTTTGCTTTTCACTTCTCTTCTTTTCACAGCTATTTGTAAGGCCTCCCCAGACAGCCATTTTGCTTTCTTGCATTTCTTTTCCATGGAGATGGTCTTGATCCCTGTCTCCTGTACAATGTCACGATCCTCATTCCATAGTTCATCAGGCACTCTATCAGATCTAGGCCCTTAAATCTATTTCTCACTTCCACTGTATACTCATAAGGGATTTGATTTAGGTCATACCTGAATGGTCTAGTGGTTTTCCCTACTTTCTTCAATTTCAGTCTAACTTTGGCAATAAGGAGTTCATGATCTGAGCCACAGTCAGCTCCTGCTCTTGTTTTTGCTGACTGTATAGAGCTTCTCCATCTTTGGCTGCAAAGAATATAATCAATCTGATTTCAGTGTTGACCATCTGGTGATGTCCATGTGTAGAGTCTTCTCTTGTGTTGTTGGAAGAGGGTGTTTGTTATGACCAGTGCATTTTCTTGGCAAAACTCTATTAGTCTTTGCCCTGCTTCATTCCATATTCCAAGGCCAAATTTGCCTGTTACTCCAGGTGTTTCTTGACTTCCTACTTTTGCATTCCAGTCCCCTATAATGAAAAGGATATCTTTTTTGGGTATTAGTTCTAAAAGGTCTTGTAGGTCTTCATAGAACCATTCAACTTCAGCTTCTTCAGCGTTACTGGTTGGGGCATAGACTTGGATTACTGTGATATTGAATGGTTTGCCTTGGAAACGAACAGAGATCATTCTGTCATTTTTGAGATTGCATCCAAGTACTGCATTTCGGACTCTTTTGTTGACCATGATGGCTACTCCATTTCTTCTGAGGGATTCCTGCCCGCAGTAGTAGATATAATGGTCATCTGAGTTAAATTTACCCATTCCAGTCCATTTCAGTTCGCTGATTCCTAGAATGTCGACATTCACTCTTGCCATGTCTTGTTTGACCACTTCCAATTTGCCTTGATTCGTGGACTTGACATTCCAGGTTCCTACGTAATATTGCTCTTTACAGCATTGGACCTTTCAAATTAAAAAATGAAAAATTTTAAAATGTGTTGGTTAATGTATGGGTCAACTTGACTGGGCCATTGGGTGCCCAGATATTTGGTCAAAAGTTTTTCTGTGGACTTCCCTGGTGGTCCAATGGCCAAGACTGCACAATCCCAATGAAAGGGGCCTAGATTTCATTCCTAGTCAGGGAACTAGATCCCACTTGCCACAGCTAAGAATTCGCACGCCACAACTAAAAATCTTGCATGCCGCAATAAAAAAGGAAGATCCTGAATACTGTAACTAAAACCCGGAGCAGCCAAATAAATTTTTAAAAATAAAAATAAAAAAATTTTTTAATTGTTCTGGGTCTGTCTGCAATGGTGTTTTTGGATGAGATTAACAATTCAGTCTATGGACTGAGTGAAGTAGCTTGCCTTCCATAATGTGGGTGGGGCTCATCCTATCAGTCTTGAATAGAACAAAAAGATTGGCCCACTCTGGAGTGAAAGGTTACTCCTCTTGCCTGATGGCTTGCTGGGTCATTAGTCTTTCCAACCTTTGGACCCAAATGAAACATTGGCCCCCTCCTGGGTCCTAAACTTGCCAACTTTTGGACTAGAACTTACACCATCAGCTCTCCTGGTTCCCAAGCTTTTGGACCTGGCCAGGAGCTACACGTCAGCTCTTCTAGGCCCCTAGCTTGTTGACTACAGGTCTTGGGACTTCTTACCTTCCCAACTGCATAAGTCAATTCCTCATACATATATAATATATAGAATATTAATATATAATGTATACCTATTATATGAGCTTCCCTGGTAGCTCAGCTGATAAAGAATCTGCCTGCAATGCAGGAGACCCTGGTTCAATTCCTGGGTCAGGAAGATCTGCTGGATAAGGGATAGGCTACCCACTCCAGTATTCTTGGGCTTCCCTTGTGGCTCAGACAGTGAAGAATCAGCCTGAAATGAAGGAGACCTGGGTTCAATCCCTGGGTTGGGAAGATTCCCTGGAGGAGGAAACAGCTACCCACTCCAGTATTCTGGCATGGAGAATTTCATGGACAGAGAAGCATGGCAGGCTACAGTCCATGGGGTCACAAAGAGTCAGACATGACTGAGTGACTTTCACTCACATATTATATACATGTATTCTGTTTTTATATTCTAGTTCTGGCTCTCTGGAGCCCTAACACAGAAGGCTAAGTGGAGGTAATAGAATGTGAGTTAGGCCATGAAGGGTAGCTGACATTTAAATGCTTAAAGACAAGGGGAAGGAATAACAAAGTGGAAACATCTAGAATGTGTATCTGTTAAATGGGTCTTGGTGGGGAGATAGGACAGACTGCAGCTGAGACTTGGGGTTGTTGAGTTATGCAGAGTTTTGGAGGCCAGGGTAAGAAATAAGTACACAGTCCTACAGGCAAGCAAGAACTGTACTCCAAGATATGAGGCAAGTGTTGAAGAAATTTGATGTGTACAAAAAACAGTTGAAAGCAGCAGGAGTTGCTGGACAAGCTCCATTGTGGAATTCTGAAAGAACTCAAGATTCTCTTTATCAACCTCGTGTCAAAACTTGGTGCTGAAACCATTTACCTCAGATTGGGACTCAAACCCATGTGTTGGGACTCGAACCCAGCCAAAACCCTGCTTGGGACTTGAACCCACATGGCTGGGACTCAAACCCAGCCAAAACCCACAGTACCTGGCTTCAGGATCTAATGAAGCTCAGGTTCTTGATGTCTTATCGCAGAAAGAATTCAGTAAGAGACAAAGTGAGAGGTAAGAAGTGCATTTATTCAGATACAGAGAGAAGCACACACCACAGAAAGAGTGTGGGCCACTGCAGAGGGTGAATGCACAGTGAAATTTGTGGTTATAGGCTGGGTAATGTCATATGTTAATGAGAGGGAGGATTATTCCAACTATTTTGAGGAAGGGGCAGAGATTTCCAGGATTCGGCCACTGCCCACTCCTTGGTCTTTTAACAGGCCTTGGAACCTTCATGGTACCTCTGTGTGTCATTTCACTTGCTGATTGAGGATCAAGGTCTAGTCTTGTCTCCTCTCTTGGTCCCATTTGATTTCAATCAATTCATGTTGCGTCCTTGGGCTATGTCATTCTTTCAAATGTTGTGCCCTGCCCCTTTCCCTCCTGTTACAATACCTTTGAAAACCCAACTGGGGAGCCCTCCAAAAGAGAGGTGCAGAGTGTACAACGTTTACCTCAACACAGTCACACCCTGACTTTCTCACACTCTCCTGCTCACCATCCCGTTTGGCTCTCTGGTTCTCATCCTTGAAATGTACCTGTGTGCATGTCTCCTTGACTACTAATGCATTTTCATTGCTGCCCTTGCTCAAAGAGTTGGCTTCAGGTCTATATTTATCTGCCTGGCTTATGTAAGAGGCAATATGAGGTGTAGAATGTATTTCTGTGTCCAATTCTTTGTGACCCCGTGACTGTCCTTCACTGCCTCCCAAAATTTGCTCAAATTCATGTCCACTGAGTTGGTGATGGTACCCAATCATCTCATCTTCTGCTGCCCTTCTTCTACCCTCAATCTTTCCCAGCATTAGGGTCTTTCCCAATGAGTTGGCTCTTCGCATCAGGTAGCCAAAGTACTGGAACTTCAGCTTCAGCATCAGTCCTTCCAATGAATATTCAGGATTGATTTTCTTTAGGACTGACTGGAGCCATATTGGCAACATTTAAAACCCAGATTTGCCTCTTTAAATAGCTGGGTGACCTGGGTCAAGGGCCTTAAATTTCCTGAGCCTGGTTTCTTATCTGTAAAATGAATGATAGCAATTGAGGATTGAATACGATTGCACACATAAAGTGCTTAGATCTGACACAATAGTCATAGTTGGGGTTTTTTAAATTAAATTTTATTGGAGTATAGTTGATTTACAATGCTGTGTTAGTCTCTGCTGTATAGCAATGTGAGTCAGTTACACATATACATACAATATCTTTTTTAAGATTCTAGCCCCATATATGTCATTACAGAGTATCGAGTAGAGTTCCCTATGCTAAGCAGTTGTTTTTCATTAAAACATAAAACACAAGGTCTCTGTTTACATTGCTCTATCCCCTGTTGAGGTCACCAGTAGTGCCAAATTTCAGCCTCTGTACTTCAGAGCTGTGTGCTGCACTCTCTTTCTGAGAATTCCCCAGGAACACTGTATTTCCATACTGCTAAACCTCTAAACTGGCTCCTCAGACTTTGTGCCCGCTAGTTAAGCTGGTTTACTGGGATAAGAGATGCATAAGCCCATACCTGTTCATGCTGCACTGTGGCCCAGGAGGGTTTCCCAGCAAACTGAGCTGGCCCTGGTCAAGAAAGGAGATGCAGTGAAAAACCTGAGCCATAAGAGAAGGGATGTGGAATCCCGCCATGGCTGCCACAGGCCTATATTTGCTCTGCTTCTCAAACCCACTGCCCACAGGGAGGCCCCATCCTCCAAGCCTCTGGGCTCCGCCTCCATTTCCCACTCCTTGTCTAGACCAAGGAATGGTCTAGAAAAGGCAAAAAGATAGGACACTGAAAGATGAACTCCCCAGGTTGATAGGTGTCCAATATGCTACTGGAGATCAGTGGAGAAATAACTCCAGAAAGAATGAAGAGATGGAGCCAAAGCAAAAGCAACACCCAGTTGTGGATATGACTGTTGATAGGAGTAAGTTCCAATGCTATAAAGAGCAATATTGCATAGGAACCTGGAATGTTAGGTCCATGAATCCAGGCAAATTGAAAGTGGTCAAACAGGAGATGGCAAAAGTGAACACTGACATTTTCAGAATTAGAACTAAAATGGACTGGATGGGTGAATTAACCTCAGATGATGATTACATCTACTACCGTCAGCAAGAACCCTTAGAAGAAATGGAGTAGCCATTATAGCCAAAAAATGAGTCCAAAATGCAATACTTGGAAGCAATCTCAAAAACAACAGAATGATCTCTGTTGGTTTCTGAGGCAAACCTTTCAATCCCAGTTTATGTCCCAACCAGTAACGCTGAAGAAGTTGAAGTTGAATGGTTCTATGAAGACCTACAAGACCTTTTAGAACTAACACTCAAAAAAGATGTCCTTTTCATTATGGGACTGGAGTGCAAAAGTAGGAAGTCAAGAAACACCTGGAGTAACAGGCAAACTTGGCCTTGGACTATGGAATGAAGCGGGACAAAGGCTAATAGAGTTTTGCCAAGAAAATGCACAGGTCATAGCAAACAGCCTCTCCCAACAACACAAGAGAAGACTCTACACATGGACATCACCAGATGGCCAACACTGAAATCAGATTGATTATATTCTTTGCAGCCAACAATGGAGTAGCCCTATACAGTCAGCAAAAACAAGAGCAGGAGCTGACTGTGGCTCAGACCATGAACTCCTTATTGCCAAATTCAGACTGAAATTGAAGAAAGAAGGGAAAACCACAAGACCATTCAGGTATGACCTCAATCAAATCCCTTATGAGTATACAGTGGAAGTGACAAATAGATTCAAGGGACTAGACAGAGTGCCTGAAAAACTATGGATGGATGTTCATGACACTGTACAAGAGGCAGTGATCAAGACCATCCCCAAGAAAAAGAAATGCAAAAAGGCAAAACGGTTGTCTGAAGAGGCCTTACAAATAGCTGTGAAAAGAAGAGAAGCAAAAGGCAAAGGAGAAAAGAAAATATATACCCATTTGAATGCAGAGTTCGGAAGAATAGCAAGGAGAGATAAGAAAGCCTTCCTCAGTGATCAATGCAAAGAAACAGAGGAAAACAATAGAATGGGAAAGACTAGTGATCTTTTCAAGAAAATTAGAGACACCAAGGGAACGTTTCATGCAAAGACGGGCACAATAAAGGACAGAAATGGTATGGACCTAACAGAAGCAGAAGATATTAAGAAGAGGTGGACAGAATACACAGAAGAACTGTACAAAAAAAGATCTTCATGACCCAGATAATCACAATAGTGTGATCACTCACCCAAAGCCAGACTCCTGGAATGTGAAGTCAACTGGGCCTTAGGAAGCATCACTATGAACAAAGCTAGTGGAGGTGATGGAATTCCAGCTGAGCTATTTCAAATCCTGAAAGATGATGCTGTGAAAGTGCTGCCCTCAATATGCCAGCAAATTTGGAAAACTCAGCAGTGGCCACAGGACTGGAAAAGGTCAGTTTTCATTCCAATCCCAAAGAAAGGCAATGCCAAAGAATGCTCAAACTATCACACAATTGCACTCATCTCACACCCTAGTAAAGTAATGCTCAAAATTCTCTAAGCCAGGATTCAGCAATACGTGAGCCGTGAACTTCCTGATGTGCAAGCTGGTTTTAGAAAAGGCAGAGAAAACAGATCAAATTGCCAACATCTGCTGGATCATGGAAAAAGTAAGAGAGTTCCAGAAAAACATGTATTTCTGCTTTACTGACTATGCCAAAGCCTTTGACTGTGTGGATCACAATAAACTGTGGAAAATTCTTCAAGAGATGGGAATACCAGATCACCTAACCTGCCTCTTGAGAAACCTGTATGCAGGTCAGGAAGTAAGTTAGAACTGGACATGGAACAACAGACTGGTTCCATAAGAAAAGGAGTACGTCAGGGCTGTATATTGTCACCCTGCTTATTTAACATACATGCAGAGTACATCATGAGAAATGCTGGGCTGGAAGAAGCACAAGCTGCAATCAAGATTGCCGGAAGAAATATCAATAACCTCAGATATGCAGATGACACCACCTTTATGGCAGAAAGTGAAGAAGAACTAAAGAGCCTCTCGATGAAAGTGAAAGTGGAGAGTGAAAAAGTTGGCTTAAAGCTCAACATTCAGAAAACGAAGATCATGGCATCCGGTCCCATCACTTCATGGGAAATAGATGGGGAAACAGTGGAAACAGTGGCTGACTTTATTTTTGGGGGCTCCAAAATCACTGCAGATGGTGATTGCAGCCATGAAATTAAAAGACGCTTACTCCTTGGAAGGAAAGTTATGATCAACCTAGACAGCATATTAAAAAGGAGAGACATTACTTTGCCAACCAAGGTCCGTCTCCTCAAAGCTATGGTTTTTCCAGGAGTCATGTATGGATGTAAGAGTTGGACTATAAAGAAAGCTGAGGGCTGAAGAATTGATGCTTTTGAACTGTGGTGTTGGATAAGACTCTTGAGAGTCCCTTGGACTGCAAGGAGATCTAACCAGTCCATCCTAAAGGAGATCAGTCCTGACTGTTCATTGGAAGGACTGATGTTGAAGCTCTGGTCCAAAAGTCTTGGCTCTGTTTTCTTCTAAAGCTTTTATTGATTTTTTTTCCCCTTCACATTTAAATTTGAGATCCTTCTGAAACTGATCCTGCCTCCAGTTTGAATCTTCTGCAGAGAATTAAATGGAGAACAGTCGGTTTTCATTCTTTAAGTAGTGGTACCTGCCCAGGCTGTTTCTGTGTATCCTGCTTCTTTACCCTCCAAAGCTGACTTTTTTCCTGCCCAATTCCAAGCCTGACTTTCCCAATACCAAGCCATATGCTTTCATTTTAAGTATGTGAGCTTTCTAAAATCTCTTCTAAAAAGTCCCCTATTAATTGAAAGAGCAAGTACTGGTTTCTACTGCTTACAATTAAAGATCCCTAATTTTTACACTCCAGAGAAATGGATAGCTCAGGTATAGCTATCTGGGGTGAATGTGGTAGAAATGAAGACTTTTGAGAGTATCAAAGAATTACTATTGGTGAAGTAGTTCAGTTCAGTTCAGTCGCTCAGTCATGTCCGACTCTTTGTGACCCCATGAACCGCAGCACTCCAGGCCTCCCTGTCCATCACCAACTCCCAGAGTCCACCCAAACCCATGGTCCATTGTGTCGGTGATGCAATTCAACCATTTCAGCCTCTGTCATCCCCTTCTCCTCCTGCCCTCAATCTTTCCCATCATCAGGGTCTTTTCAAATGAGTCAGCTCTCCGAATCAGGTGGTCAAAGTATTGGAGTTTCAGCTTCAACATCAGTCCCTCCAATGAACACCCAGGACTGATATCCTTTAGGATGGACTAGTTGGATCTCCTTGCAGTCCAAGGGACTCCCAAGAGTCTTCTCTAACACCACAGTTCAAAAGCATCAATTCTTCAGCCCTCAGCTTTCTTCACAGGCCAACTCTCCCACCCATACATAACCACTGGAAAAACCATAGCCTTGACTAGACAGACCTTTGTTGGCAAAGTAATGTCTCTGCTTTTTAATATGCTCTCTAGGTTGGTCATAACTTTCCTTCCAAGGAGCAAGCGTCTTTTAATTTCATGGCTGCAATCACCATCTGCAGTGATTTTGGAGCCCCCAAAAATAAAGTCAGCCACTGTTTCCACTGTTTCCCCATCTATTTCCCATGAAGTGATGGGACCGGATGCCATGATCTTCGTTTTCTGAATGTTGAGCTTTAAGCCAACTTTTTCACTCTCCGCTTTCACTTTCATCAAGAGGCTCTTTAGTTCTTCTTCACTTTCTGCCATAAAGGTGGTGTCATCTGCATATCTGAAGTTTGATATTTCTTCCGGGAATCTTGATTCCAGCTTGTGCTTCTTCCAGCCCAGCATTTCTCATGATGTACTCTGCATATAAGTTAAATAAACAGAGTGACAATATACAGCCTTGATGTACTCCTTTTCCTATTTGGAACCGGTCTGTTGTTCCATGTACAGTTCTAACTGTTGCTTCCTGACCTGCATACAGGTTTCTCAAGAGGCAGGTTAGGTGATCTGGTATTCCCATCACTTGAAGAATTTTCCACAGTTTATTGTGATCCACACAGTCAAAGGCTTTGGCATAGTCAATAAAGCAGAAATACATGTTTTTCTGGAACTCTCTTACTTTTTCCATGATCCAGCAGATGTTGGCAATTTGATCTCTGGTTCCTCTGCCTGTTCTAAAACCAGCTTGAACATCAGGAAGTTCATGGTTCACGTATTGTTGAATCCTGGCTTAGAGAATTTTGAGCATTACTTTACTAGGGTGTGAGATGAGTGCAATTGTGTGATAGTTTGAGCATTCTTTGGCATTGCCTTTCTTTGGGATTGGAATGAAAACTGACCTTTTCCAGTCCTGTGGCCACTGCTGAGTTTTCCAAATTTGCTGGCATATTGAGGGCAGCACTTTCACAGCATCATCTTTCAGGATTTGAAATAGCTCAGCTGGAATTCCATCACCTCCACTAGCTTTGTTCATAGTGATGCTTCCTAAGGCCCAGTTGACTTCACATTCCAGGAGTCTGGCTTTGGGTGAGTGATCACACTATTGTGATTATCTGGGTCATGAAGATCTTTTTTTGTACAGTTCTTCTGTGTATTCTGTCCACCTCTTCTTAATATCTTCTGCTTCTGTTAGGTCCATACCATTTCTGTCCTTTATTGATCCCATCTTTGCATGAAATGTTCCCTTGGTATCTATAATTTGTGCCCCGACCAGTAACACTGAAGAAGCTGAAGCTAAATGGTTTTATGAAGACCTACAAGACCTTTTAGAACTAACACCCAAAAAAAGATGTCCTTTTCATTATAGGGGGCTGGAATGCAAAAGTAGGACATCAAGAGACACCTGGAGTAAAAGGCAAATTTTGCTTTGGACTACAGAATGAAGCAGGGCAAAGGCTAACAGTGTTTTGCCAAGAGAATGCACAGGTCATAGCAAACCCTCTTCCAACAACACAGGAGAAGACTCTACACATGGACATCACTAGATAGCCAACATGAAAATCAGATTGATTATATTTGCAGCCAAGGATGGAGAAGCTCCATACAGTCAGCAAAAACAAGAGCAGGAGCTGACTGTGGCTCAGATCATGAACTCCTTATTGCCAAAGTCAGACTGAAATTGAACAAAGTAGAGAAAACCACTAGACCATTCAGGTATGACCTAAATCAAATCCCTCATGATTATACAGTGGAAGTAACAAATAGATTTAAGGGACTAGATCTGATAGAGTGCCTAATGAACTATGCAGGGAAATTCATGACATTGTACAGGAGACAGGGATGAAGACCATCCTCAAGAAAAAGAAATGGAAAAAAGCAAAATGGTTGTCTGAGGAGACCTTACAAATAGCTATGAAAAGTAGAGAAGTGAAAAGCAAAGGAGAAAAGGAAAGATATACCCATTTGAATGCCGAGTTCCAAAGAATAGCAGGGAGAGATAAGAAAGGCTTCCTCAGTGACCAGAGCAAAGAATTAGAAGAAAACAATAGAATGGGAAAGATTAGAGATCTCTTCAAGAAAATTAGAGATACAAGGGAACATTATGCCATTACCCTTACCATAGTTTGGCCTCAAGCCAAACTACAGGGAGAGAACACAGCCCCACCCATCAGCAGCAAATTGGATTAAAGATTTACTGTGTATGGTCCCACCCACTAGAGCAAGACCCAGTTTATTGCACAGCAAGTCATCCCTCCCATCAGGAACCTTCTGCTGCTGCTGCTGCTAAGTTGCTTCAGTTGTCCGACTCTGTGCGACCCCACAGACGGCAGCCCACCAGGCTCCCCCGTCCCTGGGATTCTCCAGGCAAGAACACTGGAGTGGGTTGCCATTTCCTTCTCCAATGCATGAAAGTGAAAAGTGAAAGTGAAGTCACTCAGTTGTGTCCGACTCTTCACGACCCCATGGACTGCAGCCCACCAGGCTCCTCCGTCCATGGGATTTTCCAGGCAAGAGTACTGGAGTAGGGTGTCATTGCCTTCCAGTCCCTCCCATCAGGAACCTTCTACAAGCCTCTTATCCTCATCCATCAGAGGGCAGATAGAATGAAAACCACAATCACAGCAGACTATGTACATCTCTATACATTCTGAACTCTTTGCAATAAACAGATCTTATCCTCACAGAAGTGATGCCCCACTCACACTCAACCCACACCTTGATGGCTAAGATGACACCTTCTGTGCATAGAGTTGTTTGACGCTCTAGATGTCTGTGAGGGAGAATATATGAGAATGTGTCAGTGCTAAATACACATGATTTCACTTCCCTGGTGGTTCAGACGGTTAAGTGTCTGTCTACAATGCAGGAGACCTGGGTTTGATCCCTGGGTCAGGAAGATCCCCTGGAGAAGGAAATGGCAATCCACTCCAGTACTATTGCCTGGAAAATCCCATGGACAGAGGAGCCTGGTAGGCTACAGTCCATGGGGTTGCAAAGAGTCAGACACGACTGAGTGACTTCACTTCACTTCTCTTTTACTGAGAATACCCTAATCACTGAAAGTGAAAGTGAAAGTTGTTCAGTCGTGTCCAGCTCTTTGCGACCCCATGGACTATACAGCCCATAGAATTCTCCAGGCCAGAATACTGGAATGGGTAGCCTTTCCCTTCTCCATGGAATCTTTCCAACCCAGGGATTGAACCCAGGCCTCCTGCATTGCAGGCAGATTCTTTACCAGCTGAGCCACAAGGGAAGAGGGCTTTCCTAGTGTCTCAGATGGTAAACAGTCTGCCAACAATGTGGAAGTCCTGGGTTTGATTCCTGGGTTGGGAAGATCCCCTGGAGCAGGGAGTGGCACCCCACCCTAATATTCTTGCCTGGAAAATCCAAATAACTGAGGAGCTGCAGTCCATGGAGTCACAAAGAGTCAGATATAGCTGAGCGACTATCAGTCACACACTCACCATAATCACAACTTTGGTGTCCCCTGCAACCAGTGTTATCCCCAGTCTGCTACACAAGCTCAGTTCAGTTCAGTTCAGTTCAGTCGCTCAGTCGTGTCCGACTCTTTGCGACCCCATGAATCGCAGTGCCCCAGGCCTCCCTGTCCATCACCAACTCCCGGAGTTGACTCACATCCATTGAGTCAGTGATGCCATCCAGCCATCTCATCCTCTGTCATCCCCTTCTCCTCCTGCCCCCAATCCCTCCCAGCATCAGAGTCTTTTCCAATGAGTCAACTCTTCGCATGAGGTGGCCAAAGTACTGGAGTTTCAGCTTTCCCATCAGTCCTTCAAAAGAAATCCCAGGGTTGATCTCCTTCAGAATGGACTGGTTGGATCTCCTTGCAGGCCAAGGGACTCTCAAGAGTCTTCTCCAACACCACAGTTCAAAAGCATCAATTCTTTGGCGCTCAGCTTTCTTGACAGTCCAACTCTCACATCCATACATGACCACAGGAAAAACCATAGCCTTGACTAGACGAACCTTTGTTGGCAAAGTAATGTCTCTGCTTTTCAATATGCAACACAAGCTGGGACCACCTAATTATCTCACAGAGAAGGAATGGCAGATGTTGTTTACTACCTACTTGGCAGCTGTTATGGGCTGAATATATGTTTCCCTTGAAAATTCCTATGTCAGAGCTCTAATCCCCAAATGTGATGGTATTTGGAGCTGAGGTCTTTTAGTAATTAGGGTTAGGTGAGTTCAGAAGGGTGGGACCCTCATGATGGAATTAGTGCCCTTATGAGAAGAGTCTCTCTCTTTCTACCAGCACACACCTCAGGAAAGGCGGCATGAACACACAGAAAGATGGTAGCCATGTCCAAACAGAAAGCAAATTGAACCCTGCTGGGCTGTGATATTGGCCTTATCAGCCTCCAATTTTGTGTTGTTTAAGTCACCCAGACTGTGGAATTTTCTTATGGTAGCCCTAGATGACTACAGCAATTCCCTTTCTTTCCTAACAGAAGCCTTATTTTAATGAGTGGAAACCTCTGGTAACAGAATTCTAGTGGATAAATAATGATTTGTCTAAGGTAATTATTATAATACCATCCCCCTTTTCCAATAATGGGTTTAAGAGTGGGCATGTCAATCAGCCAATGAGAATCAAAAGAAAATTGGGATTAAAAGTCATAAAAAATTGTTTTTATTAGGACATTAGCCATGCAAGTCAGAATCTGCTAAGGGGTGTGTAACAATTCACCTGTCAAATCAACTAGCCCTGAAAATGGATGGTGCTAAAGCATCAGGGCCATACCTGGTCATCGCTGCTAACAAGCACATGAAAAGATGCTCAACATCGCTCATTATTAGAGAAATGCAAATCAAAACTACACACTGAGATATCACCTCACATCGGTCAGAATGGTCATCATCAAAAAAAAACCAAAACAAAACAATAAAGGCTGGAGAGGGTGTGGAGAAAAGGGAACCGTCTTGCACTGTTGGTGGGATGTAAATTGATACAGCCACTATGGAAGACAGGATGGTGAGTCCTTAAAAAAAAAAACTAGGAATAAAACCACCATATGACCCAGGAATCTCACTACTAGACATATACCCTGAGGAAACCAAAACTGAAAAAGACTCATGTACCCCAATGTTCATTGCAGCACTGTTTACAGTATCTAGAACATGGAAGAAACCTAGATGGTAATTGACAGATGAGTGGTTAAAGAAGCTGTGGTTCATATATACAATGAAATATTACTCGGCCATTGAAAGGAACACATTTGAGTCAGTTCTAATAAGGTGGATGAACCTAGAGCCTATTATACGGATCGAAGTAAGTCAAAAAGAGAAAAAGAAGTATCATATACTAATACATCTAGGAAAATGGTACTGATGCAATTATCTGCAGGACAACAATGGAGACACAGAGAACAGACTTATGAACACAGTGGGAGTGGAGGACGGAGACGGCTGGATGTACGGAGAGAGTAATATGGAAACTTACATTACCATATGTAAAATAGATAGCCAATGGGAATTTGCTGTGTGACTCAGGGAACTCAAACTGGGGCTCTGTAACAACCTAGAGGGGTGGGATGAGAAGGAAGATGGGAAGGAAGTTCAGGAGAGAGGGGACATATGTATACCTATGGCTGATTCATGTTGATGTTTGGCAGAAACCAACACAATTTTGTAAGGCAATTATCCTTCAATTAAAAAATAAATAAATTTTAAAAAATAATAAAAAATAAACAGGAAAAAAATAAATTTAATTTAAAAAATATCCTTTTCATTCTGCCCCTTCCTTTCTCTAGTGTGGTTGGAGCAGAAGGATCCATCTTGTAACCAGGAGATAAGATACATGAGGAAGAAAAGCTAATACCCTGATGATGGTGAGGCCAAGGGTGCTTCAAGATTTTACTGAGCCATTTAATCAGCCCTGGGACTTCATGTTCAGTAAGGAATAAATGTCCTTATCATTCACACTCATCTGTCAGCTTTCTGTTATTTGAAGCTGAATGGAATAATCTCGTTGATAAAGGAGGAAGTCACCAGACTCCTCCCCAGGCAAGCTGAATTCCAAAAGGCATTTAGCCAATGGAAGCCTGTACCATTTCTAGATACCCAGGGTATGCTTGGCAAAAGTGTATTCTCCCCCTTTGAGGGGAGAATACCAGTAAAGTTAAGAGCTCTAGCTTTAGAATCAGATGCATGTGTTCAAACCCTAGCTTTTAAGCTGATTAACTATGTGACCCTAAGAATGTTCCTCAACTGCTCTATGCCTCAGTTTTATTCCCATCAAAACCTAGGAATAATAATAGTGATTACCTCATAGGGTTGTTGTGAGAATATAATGAGATGATACCTGTGAAGTGCTTAGCACAAGGTATATAGCATGGCATATAATAATCACTCAAATATTTACTATGCTCCATGACAGAAGATGAAGTGTAAGGTTTCAGGATTTAGTGGACAAGAATGTCCAACACGGATTTGTGCAACTCTTGATCATGCAGGCTGACAAATCAAGAAGACCTTTTGATTTGGGATGTCTGAGGGGTTTTAAGTTATAAAGGGACTGAGGCTCTTGGGCAGAGGTAGGGATATAGCTTAAAATATTCCAGCCTAATTTTCATCTGGTTGTTTACGAACGTTAAACTATCTGTGTGCTTGCTCAGTCATGTACGACTCTTCTTGACCCCATGGACTGTAGCCAGTGTCCTCTGTCCAAGGAATTCTCCAGGCAAGAATTCTGGAGGGGGTTGCCCTGCCTTCCTCCAGGGGATCTTCCCCACCTAGGGATTGAACCTGCACCTCCTGCATTGGCAGGCAGATTCTTTACCACTGAGCCACCTGGGAAGTCCTTAGGAACATTACTCATTACTCATCTCCTTATTGGTGCTTAACCTCAGGCATCAACACTCAAACTGTCATTAAGCAAAGACCCTAGGGAGCCTAATTTGGGATGGATCAGCAGTGCAATGAGTAGAGAAGCTTTAAAAAGAGTTTAAATAAACTGAGAGTTTATTTAAATTATTATACCCATCAGATAACTTTGATGCTGGTAGATCTTTGAAGGCTTCATGAATAAGAACATTAATGGCTTATGGCCTACAAGTTGCCCTCTACACAGATGGTTCTCCACCAAAGTGACCCTGTCCTGGGGGGATATTAGAAGTTTGTGGTTGTTGCAATGACACCCCTGGCATTTAATGGTCAGGGGGCACGGATATTAAACATCTTGCTATACACAAGACAGTTCTATAGGGCAATGGATTATCTCAGTATCAAATTGGACATTCCTGTACATGAAAAGTGTGTTTATAAGAAGCCTAGAATCTAAGTTGCCTTTGATATTAAGAACAAAGTATTTTTGCACAGTTTTAACATGCTCTAGATTTGAAAGGAACGTCATTATTGTGGAGATGGAAGGATGGTTGGGCTGTGTTCTATTTAAAATGTTAACACAGATTGTTTACCATTTCAGAAAACTCCATCCCCAGCATCCTAGTAATTAGCTAGTGTATTACCTGATGCCGTCGGCACTTGCAGATATTGCACTCATGGAGATTTCCATTCTAGGTGCGAGCACCTTTTGTACTCAGTGTCTTCCAGAGCTGTCCTGACCAAATATCAACACACTGAAATACATATTATCTTATTTAAAAGTTTCTCCCTCTTCTTTTTTCTTTATATCCCTACTAAGGTACTGCTGCTGCTGCTACTGCTGCTAAGTCGCTGCATTCGTGTCCGACTCTATGCGACCTCATAGACGGCAGCCCACCAGTCTCCCCTGTCCCTGGGATTCTCCAGGCAAGAACACTGGAGTGGGTTGCCATTTCCTTCTCCAATGCATGAAAGGGAAAAGTGAAAGGGAAGTCTCTCAGTCATGTCCGACTCAGCGACCCCATGGACTGCAGCCTACCAGGCTCCTCCATCCATGGGATTTTCCAGGCAAGAGTACTGGAGTGGGGTGACATTGCCTTCTCCACGTTAATTTATTTTTAATTATAAAATTAAAATTTTATCTTAAAAAGAAAAAAAATAATTATACAAGTAGTATATACAATTATCTACAATTTTCATTCCAGGAGAAGACAGAGGATGTCACAAAACATTTGTTATAAAGGAGGGGGATTTGGGTTTGATAAAATGGAGAACCACTACTCTATGGGAACTTTTTTTTTAAGTAACCTGTACATTGAAGTAAACATACATGCAGAAAAATGTAATTTAATTTATAAATTAAATTTTTAAAAGCTACCCATCTCCTCGGATGGATCCTAATATTACCAGTTCCATAGAACTCCGCTTCATTCTCCTCCTGGTCACTTCTCACTCACTATCCTAACTTATCACACCAGAGATTAATACTGCTTATTTTTTGTCTTGGAGGGTTTTTTTTGCCACACTGCTCGGTCTGTCGGATCTGTTTCCTGATCAGGGGTTGAACCTGCACCACAGCATTGAAAGCCATGAATCCTAACCACTATGCCACCAGGGAACTCCCAATGTTGCCAAGTTTTCATTAAAATTTCATGTAAAGGATTATAACTATGTGAGGCAATGGCTGTGTTAACTAACTTTATTATATCCATAATTTCACAATATATATAATATTCAATAAGTATATCAAGTCATATCATTGTACACCTTAAACTTGCACAGCATATTTCAATTATATCTCAATAAAACTGAAAAAAACTTCATATAAATGACATCACAAACTTCTGTACTTATGCATGTGTGACGTTTTTTGATCAACATCATATTTGTGAGAACCATCTATGCTGCTGCACATATTGGTAATTCATTCTCATTGCTGATACTGTTCTTTTGTACAAATGTAATGGAATTTATTTTACCCATTTGACTGTTGATGAATATCCGGGTAGTTTCCAATTTTGGACTATAAGAATAGTTGCTTCTCGAAGTATTCCTGTAAATATTTTTGTTAAACATATATATATATTTCCATAAGTATACCTAGAAAGTAGTACTGCTGAATCATAAATGTGTGTTTGTTGAGCTTTAATGGATTCTGCCAGTTTTCCAAAGTGGTTGAAATGATTTGCCCTCCCTGTGCAGCTATGAGAGTTCCATTTGCTCTACACTCTCAGGTTTAGACAATTAAATGCATTCTTCCACCCCCACCTGATACCGAATCTTTCCCTCTAGGCTTTTAGAAACTATCAAGGATGGAGGGTGATCCCCTCAGCACAGAATGCTCTGTGAATGTGCTCAAGGCTGAGTGTTGCTGGGGAGTGTAGCTGGTGAGTGCTGTGAGCAAGGCCTTGGCTGAGTGACAGCCACGCGCAGCCATCTCTGGGGCTCTGGAGCTCCCACTGCATCTCAGGAGGAGGATGACTCAACACCAAGGCCCTTCAAGCAGAGAAGGAATTGTTCAAATGTGCCTGGCCTCCAGCCTAGGCTCCAGCCTCCTGCACAGGTGGAGCGTGAAGTAAGCAGAGCGGGCTATCAGCCAGAGAGCAGACTCCAGGTAGGTGGGAGTGGGAAAATCAGGGTGTGTGTGTGTGTGTGTGTGTGTGTTAGTTGCTCAGTCATGTCCTACTCTTTGTGACCCCATGAACTATAGCCTGCCAGGCTCTTCTTGTCTGGAATTCTCCAGGCAAGAAAGTCAGAGAAATATAGCCATTTATGTAGCCAAAGTCGGGGTATAAATGGTTATATAGTTCCAATATGTTTGCAAATCTGATATAGAACTGTTGTTTTTTTTTAAATTAAGGTTATTATTTCTTTTTTTCTTTTTTTTTTTAATAATTTTGTTTATTTACTTATTTTGGTTGTACTGGGTCTTCCTTGCTGCATGGGTTTTCTTCTAGTTGTGGAGAGCGGGGCCTACCCCTTATTGCAATGCACGGGCTTCTCATTGTGGAGGCTTCTCTTGTGGAGCACAAGCTCTAGGGCACACAGGCTTCAGAAGTTGTGGTTCCCGAGCTCTAGAGCACAGGCTGAACAGCTGTGGCACACGGGCTTATTTGCTCCCTGGCATGTGGGATCTTTCTGGACCAAGGATCGAACCCGTGTCTCCTGCATTGGCAGGCGGATTCTTTACCTGGGCCACCAGGGAAGCACTAGAACTAGGTTTTTAATCGAAAATTTAATTCATTATACAGGGAAAACTTTTCCCCAACCACCACAAATGTTTCTTCATACCATGAAAAAATAAAACCTCTTTGCCTCTTAGGTTGCCAATCCTCCAGGATCCTTTCCCCAAGAAAGGCTTCAGTTCTCTGTCAAAATTGTCTATTTTGTCATTTAACTTTTGATCAGGTAATTAAAGTTAATTTCCAGTCCATATTTGATAAACTGTATATCTTTCTTACTTATATATTCATTATTTTATTGAATTCTGATGTGATGCATGAAAATTTGTACAAATAATTTAAAATTCTTGATGTTTTCTTTCTCTAGAGATTTACTTTTGTTCCAACAGTACCTCAATCAATTTTAATTGACCTTCTGAAGCCGTGCTTTAGACCTGTGAAAGCTATTTTTTTTTTAATTACTTTATGAGTATATAGCCCTTCTTACTATGTTTATCATGGCTGGTTGAAAACTTCAATTTTTGCTTTGCTAACTGAACAAAACTCTAAGACAAAAGCTATGTTCAGTGTTTGGTTCATGGTCCTTCCAGGAGCAGCCTGTGCCTACCCAAGAGCAGACATAGAGCTATGGCTCAGATGGTAAGAATCCACTGCACTGCAGGAGACCTGGGTTCAATGCGGGAGACCTGGGTTTGATCCCTGGGTTCAGAAGATCCCCTGGAGGAGGACATGGCAACCCATTCCCGTATTATTGCCTGGAGAATCCCCAGAGGACAGCGGAGCCTGGCTGGCTACAGTCCATGGGGTTGCAAAGGGTCAGGCACAACTGAGCAACTAAGCATACATCTTCAATGAATTATTAAGTTTCTCTGGGCTTCATCACTTTATCCTTAAAATGAGGGGACTGGGCATAGTCCAACTTCCTTGTTGATAAGAAGCACCTGAGGAAACTTGTTCAAGGTATGGTTTCCCAGGCCACAGGGTCTAAGATTCCAACTTAGTGGGACTGCAATTGCAGTTAAGAATTTTTATTATTGACAGACTCCTTAGGTGATTCTTGGGTTTCCCTGGTGGCTCAAACAGTAAAGAATCTGCCTGCAATGTGGAAGACCTTGGTTCAATCCCTGGGTTGGGAAGATTTCCTGGAGAAGGGAATAGCTACCCACTCCAGTATTTTTCAGAGAAGGCAATGGCACCCTACTCCAGTACTCTTGCGTGGAGAATCCCAGGGATGGGGGAGCCTGGTAGGCTGCCGTCTATGGGGTTGCACAGAGTTGGACATGACTGAAGCGACTTAGCAGCAGCAGCAGCAGCCAGTATTTTTGCCTGGAGAATTCCACAGACAGAGGAAACTGGCAGGCTACAGTCCATGAGCCAGTCCATGAGCTACATGACTAAATGACTAAACTAACAAGGTGGTTCTTATTATCAGAAAGTTGAAGGGAATACTGGGATTAAAATAATTTTATTATAATTTTATTTGGTTTTGCCCCAGGCAAACAGGTGGTGGGTATGAGGGGTACAGACCATAAAGTTTGTTGTTGTTTAGACCCTAAGTCGTGTCCGACTCTTCCCAACCCAGGGATCTAACCCAGGTCTGCTGCAAGTCTCCTGCATTGGCAAGTAGATTCTTTACTGCTGAGACACCAAAGAGGCTTACAGACCCTAAAGATCCAGACTCTATTTTTCCTGGTATATCTGACATAAAGCAGAATAAGGGAACTGAAAACATTTATTTTGCAAAGTTGGGTTTTTAGTTTTCATACAAATCATAAATAATAAATTTATATTTATTATTTAATATAAATAAATAATGAGGCTGGCTTTGGGCTGAAAGTCAGATGTGTCTGGCTATGGCACTGCCACTAAGGATCTGTGTGACCTTGGAAAAGTCACTTACCTCTCTAGACCTGTTTCCGTATGCATACAATGGAAGGGTGGAACAGGCAGTACCTTATTTTGATGATTCTATTTGTTTGTTTCACATTGATACATCTCTGAACTTGGAATGCATCTCATAATCAATGTAATCAATATTGTAATCAATATTACAAATATTATAGTTTTTTTCTTTGCTTTTACAATCTATAGCAGATTAGAATCAGTTAAGTACCATACTGAGAAATTTACCTCTAGCCTGGGAGGCTTCTGGGCCCTGGACAAGATGGGACACCAGTTGACTATGAGAACTGTCTATCATAAACTAGGTACTATCTTACCCTCCAAATTATAAAACTAAACCTATACAGTAGCCTTTCAAAGTAGAAGCAATACATATATATGCTGCTGCTGCTGCTGCTAAGTCACTTCAGTTATGTCCGACTCTGTGCGACCCCATAGATGGCAGGCCACCAGGCTCCCCCGTCCCTGGGATTCTCCAAGCAAGAACACTGGAGTGGGTTGCCATTTCCTTCTCCAATGCATGAAAGTGAAAAGTGAAAGTGAAGTCGCTCAGTCGTGTCTGACTCTTCGTGACCCCATGGACTGCAGCCTACCAGGCTCCTCCATCCATGGGATTTTCCAGGCAAGGGTACTGGAGTGGGGTGCCATCGCCTTCTCTGACATATGTGTGGGCTTATATATTTTATATATAAGCCCATATATATATACATATATATATATGGGCTTCCTTGGTAGCTCAGACAGTAAACAATCTGCCTTCAATGAAGGAGACCTGGGTTCAATCCCTGGGTCAGGAAGATCCCCTGAAGAAGGAAATGGCAATCCACTCCAGTATTCTTGCCTGGGGAATCTCATGGACAGAGGAGCCTACCGGGCTATAATCCATGGGGTCACAAAGAGTAGGACACGACTGAGTGACTAACATATTTACATACATAAAATGAGGCTGGAGCAGTCTGAAGGTACAGGTAAACTATCACAAGCTGGTGGCCCAGAATCCCATGGTACCTGCTCCTATTGCCTTGCACTCTCTTCCTCTAGTCATTCTTACAGTCTCATGGGAATTCCCCACGACCAGTTACTGAAGGAGGCAAACAAGGGGAATCAAGCTCCTGAATCACTGATACATCTGCATGGTCTGCCATTCCAGTTGAAATTGGACAGCTGCTGCCCTCCCACTCAGGTGACCCTGAAGTACAGTGGAAAAAAAAAAGTCCTCTGAGAGGGCAGGATTTGGGGTGTGTGCACTTTATTCTTTACTTCATATGTAAGTAAAGATAGACTGAGTACAGATCTATACTTATATTTATTTATTTATTTGACTGTGCTGGATCTTAGCTGTGGCATGCAGGAAACAATTCCCCGGCCAGGGATTGAACACAGCCCAGCCCCACCTCCCACCAGCTTTGGATTGGAAGCAGAGTCTTAACCACTGGACCACCAGGAAAGTTCCCAGATCTATGCTTATTAATAAGCCATCACAGCTGATCAGGGACTGGGAAAGAACAAACAAGGCTAGGAAATGTGACATGAACGTCTGGGGGAGAGGTACACGGATAGATCTTCCAGAATGGCCACTGAATGTGAAAATGTTCATATCTCATGAAGAGTGGGCAGAAGAATGACCCTCAAACCTAATATATGTTCTCTTATATGACTTTATTTTGGGGGACTCCAAAATCACTGCAGATGATGACTGCAGCCATGAAATTAAAAGATGCTTACTGCTTGGAAGGAAAGTTATGACCAACCTAGACAGCATATTAAAAAGCAGAGACATTAATTTGCCAACAAAGGTCCATCTAGTCAAAAGTATGGTTTTTCCAGTAGTCATGTATGGATGTGAGAGTTGGACTATAAAGAAAGCTGAGCACCGAAGAATTGATGCTTTTGAACTATGGTGTTGGAGTAGGCTCTTGAGAGTCCCTTGGACTGCAAGGAGATCCAACCAGTCCATCCTGAAGATCAGTCCTGGGTGTTCATTGGAGGGACTGATGTTGAAGCTGAAACTCCAATACTTTGGCAATCTGATGCGGAGAGCTGACTCATTTGAAAAGACCCTGATGCTGGGAAAGATTGAGGGCAGGAGAAGAAGGGGACGACAGAGGATGAGATGGTTGGATGGCATTACTGACTCAATGGACATGAGTTTGAGTAAACCCTGGGAGTTGGTAATGGATGGGGAGGCCTGGTGTGCTGCAGTCCATGGGGTCACAAAGAGTCGGACACAACTGAGCGACTGAACTGAACTAAACATGGCAAAAAGAACTTTGCAGATATGATTAAGTTCAGGATCTTGAGATAGGGAGATTATCCTGGATTTTCTGGGTAGATCTAATGTAACCACAAGGGTTCTTATAAAAGGAGGACAGCAATGTCTGACAGAAGGAGATTTGAAAATGCTTTGCTGGTAGCTGTGAAGAAAGGAAAGGGCCATGACCCAAGGAAAGCAGGCAAACTCTAGAAGCTGGGAAAGGCAAGGATGGATTCTCCTCTAGAACCTGCGGAAGGAATGTGGCCCTGTTAACACTTTGATTTCAGCCCAGTGAGATTTCTGGACTACAGAAAAATAATGTGTAAATGTGTTGTTTTAAACCAGGAAGTCTGTGGCAATTTGCTGTATGATGTGAATGTTCACCACAGGGTGTTCTCAGAGGACAGGGCACTCTGTTAATCAGAGGGCAAGATGACCCATTTATGGATGTGGGTTAACCACTTTCCCCAGCCACCCTAGTACTAACTTGATGGACCCATGTACAAAGCGTATGTTTAGTCATTTTATGCTCACATCTGATTTGTCAGATTAGCACTACTATTATTCTTTCTATTTTTTATATGAGCAGACCAAGACGTGAGTAAATCGGCCAAAGTCATATAGTCAGTGAATAGTGGAGCCAGGATTTGAACCTAGATCATGGGCTTCCCAGGCGGTGCTAGTAGTAAAGAAACTGCCTGCCAATGCAGAAGATGTAAGAGAAGTGAGTTCGATCCCTGGGTCAGGAAGATCCCCTGGAGGAGCGCACGTCAACTCACTCCCGTATTCTTGCCTGGAGAATCCCATGGACAGAGGAGCCTGGCGGGCTACAGTTCATAGGGTTGGAAAGAGTCAGACATGACTGAAACGACTTAGCATGCATGCGTCTGACTCCAGTACCTTACTATCCAATATGACAGTCACCAGCCATATACAGGTATTTAGATTTAAATTAAGTAAAAAGTTTAGTTTCTGTCACAGTAGCCACATTTCAAGTGCTCAACAGACACATGTGGCTAGTGGCTGCCATTTGGAGAGTACAGATATAGAACATTTCTATCTTTGAAGAAAATTCTGTTGGGCAGTGTTGCTCTAGAGTGTGGGCTCTAAACCAATATAACCTTCAGCATCTCTCATTAACAATTATATCAAGTTCTAAATCAGGTTGCAATATGGATCAGACTCTTCTCCAGTTCCCTAAATAGCTGTTCCCTGTGCCTTGAGTTCTGCAGGTTGCTCAGATTCCAAAGAACGTTATTGACACAAAGAAACCCTTACAGTACTGGTGTTGGGTGTTGAGACTTTGCAGCAGGTTATACATGCTAGAGTGTCAAAGTTGCACAGATGACTAAAATAAGTTGGCATTTGCTTATGTGTCTGGTACTGTGTCAGCTGGAAGTTGGAGGAGGGTGGAGGAAGATACCAAAGATATATATAATAACACCATTGTTCTCAGGAAATAAAGTATACAGGATTAAGCTCATCTATCCCACAAACACTTATTTAGTGCCTACTATGTTCCTTCCAGGATCCTAGGCATTGGGAATTTAGAGGCAAATAAAACAGACATAGGTTCCAACCCTGTGGAACTTCTGTTCTTTGCTTGGGGAAAGAAAGTCATTGAGTAAGAAATAGTAAGTCTGTTGTGTATCAGGAAATGCAAAGTGTGGCATACTTTGGGATAAAATAACTAAAGAGCTGATAATATAAGTGCTCTGGTGGTTTATAAATAAGAAATAGCCATGTAAACTAATAGGACATGTTCTTACTTTAGACCAGTGGGAATCTGTGTAAGATTTTCAGCAGGATAGAACATGTTGCATGGAGGTGTTCTAGGGAGGTGGTATGTCATAGAGGTTTGGAGAAGGCAATGGCACCCCACTCCAGTACTCTTGCCTGGAAAATCCCATGGATGGAGGAGCCTGGTAGGCTGCAGTCCATGGGGTTGCTAAGAGTCGGACACGACTGAGCGGCTTCACTTTGACTTTTCACTTTCATGCATTGGAGAAGGTAATGGCAACCCACTCCAGTGTTCTTGCCTGGAGAATCCCATGGACAGAGGAGCCTGGTGGGCTGCAGTCTATGGGGTGGCACAGAGTCAGACACGACTGAAGTGACTTAGCAGCATGTCATAGAGGTTTGGCATCCTGGAGTCATGTTGGTCAAGATACAAATCCTGCCTCTACCACTGATGAACTTCATGAACTGTTTTATTATCTTCAAATGGCATGAGCATAATAGTCCCTACCTCTTAGTTGTTTTTTTTCTCATAGGTTTTTATAAAAAATAAATGTTTGCAATGTACCTTGATGTTTTTCTTACAATTACTACTATCTTTTCTTTTTTTGCTGCTCGAGGTCTTCATTGCAGCACAAGGGCTTTCTCTCATTGCTGTGCAGGTTTCTTTAGTTGTGGCACATGGGCTTAGTTGACCTGAAGCATGTAGGATATTAGCTCCCCAGTGTTAGTGTTAGTCGCTCAGTTGTATTGGACTTTTTGTGACCTGTCAGGCTCCTCTGTCCATGGGGTTTCCCAGGCAAAAATACTGGAGCTGCCATTTCCTTCTCCAGAGGAAGAATCAAACTCCAATCTCCTGCATTGCAAGTGGATTCTTTACCATCTGAGCCACCAGGAAAGCCCCCAACCAAGGATCAAACCCAAGTCCCCTGTATTAGAAGGCAAATTCTCAACCACTGGACCATCAGAGAAGTCCCACAATTACTACTATTTAAAAAATTTTATATCCTTTGATAATTATGGGGAAGATGAGTTTGAGAGAGTTAGATCCTTAGGAAGAGAGATCAATTAGTGAGCTGCTGAAATGGTCTTGGTCAAGAGGCTGTGAAGAGGAAGAGAATTTGAGACATTTAGAACTTTTTTTTTTAAGGCAGTTGAGGGGGTGGCTGGTACTTAGCAGCAATCCCACTTAGGAGAAATGATAATATATATCCATACAGAAACTTTTACCAATCAGGCTTCTCCAGAGAAAAGAACTAATAAGATATACAGTGATATGTATAACAGATTACTATAGGAAGTGGCTCATTCTGTCATGCAGGCTGAGAAGCCCCTTGATATGCAAGTTGGAGAACCAGGAAAACAGGTGATGAAATTCAGCCCAAGAGCAAAGGCCTAAGAATCAGAACCAAAAGTGTTAAGTCCCTGTTGGAGCCAAAAGGCTCAAGAACCAGGAACTTCAAGTCCAAGGTTAGGAGAAGATGGATGTCTCAGCTCAGGCAGAAAGTGAATTCGCCCAGCCTCTGCCTTTTTGTTCTATTCAGGGTTTCTGCGTATTGGATGTTGGCCACTCACATTGGTGAGGCCATCTTCTGATTCAAATGCTAATCTCTTCCAGAGATACCCCTCACAGACACACCCAGAAAAAAAAATGTTTAACCAGTTATCTTAGCATCTGTTAGCTCAGTCAAGTTGACACATGTGAACAAATATTCATAGTAGCATTATTCTTAATAGCCAGATAGTGCAAACAACTCAAACATCCATCAACTTATGAATGATAAACAAGATGTGGAATATCCAAACAATGGAATATTGTGTTCAGTCACCCAGTTGTGTCTGACTCTTTGCGACCCCACGGACTGCAGCACACCAGGCCTCTCTGTCCCTCACCATCTCCCGAAGTTTGCCTAAGTTCATGTCCATTGCATTGGTGATGCCATCTGGCCATCTCATCCTCTGACACCTTCTTCTCCTTCTGCCCTCAATCCTTCCCTGCATCGGGGACTTTTCCAATGAGTCAGCTTTAGCATCAGACGACCAAAATACTGGAGTTTCAGCTTCAGCATCAGTCCTTTCAATGAGTATTCAGGGTTGATTTCCTTGAAGATTAACTGGTTTGATCTCCTTGCTCTCGGGAGTCTGCTCCAGGACCACAATTTGAAGGCATCAATTCTTCAGCACTCCACCTTCTTTATAGTCCAGTTCTCACAATCATATGTGACCACTGAGAAGACCATAGCCTTGACTATACAGACCTCGTCGGCAGAGTAATGTCTCTGCTTTTCAACACACTGTCCAGGAATATTATTCACTCATAAAAAGGAAAGAAGTACTGATGCCTGCTACAACATACATGAAACTTAAAAACGTAAGACTAAATGAAAGAAGCCAGATAAAAAAAAGGCACATATTGTATAATTCCTTTTATATTAAATGTCCAGTACAGACAAATCCACAAAGACAGAAAGTAGATTTGTGGTTTCTAGGGACTGAGAGGAGGAGTATGGAAAGTGACTACTAATGGATACAGGATTTATTACTGGTGTGATGAAAATGTTCTGAAATCAGATAGTGTTGAGAGTTGCACAATTTTGTAAATGTGCTAAAAACTACTGAACTGAATATTTTAAAACCATGGATCTTACGGTACATGAATTAAATATCATATGTCAAAAAAATTTTAAAAATAGTATAATAGGGTGACAAATCAGAGAGTGTCTATGCCTAGAGATTCTTTAATATCTATTCTGTCTTGGTGGCAACCAAAAGGATAGCACTGAACACTTCCTGTGTGCCAAGCAATGTTCCAAGGATTTTACAGGACTTAAATTATTACAGGACTTAATTCATATAATAACCACAACAATTATATAAACTAGATATCATTAGTTCCTGGAGAAACTGAGATCCAGAGAGGTTATACAACTTGCCCTAGATCTACACAACTAGTAAGTGGTGTGAGTAGGATAGGAACCCACCAAACCTGGCCCTAGAACAAACTACTATATCATAAACTCTCTTCCTGAGATAAATAACATTATCTTCTGCACTAAATTTCCTTTCACTCCAGCATCTGTCACTGTATTTATCAGATCAGATCAGATCAGATCAGTCGCTCAGTCGTGTCCAACTCTTTGCGACCCCATGAATCAAAGCACGCCAGGCCTCCCTGTCCATCACCAACTCCCGGAGTTCACTCAGACTCACGTCCATCGAGTCAGTGATGCCATCCAGCCATCTCATCCTCTGTCGTCCCCTTCTCCTCTTGCCCCCAATCCCTCCCAGCATCAGTCTTTTCCAATGAGTCAACTCTTTGCATGAGGTGGCCAAAGTACTGGAGTTTCAGCTTTAGCATCATTCCTTCCAAAGAAATCCCAGGGCTGATCTCCTTCAGAATGGACTGGTTGGATCTCCTTGCAGTCCAAGGGACTCTCAAGAGTCTTCTCCAACACCACAGTTCAAAAGCATCAATTCTTCGGCGCTCAGCCTTCTTCACAGTCCAACTCTCACATCCATACATGACCACAGGAAAAACCATAGCCTTGACTAGACGAACCTTTGTTGGCAAAGTAATGTCTCTGCTTTTGAATATGCTATCTAGGTTGGTCATAACTTTCCTTCCAAGGAGTAAGCATCTTTTAATTTCATGGCTGCAGTCACCATCTGCAGAGATTTTGGAGCCCAGAAAAATAAAGTCTGACACTGTTTCCACTGTTGCCCTATCTATTTCCCATGGAGCGATGTACCAGATGCCATGATCTTTGTTTTCTGAATGTTGAGCTTTAAGCCAACTTTTTCACTCTCCACTTTCACTTTCATCAAGAGGCTTTTGAGTTTCTCTTCACTTTCTGCCATAAGGGTGGTGTCATCTGCATATCTGAGATTATTGATATTTCTCCCGGCAAAGGATACATTTAATCTCTGTGGATTATCCTATTATCTGATTCTGGATTACAGTTCTCAGGTTGTTCCTTAACTATTTCAAAAGTCCTGACATATCCATCCGTTTATCCGCCATCCACCATCCATTGGCCAAAACTCAAGAAAAAATTTTAACTGGCTTCTAAAGAATATCTTTTCACTCAACATATCTTCTAGACAACAGTTATTCCTCCAAAGGAGGTGAGGAGAGCAGAGGGGAAGGGAGGGCAGAGGAGAGAAGGCGTGGGGAAGTAAGATTTTAGATGGGCCTGCTTCCTGGTCTTTTACCGTCACACTGTCTAGGTACCTCCCATTTTATGCCATGCGTGGCTTGGTCTCCCTCCCCACTTGCCATAAAAATACATTCCCATCCTTTGGCTCATTTTTTACTGTAACAAGAGAGGGTGGTGGTTGGAATAATAGCCAACACTCACAAAGTGCTTTCAGTGGCCAGGCATCTAGGACACCGTGAAACTCTACCAACAACCCCCTGCTGTAGGTAGTACTTTCATCATCTCTATTTACAGAGGAGAAAAACGAGGCACAAAGAGGTTGTGGCTAAGGTGAGTTACGGCAGTGACAGAGCTGAGATCTGAAGCCAGATGGGCCCAGCATCAGAGTCTTATTCATTATGCCATACTCCTCTTGGTATCCCTGTCAGTGTGGTCAGTTGTGTCCGACTCTCTGCAACCCTATGGACTGTAGCCTGCCAGGCTCCTCTGTCCATGGAATTTTCCAGGCAAGAATACTGGGTTGCCATTTCCTCCTCCAGGGGATCTTCCAGACCCAGGGATTGAATCCGTGCCTCTTGCATCTCCTGCATTGGCAGGCAAATTCTTTACCACTGCGCCACCTGGGAAGCCCTGTCTTGTTATAGAGTTATTTGTATATTATCTTTTCTGGCTGACATGTTTGTATTGTAAGAAACCCTCTTAGGATACAGTTCTTGACTGAAAGGTATGAGGAAAGGCAATTAGATATATTTCGGGAGAGTTTAGGGGCAGTCCTCCTAGCTCCACCTTGTCTGCCAATTGACATTTCCTTCTTTGACCTCAGATGCTATTTAAGGTTTCTCATGATGACCCTGAGGTGCTACAGGTTCCTGAACTGCCTTCTGAATCATCCAAGGAAGATTAAGCTCTGCACAGCTGGTTCATTGACTAAATAAGTTCTACCACCAGGCACCCAGTATTGGCACCCCACCTTCAACAAACTGCAGTCTGATGGGAAGAAATACCTATTAATCAAATAATTCTGTGACAAGGGCAACTAAGTGCTGAAAGCATAAGGGTCTGACCCAGCCGGGGGATCATGGAAGACTGAGGAGGGTTTGGCTGAGTGGACACTTTGAAGCATGAGGATTAACTGGGTGAAGCGAGGTGGGGAGAACATTCTAGGCAAGAACATGATAGTCCTGGGGTGGGAATGCTGCTGCTACTGTTGCTAAGTCACTTCAGCCGTGTCCGACTCTGTGCGACCCCATGGACGGCAGCCCACCAGGCTCCCCTGTCTCTGGGATTCTCCAGGCAAGAACACTGGAGTGGGTTGCCATTTCCTTCTTCAATGCAGGAAAGTGAAAAGTGAAAGTGAAAGTCGCTCAGTTGTATCCGACTCTTAGCGACCCCATGGACTGCAGCCCCCCAGGCTCTTCCATCCATGGGATTTTCCAGGCAAGAGTACTGGAGTGGGGTGGGACAGAGCATGTGAAATAGCAGGCTAAGGAAGCTGGAATGGAGATAATCAGGAGTAAAATGGGGCGGGGCCCTATAGTCCTTCCAATCCACCCCTCCACCCATGTCCTCTGCCTGCCTTTTGTCTGTGGAAAACTTTAGTCAAAAAATAAGTTTAATCAGAGAAGTGAGACATACTAAAACAAAGTAAGACAGTCAAAGGAGATTAAATAATAATAATGTAGTCATTAAGCATAGCCAAGAAACTTTAACTTTTTCTCAAGGGCTAGAGATAATATTCTCAGCCATATCCTGTGAGCTGTCTTATAGATACCAAAACACCAGGTGGAGAAGTTAACTACATGATGACCAGACTGTCCCCAGGACAAGAGCTTCCACAATACCAAGAACTAGCCACAAAGAAATGGGAACAAATGGACCCTGGAACTGAAGATTAACTGTATACCTAAAACAACCAAGATGATGCTGGTCAGACCACTGATGACCAATTTGAAGAGGACTGTCAGAGAAGACTGTGCTGTTTCTGCATGTAGCACCCTCCGCCCCCGCAATGTGTCTATAAAAGTTCTCACCCCCTGCTCATCAGGGTTGGGGGAGTCAGCCTTTGGACATATGCCCTTGCTCCCCACACCACCCACCAGTTGCCAGCATCTGAAATAAAGCAAACTTTCCTTTCCACCAAGCTGACCTGTTTATTGGCTTTTGAGTAACAAGCAGCCAGACCCACACACTATTTTGGTTAACAGAAAGAAGATGCTGAAGAGGTGGCAAGGTCAGACCACACAGGGCTTGTAAGCCATGTGGAACTTTTGATTTATCCTAAGAGGGAGGTGAAGCACAGAGGGCTTTGATCACATTTGCATTTTGAACCCATCAGTCTGTCTGAAGTGTGAAGGACTGTTGTTTTATAGAAATGCTACTTCATTGAAACCCCACCAGAATCCTGTGAAGGTTATTGTTATTCTAGTCATATAGGTTCAGAAAGGCTTAACAATGTGCTCAGGTCATTCCACTACTAAATGCCCCGGAAAAGGACCTGAGTCTTCTTGATTCCCAGCTGCTTCCAAAACTCCTTCCTTAAATAAACCCAAGTCGGGGACAAGTCGAGGCCTTTCCTGGTGCCACACATACCCTGATCTCTAGGAATAGTTACCAAAGAGAAAAGGCATGCCCCTCTCTTTCCAGTTACCTGCCTGCTCATTGGGGTGTGCCCACAGTCCTCTTCTATCCTCAAATGCCTGCCAAGCAACCAAGGACAAAACTGGCCAAAAAAGAACCTTCTTGGTCAGGTGATTAACACCTGTCTTTTCTCTGCCAGTTTTATTCAAGTAGCTTAGCAACTAATAGTGCAAATTTATCAAAGCAGTTACAGTCAGCACCTTGAAGGCTTGATTGCTTCCTGAAGTTCAAGGCAAATTACTTTTAAAACGCAATATCCCGAGTGAAGGAGATTTTCCCCCCCTAGCAACACACTTGGAGCACAAATAACTTTTGCCTGGGGAAACATCTGCATTCTCAAAAACAATGACATTGACTTATCTCACATATACTACATTTCTGTTTTTTGAAAAGAGTAAGAGGATAATGCAGACAGGATTTCAGAACCTGTGCCTTTGTAGGAGGTATGGGGGTGGGGGGGCAGAAGGATTGGCACAAATAAGAACTGAGGTATTATCTCTGCTCTGGCAGGAGACGGCTTCCCAGGTGGCCTAGTGGTAAAGAATCCGATTGCCAATGCAGGAGACCCAAGAGACGCAGGTACGATCCCTTAGGTCGGGAAGATTCCCCAGCGGCAACCCACTCCAGTAACCTTGCTTGGAAAATCCTGTGGACAGAGGGGCCACAGTCCAGAGTCGGGACGGGACTGAACAGACACCAAGCAGAGGGTCTGGGGGATGGGCGTGAACACCGTGAAGAAGAAGTGAAGTGCAGCACCTAGGCACTGACGGAAGGCAGGAAACGAGATAAGGTGGGAGAAATAGAAACAATCCGACGAGGGATTGCAAGAGGAAAGAGAATGGTTGAAAAAAAAAAAAAAAACAGTGAGAAAGCAGAGGGAACAAAGACACGCCTGCACGGGGGCAAGAGTACCCTCCTGTCCTGACCCTGACAAATTAGGCTCTCTTAGCAGACCGTTATGATCCCGACTCCCTGTCACTCGACTCCAGCCAGACTAACTTCCTTGCTGCTCTTGAGCACTCCTGCCTTAGGGCTCTACAATTGCTGTTCTTCCCGCAACCATCTACACCAGGTTTATCTCCTCACTTCCTGGAGCTCTACTCGACGGCGTCTCTAACCACACCCTCGCTCTCTCCCTCGCTCTCTAACTCCTATCCTGCTTTATTCTTTAAGCTGCAATCAACCAGCCGACAGACTATTTGGCTATTGTCTGAATTTCACCACCACCCCTCTCCCGTTTCCCAGAAGGTAAATTCCGTATGAACGAGGACTTTGTTTTGCTCACTGCTCTATCTCCGGTACCTAGAACGGGACCTGACGCTTTGTGGAGGCTTCATACACGTCCTCGGAATCAAGGGAGTGGGCGCGAGTGGAGAAAGGCGACCGGAAGAGATTAATTCGGAAGGGGTAGCCAACGCAATAGCACACCTGCCATTCTTTTTCTCTTTCTCCCCTCCCCGTCTCTCCCTCTCCACTTCAAAGGCTAAGGACAAGAAGCGGGAATGAGAGAAATACAGAGAAAAAGAATCCAGATTAGTCCAGTTCAAATCCTGATGAAAAGTGCAAGGGTTGGAGAAGGGCTGAAAGGGAGAAAAACAGATGCACACGCAACTGTAAAAAGAAGTGAAAAGTAAGAAGAAAAGACTGGTAGACGTCACTCTCTCCAGTCACTCTCTCTGACTCCTCCTCTCGACTGGCCCGAGGCAATTCGCCCGGTCACCACCGCGGAGGAAGCCAGACCCGCCTCTCTCGGAGGAAGCCCCTGGCCCGCCTCGGCTGAGGCCCGGCACGCGCCCGCCCGAGCCGCGAAGGCGGCGGGACTACAGCTCCCAGGGTGCCGCGCGCGGGCGCGCCTGCGCAGTGCAGCGGGAGGCGGCGGTCTGTTCTCCGCTGAGGAGGAGCGGGGCTGAGGAGGGAGGCAGCGGGTGAGAGTTCAGAGTTCAGCAGCAGCAGCCCGAGCCCATGATTCCCATATGCCCTGTAGTTTCTTTCACCTATGGTGAGTATAATGTGCCCCTCAGGGGTCCCCGCCCGGCCTCTTCCCCGGCCCGGGGCGGCGGGGAGGCGCGGGGGTTGGGGCAGGCTCCGGGGAGGAGGCGGCGGCCGCCGCCACCCGGGCGTGCGAGTGAGTGAGGGAGTGCGAGGCGGGAGGGGGAGGCGGCGCGGCCGCGGCCCGGCGAGGGCGGCTTCTCACGGCGCCTCTCTCTCTCTCTCCCCTTCCCTCCCTCGGCGTCTCTGCCCCTCGGCGCCTCTTCTCCCGCCATGGGACCCGACTCTCCTTGCCCGCCGCAGTGCCCAGCCGGCTGGGGGAAGATGCCAAAATGGCGACCGGCAACTACTTTGGATTCACCCACAGCGGGGCGGCGGCGGCGGCGGCTGCGGCCCAGTATAGGTAACGGCTCCCCGCTCTTTTCCTCCTCTCCCCCTGCCCGCCCCTCCGCCGGGATCCCGCCGACGCGACACCCCCGCGCCCGCCCCCACTCCCCACCCCTCGGAGTCCCGGCCCGTGGCAGGCCAGGCCCGCGGCCTCTCCCGGCCCGGGGCGGGAGCGAGGGGACGGCGAGGCTGGGGGCCGCGGAGGGCCGCCCGGGCCTTCGGCGGCCCCGCAGCTAAAATGGCCTCCCGCGGCTTCGGAGCCGCGCCGCCGCCCCCGCCCGGCGGGCTGAGGGAGGGAGCGGAGGCCGAGGCCCCTGCGGTCCCCCCGCCCCGCGGGCCGGTCCCCATCTCCGCTCCCCCTCCCACTTGGGGATGGAGAGAGTGGGCGAGGGCTTCTCTGAGGGAGTGGGGGTCGCCCCGGCCCGCGCGCTGCCTCTGCTCGCCGGGTGTTCGGGTCCCCGAGCCCAGATAACGTGTCGTTTTCTCGGCGCCTTCTGCGTCCCGTGATCTCACCTGGCCCTCCACCCGAGCCCCGCAAAACCAACTGCGGGTGTCATCGCATTCATTAGGTTGATTTAGTTTTCCCCGTGAGGAGAGAGGTAAACACACCAACCACCTGTGAATTGTGTAGCTGGTAGACTGGAAAAGATGCGCGAAGTTTCTAGTGCTGACAAATGAGTCCACTGCCTTGTTGCAGCTATTGCGATTAGGCTCCAGGTGGGCCGGTAATTCCCCTGGGCGAATCTTTCTCCTCCGGAGAAATGAAAAGGGCTAGTGAGGTACAGAGTTAGTGAAATGCCCCATATGAAATCTCTACCTTAAGGGAAGCGCTAATTTCTGAAATGTCAGTAGTTCGTTATGTATCTTCTCAAAAGAAAGAAAGAAAACTAGATTTTGTTACTTTTGAGTCACTCTGAGAGGCTCTAGATTCAGGCTATAAGCATACAGGGCTCCTAAGTGACCAACTTTTTATATATAGAAGATTATATTAGATATCTGTGTAGTAGGCAATTTAAAACCTAGATAGTTTTCTCACGTCATTCACTTCAGAAGGTGGGTGCTCTAATGGAAAGGACATCACTGGGAACTGGAAGACCTGAGTTCCAGTCTATTTTGCTCCTGATTTTATGACAGTGGGAGTATCTCTTAATTGAGCTGTCATTTTCCTCATCTGTAAAATAAAGTGTCTTTTGTGGTTAAAACTTGTAATTCTGAAACACAATTGCCATATTTCATGGAATAATAAGATGCTGTGCCTTGCAAGCACTTCTCTGGTGGCTAGGCAGTAAAGAATCCGCCTGCCAATACCGGAGATTCGGTTCGACCCCTGGGTAGGGAAGATCCCCTGGAGAAGGAAATGGCAACCCACTCCAGTATTCTTGTTGGGAAATGCCATGGAGAGAGGAGCCTGGCGGGCTACAGTCCACGGGGTTGTAAATGAGGCAGACAGGAGTAGCAACTAAACACCACCATATATTGTAAAGGAAAGGGTGTCATTATTTTATGTATCACTTAAAAAAAAACCCACTGCTGATTAAAATCACTCAATGTTTAAGACACCATTGATTTTTAAGAGATGTATAAATATTTTATTGATGAAATTGATATTTTACTAGTTGTTGAATGCCTTGAACGCATGTGGCGTCTTTTACAAGTCCTTTTACCTTGAAGCTTACTTGCAGAAAAAGGATTGAGATGACAGATTATTGGAGGAAAAACGTTAAAAAAAAAAAAAGTTTTTGCTTAAAAGTTGTGATCGTTAAACACTGGCGAAGTTTCAGCTACTTTAAACAGCTGATAATATCGTGAAGAGAGAAAAATCAAGCCATTTTTCTTTCTCTGGGAAATAAGAGATAACTAATGAGCATCTGTGTCCTAAATCTACTGGTACCAAGTACTATGTGTTCTAGACAAGACTATTTAACCACTTAAATTTTAATTAACACTATTTTTCTGTTATACTGTTTCCAGAGTGATGATAGATTTGTTGGATTATTTATTAACTGTTTACTGAAAACGTAGTGAGTTCTTTGTGGCAGTTTGAAGTTTTTTTTCTAATTAAACCTATAGATAGAAATGAGGGGAGGAAATGCCAATTTAAAGGTAATCACTCTTTGATGAAAATATTTGCATATATGTATTTTATCCCATTATAGGAAGCTATTACAGAATTTCTATATCTAGTTTTTTTTGTTGTTTTTTACTTTGAATCTTAATAGTTTTAGTAAACTGTTATGTCAATCCAAAATATTAAACTGGTTGTTATATATTTATGTGTGTCTAATACTGAAGACCCGGGTTCCACCCCTGGGTCAGAAAGATCTCCTGGAGAAGGAAATGGCAATCCACTCCATTATTCTTGCCTGGAGAATACCATGGACTGAGGAGCGTGGTAGGCTACAGTCTATGGGGTTGCAAAGAGTCTGACACGCCTGAGCGACTAACACTTTAATGAGAAAAGACTAGTCTTTTGACGTTACTTATTTATGCATATATTGGCAAAACTAATTTTTTTTTTTTTGGTTCCTGTTCTTTTTTTTTTTAACTTACAGTATTGTATTGGTTTTGCCATATATCAACATGAATCTGCCACAGGTATACACATGTTCCCCATCCTGAACCCTCCTCCCTCCTCTCTCCCGGTACAGGTATACACGTGATCCCCATCCTGAACCCTCCTCCCTCCTCTCTCCCCATACCATCCCAGGTCTGGGTCTTCCCAGTGCACCAGCCCCAAGCATCCAGTATCGTGCATAGAACCTGGATTTTTAAGATACTTTATCCTTGTACATAACATAGTACATGGAATTGTTTGTTTTTAATGGAAAGAAATCAGATTCAATAATGCTAACACTTGTTCAAGGAGGATCAACAATAGTAAAAGCGTATGCAAAAAATGCAGTGATGATGTTCATCTTTCTTCCTGTCTAGAAATCATTAAAATACAACTTTCAGACACGGAAGACCACGGATTACTTTTCAAAAATATACTTTTTTTTTTTTTTTAATTTAAAGGATGTAAACTCAAGGAAATCTTAAACATTTACCTGTTGGATTACATGAATAATTGGCTTCACCTGTCGTAGAGTACAGATAACTGAAAGTAACTATTTCTTAAGTCTAGGTTTAATTGTGGTTCTTAGTTTTCTTGGTTACAGCTATGTAAGGTATTTGATTAAATTTATTTTAAGTTTAAGCTTTCTTTTTGCTTGTTAGTATTTGAGATTTATAATGGTATACTAAATAGCAAAGTTCTTTAAGAGATGTTATAAGAATATAAGTCCTGCTACTAATAATTTTTAGATAAACCAAGTTTTTCTTTTGTATAATGCATATTAGATATTTTGTGATAAGCATTTACTCAATCTTTATGCTACATGTTCCATCAGCTACTGAATTATTTTTCCTCCTGCTTTCTGTATTTCTTTTTTTTTTTTTCTTTTTGTATTTCTTCTAACGCTACTAAATAAACCTATTGTGCCATTTGGCCACTATTGTAAATGTAATCTTTTCATTTTCTTACCATTCATGTGCTTTTTTCCCCCTTGGAAATTACAAAATCAAAAAAATTATTAATTATTGTGTTTATATGTATATGTTTCTGGTAGAATGTTTATTTGGGGTGTGCAGGACAAAGCAGATTTCAGGCATGGTGAAAAAAATTGGAATGACTTCATGGCAGAAAGAGAACTTGGTTGGATAGGTACCTACTTCAGTGCAGTACTTGTTTTTGTTTGAGAAGATATACTTTAAAACTTTTAGACATAATTTTATAATAAATTAGGGAGAAAACAATTTTAACAGTTGTAAGGACTTAGCGTAGCAAAGAATGTGAGGAAGATAATTCTCAGTGGAAAAAACTTGCTAAAAATTAATGTTTCATAGGATCAAATCAGTTTTTTCCTCTCTTACTGGGAGTTATACAGAAGTTCTCATAGAAGTTCTTCAGTTTTTTAAGGAATTTTGTGGCATAAACAAATACACTATAATACAAACTAACGTAATCTCATTATAGTTTACTATTAATAGGACATAATCTTTTCTTTGAGAGTTTTAAACAGCCAGTTTCTCTTATTCCTTAGAAAAGCCGTGGATGTTTCAGTTCTTGTCACCTTTCTATCTACTCAAGATACTTGTCTGTTTCCTGCATAACCTGCATCTATAGCTTGTGCTTAAACTTTCTTTGTTCTGTGTATAATTCTTACCTGAATGTTATTCTACCTTCAATAAAGTTAGCTATTTAAAATAATCATTTGGCAACATTTTTTACCCTTTTAATATCTAGAATTTATTGAGTTCAAAAACTTGAGTAATGATTGTATAATGATCCAAGATAATTGCCCCCATATCTTAGAAGAATAATATTCTTAAATAATAAATGTTTAGGTGGATTTTGACTGTTGTCTGGATATTAGCTTAAATATCTGCTAGTCATCTCATCTAGTGATTCTTGAGATGTCTTTAGGACATCTGTTCCTAAAGGATGAGTATCTCTTCACATCACTAAGGTAACTTGAATAGACTGGTTAGCCAGTGAATTTTCTTTTTTTTTTTTCTTCTCTTTTTTCCTTTTTATTGGAATGTAGAGTTAAGAATATTGTATCTTGGAGGAAAGAATAAAAGTAACACCAGTAAGGTCACTAACTGAGACTGTGAAAAAACCAGATGAACAGGTTTTTGAAACCAGTGTTAGTGATGGAAATTTACTGGCTCTACCGAAAAAATTTTACTGCAGCTGCTAATTATATTAACTCTTCCATTGTTAAATTAGAGATCTTAGGGTTCATATTGCATGAATGAATTTGAAATAATGAACATTTTCTTTCCAAAAGGATTAGTGCTATTACAGGGATGTGTCCTGTATGTGTTATTAATAGCCTTAAGGGCAGTGTGAGCCAAAATAGCACTCTATAGAATGCTTAAAGTGTATTCTTGACTGTGCTTTTGCTTTTGTAACCTGCTTCACAGTATACTATAAAGAAAAGGGAATCAGCTAGTCACACTTTGGATTTGAATCTCTTGTCTCTTTAGGCACTTGTCCAAGTCCCTTAATTTTTCTACGACTTGGTTTCTTCAGCTGACTTGCCTTGAGGTGAAGATTAAAACTTCCTGGCCTAGTGCCTGATTTTCAATAGGTACTTTACCCATGCTAGTTTTCAGCAGAGATTTGCATAATAATATTAAAAGGGTTCTAAAAGCTATCCTTAGTTGATATCTATCCTACATTTGATATATGGAGTTTCATCATCTCTATGTAGAAGAAAATGGCAACCCACTCCAGTGTTCTTGCCTGGAGAATCCCAGGGACGGAGGAGCCTAGTAGGCTGCTGTCTATGGGGTCACACAGAATCAGACACGACTGAAGCAACTCAGCAGCAGCAGGAGCAGCATCTCAATGTTAAAAGTAGATACTTGAGTATCAGTTGGCAGCCTCAGTTTCAGTGTCAGTTTAATAGAGACCTCCAAATTTTTAATTACTTGCAAGTAACATGATTATAATTAACAGACAAATATGAGAAATAATAAGAATTCAGATTTCCTGAATCTAAGATCAGGGAAATATTGGTAACAGTCATGTTTCATCAATGTCAGATTAGGTAATTATATTTCAAATAAGTTCTTTGTACATAGCCATAAAATCTATTAAGTAGATCTAAAACTAATGAGATAATGCAGAACATTTTAAGGAAAAAATAAAATAGGCTATAAAGAACATAAAAGAAGACATACATGAAGATGGGCTGTGTTCATGGAGTGAAAAAAAATCAATACTATCAAGTTAATCAGTTTTCTTCTGAGTAGTCCATATATTTAATGTAACTCCAATAAAAACCAGCAGACTTTTTGGGTTAACTTGATAAAGAAATTCTTATGTTGACAGTGAAGAGAGTATTTGTCCAAAAGTAGTCAAGACAGTCTTGTCATGATATCATGCATATTAGCAGGGACCAAAAGATGTTATTAAACAGGAAAATGTGGTATTGGTAGAGGGACAGACAGATCGTTGGCTTATAGTAGAGATCCCAGAAATAGATGTGTGCTTACGGGCAGTGGATTAGAATATATGGCTGTTGAAGTAGAGATACTTGTCAAAAAAAGCAAATCAACCAAATTGTTATTCAGAAATAAATAATCAGGATAATCAGAAAACAGTCCTTCAGCTTGTAAATGTAGTAACTGACAAAGTATGTTAGAATTACTAGAAAGAGACGAAAGGTGGGGAGTGTGCCTACGGTACTTATCCATACATTGTCCTTGGCATCACTCTATCATAATTGGGGTCGTCGTTCTAAGAACAACATTGCTTAGTGTTTTCTGAAAGCTGTGTACAGTGCAGCTCTTAATTCACCCTTACACAGGGCAAATTATTGAAATAAAGAACGTTTGACTTTTTGTTTTTTTAATATTAGTCTCCTCATGTAGTAAGTACATTAAAATGCATTTGTAGGGAGTAACTTGCAGTACGCATAGTCCCTGCTCTCAAGGAGTTTACTCTGCTGGAAAATGAGAGTAGGGGCAGGTATACCTGCAGGTAACTCTGCCATGGTAACGATCGTACTGATTTTTAATAAAATGCTTAAATGGGGAATTGAAGTATTTCAACTATGGGGTTTGAGGTAGTCTTCACGGTATTCTGAAAATCGAGGCAGGGTAATTTTAGACACAATGTGTTGGCCAAGGCAAGAAGGAATTAAATTCTTTTTTGGTTTGTGTAGGTTTTTTTGGACACACCATGTGGCATGTAGGGACTTAGTTCCCCAGGGATTGAACATGTGCCCTCAGCAATGAAAACACAGAGTCCTAACCACTGGACTGCCAGAAAATTCTTGAATTAAATTCTTAATATGGTTGGTAGTTGGTTGGTTCTGAAGTCCTGGCTCCCTCTACTAGTTTCCATGTGACATTGGGCAAACAGTCCTTTGGTACTTGAGTTTCTTCATCTATAAATTAGATATAATACTAATAATTATCTCATAGGATTGGAATTTTTTGAAAAATTCTCCCTTGAAGTGTGATATATATGAAAAGAACACATATAATAAGAGTATAGCTTGATGAAATGTCAGAAGCTGGGCACCACTGTATAATCAGCACCCAGACCAAGAAACAACATTATCAGCATCCCAGGAGGCCTCTACATTCTCCATTATGGTTTGAGAATTCAAAGAGATAACATTTGTAAGGTGCTCAGAATATTTAGTAGGCATTTGGAAATGGAGCTCAGAATTGGGATACGGGTCATAGTGTAAATGTGAATATTAGCCATATATGGTGGTGAATCCACCATTGTAGCTGTGAGTATGGATGAACCAGAGGAACTACTTGTCATGCATCAAACATTTAAACATTTAGTAAACTTTTTTTGAATGAGTGGGGGAAAAAAATAGAGTCAGGATTACAAACTTGGGGAACTTCGGTGTTGAAAGTAGAGCCAGAGAAAGAAACAAATAACTGGGCCAGGGTGGTGGTGAACAGAGAGCTAGGAGAATGTAGTGTTCATAAAAACCTAAAGAAGATAAAGTAGTCAGCAATATCAAGGCTTTAGAGAGGCCAAGTAAAGAATTGACAGTTATCAAAAGCATTGCTTTAATTTTCATGGGCAGCCATTATAGAAAAACTAGAATCTGACTTTTTTTGGAGCTACAGAAAGACAAGCATAAAATTTTGCATAAAATAGGTTTTGCAGTTTAACTTAGTACTCAAATAATTTTTTTAAAAAAATTTGTTGAAGTATGGTTGATTTACAATGCTGTATTTCTGCTGTACTGCAAAGTGGCTCAGTTATACAAACATACTTTTTTATGGTCTTTGCCATTATAGTTTATCCCAGGATATTGAACATAGGTCCCTGTGCTATACAGTAGGACTTTGTTGTTTATCCACAAATAAATTCTTGAGGGTCCAAGAGGTTAAATGGGCTTAAAATATTGGGAGGCACTGTGTTTAAAGATAAAAGAAGTGAAAATAAAATTTTGAATTAATTTTTTATTTCTTGAAAAAGATAATGTATAATTGCATTATACTGGTATAGTAGTCTGCATTAAATGGGCAGAGAACTTGAAATTTGAAGACTAATACTTTTTGATAGGAAAAACAATGAGCCTTTTAAAAATACATATGTGTGTGAAGTCGCTCAGTCGTGTCTGACTCTTTGCGACCCCATGGACTGTAGCCTACCAGGCTCCTCCGTCCATGGGAGTTTCCAGGCAAGAGTCCTGGAGTAGGTTGCCATTTCCTTCTCCAGAGGATCTTCCCCACCCAGGGATCAAACCCGGGTCTCCCGCATTGTAGGCATTTACCCTCTGAGCCACCAGGGAAGTAGGGCAAAGAGTGATACGGTTTATGAAGATGATTTTATTGCTACTCTCACTACCCCAGTTCTACCCATCACAAACCATTTTTTACTATAAGCAGACATAGTTACTATAAATTTAATCAAAATACTCTTATGCTTAAAATCCTTCATTTGCTAACCCTTACTTTCAGAATATCTGGTTATCCTAGCTTCACATTTAGAGGATTTGGGGGTCTTATTGTATAGACTTACAGTTCATTATTCAGATGATACCCAAAAAATTCTGAAAACAATACTAGTTAAAAAAAAAAGAAAAACTGACATGAAGAGTAGGGTGTTGCTCATTGTTCAGTTGCTCAGTTGTGTCAGATTCTTTGCCACCCCATGGACTGCAGCACGCCAGGCCTCCCTGACCACCATCTCCTGGAGCTTGCTCAGACTGATGTCCACTGAGTCTGTGATGCCATCCAACCATCTTGTCCTCTGTCGTCCCCCTCTCCTCCTGCCTTCAGTCTTTCCCAGCATCAGGGTCTTTTCTAATGAGCGGCTCTTCGCATCAGGTGGCGAAAGTATTGGAGCTTCAGTATCAGTCCTTCTAATGAATATTCAAGATTGATTTCCTTTAGAATTGACTGGTTTGATCTCCTTGCAGTCCAAGGGACTCTGAATTCAGAGTCTTCTACAACACCACAGTTCAAAAGCACCAATTCTTCGGCACTCAGCCTTCTTTATTGTCCAACTCTTTACGTCTATACATGCTAACTGGAAAAACCATAGCTTTGACTAGATGGACTTTTGTTGGCAAAATAAATGTCTCTGCTTTTTAATTTGCTGTCTATGTTGGTCATAGCTTTTCTTGCAAGGAGCAAGTGTCTTTTAATTTCATGGCTGCAGTCACCATCTGCAGTGATTTTGGAGCCCAAGAAAATAAAGTCTGTCACTGTTTCCATTGTTTCTCCATCTATTTTCCATTAAGTGATGGAACCAGATGCCATAAAATTAGGTTTTTGAATATTGAGTTTTAAGCCAGCTTTTCCACTCTCCTCTTTCACCTTCATCCAGCATTGCATGACTTTCTTTTAGATGTCTTCCAAAGAAAACTGTTCGCTTATTTTCAAAATGGAATAAAATTTATTTTATCTCAATTACCATATGGATCCACTAGATCTTTTTTTATAAGTTTAAGATTTAGAGTATGGAATCTTAGTGATCTTATTTTTCTGTTTCTTGAAATATTTTGCTATTTCGTGATCCTAAAAAAAAGAGGAAAAAGATTATTCCCTCTTTACTCATCACTCATTTCCAGCTATGCTAAAACAAAAAGTAATGCAATAGCAAAATGGTTTTGGAAGCACCTCGAAGGATGGTACGGTAGTGAAATAAGTGGAAGATATTGCATTGCCCAACATTTTGCATCTTTCAAGATGGTATGAAAGAAGAGAGAGACACTACCTTTAATTGTTGGCTTTTAGTTTTCCTTCAACACAATTGAGGAGTCAGAATTAGTCATTCTCTGTTCATGCTGTCAAAAGATAAGAAAGTTAACACAAGAAAATATTTGACAGTTTTTACATAAATAAGATGAATGCAAGAACAAAAGGACACTACTCAAGACAAATGATAATGGTGAAATTGATTGCATGAGCAAAATCTCAGCATAAGGGTCTTTAGATACCATATCCTCGATCAGGAGTCCCCATCCCCCAGGCCACAGACCCTTAGGAATCAGCCACACAGGAGGTGAGTGGCAGGCCAGTGAGGGAAGCTTCTGTCTGTGGGTAACAGAGGCTCCCATCACTCCCTTTAAACCTGAGCCCCACCTGCTGTCAGACCTGCAGAAGTATTAGATTCTCATAGGCGCTGCAAAGCTCCTCCTGTGAGAATCTAATGCCTGATGATCTGAGGAGGGGCTGAGGTGATGCTAGTGCCGGTGAGCCACTGCAAATACACATTATTATTAGTGGAGAGATTTGACTACACAGGGACCACAATCAGTTGCTGGACTGCACAGAGACCACAATCAATTGCGTGCAGACTCCTGTCAGAACCCTGTCAGTGAATGACAATTGTATATGTACATGCTAAGTCACTTCAGTTGTGTCCTACTCTTTGTGATCCTGTGGACTGTAGCCTGCCAGGATCCTCTGTCCATGGGATTCCACAGGCAAGAATACTAGAGTGGGTTGTGTTTCCTCCTCCAGGGGATCTTCCCAACCCAGAAATCGAACCTGCATCTCTTCCATCTCCTGCATTGGCAGGCAAGTTCTTTACCACTAGTGCCACCTGGGAAGCCCAGGTGGCAATTGTATAATTAATTCATTATATATTACAATGTAATAATAATAGAAATAAAGTGCACAATAAATGTAATGCACTTGAATCATCCCAAAACCATTCCCTCCCCCCATTTGTGGAAAAATTGTCTTACATGAAACTGGTCCCTGGTGCCAAAAAGGTTGGGGACCACTGTCTGAGATGAGTTTCTTAACACTGAAGAATCAGTAAACGAACAATATATTTCTAAGGATAAAGAAAAGAAAGTATTCTCATCTAATTAAGAAGAAGGACTCATTATGTAATATTCTGTGACAATATTAGGAACATCCCATTTTGCTAGAAGTATATGTGGCAGAAATCTTTCTTGTTTTGTGATGTTTGTGAACTAAAATTTACTCGGTATGGTGCATTAGTGAACAAATCTTCAAGGCAGATATGTATACAAAGGTAGTTGGAAGGAAATAGATGGTGTAGAAATTAAAAGATTTATTAGATAATTCCAGAACAAAAAATTGATAATGTTTTGCAGTTATGAATCAAATATGATCATCATCATCTCTCTCTCTCCCCAGAAAAATATGAGCCATAAAACATATTAAAACTTTTTAAAGCATTGTATGTTGACGATTCAAATGTAGAAAGAACCAGAAGTAATGAAGAGTTGGAACTCATTAGACAAATACTTAAAATGTGGAACTAGCATTTACAGATGGACATGTTTCACGTTCATGCATTAAAGTTGATGAGCAGTTATGTTTAGAAAACATAGTCCATTTTATCTATATGTGGATAAGAATTTTAATTCGTATTGAAAGTTTTCTAATAGTTTTCCATTATCCCTTATTCTTATGTAAATGGTCAAATAACCTCAAAAATACTGAAAAGGAGAGAAAGAGATTCAGTGGATCCAAATGACATTTCTCCTGGTGGAACCTCAGCTGGTAAAGAGTCCACTTGTAATGCAAGAGAGACCCTGGTTGATTCCTCGGTCAGGAAGATCATTGGAGAAAGGATAGGCTACCCACTTCAGTATTCTTGGGCTTTCTTGGTGGCTCAGATGGTAAAGAATCCACCTGCAATATGGGAGACCTAGGTTTGATCCCTCAGTTGGAAAGATCCCCTGGAGGAGGGCATGGCAACCCACTCCTGTGTTCTTGTCTGAAGAATCCCCAAGGGTAGAAGAACCTGCAGTCTGTAGTTGATGGGGTTCCTAAGAGTCAGACATGACTGAGCGACTAAACACAGAACACTACAATATTGAGAGTTAAAAGATCTCAAGAAAACTGTTAACAGTTCATATGCTATTTAACCATCCCTCTCGGACCTTGTAGTCTACAAATCTGATGAGTTGGTAGAAATGGTAGAATTGGTTATTTTATTTGTTCTAGTTTTTAAGAAGAAAATAGAGCCTGAATTTATTCAGTATTTAGTTCAGTCGCTCAGTCATGTTTGACTCTTTGTGACCCCATGGACTGCAACACATCAGGCTTCCCTGTCTGTCACCAACTCCCGGAGCTTACTCTAACTCATGTCCATAGAGTTGGTGATGCCATCCAACCATCTCATCCTCTGTTGTCCCCTTCTCCTCCTGCCTTTGATCTTTCCCAGCATCAGGGTCTTTTCCAAGGAGTCAGTTCTTCACATCAGGTAGCCAAAGTATTGGAGTTTCAGCTTCAGCGTCAGTCCTTCCAATGAATATTCAGGACGGATTTCCTTTAGGATGAACGGGCTGGATCTCCTTGCAGTCCAAGGGACTCTCAAGAGACTTCTTGAACACCACAGTTCAGATGCATCAATTCTTTGGTGCTCAGCTTTCTTTATAGTCCAACTCTCACATCCATACATGACTCCTGGAAAAACCATAGCTTTGATTAGACTGACCTTTGTTGGCAAAGTAATGTCTCTGCTTTTGAATATGCTATCTAGATTGGTCATAATTTTCCTTCCAAGGAGTAAGCATCTTTTAATTTCATGGCTGCTGTCACCATCTGCAATGATTTTGAAGCCCAGAAAAATAAAGTCTGACACTGTTTCCACTGTTTCCCCATCTATTTGCCATGAAGGGATGGGACCAGATGCCATGATCTTAGTTTCCTAAATGTTGAGTTTTAATACAAGTTTTTCACTCTCCTGTTTCACTCTCATCAAGAGGCTCTGTAGTTCTTTGCTTTCTGCCATAAGGGTGGTGTCATCTCTCCCAGCAATCTTGATTCCAGCTTGTGCTTCATCCAGCCCAATATTTCTCATGATGTACTCTGCATATAAGTTAAGTAAGCAGGGTGACAATATACAGCCATGACTTACTCCTTTCCCTATTTGGAACCAGTTTGTTGTTCCATGTCCAGTTCTAACTGTTTCTTGACCTGCATACAGATTTCTTAGGAAACAGATCAGGTGGTCTGGTATTCCCATGTTTTTAAGAATTTTCCACAGTTTGTTGTAATCCACACAGTCAAAGGCTTTAGCGTAGTCAGTAAACCAGAAGTAGATGTTTTTCTGGAACTCTCTTCCTTTTTAAGTGATTTAGCGGATATTTGCAATTTGATCTCTGGTTCCTCTGCCTTCTCTAAATCCAGCTTGAACATCTGGAAGTTCACGGTTCACGTACTGTTGAAGCCTGGCTTGGAGAATTTTGAGCATTACCTTTCTAGCATGTGAGATGAGTGCAGTTGTATGGTAGTTTGAACATTCTTTGGCATTGCCTTTCTTTGGGATTGGAATGAAAACTGACCTTTTCCAGTCCTGTGGCCACTGTTGAGTTTTCCAAATTTGCTGACATATTGAGTGCAGCACTTTCACAGCATCATCTTTTAGGATTTGAAATAGCTCAACTGGAATTCCATCACCTCCACTAGCTTTGTTCATAGTGTAGCTTCCTAAGGCCCACTTGACTGCGAACTCCAGGATGTCTGGCTCTAGGTGAGTGATCACGCCATCGTGGTTACCTGGGTTATGAAGATTTTTTTTTAATATAGTTTTTCTGTTTATTCTTGCCACAGAATATATTCTATATTCTTCTTAATATCTTCTACTTCTGTTAGGTCTGTAACATTTCTGTCCTTTATTGTGCCTATCTTTGCATGAAATTTCCCTTGGTATCTCCAGTTTTCTTGAAGAGATCTCTAGTCTTTCCCATTCTAGTGTTTTCCTCTATTTCTTTGCATTGATCACCAAGGAAGGCTTTCTTATGTCCCCTTGCTATTCTTTGGAACTCTGCATTCAAAGGGATATATTGTTCCTTTTCTCCTTTGCCTTTAGCTTCTCTTCTTTCCTTAGCTATTTGTAAGGCTTCCTCAGACAACAGTTTTGCCTTTTTGCATTTCTTTTTCTTGCGGATGGTCTTGATTCCTGCCTCCTTTACAATATCCTGAACCTCTGTGCATAGTTTTTCAGGCACTCTGCCTATCAGATCTAATCCCTTCAAATCTATTTGTCCCTTCCACTGTATAATCGTAAGGGATTTAATTTAGGTCAAACCTGAATGGTCTAGTAGGGAACTACTTCCTTCAGTTTAAGTCTGAATTTGGCAACAAGGAGTTCATGATCTGAGCCACAGTCATCTGCTCTTGTTTTTGCTGACTGTATAGAGCTTCTCCATCTTTGGCTGCAAAGAATATAATCAGTCTGATTTCTATATTGACCATCTGGTGATGTCCATGTGTAGTCTTCTCTTGTGTTGGAGGGTGTTTGCTGTGACCGGTGCATTCTTTTGGCAATGCTCTTAGCCTTTGACCTGCTTTGTTTTGTACTCCAAGGCCAAATTTGCCTGTTACTCCAGGTATCTCTTGACTTCCTACTTTTGCATTTCAGTCCCCTATAATGAAAAGGACATCTTTTTTGGGTGTGTGTTCTAGAAGGTCTTGTAGGTCTTCATAGAACCATTCAACTTCAGTTTCTTCAGCATTACTGGTCACGGCATAGACTTGGATTACTGTGATACTGAATGGTTTGCCTTAGGAACGAACAGAGATCATTCTGTCATTTTTGAGATTGCAGCCAAGTACTGCATTTCAGACTCTTTTGTTGACTCTGATGGCTGCTCAATTTCTTCTAAGGGATTCTTGCCCACAGTGGTAGATACAATGGTCATCTGAGTTAAATTCACCCATTCCAGTCCATTTTAGTTCGCTGATTCCTAAGATGTCGATGTTTGCTCTTGCCATCTCCTGTTTGACCACTTCAAATTTGCCTTGATTCATGAACCTAACCTTCCATCTTCATATTCAGTATTGTTCTTTACAGCATCAGTCACTGACTTCCATCACCAGTCACATCCACAACTGGGATATTTAATCATCCTTCTCCCTTGTAGTCTACAAATCTAATGAGTTGGTAGAAATTGCAGGATTCATTATTTTTTTGGTTCTTGTTTTTAAGAAGAAAATAGAGCCTGAATTTTAAGTTTCTTCCAAAATTCTGCAGTGATGCAGTTATTGTTTTAATAGCATTGTAAAGGTAATAGAGCATGACATAGCAAGTTTAAGGAATACCTAAAGGTAGTATATCTTTTTTCATCATTCTCAACATTATAAAATATTAAATATAAAGAAGATAAATTTGACAGTTTTGTAGACATAGAAAATCCTATAATTTGACCTAGAAGAGTCCAACAGTGCTGAACATTAAATTTGGGCTAATGGAAAGGTTGTGTTTTGTGTGCCAAGAGAAGGGGGAAAATGTTTTATCAGTTACTTTACTGTGTTATCCAAAGCTGAAACAGATACACTCAACAGTAGTTTCCAGAGGGAAAAAAAAGCACATTTAATAATATAAGTGACAGAAGCTACCTACATTTTCTTGAGATTATTTTTCTCCTCATTGCCTTTCAAGGTCAGAAATTAAACATTCCGCATCTTTACTATGGTGGTTCCTCTAGAAATTTCACAATTTTTAATTTAAAGTTAATTAATTTCCTGGTGGCTCAGACGGTAAAGCGTCTGCTTACAGTGCAGGAGACCCGGGTTCAATCCCTGGGTTGGGAAGATCTCCTGGAGAAGGGAATGGCAACCCACTCCAGTATTCTTGCCCCCCGCCACCTGCAAAAAAACCGTGGGGGCTCAAAGAAATATTACTGGAGAAGGCAATGGCACCCCACTCCAGTACTCTTACCTAGAGAATCCCATGGATGGAGGAGCCTGGTAGGCTGCAGTCCATGGGGTCGCTAAGAGTCAGACACGACTAAGCGACTTCACTTCACTTCAAAGTTAATCCTTACCTTTACCTGTTTAGGAAGGTACCTTAACAGTACCTCCTAAACAGAACAAGGACTTAAAATGCTTTAACTTTGATCAATTGCCTCCTCATTTTGTGCTTCTGTTGTTTTTAGATTTTCTAAACCCTGTGACAATTTTTGGACAAAATTGTCTTATATAGCCAGTGACTATTTAAATTTGCCTTCAAATTTACTTTTTTTATTTTTAACTTAACGTTCATTCATCCTGAGATCATTTTCTTTCTTCCTAAAGTATATCTTTGAGAATGTCCTTTAATATGGGTTTACTAAGAACAGATTTTTTTGTTTTGTTTTTTTAATCTCAAAATATCTTCATTTCTCCCTTCTCATTCTTGAGAAGGCATCACTTAATCTCTAGGGAATTTTTTTCCCCTCAGATTAGTTGTGCTTTTCGCTCTTTGGTGTTTACAGTTTCACTCAGATGGATTTTGGTGAGAATTCCTTATTTAATCTTACTTTGGAGTAGTTGGGACTCCTGGATATGAGGATTGTTATATCAAACATTCTATTTAGATGTTTCCTCTCTCCCATTCTTTTTCTTCATTTGTAACTCCAGTGAGTTGCAAGTTAACATTTTTTATTCTTTGCTCCTAGTCTTTTAACCTCTTTAATATCTTTCATCTCTTTGTGTGCATTCTGGGTAAGTTTTATAGATTTATTTATTTTTTTTGCCAGCTATGTCTAATCAGTTATGTGATGCCTTTCTAAGATTCTAATTTTTATGCACTGTATTTCATTTCTGGAAATTGTTTCCATTCATCTGGTTGTTTTTGATTGACCTCTTGGTCTTGGTTTTGACTATCTCTTTAGTGTGCTTATTTTCTGTTTTGTATCCAATAATTCTAATAATTATAGTTTTCTCAGTTTTTTAATTATTTTGCAAGCTCTTGCTCATAGTATCTTATTTCCTTATGGGTTTCATTTTTGATTGAGATCTCTTTCTTGCAGGACTGTAGCATTAGAGAGAAATCTGGATCCTGTGGCACCTGGAAGCATTGTCAGCACAGAGATAAACTAACTACTTGGTTTGGTGTTTTCCCTGGTCAGATAATGTGGATTCGAGAGCCCAAGCTAAGGAGAGTGCTCACTTGTTAAGAATTATCAAAGAGCCTTATCTCCTTTACCTAGAGCCAAGGCTCAGACAAGAACGTTTCCCATACAGTTCTCCCTTAAAGGGGGAAGTGGGCTTTTTCCTAATTTACTTTCTGTTAGTTTCTTGTGGGGGTGCCAAAGTTCTGAGCCTTTACTTCGCAATGCCTTTGATGTCTCTGTTAACACAGAAATTGGTATGTATAGCAGTTAACCAAGAGGAGATTTGGAGCCCTAGATAAGACTATTATAGGTTTAGGCAACAGACCTCTGGCCACTCATGCACTCTTTGTTTTAACAGACAACAAATACTGTTTCTCTCTCATAAGATAGAAGGAAGCATTTTGCTTAAAGAGGTTATAAGTAAAGAGCAGGAAAATGAATGATGAATACCATCACAGATCTTAAGTTAATGTTCTGTATCATAAAATGGTGATTCTCAAACTTTCTGGTTCTGGGACCCTTCTAAAGTATTTATAAAATTGTTTTAAAATAATAGTAAAGCCACTACATGTTAACCAAGAATATCTTTATGAAAAGTAACTAACTATTCCAACCACAAAAAAAGTAGTGAGATGAGAAGCATTGTTTTTCATTTTTACAAATCTTTTTAATGTCTGCTTGGATAGATAAGATGGTTGGTTCACTAAGATGGTTGGATTCTCATATCTGCTTTTGCATTTAGTGTGTTGCAGTAAGTTGTTTGGATTAAAATATATGAAGGCAATTTGTAATTGAAAAGAGAGAACCAACCTTGTGGACCTTCTGTACTAATCTTAGGGACCCTTAGCTGTCCTTGGATCACATTTTGAGAACAGCTCAGTTTTGAGAACTGAGATATAGGAATGTTTTCCCTGTTACTAGATGCCATTTATGTGGACAAGCCATATGTACACATAACTTACTGTGATTTCAGTAGTGACTGTAAATTTAGTAGTGTAATATAAAGCCAGGTCATATTAATGGAATTTGAAAGATGGGCCCAGAGTCAGGTATAGATTCAGGTTGAGGCCAGAAATGTAGAGTTGTATTGGAATAACTAGAAGGGAGTATTTAAATTTAGGGCCGGTTTGTTAGTCATTAAAGTTGCCTGTCTGAGAATTCTGTTATAATATCTTACGCTTCCCTTTTCCCAGAATAATGCATTAACTAATTAAACATAGATAGAAGAACTTAATGATAACAAGTCCCTTATTTTCCTTCTCCCTTCCTCCTAATTCCACTTCCCAGGGACCCTCACCTTTAATATATCTTGGTTTTATTTCTAACCTCCTTATCACTAAATAGTATGCTGCATTTTTATATCTTATCAACTATACATTATTTTGACTTCTTAAAATCATGGTTAGGAGTTCATATATACTCTCTCATGCTTCTCATGTTTCTCCTCCCAAATTCAGTGATATGGCTGTCTCTCTTCAACAGTACTGTCAGTTCTGTTGTAGTTCCATCACAAGCTGATAGTATCTTGGTACTATTAGGAATCTTTAAATTCTTCTGCTTCACTTTCCCTCTTTTTCCACTCCATCCATCTACTCAGCTGTAGTTTTCCTTGTGATAGCATTTACATTGTGTTCTGTGATAGTTTATCTTCCATGATTCAGGTTTACTCTAAAACTTGAAAGCAAAAACCATTTCATTTTTCTGACTGTAAATAGTATATACTGTGGTGCCAAGTACTGATCTATGATTAGAATTCCTAGTGTATTCCATTTTATAACCCTGTATCACTTAATAATCTTTCTAGGTTCAAGTTCAAATGGGTTTTCCTTTTTTGACACTCTACTAGTTGCTCAGCTATGATCATTTTTCTTGACCAGTTTCATATTTCCTGAAGTCCTTCATTATCCTGTTTTTCACCCAAATCTTCTTGGTGCCTTGATTATATCATGAGATTTCCCCAGGCTCCTGATCTGCTGTCTATTGTCCAGTCATCTGTTTTCCTGAACATCTTTCTCCTGGAGGCTTCTGCCCTTCCTTTGTTTGCAGTCTCATCTGGGCCTTTGTATTATTGCTGACCTGGGCTTTTATCACTCTCGTGGTTTGAATCCACTGTTTGTGGAATTCCATGGTATTTTTCTTGTTTTATTTTTTGCTGAAGTACATTTTCATGTAGCTTCCTAAGAAAAGGCATATAGGAGGTAAACTTCAGACCTTAAATGTCAGAATCTATATTCTGTGTTAATAGTTTAGCTGGGTGCAGAACTCCACATTGATAACCATTTTCCCTTGAATTTTCAAGACATTACCATATTGTCTTCCAGCCACTAGTGTTAAAAATAAGTCTGATTTTCATTTAGTTGTGTGTAGGTAACCTATTTTGTTTGTGTCTGGAGAGTTAAAGGATTTTTCTCTTTGTCTTGAGGTGTTATGAAATGCTAAATGTCAGTGTTGTCCTTTCTTTCTGTTCTGCACTCTGTAGACCTCTGAATTTGAAAATACATTCCTCCCTTCAAGGGTGGGAAATTTTATTTCTTAATTTCTTCCATCTGCTTTTTTTCTTTTCTCTAGAAATTCCTTCTTGTTAGAATTTTAGACCTGCTATATTTATCCTTTCTCTTTAATCATTTTCTTTACCTTGTTCATGTCCTTCATTTTTATCTTCTAACAAGTGTAAAGTTCTTATTTTGTAGATACAAATTGGAGATTTTGAAAATTCTTACCTGTTGCTTTGAGTTATCCATTTCCCATGGAATCATTCTTGTTTCTTTTTCAGTTTGTAGTAATACCTGGTCATTTTGGCTGGCTGTTTATTTTGATAAGGCTTCTGTCTTCACTTTCAGCTTTGTTGTTGTTCAGTTGCCAAGACGTGTCTGATTCTTTGTGACCCTATGGACTGCAGCACACCAGGCCTTCACTATCTCCAGGAGTTTACTCAGACTCATGTCCATTGAGTTGATGATGCCATCCAGCCATCTCATCCTCTGTTGTCCCCTTCTCCTCCTGCCCTCAACCTTTCCCAGCATCAGGGTCTTTTCCAATGAGTCAGCCCTTCACATCAGGTGGCCAAAGTATTGGAGCTTCAGCATCAATCCTTCAATGAATATTCAGAGTTTATTTCCTTTAGGATTGACTGGTTTGATCTTCTTGCTGTTCAAGTAACTCTCGTTGTCTTCTCCAGCACCACAATTTGAAAGCGTAATTTTTTGTCACTTAGCCTTCTTTATGGTCCAACTCTCAACATTTGTACATGACTACTGGAAAAATCATAGCTTTGACTCTACGGACCTTTGTCAGCAAAGTGATGTCTTTGCTTTTTAATATGCTGTCTAGGTTTGTCATAGCTTTCCTTCCAAGGGCAAGCATCTTAATTTCATGGCTGTAGTCACAATCCGGAATGATTTTGGAGCCCAAGAAAATAAAATCTGCCATTGTTTCCACTTTTTCTCCATCTATTTGCTATGAAGTGATAGGGCCAGATGCCATGATCTTAGTTTTCTTGATGAGTTTTAAGCCAGCTTTTTCACTCTCTCTTTTCACCTTCATCAAGAGACTCTTCAGTTACTCTTTGCTTTCTGCCATTAGGGTAGTATAAGCTGTGTTTCTGATGTAGTTGCTGTTTCTCCCAGCAGTCTTGATTACAGCTTCTGCTTCATCGAGCCCAGCATTTTGCATGATGTACTCGGCATAGAAGTTAAATAAGCAGGGTAACAGTATACAAACTTGATGTACTCCTTTCCCAATTTTGAACCAGTCTGTTGTTCCATGTCTGGTTCTAACTGTGGCTTCCTAGTCTGCAGACAGGTTTCTCGGGAGACAGGTAAGGTGGTCTGGTATTCCCATTTCTTTAAGAATTTACCACAGTTTATTGTGATCCACACAGTCAAAGACTTTAACATAGTCAATGAAGCAGAAGTAGATACTTTGCTGAAATTCTCTTGCTTTTCCTATGATTCAGTGAATGTTGGCAATTTGATCTCTGGTTTCTCTGCCTTTTCTCAATCCAGCTTATATATCTGCAAATTCTTGGTTCACATGCTATTGAAGTCTAGCTTAAAGAATTTTGAGCATTACCTTGCATGTGAAATGAGTGCAGTTGTGTGGTGGTTTGAACATCTTTAGCTGAAGGTAAACAGTTCAGGAATATGAAACATTTATTTTTTACTCTTTAATATCAATAATATCCTAAATGCTCCCCCCTCAAGAGAAATACCATTCCTATTTTATGTCTGATTATTTCTTAAGCTTTCTTACCCATGTTGGTTTCCTATGTTTGTTTCATAATTTGTTTTTTAGTTTGTTAAACTTTAAAACTGACCGAAACTGATTAAATTTATTCACAAAGGATATTATCATCTAAATAAAAGCTTCTGCTCTCCTGGTTGTTTGGTAAATGAAAATCTCATTTCACAGATTATTTCTGTGGCATAGGATGTGGGTTTTTATTTTATGTCCTGGTTTATTTAAGATTGGTGGAGGGGAGCACATGACTTGTGGGATTTTAGTTTCCAACCAGGGATTGAACTGGGGCCATTGGCAGTGAGAGTTCAGAGTCCTAACCACTGGACTGCCAGGGAGTTCCCTATTTAAGAAACAACTTAAAGACAGTTGTGCGTGTGTACTCAGTTGTGTCCGATTTTATGCGACCTCATAGACTGTAGCCCACCAGGCTCCTCTAACCTTGGGATTTGCCAGGCAAGAATACTGGAGTGGTTTGCCATTTTCTTCTCCATAAAGATGGTTAAGTCTTAAATTTTATATAGAGGTATAACTTACCTTTTATTCTAACACTCGAGACTAGGCAAAAACCTTGATTTGAACTGTCTCAACTTAAGACTAATTTTACATAAACTAATTTGAACTTGGCCTGAATTCTTAAAAATTGTTTAGACTTAGCTACTTGATACTTCACTGAGTTAGTGTAGTCCATTGTGGTCATCTGTGTCATGTAAAAGACCGTTTTTCTAAAGGTATTTGAAATTGAAAAAGAATTTCCCAGATGGATCTAAGATAACAGATCAGAGAATATTTATTCTTAACTGCTGTCAGCTGCCCTAGCTCTTGACTACCTGGGAACTGAGAGTGGATCATCATCCTTCATGATGCTTTGGTGGAGGCTGTGGTTCCAGTTAGGGACCTGGTTGTACAGAGCAAGTTAGATTAGTTAACCTTAAGAATGTAAATATATGGTAATTGCTAAATGCACTGGCATCTTTTTTATATGGCTGCTGGGAAGGGTGACTATAAAATTTATTGTTCAAATTGGGACATAGGAGAGTGAGAATACTATTAATAAATATGTGGGGCAATAGGCATAAACCAGAACACAAGGTCATCCGTCCCCAAGCTGTGTGGACTTCTAAAGATCAGAGGCAGTATACATCAAATTGCCTTGGAATAGGAATATTTGATATTCCTATTCTACTCCAACTTTTGCTTTTTGTCCTATAGGACACATTTTGGGGAGCATAAAACGTGAACAGATGCTCGATGAAGAGCAGTGAGATGAATGGAAACAGTACAGGAATTAAAGACTCTGGATTTTTATGTAGCCATATAGCCTGTATGTGCGAAATCTTACCAGTAAATGTTAAATACAAGTTCCACAGAACTGGTGCATTTATATTTTAAACATGATTCTTTTTCTCGGTTCTAGGAATTTTGAAGAAGTATACGTTACTGGAATTTTTCTTAACAATGTGGAATTATCCATAGAAAATGTCAATGCCCATCTAATTTCCCACTATTGGCAGTTTAAACTTCCTTTTTCTTGTCTTATAATTGGCATATATGTAGAAAATGTTAGCTAATTTTTAGTGTCAAAATGTGGAAAACCTCATCCAAATAGAAATTATAAGAGTTTCTTTGGACTCTGTTCTAAGTTTTTGTTTTTTTTTCTTTTTCATATTGGGCTGAAATCTGCCACCCTTCCATCCATTGGTTCTAGTTCTGTTCTCTGGAGCAGCATGGAGTAAGTCTCTTCTATTAGAAGGCAGCTATCATAAATTCCAAGGTCACCTTTTCTAGACTGAATGTCCCCAGGTCCTCTACTTTTTATGTAAAATAATACCCATATTTATAAACTTCATACTGATTCTTTTTGAATACATTCTAATTGTCAGTGTTTTCCGTAATACAGTTAAAATATGATGGTCCCAGATTTTAATTCTATGCCATATTTTTTTGGTATTGTGCATACCAGTGAAGAATATCCTGTACTGTAACCCATGAATCAGGCACACTAGTTTATTAGTGCAGCTTCAGCTATGTCAGGTATTTTTTTCTTAGCTGTACTTAACTTTTGACTCGTATTAAAACGTATGGTCAACTAAAACCTGTCAGCTAAATAACTGTTGGGGCTATCCTTTTTTTTTAAGAAGGCATTTCTGCCTTGGTAATAGAGCTTTAGCAGGTGTGATTGTGAATGTATTACTTAACAGAGAACCTAAAACAACAAAAATGTTTTTATATGCTAACATCTGTGGGCCTTGTTTTATGTGACATAGGCTCTCAAATTAAAAATTAAAGTAAATGTTATTTTAAGAACTTTACCTGAAGATTCATTTAATTTAGAGTTTTGGAAAATGGTTTTGTCTCTTTGAGGTCTAAATGGTTATGATTGCAAAGCATCTGACTTAGGTCTCCTTTTGCAGCATGTGCTACATTTTTAAGAGAGAAAGAAATGTGTATAATGATTGCTGCCTATAACCTGGAAAATGTATCTAATATAACAGATACTGCATTGTAAAATCTGTACTCTAGAGAAGGATTTCTCAACCTCAGCACTGTTGGCATTCTTTGGATAATTCTTTGTTGTGGATAGCTGTCCTTTATAGGATATATAACAGCATCACTTACCTCTACCCACTAAATACAAGTAGCACACATCACCACCTTCTCCTCTGCAGTTTGATCATCAAAAATATCTCCAGACATGACCAGGTATCTCCAGGAGGGCATAGTCTCCCCTAGTTGAGAACCACTGCCTTAGAGCATCAGAAGTATTTCTTAAGTCATGTCAGTAACAGTTTCTACCTTAAATGTTTTCCTTAATTGGAGCTAGAATACAGTATTTTAAAACTATAGAACATAATAAAGAACTTTACATACAGCAGATACTTTTTTAAGCTCCTGATTTGATTAGTTTTTCTTCCTAATACTGCTTCTTATCTCAGTTTGTCCTCCCTGCTTTGTGATAATGATCTTTTGATCTGAAACAATAAGTGTGACTGTCTTAATTTATTCAGATTAAGGGATGAAAATTACACAACAATAACAAATAGGATATTTGATTAGGCGGTTTATTAAGTTCATACCTGTTCTTTTGTAGTCCATGATTAAATTACTGGGAAATGTGCTTTTAAGTTGATTGAATTCCTAGATTTTAAAAATTAAATTGTATTTTGTTTATTCTTCTACTCCACAATATAGCCAGCAGCCAGCTTCGGGTGTAGCCTACTCTCATCCAACCACCGTTGCTAGCTACACTGTCCATCAGGCTCCAGTAGCTGCTCACACAGTTACTGCTGCCTATGCACCAGCAGCCGCCACAGTTGCAGTTGCCAGGCCTGCTCCAGTCGCTGTTGCAGCTGCTGCAACAGCTGCTGCTTATGGAGGTTACCCCACTGCACACACAGCGACTGACTATGGTTATACACAGAGGCAACAAGAAGCACCTCCACCACCACCCCCAGCTACTACACAGAACTACCAGGTAAGAAAGCTTCTGCTTTCATTAACCTTAACATACAGGTTCACTGACATCAGTGTTTAATGTAATGTCTAAGCCAATACTTTTCAAACTTGAGTCTTGCAAAATATACCTCTAATGATAGAGAAAAGTGAGTGTGTATTCCTAGGTAATCTGGGGGCATACTCCAGGGATTAAGCTTCCTTGCAGTGAGTTTTATATTAATAATCTCCCAGTCCATTTCACTTCACTCTATATATATGTTTGCTTTAATTTAAAAAAAAATTAATTACTGGCTAAATATTTTAATCTTATAACAAGTTTTTGAGAAAAATTAAGACATATAAGGTCTTCTGCCCCTTGTTGGTACTGTGGAATTATTTATCCACTTGGGACACCCCTATGTCTATTTTGAGAACCATGAGCTTCAGCTATGTGGGACAAACAAATTGCATAGTGTCAGGACTTCCCTGGCAGTGCAGTGGTTACCTGCCAGTCCCTGGCACTTCCACTGCACGGAGCATGGGTTCAGCCTCTGGTGTGGGAACCCACATGCTGGAATGCCATTAAAGCAAATTACATAATGTCTTCCTGAAACACTGTGGAAAGTCTATTGCCTATGTGTACTTCTTCCCCTCGAGATACTGTTTATCTATAACAGAAATTGATCCTGCCCTTAAGTCATCTAATTGCTTCTTGTTAGGTTTATGGGAACATAAAGCTCTTAATTCTCTTTATAAAAATATGGTCTCTTATGTCTAGTATGGCACTAAATTACTACTTGCTTATTTAATAAATTTGGTCCTAATTCTTTTAACCCATTTTTTGTTTGTTTACTTTTAAGATCTGGTTTTTAAACTTTGGAGCTTCTGATTTTTTAATATTCTTTCTAAAATAGATTTATTTTGTTATCTAAGAAATTGACATATGGATCAGCATTATTAGCATTTGCTATTGATATTTAGCAGATTTCTAAATTCAGAATTACTTTGACGTGTGATTGTTTTCCTTATGTCCAAAGACAATATAATAAATTTTATTATTTTTAATAGGGTGTATGAAGCCCATCATTTTCTGGGTCCTGCCTGCTTCTTCAGTCTTTCTACCTGTGTGCATCCCAAGCCCTCCTCACTATATACAGTGCTAGAATTCACCAGCTCACCTTGATCTTCATTGCTTTGGAGATTTGTAAATAATACTCCTTTCCCTTAGAACCTCTGTTTACCTTCCCTCCACCTGGAAGCTTTTACTCATCATTATGTTAATAAATAGTGGTAAATAAGGACGAACAAAAAGAAAGCTGAAACAAGTCACAAAGCTTAGAACGTCCAGGTGTTCTTTACTCTGGAATCCATCTTTAAGGCAGATCTACCATGCAATTTTTAAATAAAATTAATTTTTAAATAATGTTTTTTTTTGATGATTTTTTTCAATTGTAAAAGTTAAGCATGCTGCCTAAAATGATTTTGACCTTATTTGATGAAGTCCCAAATGAATCCCCTTTGTATTGAATTTGAATCTTCTGTTTATATTCATACATATTTAGGTTTCTGTTTTCCTTTGTTAGATTTTTAATGTGGCAAAGATGAGGTTTTTTCCCTCTGCCACTTCACTGATAGCAAGATTTCATTCTCTTTCTTTAGGATTCATACTCATATGTAAGATCCACAGCTCCTGCTGTAGCTTATGATAGTAAGCAGTACTACCAACAACCAACAGCAACTGCTGCTGCTGTAGCTGCCGCCGCCCAGCCTCAGCCTTCCGTTGCTGAGACCTACTATCAGACAGGTGAGTTTATTAACATACTACCCTTTCATTGTACACTGTTGAAACATATTATTCAAGGTGTTATTTAATGAAGATAGGCTTTTGAATCCATCTAAACTTCTTGTGTTATATTACCTTGAGAGGCAGGTTCTAGCCATGTCCTCTTTCTGTATAAAAATGCCTTTGAGTCCCAAAGAGAGGAGGCCCTGGAGGTAGTTCATAATCATGTCCTTCTCTCTTGGAAGTGTGTTTCATGTCTGATCTTCAGCTTACAGTTCTTTTTCTGCTGAAATAAGCTGTACAAAAGAAGTTGTGGCAGTAATTTCTGGCTGCCTGCTTTTTGCCCAGAAATGCCCAGACATACCTTCCTTTGTAATTAGTGGAGGCCCTGATGGTGGTTTCTATTTTGTGGACCCATATTTTTAATTCATCTTTCTCTGATCTGTAATGACAGTTGGTATTGTTATCAGCCACTGATAGTACAATATATATTAATGGTTTGAATGCAGGAACTGTTTTGTTTGCAAAGAAGCCTACATATCTGTAGTCTTTAAAAGATGGATTTTTTTCATAGAAATTTAACTGAGCACCTTTAAGGCCAAAGCTCTCCAAGTTCTGAAAAGTTAGTCAGTTCAGTTGCTCAGTGTGTGCAGCTCTTTATGATCCCATGGACTGCAGCATGCCAGGCCTCCCTGTCCATCACCAACTGCCAGAGCCTGCTCAAACTCATGTCCATCGAGTCAGTGATGCCATCCAGACATCTCATGCTCTGTCATCCCCTTCTCCTCCCGCCTTCAATCTTTCCCAGCATCAGGGTCTTTTCCAAGGAGTCAGTTCTTCACATCAGGTGGCTAGAGTATTGGAGCTTCAGCATCAGTCCTTCCAATGAATATTCAGGACTGATTTCCTTTAGTATTGACTGGTTTGATCTCCTTGTAGTCCAAGGGACTCTCAAGAGACTTCTCCAACACCAACAGTTCAAAAGCATCAATTCTTCGGCACTCAGCTTTCTTCATAGTCCAACTCTCACATCCATACAAGACGACTGGAAAAACCATAGCTTTGACTAGGTGGACCTTTGCCAGCAAAGTAATGACTCTGCTTTTTAATATGCTATGTTGGTCATAGCTTTTCATCCAAGGAGCGAGCATTTTTTAATTTCATGGCTGCAGTCACCATCTGCAGTGATTTTGGAGCCCAAGAAAATAAAGTCTGTCACTGTTTCCATTGTTTCCCCATTTATTTGCCATAAAATGATGGGACTGGATGCCATAATCTTAGCTTTTTTAATGTTGAGTTTTAAGCCAGCTTTTTCACTCTCCTTTTTCGCTTTGATCAAGAGGCTCTTTTAGTTCTTCACTTTCTGCCATAAGGGTGGTATCATCTGCATATCTGAGTTTATTGGTTTTTCTCCCGGCAATCTTGATTCCAGCTTCATGCAGCCCATCATCTCACATGACATACTCTGCATATAAGTTAAATAAACAGAGTGACAATACAGCTTGAAAAGTAGGCGACTCTTTTATTTTTAAAGGACCATGAGAGTGTGGGTAGAGCCTTGAATTAGAAAAGAGTAGAATTGGTTTCCAGCCCTGGTGTTACCAGTATCATGGGCAAGTGATTTCTTACCTCATTTCATCTCTTATTTGTGACAGGGTGGTTGACTCAGCTCTTTCTAGGATACTTTTAGATCTAAGATTGATTCTATGAGTCCCTTAGAAAGTGGGTTAAAAGTGTTTTGAATTATAATGATCCTGACTTATTCTTAAGTCTCCTTTCTAATGATTTGTGGGTACAATGAGCTTTAATAAACTTCCTGATTAATTACCAAGGTTTGATGGATTATGCTGAAGAGTACTGAATTAATATTGAGTCACATTACCATGGTATAGTCTAAAATCTGACATGACCATGTGACTTTTGTAAATTATTTAGCTCTTGCACATCAGGGTTTTCTTGTAAAATGTTGTACTCATCTGTATGTCACGTGGATCAGATTTCATACTATGTGTAGAAAAAGTTTTATAAACTGTTAAGTGCTGTTTATTTAAAGTACATTTACTTAACTAAACGTAAATGAGTTTGGCCCCTGATATATTTGGGCCTTTCTCAGAAAATTACATTTGTATGCTTTAATGATCCTTAATAAGGGATTAATTATTAATTTAGTGATGATAAGTTTCATAAGATTCTTAAGATATTCAAGTGTGTGTGTGTGTGCTTAGTCATATCCGACTCTTTGTGACCCCATTGACTGTAGCCCACCCACCAGGTTCCTCTGTCCGTGGGATTTTCCAGGCAAGAATACTGGAGTGGGTTGCCATTTCCTACTCCAGGGGATCTTCCCTACCCACGGATCAAACTTGAGTCTCCTGCATCAATAGGCAGATTCTTTTAACATTGCACCCTGGGTATACATTGGTTTTAATGTGTTCAAAGACAGCAGAAAGTTCAGGCGAGACTTTAATGACAGCCGTTTAAGAACAGCTGCACTCGAGCTATTGACATTTGAAGAATTAAATAAGTAGCTCCTTGTGGGTTGTAATTAGCTTGAAGTTCACTATGGACAAATCAGTAAAATTCTTTTAAATGGTGTTTGAACAACTTCCATATAATCAAGCATTGAAAATTTTACTGTGACTTAAACTATACTTTGAGGCAATCTCTGTTTTGTTCCCAGTATTAAGCATAACTCTCAAGTATACTGACTAGCCCAAATACACACACACACATTCTTTCCTTAAAACTTTATTTGTTAATGACATGGTTTAAGTAGTGCTGGTATTTCAGTTAGTGGCAAATCTTGACAAAATGTCATTTTGAAAATACACAGAAAGCATCTGGGGAAGAATAGTAATTTATATAGATGTTGTATTTTATGAAGTTGGTAATAAGAATTTTACTCCTTTTATCAAGGAGAAATTGCTAGCATAAAATTTCCAGTTAATGATGTTTATGTTTGTTTTTTCTAGGATATTGAGTAACTAAGGTTCACCTTTCTAATTTTCTTATGTCTCTTTCCCAATTTAGCCCCTAAAGCAGGTTATAGCCAAGGTGCAACTCAGTATACACAAGCCCAGCAAACTCGACAAGTGACAGCCATAAAACCAGCCACACCAAGTCCAGCTACCACTACTTTCTCCATTTATCCTGTATCCTCCACCGTACAGCCAGTAGCAGCTGCAGCTACTGTGGTGCCATCCTATACCCAGAGTGCTACTTATAGTACCACGGCAGTTACCTATTCTGGTAAGACTGATAAAGTGTGTTTAAATGAGTAAGCGAATTAGACTCACTAAGAAACTATCTTGGTTTTCTGTGGGATGATCTTACTCCCAGTAAAGCAAGAATGGAATTAATTTATAGGTGTTAATACAAATATTTGTACATAGTGTGACAGATGAACCATACTCTTAATATTTTTTTTTTTTAATGCCAGGAAATTTTAGCAGAATGTAAAAATGCCCTCTGGGCTTTTAAAACCTTGGGCCTAGCATTGCAGTTAGAGAAAATAACATCTAGTATTCTACAGGGCCATTTCCTGTCTGACTTTTCCAAACGAATTTGAAAGTTCAAGGTTAACTTCAGGAAGTACCACTGACAGATTATTTACATTGTTTTTTCAGCTTGCAAGGAGTTATATCTTCATATTTACCATCAGGAATAAGTAATTTGAAAATATTGGGGGCCTTTATAAACATCCATAGATGATGGTTATGTAACACATCTCTTGGAAGAAGAGAGTAGATTTATTTTCTTTAGTAATCATATATTTTTCCTGGCCGAGAATAATCACTAAAACCTTGCTGTGCCCACTGTTCTTCCTCATTTTCCACAGAGGTGCTTTGTAGTATTGGAGTGCTTAAAGTCACACATGGCTTTTTTGAAGACACTTAGTGTTATACTAATGTATAGTTTGTTGTTGGTTTTGCATTTTACTTATTCCTTAGTATGCTGTCTTGTTCCATTTAGGATTTAAGGTGGCATAGGTAATTTCATTTTTCATCTCTTGATGTTTTTTGGTAGTTGAGGTGTTAGAAGTAGCTGCTGAATTTTTACACTTTTTTTTTTTTTTTTTCCTCAAAGATTATTTTTAATCTCTTACTCTATGTCGAACTCTGTGCATGGTGTTAGGGATACAAATTAGGCATGATATGTTTGGGATCAAGAGTTCATTGTGGCAGAAATACAGGATACACAGGATAACAGGAAATTGAGGCTGGAAATGTCAGTGTGGAAAGCCTTGTATGGTCTGCTGTGTTGTCTTGTCTTTATCTTGTGGGCAGACAGAATGCCAAAGAGAGCTCGAGAAGGGGAGCAATGGGGACATATTTGTAAGTTAATTAAGACAGCTGTGTGGAAATGAACTGACATAAGGAGATATTATTATTCTTTGTTACTCATGATACAACTTTTCTGCCTTTCTCTGGTTAACTGGTTATAACTGTAAATGGAGTTATTTCAGTGAAATCTATTTGGACACTTAAGGAAAAAAACCCACATCAGCTTTAATAAATAAGGAATGTGATAGTATCCTTTCCTATTCCTTGTTTTTCCCTTTCATCTATTCTTCCCTTTTTCTCTCTGCCTCTCTCAGCCTTTGTCTTTCTCAGTTGCTTGAATATACCTTACACAGCATGAAGATAATTATTTCTGTTTACTGCTTTAGTATGTAAGTAATATATCATTTTTAAACTCAAAGCTATGGATTTAAAAAGGAGGAAAAATTAAGTTACTAGGCATCTATCCCTAGACACTAATTACCATTAACTTTTTAGTGCATGTCTTTCTGTACTTTTTTCCATGGGATTATGCATATATAAACATCATGGTTTCTTTATAAAAAGTGAATTTTGTCTTATATGTACTACAGTGTAAACTGCTTTCCTTGTTGTGAATGCCCTAAGTATAGAGATACACCATTCCCTGGTTCATGTTTTTTCCCCAATTTTAGAAAATTTTCCTTCTGCAGAAAATTGGGAAAAAAAAAAAAAACAAACAGACAACAAATGCCCATACAACATTTATGTAGATTCACCAAATATTATTTTGTTACATTTGCTTAACTCTCCTCTGTTTAAACACATTTTCAAACGATTTAGCAATGTTTCCTTGTTTTCTAAGTTGCCAGTGACATGGTGCCTTGCCTGGAATTCTTCCACATGTATTTCCTAAGAATAGGAGCATTCTTTTATATAACAAAATGCAGATAAGAAATTGGACATGGATATTATCCAATAAATTTTCCTCAGTTGTCCACAAATGTCTTTTATGGCTAGACTTTCTCCATAGTTGATATATTTGTACTTTGTCTTAAATTCAGGGTCCAGTCAAGGATTATAGATTGTATTTGGTTGTTAGTTTCATTTTCTTTTGATGTAGAATTACCCCTGGGGCTTCCCTGGTGGCTTAACAGTAAAGAATCCACCTGCAATGCAAGAGACTCAGGTTCAATCCCTGAGTTGGAAAGATTCCCTGGAGAAGTAAATGGCAACCCACTCCAGTATACATGTCTAGGAGATCCCATGGACAGAGGAGCTGGGGGGTGCTGCAGTTCACAGGATCACAAGAATTGGGCATGACTTAGCGACTAAACCACCACCACAGAATAACTTCTATTTTTATATTATCTCTCATGACCTTGATTTTTTTTTTAATTTATATTATTTATTTACTGTTTGGTTGCGTCAGATCTTAGTTGCGGCATACCAGGCCTTCATTGTGGCAAGCAGGTATCTCTCTGCTTGCCACAGACTCGAGAGAGTACAGGCTGAGGCTCAGTACAAGCATGGGCTCCGGAGAGTACAGGCTCAGTAGTTGTGGTGTGCAGGCCCTGTGGCATGTGAGATCTTAGTTCCAACAGGGATTGAACCGTGTCCCCTGCATTGGAGGGTGTATTCTTAACCATTGGACCACCAGGAAGATCCCAGCCTTGATGTTTTTGAAGAGTTCAGACAAGTTGTCTTGTAGACTATCCCACAATCTGGATTTATCTGATTTCTTTATGTTTAGATTCTGGCAGTTTTTTAGTCAGTAAAACTACTTATGTCAGCATTTCATTTCAGCACATCAGGTACATGTAATAAAGTGAAAGTCGCTCTTACATGTCCGACCCTTTACAATCCCATGGACAGTCCATGGAATTCTCCAGGCCAGAATACTGGAGTAGGTAGCCTTTCCCTTTTCCAGGGGATCTTCCCAACCCAGGGATGAACCCAGGTCTCCCACATTGCAGGCAGATTCTTTAATAGCTGAACCATAAGGGACGCTCAGGAGTACTGGGGTGGGTACCCTATCCCTTCCCAACCCAGGAATCAAACTGTGGTCTCCTGCATTGCAGGTGGATTCTTCACCAACTGAGCTATCATAGAAGCCAGCCATGTAATAAATAATGTCAGTTTATTCCTTATTAATGGTGTCAGTATAATCACTGATTGAAGTGGTGACTACCAGATCTTTCCTTTTTAAAGATATCTTTTTCCATTTTGTAATGAACCAAGTTATCTATGGGCCTATTAGCCCAGCTATCTTTCTAAGGTGTTACATCCTTTGAAAATCAGTAACTGAATCAAACTCTCCATTGGTGAATGAAAAATCCTTTTACTAAGAATCAGTGTGAAATGAGTCGGATTCTTAGAAATTCTTCCCTGAAGAAGAGTCCCGTCACCCCTTCTTTTTTTAGTGTTACTATAGGCTTCTTTTTTATTCAGTTTAGTGTAATCCATTGCTTTCATTTTTCTTTTTGAGGCACACAGTGTCCCAAATTTGGATAGTAAAGGATCCTTTTCAAACCAATTCTGAGTCTTTTGAACTTGGCATCATTAGTCTTTGAGCATTTCTTTCTTTTCTGGCACAGTAAGACGTTACTCTGCCTGATTCACCATTGCGTCCCTAATATCCAGCATAGCACTTGACAAAGGGTAGGAGATAAAATCTCTGAGGAATTAAAAAAAATATTTTAAAAATTCAGTATCTAGGCTTCCCACACTCAAGCTCTATAACAAAAACATCAAGAGGTAAGAACTGAAATGGCCCTTACCACCTTATAACCTATGCAGAATAAGACAGAGTATTAAGGAATAAATAAAAATGCAAAACAACAATAAACTTTGAGCCTTTCCTGCCATAGACTCACAATTAGCCATTTCACAAAGAAACCTTGGTTTCTTGTATGGCAATGGTATTTAGAAACCAAGATCTACGCTTAGAAAAACATAGTTTTTAATGACTAACACTGTTTTATTGTATGCCTGTGCTACATTTTAAAGTTTTTGTTGGGAACATTTAGTTTAATATTAAGGAAAAGCTTGAAACAGCACTGGGTAAAATAATCATTTTATGTACAGATTTGTGTGTTTGCCAATTGTTTTCCTCATATAAATTCCTGGATTTGTAACTGTTACATCAGAGTATACACATTTTAAAGAACATATGTATGATACACAATGTGAAATTGCCATCCAAAGAGATCATTATTAGGGCTTCTGAATTCTGTGTCTGCAATTTTATATCTGCTACAGCTTAGGTCAGCTATTCTTTTTATCTCTTATTGAAAATGAATTCTAGTGTTGGTACCTACTAAATGATGGGTTGTGATACAATGTATTTACTGCTGAGGTAGTAGTCTTTGTTTCTGATACTGTACCTTTAAAAATTATATTCTAACTGTTATAATTATGCAACTTATTTGATAAGTATTTATAATAAGGTGCTTTTTAGGTGAAATTGTTTTAGCTTTTCAGAATTGAGCTTTTACTTAATTTAGAGGCATAGCATTATATTTATTTTCCCATAATGCTTTATGAGAAATGTATGTGTGTTTGCTAGTAGTTATAGGAAATTTAAAGGACATCCCTTAGCAGAGTTCCAGAACCTTCAGCATACCTTTCAGTTTATGCTTTGTTTTTTTTTAAAAACGCTAAATAGTAAGCTATAATTAAGCTTACCTTTTATTAGTTTTAGACTACATGTGTGCAAATGAAGGAGGTTATTTTGTAAATATTATGCTTAGTGATTTTTGTTGTTTAAATAATACAAAGGACCTTAAAAGCTGGTCAGTTCAGTTGCTCAGTCGTATCTGACTCTTTGCAACCCCATGAACCTCATATGCCAGACCTCCCTGTCCATCACCAACTGCCAGAGTCTACCCAAACCCATGTCCATTGAGTTGGTGATGCCATCCAACCATCTCATCCTCAGTCGTCCCCTTTTCCTCCTGCTCTCAATCTTTCCCAGCATCAGGGTCTTTTCAAATGAGTCAGCTCTCCGCATCAAGTGGCCAAAGTATTGGAGTTTCAACATCAGTCCTTCCAATGAACACGTAGGACTGATCTCCTTTCGAATGGACTGGTTGGATCTCCTTGCAGTCCAAGGGAGTCTCAAGAGTCTTCTCCAACACCACAGTTCAAAATCATCAATTCTTTGGTGCTCAGCTTTCTTTATAGTCCAACTCTCACATCCATACATGACTACTGGAAAAACCATAGCCTTGACTAGACAGACCTTTGTTGACAAAGTAACGTCTCTCCTTTTTAATATGCTGTCTAGGTTGGTCATAACTTTCCTTCCAAGGAGTAAGCATCTTTTAATTTCATGGCTACAATCACCATCTGCAGTGATTTTGGAGCCCCCAAGAATAAAGTCAGCCACTGTTTCCCCATCTATTTCCCATGAAGTGATGGGACCGGATGCCATGATCTTCATTTTCTGAATGTTGAGCTTTAAGCCAACTTTTTCACTTACTCTTTCACTTTCAAGAGGCTCTTTAGCTCTTCTTCACTTTCTGCCATAAGGGTGGTGTCATCTGCATATCTGAGGTTATTGATATTTCTCCCAGCGATCTTGATTCCAGCTTGTGCTTCTTCCAGCCCAGTGTTTCTCATGATGTACTCTGCATATAAGTTAAATAAGCAGGGTGATGATATACAGCCTTGACGTACTCTTTTTCCTATTTAGAACCAGTCTGTTCCATGTCCAGTTTTAACTGTTGCTTCCTGACCTGCATACAGGTTTCTCAAGAGGCAGGTCAGGTGGTCTGGTATTCCCATCTCTTGAAGAATTTTCCACAGTTTATTGTGTTCCACCCAGTCAAAGGCTTTGGCATAGTCAATAAAGCAGAAATACATGTTTTTCTGGAACTCTCTTGCTTTTTCCATGATCCAGCGGATGTTGGCAGTTTGATCTCTGGTTCCTCTGCCTTTTCTAAAATCAGCTTGAACATCTGGAAGTTCACGGTTCACGTATTGCTGAAGCCTGATTTGGAGAATTTTGTGCATTACTTTACTAGCGTGTGAGATGAATGCAATTGTGTGGTAGTTTGGACATTCTTTGGCATTGCCTTTCTTTGGGATTGGAATGAAAACTGACCTTTTCCAGTCCTGTGGCCACTGCTGAGTTTTCCAAATTTGCTGACATATTGAGTGCAGCACTTTCACAGCATCATCTTTTAGGATTTGAAATAGCTCAACTGGAATTCATCAGTTCCACTAGCTTTGTTCATAGTGATGCTTTCTAAGGCCCACTTGACTTCACATTCTAGGATGTCTGGCTCTAGGTGAGTGTGAGTGATCACACCATCATGATTATGAGTCGTGAAGATCTTTTTTGTACAGTTCTTCTGTGTATTCTTGCCACCTCTTCTTAATATCTTCTGCTTCTGTTAGGTCCATACCATTTCTGTCCTTCATTGAGCCATCTTTACATGAAATGTTCCCTTGGTATCTCTGATTTTCTTGAAGAGATCTCTAGTCTTTCCCATTCTATTGTTTTCCTCTATTTCTTTGCACGGATCACTGAGGCAGGCTTTCTTATCTCTCCTTGCTAATCTTTGGAACTCTATGTTCAAATGAGTATATCTTTTCTTTTCTCCTTTGCTTTTTGCTTCTCTTCTTTTCACAGCTATTTGTAAGGCCTCAGACAGCCATTTTGCTTTTTTTGCATTTCTTTTTCTTGGGGATAGTCTTGATTCCTGTCTCCTGTACAATGTCATGAACCTCCATCCATAGTTCATCAGGCACTCTATCAGATCTAGTCCCTTAAATCTATTTCTCACTTATACTGTATAGTCATAAGGGATTTGATTTAGGTCATACCTAAATGGTCTAGTGACATTAGTGAGTGGTCTAGTTTTCCTCACTTTCTTCAATTTAAGTCTGAATTTTGACAATAAGGAGTTCATGATCTGAGCCACAGCCTCAGTTTTCTCATCTATAAAGTACGTATAGTATTACGTACCTGTAGTTCTGCTCTGAGATATCACTGTGTCTGGAACACTGCCTCTTATAGTATGGATTCTCAGCTTTCAAAAAACCTAGGGAATTCCCTGATAGTCCAGTGATTAGTACCTGACCACTTCATTGTTATAGGCCCAGGTTCAGTCCCCAATCAGAGAACTAAGATCCTGCAAGCCACGCAGCATGGCCAGAAAAAAACCCAGAGCCTAGAAGTTCTGATCATCCAGTATTGTAGGATGCTGCTGATCTTATTCACCTTTTTATTTTCTTGATACATAATTCATGAAGCTGCATTTTAAGTAGCATGTTTACAGTTCCTGCACACAACTAGTCATTTGGAAATTTTCTATTAATAAAAATTTCAGACTCTTATGATTCTGATTTCCCATGCATCTTAACCTTCACCTTTCCAATTCGTGTTTTCTTCCCTGTGTAAAATATATTAAAGTGAGTGGGTCATAAATCTTTACTTCTCAGTATAGCAGTTTGCATTTGAAATATCAAAAAGTTCAGTTTAAGTAGTTCTTCTATGCTGTCATAGCAACTAGGAATCTCTCTTGAGCCTTAACTTTTGACCTACTCATTTCCTCTTCAGGGGAAAGGATGACAATTAGGGAATCCAACAGATTTCCAGGGATCTTAGTTTAAGAAACAGTAAGTTTTCCAGTTTTAACACAGGGTTATAAATAAAATCAGCAACTTTGTCACATGTAAAGCTTTTATAGATTTTTAAATCTATAAATCCCTGCACACAAACAGCTTGTAAATATTATATATGTAGCTAGCTTAATGTGCTTATTCATCAAAGACTTTGAACAATGGAAGGATAGAATTGATACATTTAACCAGAAAATTCAGTGCTTTTTCACCTTTTGGAAGATGAGAACCAATGTCTTTGGTTCTTTATTTCAAATCTTGTCTTTTGTTGTCCTGATACTCATTAGAACTACAATTCCATATTGCAGACTTTGGCCAAGCTTTAGTCACCTTACCTCTCCAAACCAGTTTCTATCAGCTCCTTACTTTTATTGACTGTACAACCCCTTCAGTCAGTCACTGGGATTCAAAATCTTGGTGTCATCTTTGTGTAATTTCCTCTTTCATATCTTTTATCCTCTAAACCACCAAGCACGTATAGTCTTACTTTCATGACTTTGTTTTTTTTCCTTTCTGTATTCTACTTCAGACTTTTCCTCAAACCCAGCACTTTCTTAATTGTATTCAGGGGAATTCTGCTTGGGGAAAATACTGTATAACAGTTCCATAACCACGTAAGTTTATCAGATATTCTATCACAGCCTTCCAGCAGTACTATAAGCCTTCTTGAAAGCAGTGACCAAATCTTATCCTAACACCTGGCATGTATTGTGTAAATACTTGGTTGGTTGACTTACATTAAAAGAAGGATAAGTAACATTTTTCTTAGGTTTTGTGAGATACAATTTATTCGTAAATACGCACATGTAAACCTATCTTTTTAAGCAGAATTTATTGGGATTAAATTCCCATCATCCATCTTGGCCTTTTACAGGTATGTAACATAATCTTTGTTTGATTTTATTTGTAAGGTACATCTTATTCAGGTTATGAAGCAGCAGTGTATTCAGCTGCATCCTCCTACTACCAACAGCAGCAGCAGCAACAGAAGCAGGCAGCGGCAGCGGCGGCGGCGGCTGCTGCAACAGCTGCCTGGACAGGGACCACCTTTACTAAAAAAGCACCATTCCAAAATAAACAACTGAAACCAAAACAGCCTCCCAAACCACCCCAGATTCACTATTGTGATGTCTGTAAGATCAGCTGTGCTGGACCACAGGTGTGTATGTTGTATGCTTCACTGTAAATCTTCAGTGGTTGTCCTTGATAGTTAAGTATGATTGATTATTATAATTCTTATGCCTACAAAGAAAGTTTATGTTTTTCTTTCCTGCTAGCTTTTAGTTAACATGTACATATTTCATCAAATGGCCATTTTTTTTTAAAGGTTTTTGTATTGACATACAAGAATTCTAAGAAAAATACAGTAAAAATAATTATGAATGTTATTAAAAAGTGGAAAAATTGAGCTTTTCTTTAGGAAGGATATTTCTCTTTAAATAAAATTTTTAATTTAGCTTAAAAGTTTTATATTCAGATTAGTTGGGATTTGGGAGTAAGATTGTATTTTTATTTCTTTTTTGGCATTTATGACTTATTTTTTAAGCCTTTTATGCAAAATTCTTGAACTTAAGACAATTGGATATTGATTTTCTTAGTTCTTCAAGGTCCATATTGAGTGTATGAGTAGAATTTTGTAGTTGAAAAAGGATGACCATAGAGATAGTTAAGTTTTATACACTGACATGATGAGATGAGAAGAGAAGACTTTGTCAGATATAAAGAGCAGAAGTTGCCTTTCTCTAGTATTAAAAATCCTTAAGCTATTTTAATAATCTATAATTTTAGGATAACATTTTTCATGAGACTGACTTTTGTATATGCTTTATAGAATGTTACTTGTTTCTATATACTTATTTCCTCCATGAGGCTGTAGGGACTTTGGGAATAAGAAAGCTGTAGGAAAGTGTCTTTTTCAAAAATATCAGCTAAAGAAGCATGCAGAACCTTTATTCCTTTATTCTGTTTTTTTTTGTTGTTGTTTTTTGTTATTTTCTTGCTGTTGCTAAACATGAAATAAGTGATTTAGGGAAGAATCTGTTTATGAAGTCTAGTGAGTTCAACTCCCTTCCCAACTTTATTTGTTAATACTTTCTTTAAGAGTGTCTAGTGTTTATCTAAAAATTTGGTAAGCATTTTGGCACAAAAGGCATAGTATTTGAAAAGATCAGATTTTGAGTCTTCAGTGGTTTCTTCCAGTTACATCATATATCACCCTTTCCCAACCTGTGTACATTCTTTTAAATTTACTAGATCAGTTCTGTCTGCTTTTCGGTATAGTTCTGTCTGCTTTTCGGTATAGAATTTGGGAGTTATTTTCAATTGTCAGCATTCTCTGAGTTATACCAAATTAGAGACTAGTTTAATATATGTGGCTGTTAAGATAAGACCTTTTTTTTTCCTATTTTAAGTTTGGTAGAAAACAGTTTCATTGTGATAACATGCTTGGGGGAGAGGAGACATGGGGAATGTTTGCAGCAACCCAGCACTAAACATGAAAGGGAACAAGAATATTGGCTTTAGTATTGAGGAGTGTATCCTACTCAGTAATGACTATTTAGGGTGAATGATGATGTGGTGGCAATTACAAATGTTAAGAGACTTGACTATGTGGTAACATATAAAAGGTTAGCACATAGCTTTAGGGTGATAAGTTAATAGCATTTAGAATCAGCATATATATGCAAGGCTGACCATTGATTTGGGGGAGCTGGATGGTTACACAAGAAAACAGGCCAAGAGTACCTTTGTTAAGTCAGAGGCAGTGCCATAAGGGGTTAATGAACCTATGGAGAAAAATACTGTATGAATGAGATGGTGAGTTAGAGACTAGTGTAGATATAAGAAAGGAGACTAAATTGGTTCCAGTATGAGAGGCCATTGTTTCAATCCTGTGTGGGGATTTTCTCCCTGGGACTTGGAAACGATGAACCTGAAAGAATGACACTTGGACAGTCTCTTGCAAAGACTGACAAGTTTATTTCTGCAGTTAAGCCTTTTTATAGAAGCAGGAACAAAGAGCTTAGAGTATACGGCCAGCAGAGCACGTATGGGGTTAAGACATAATCAGTAAACAATATTTCAAGGGCAGCGTGTTCTAAGTGACCCATGTGTTTAGCCCATAACCCGTTTTCTCAAGCAACATCTTTAATGTTTATTATTAAATCTTGGTGCTGAGCATAGCTAAAGGCAGGAGATGTTTTTCAGCCAGCAGCACACAAAGCTGGGGTACTTCTGGCCCTCCGCCATTTTCCCAAGAACCTTCTCCTACATGGCTATTTTGCACTGCGCTTCCCAACAGTCCTGTGTCTGTGACTTAATTTGTGGTCTTGGGCAAGTTGGAGACTAAGTCAATTGTCTGGGCTTTTGTTTCCTCACTTCTGTAATAGGCACTTGTCCCTAAATAATTGAGGTTCACACTGCTTCACGAAGCCACTTTAGACTGCTGCAGATGGTGAGAAGAGAATCAGATGGCTAGGTCTTAGGTCTTCCTCTTTTGTTTGAAAAACAGTAACTTTCCTTACTTTCCTTACTTGTGCATAAGATTTCATTTTGAGAAAGGATTTTCTTGTTTCAAACTTAGAAAATCATTTTAGGTGACCTCTAGAGTCCCATTCAGCTCTGAGATTCTATGCTATCTATGCAATTTTATGCTCATCATATGTGTGTATAAATTTTTTTAAAATAGGAAATAATAAACTGGCCCCACTCAAGGTCCTTATTGACCTCCTTGCATTTTTATAAAACTGCCTTCCTCAGTCACTGACATTGAAGACAATTTTTAATATATACTTGCACTATTTTGGTGGCTAGTATTACAATATTATTATTTTTCCTTCAAAAGGGATACAATTCTGGCAGTTAATATACTTTTGTTCAGGGTGGAATGGATTCTAACACAAATTGTGAAAATGCATTCTTGAATTTTCTCAGATCCAACTGACTTCTAAGCCAGTTTTATAAGTAAAATCATACCTGTTTATAAAGAGTCTTGTTACCATGTAGTAACATTGTTTTTTCTTCTCATGTGGCAGATACATTTTTCCTCCCTCCTCATAATCCTGTAATTAAATAATTTCTTTTGGAATGATCCCTCTTATTAGTCTCTACCAAACATTATACATAAGCACTAAAAGATTCAAATTCTTTCAAACTGAGAGCAGTTAACTTATATTGATATTTTGGCTATGTGTGAAAGTCCTTTGTTAATTAAAGTGTTAGGTAAGTGTGTTCTTGGTAAACAAGGTACAAGAGAGACTATTTGCTCAGTTGTGTCCAACTCTTTGCGACCCCATGGACTGTAGCCCACCAGGCTCCTCCATCCATGGGATGCTCCAGGCAAGAACACTGGAGTGGGTTGCCATTTCCTTCTCCAGGGGATCTTCCCGACCCAGGGATAGAACCCAGGTCTCCTGCATTGCAGGCAGATGCTTTAACCTCTGAGCCACCAGGGTACAGAGAACCACAAATACATCCTGTATGTAGGGAAGCCACATGCTCCTGGTTCCGTTGCTTTTAAAATGGTGTAGTGCTGAGATTGTAATGAGTATTAGAGATTGGAATGAATCATTGCAAATAATGTAGATAGAAAAGTAGTGAAGCAAAATTATTCTTTTTGTTTGAGACAGACTTATAAAGAACATTTAGAAGGGCAGAAACATAAAAAAAAAGAAGCCGCATTGAAAGCCTCACAGAATACCAGCAGCAGCAACAGCTCTACTCGTGGGACTCAAAATCAGCTACGTTGTGAGCTCTGTGATGTGTCTTGTACAGGAGCAGATGCATATGCTGCCCACATTCGTGGTGCTAAGCATCAGAAAGTAGGTGTTTTTTTCCCCACACATCCTTATGTCTTAACTCTCTTTTCTTTTCCATTTTTGGTGGGGGTTGGGGGTAAAGTAAAGGAGGTTTCAAAATTTGAAAATTTTTGAGGGTATTACATGCCTAATGTATGTATAAAGGTGACGTCAAATAGTCATTGCTTAAGGAAGGAAAGACTGGTGACCCGTCTTAAAATTGAACTCGGTCGTTTTTCTCCCACCAACTGAAATTGAATCATGTAGTTGTTTTCTGCCTTCTGTTATGCTTAAGTATAGGTTGGTATGCATGTCATTTGCTCACCAAGTGATAGATGTAATATGTATCTGAATCTGTTTCACACAGATTGTTTTGAAAGTAATGAGTTTTTATTTAAAAATGTATAAGAGAAAAAAATACAACAAAGAAAAATATGGTTAAGATTTTCATTTTATAGGGTCTTTTAGGCAAACTTTTAAAAAAAAAATCTACATTCTCTTGAGTTTTCTGACAGATAAATACGCTTTTATTTTGTAGGTGGTTAAATTACACACAAAACTTGGTAAACCCATTCCTTCAACAGAACCAAACGTTGTTAGCCAAGCTACTTCTTCAACAGCTGTATCTGCTTCAAAGCCAACTGCCTCTCCTTCAAGCATTGCAGCAAGCAATTGTACTGTGAATACTTCATCAATTGCAACTTCTTCAGTGAAAGGTCTTACAACTACAGGAAACTCGTCTCTTAATAGCACAGCCAACACTAAAGTATCAGCAGTGCCTGCAAATATGGCTGCCAAGAAAACATCTACACCCAAAATAAACTTTGTTGGCAAGTACTGAAGATTTTGTGTTCCTTCTAACTCTGTTCAAGTGGTATTTTTCCTCCACTCCAGGACTAGCTATTCTACTTACACAGTTGTCTTCTTTTCTGGGACCTTATTTAATTACATATCTGTATTTTTTTTCTTGAAATTTTTTTAGTTCCGTTTTCTTCAGCCATAGACTTAAAAATAAATATGTAAAAAAAAAATATATATATATATATATGTAGTTATTTTACTATTCCTCAGGCTGTTAACCTAATTCTTACTTTCTCTACTTCCTATCCAGTCCTCAATCTCTTATAGTATTTCAACTCTACCCTTTTCTGAAATCACCAAAAACCTACTTGCCACATTGAATGGCCAGTTTTATGTTTCATCCTGTTGACCTCTCTAACACTTGAAACAGTTGACTGCTATACCTTAAAGCTTTAGTTATGTCTCTATCTCTCTATTTTGGGTCCACTGACTCCTTCCTCAGATCTCTTTATTGGTTCTCTGGCTCTCATGTTCATTAGCTGGTAGTGTTGCTAAGATTCTGATTCTGACTCTCATCTCACTCACTTAGTATTCATGAGTGGTCTTATCTGTTCCACTGTGTATGCAGTAACTTTAAAATCGTTTGGGCAAATTCAGAACGCCCACCTGAGTTCTAGAACCATATTTTAGGTATTTCCTGGTCATTATCTGTATGGTTCTGTTGATGCCTGTTAATGTCTATTTCTAACATTTTATCTCATCACAAGAGTACTGTGAATAATCTCATAAAACTGCTGCTTTTTCACATGAAAAAGTCCACTGACATTTTTTCTTACTTGTTGCCTCTTCCAGTTGTTTCTAATCGTTTGGTTCTGTCACAATATTCTCCAAAACGTGTCTTTTTCTCTTCATAGCCTCTGCTTTGTTTTTAGGCCTTCAAAGCTTCTTCAGTGCTTTGTCTCTTACTGCATCCAGTTTCTGTAACACTTTTATTTTATTAAAAAATATTTATCAAATTGTGTTACTTTCCCATTTAAAAAATTTCTGTGGCCTTCCCCTTGCATATAAGAAAAATGTCTGTATTCCTTAATGATGTCATTCAAGTCCTTTCACAAATTAACCTCTACCTCGGTTATCATTACCTCTACCTCAGTACTGTGCTTAAGTCACTTAGTTGTGTCAGACTCTTTGTGACCTCATGGACTGTAGCCTGCCAGGCTCCTCTGTCCGTGGGATTCTCCAGGCAAGAATACTGGAGAGGGTTGCCATTCCCTCCTCCAGTGGATCTTCCCAACCCAGGGATTGAACCCAGGCCTCCTCATTGCAGGCAGATTCTTCACCATCTGAGCCACCAGGGAAGCCCTGTACCTTGGTGATAAGTCCTATTGAATTACCAACTCTTTTTTTAATTTACCACTGTCTTTTTTATTATTTTTATTTGTTTATTTTAATTGGAGGCTAATTACTTTACAATATTGTGGTGATTTTTGCCATACATTGACATGAATCAACCATGGGTGTACATGTGTCCCCCATCCTGAATTCCCCCTCCCACCTTCCTCCCCATCCCATTCCTTCCCTCAGGGTTGTCCCAGTGTACCAGCTTTGAGTGCCCTGTTTCATGCATCAAACTTGGACTGGTGATCTGTTTCACATATGGTAATATACTTGTTTCAATGCTGTTCTCGCAAATCGTCCCACCCTCACTTTCTCCCACAGAGTCCAAAAGTCTGATCTTTATATCTGTGTCTCTTTTGCTCTCTTGCATATAGGGGCATCGTTACCATCTTTCTAAATTCCATATATATGCGTTAATATGCTGTATTGGTGTTTTTCTTTCTGACGTACTTCACTCTGCATAATAGGCTCCAATTTCATCCATGTCATTAGAACGGATTCAAATGTTTTCTTTTTAATAGCTGAGTAATACTCCATTGTGTATATATACTACAGCTTTCTTATCCATTCGTCTGCCAGTGGACATCTAGGTTGCTTCCATGTCCTAGCTATTGTAAACAGTGCTGCAATGAACATTGAGGTACACATTGTCTCTTTCAGTTCTGTTACCATAATCTTTTTAACTCCATGTTTTTGTATTTTACGTGTGCATACTGTTCTTTCTGTTTAGATATGGTTCTCTTTTTTTCTGCCTGACCAGTTCATACTTAGCACTCTTAAGCCCAGCCCTGGTGTCATACTTGCTGAAGCTATTCCTAACTGGATCAGGTTAAAGGGTAGTGGCTCCTTTCATTTACATTCCCAAAATACTCTGTTAACACATTGTACTATAATAATGTGTCAGTCAGTTCAGTCGCTCAGTCATGTCCGACTCTGCGACCCCATGAACTGCAGCACGCCAGGCCTCCCTGTCCATCACCAACTCCCAGAGTCCACCCAAACCCATGTCCATTGAGTTAGTGATGCCCTCCAACCATCTTATCCTCCGTCGTCCCCTTTTCCTCCTGCCCTCAATCTTTCCCAGCATCAGGGTCTTTTCAAATGAGTCAACTCTTCTCATCAGGTGGCCAAAGTATTGGAGTTTCAGCTTCAACATCAGTCCTTCCATGAACACCCAGGACTGAACTCCTTTAGGATGGACTGGTTGGATCTCCTTGCAGTCCAAGGGAGTCTCAAGAGTCTTCTCCAACACCACAGTTCAAAAGCATCAATTCTTTGGTGCTCAGCTTTCTTTATAGTCCAACTCTCACATCCATACCTGACCTTAAATTATTGACACCTCAAAGACAACCACACTGTATTATTATGTTACTAGAACTTAGGATGGTGCCCAGTTCCGTGGCAAAGGGATATTTAAGCATGATTTAGGCTTCAGTTCAGTCGCTCAGTCGTGTCTGACTCTGCAACCCCATGAATCGCAGCACGCCAGGCCTCCCTGTCCATCACCAACTCCTGGAGTTCACTCAAACTCATGTCCATTGAGTCAGTGATGCCATCTAGCCATCTCATCCTCTGTCGTCCCCTTCTCCTCTTGCCTCCAATCCTTCCCAGCATCAGGGTCTTTTCCAGTGAGTCAATTCTTCACATGAGGTGGCCAAAATACTGGTGTTTCAGCTTCAGCATCACCCAGGACTGATCTCCTTTAGGATGGACGGGTTGGACCTCTTTGCAGTCCAAGGGACTCTGAAGAGTCTTCTCCAGCACAATGGTTCAAAAGCGTCAATTCTTTGACACTCAGCTTTCTTCACAGTCCAACTCTTACATCCATACATGACCACTGGAAAAACGATAGCCTTGACTAGATAGACCTTTGTTGGCAAAGTAACATCTCTGCTTTTTAATATGCTGTCTAGGTTGGTCATAACTTTTCCTTTCAAGGAGTAAGCGTCTTTTAATTTCATGGCTGCAATCACCATCTGCAGTGATTTAGGCTTAGACACTACTATTTCAGGTACTTGCTCTTTACTTTTTAGGTACTTGATGTTATAAGAGCCATGGTGAGGACAGAGAGGACCACTGAATATTATGAGAGAAAGAATGGGGAGATTGAGACATGTATTTCATTAATAGCATAAAAAAACCAAATGGTTTCTATGGTTCTTCAAAATTCTCATCTATTGTATGTCAAGCAGGAGTTTGTTGGTAGGAAAGATCAGAACTTGATCTAGAGATCTAGTATCAGTTCATACATTATACAAGAAGAATATTAAAATTACTGTAATTCTTTTATGTTCTAGGTGGTAATAAGCTGCAGTCAACAGGAAGTAAAACAGAAGACTTAAAAGGAACTGAATGTGTTAAAAACACCCCTGTCACTTCTGTACCAATTCCAGAAGTAAAGCCAGACACAGTGTCAGAACCAGTCACACCTGCGTCTCTTGCTGCTTTGCAGAGCGACGTGCAGCCAGTGGGCCATGATTATGTGGAGGAGGTATTGATTTGAGAATACTCCTGTTGTGAGATTAGATAGGAAAGATGTGTGTCACTTTGTCACAAGTGTGCTTTACATGTAAAATTTAATTATATTTTAGGTTTAGATTACTTATAAAGGGATATTGAAGGGATCCTTGTTGAAGGTTTTGTGTTGTTTTTTTTTAAGCCTACCCTTTGAGCTTGCCTAAGTGACATCACAATTTTTTTGTTAACTTTTCTCTTTCCCTGCTGACACCATCACTGTAGTATGTAAAGTAACTTTCTGTTCATTTGGCAGGCCTTCTTTTAACATAACCCTTCTACTGTGCTGAACATAAAAAGTTAAAAAAAAAATGTGAACAGCAGAAATGACAAAGAAAGCAAATACTTCTTTCTGAACGGTTTTGTGTGTAAAATTTAGATTGCTGATTTAACAGATGACTATTTATTTGATTTCTCAAGCTGATTAGAAAACTATTCCTGTTTTACAAAATAACTTAGTAAATGGAGGATAAGGAAGTATCAGAAGGGACTTGATAGATATTTGCTGTTAGTGGAAAGACAAACATACAGTGGTGTAGCCCTATTCTGCTTTTGCTGTATTATAGAACAGTTGAACAGAACAAGTTCTCTAAATTTCCGTGTCTACATCTGTAAAATTTGGGTATCTCCCAGTGAAGATGTGAAGCTTAGATCAAATAAAGTACCTAAGCACAGTGCCTAGCATATTGTGGATTTTTGGCAAATATTTATTTGTTCCTTCATCCTTTTCCATCAAGAAAAATTACTTCTTGAATTCTTTGTTTACCAGATGGAAAACTGGGCTGTGTAGTTTATAAGTCATTCGCATGCAGTTTTAATTTAAAGTTACAGGTCTTGGGAATTTCCTGGCAGTCCAGTGGTTAGGGCTCCTTGCTTCCACTTCATTGGGCTTGGGTTTCATCCCTGGTCAGGGAACTAAGATTCCACAATGCCAGGATTTTTTTTGCCAGGCAAAAAAAAAAAGACATTCAAAGGTTAATAAACTTCTAAATAAATAATAAACCTTTAGCTGTTATTAAGACTTGGTTGTCTCAAAAAAAAGTACAGCCAGAACATCTGGCCAGAATACTTAATCACCAGTAATACTGGTTAGGTAATCTTAACTTCAGAGAATTGTGTTTAGAACCAATCTTTAAAACTTGCTGAAGTTTTAATAGCTTTTAATAGCATTCTAGTCTACTTGTCTTCCTAACTGGTTGTGCAGTTAGAAAAAAATCGACATTGGTTTTCAATAAAGTTGTACATGTATAAAGTCTTGGGCTTTGTAGAAATAAATGAGAATAATGCCTTTAATCATCTTTAGCTCCATTTCCAAGAACAGTACCTGGCAGGAGCAGGTATTCAATAAATATTTTTTCAATAATTGAAGGTGTCTATTGCATTAAAATCTAAATGTTTACATATAGAGGAAGTTTAACTATAAGAGCCAAATACATAGTAACACATCTTGCATTGTACAGTTAAAAATTCTAACCCTGTTCATTTCTGTAGATTATCCTCTTTAAAAAGTATAGACATTGCTCCTTCCCCCTTTTCTAACTTCAAATTCTGAAAGTTATTTACAACTCATGAGATGGGTTTATAATTGAAATCTTCACCTGTGACATTCCTGTTGTGATTTCTTGACTTTTTTTTTTCCCCTGACATCAAGGTACGAAATGATGAAGGAAAAGTGATTAGATTCCATTGCAAATTATGCGAGTGCAGCTTTAATGATCCCAATGCTAAGGAGATGCATTTAAAAGGACGAAGACACAGACTTCAATATAAAGTGAGGAAAATTTCAGCTATTTTTCTCTTTCTCTTTTTATATAGCTTGGAACATTCTAGATGCAAAAATAAAGCATCTAAATATAACTCCCTAAGTCCATGAACTCCCACTCTAAGATTGGCATGTCATGTCTCACTTAGAGAGTCAGATGTTTAGTTTTTATTGATTAGTTATACTTAGGGCTTTCCCTGGTGCCTCAGATGGTAAAGAATCTGCCTACAATGCAGGAGACCCAAGTCCGATCCCTGGGTCTGAAAGATTTCCTGGAGAAGGGCATGGCAGCCTACTCCATTGTTCTTGCCAAAGAATTCCATGGACAGAGGAGCCTTATGGGCTACAGTCCTTGGGGTCACAGAATTGGACACAACTGAGTACCTATCACTTTTGTTATACTTAAGAAGAAGCAGTGTAGTCATTTTTCATTATTTCTAGTGGCAAAATAAAACTGACATTACTTGGATCAAGTAATCATGTAAAAATAGTTGCTTCAAAGGAAGTGTTTGAAAGAAATGTCAGGTCTCCAGTTTCCTTTATCTTGGCAGAATTTGCATTAAAGTGAATTTTGAGATGAGGAATTCTTCATTGAAAACACTTCCAAGTAATAAGTTAAATCTAAATACTGTATTTAAAGTTTTTAATTAGATTGGACTTATGCACTAGATTCATGTTTTCTAAACACAGAAGTGGTGGAGATTAAAAATAATTTGTTAAGGGGCAGTAATACTTCTATATGAAAAAAAGTTTTTAACCCCACACTCAGATATCTAGAAACATTTATATACAAACAAACAAAGGAATACTAAATACCCATCAGTCTCCTAAGGATTTCTTTTATTGGTTAACACTAAATTAAGTACTTTTTGCATACTAGAAGAACAAAGAATTTTGGGGATGGGAAGGAAGAAAGAATGTTTATGAATGTATTTTGAGTTTTTCTCTGATTCAACTTATTTTACTACATTTACTCTTATAATTTGCAAATAAAAGCCTCTGATGAAAGAATATATGGGATTGTATGATTTAAGATATGTGTAGATTGTTGGAAGGATTGCTGGTTTTTCAGACATCTTATCTATGTTAACAGAAAAAAGTAAATCCAGATTTGCAAGTAGAAGTAAAGCCCAGTATTAGAGCAAGAAAGATTCAAGAAGAGAAAATGAGAAAGCAAATGCAGAAAGAGGAGTACTGGCGAAGAAGAGAAGAGGAAGAACGCTGGAGAATGGAAATGAGGTAGTATTTTTAACTTTTAGTACCATCATAGGTGGTTTAGACTTTCTAAGAAACTTAGCTGTTCTGAGTATGTGAGTCCCATTCAGAGCAATCCAATTTATTTGAAATATTTTTAGTTTTCACTTGTGAGGGAGACAACTAGGTCTAGGAAAGAAATGCATTAAAGTTAAGTTACTGGCTATTCTGATATTTGACCATGTCCTTGGTATTAGGACTTATTTTGGAAATAATATCTTTTATATATTTAAATACATAAATAGTTTAATATCATAAATAAATGCCTCAATTTAAAATAAGCAAAATAGAGCATTTGGTTACATGATAAAAAATATCCTAAATATAAGATTGAGTAGATTCTAGACATTAATAATGTGTGGAGTTTGTTTTAAAAACTTTAGAGGCTACAGGAAAGGGTAAATGAGAAAATATGTTCAATAGATACAAAAATGTTTAGTTTTATTGATATAAAACTGACATATCTTTAAGTGGCACAATTCGTTGGTTTTATTCACAGAGTTGTGCAGTTACCAGCACAGTCAATTTTATAACATTTTTATGACCCACAAAAGAAACCACAAACCCATTTAGCAATCAATATCTATTTCCCCACCAGCTCCTCCCTCTACTCCTGGGCAACCACTAATAAACATCTTATTAGATTGCCTGTACTGGAGATTTCATATAAATGGAATCATAAAACATTGACTTTTGTGTCTGGCTACTTTTCACTTAGCATGATGTTTTCAAGGTTCATGCATGTTATTGCATATATCAGTACTTTATTTTTTATGCATGCATAATATTTCATAAATGTGTCATATTTTATTTGTTTATCAATTGATGGACATTTGTGTTATTTCCACTTTTGGGTTATGAATACTGCTGCCATAAGTGTTTGTGTACAAGTTTTTGTAACACTTTTTCCTTTACATACCAATTTGTTTAAAAAGCTAAAATTATTTTCCATGGGTATGTAATACTTTTTTGTGAAGATGTAGTATTTTCTTTATAACCTGTTGCATATATTTTTAGGTATTTAGAGTTTTTTTAATAGTATTTCCCTATTGTTATTATTACATTGACCAACCTTGAGGCAATATTATTGCATAAATCACTATCAGTTGACACTAATCAAATCCCAGAAGCAAAAATGTTTGACAGATACCTGTACTTTTGCCTGTGCTAGATAGTTTAACTTAGTGATCCTCAAACCTTTTGGTCTCAGGATCTTTTATAACTCAATAATTATTTTTTAATATAAATTTATTTATTTTAATTGGAGGCTGATTATTTTACAGTATTGTAATAACTCAATAGTTATTGAAGATTCTGAAGAGTTCTTGTGTATGTAGGTTATAGGCTGTCAACATTGTATTAGAAATGAAAACTGAGAAGTTTTAGTATTTATGAACTTATTTTTATATAACTTTGTATTTGTTTAAATGTAGTTAAATATTAATAATTATATTAAATCAGGTGTATTTATTAATATAATAATGGTAAATATAATATGCTAACTATAAATAATTGTTTTTCCTCCATAAAAATGACATTGTTTTACATTTTTGCAGATCTCTTTAATGTCTAGCTTAAGGCAGCCTGATTCTCTTTCTGCTTCTGTACTCAACAGGTTGTGATAACACGTTTTGCCTCTGGATAACTCCACTGTAGACTCATAGGAGAAAGAGAATAGAGAAGGCAAATATTATTTTGAGAGTAACTTTGATATTATGATGGAGAAAGAAATGGCAACCCACTCCAGTGTTCTTGCCTGGAGAATCCCAGGGACGGTGGAGCCTGGTGGGCTGCCGTCTATGGGGTCACACAGAGTCGGGCACAACTGAAGCGACTTAGCAGCAGTAGCAGTTGATATTATGAATCCCCCTGAAGGTGTCTCAAGGACTACCTAGACTACCCAGGCCACACTTTGAGGGATGCTCCTATAATTTATTAAAATATCTGCCTGTGAAAAATAGAAACATGAAAGCCAGTTTTATTTCAAGTTTGTATTGCTGGCAAATTAAATTTTTATTTCATGCTTAATCACTTAAATTTCTTTTGTGGTGAATTGCCTATTCATTTGTTAACTTACCTGTTAACAGATTTGTACAGACACTTCTTATAGCTATTAACCCATTAACATGTTGTCTTTAATCTTTACTGTTGTTTATGTATCAATTTTTATTTTTTATGTATTTAAATTTAACTTTGTTCTTATGAAATTTCTGTCTTTGTAATGCACTGGCAATTTTTCTCTATACTTAGATTATGCAGTTATTTTCTCTTTTACTGCTATATCAAATATTTATTAAGGACTTACTGTATGCCAGGAAGTAGCATATAGTGTGTTAGGCACTATAGTATACTATGTTTACCCAGTATGAATTGGTAAAGAATCAGTATTTAAATATGCCCTTATGTAAGCTAAACATCATTAGTAATAATAGAATATTCAAAACTAGAATGAACATGGTTTTCCAGAGCCTTCAAGCTGTTGTTATTCATTTTCTCTCATGACCTGAATAAAATTAGAAGTATGATTCTATCTGTCCTAAATTGGATGACCCAGAAAGCACTGCTTATTCCTGACCTGAAGAAATTGATGGTTTCTACAGTACTACTTGAGAAGCATACTTCTTTCTTACATTTTGTATTAAATGAATTTGTCTAGTAAAAATTTATTGTTAACAAAAATTTGCTATAAAGACACGACTGCCTGGGGAATTATTAGTATCCTAGTTTGAAGCTGAAGGCAAAGATAGAACTGAGAGGGGGAGAGTCATGTGGTGAAAAATTAGATTCCAAAAATATTGACCATTAAAACAGGCTACATGCTAACTGCCCACCAAGTTCAGCCCGTGGGTGTTTTATTTGGTGCCCATAGTATTTTTTGGACACCAACATGAATCAGCATTTAAAGACCATGAGATTTCACAAAAGTCCTGGTTGACCTTAGGATAACCATCTGGTATTCCCTTGTGACAGTAATTAATAGCTGTGTGGCCCTCTTGTCTAGCCAGAGCATGTGCTTTCCTTCTTTACCATACTTCCCATCATCCTTAGCATGTCCCCAAAAGTGAGATGGGATGTGACTTGCCGTTTATCCCTGTTATTTTTCCTCATTGTAGAAAAATGTCTTTGTCTCTCTCTGTATCAGATGAGGAGATTAAAGGTTGTCTTAAGAAGTTCTCTCACAAAAAAAATAGCACATTTCTTTGAAGACATGAGGAAAATTACTGAATGTATCCTTTGGGTCTTTCACACACACACTATTAGTCGGGCCACATGAGGTAGGCGTTTAAGTTTACAGTCTCTACTGTAAAGAGGGAGAAGTTGGAATGAACTGTGAGGTTTCTCGTGCTTGTTTTTTCAACTCTGTCTTCAGACTGTGAAATTTTGTTTTGCTTTTATCTTTGTTTTCTCATCTGTTCACTGGGATTCACTTTCATTCACTAATTGATGAAAGCAAATGTAATCCGATACAGAGGGGGAAAGAAAGGTGTTAGCTAGACTGATTGGGATTTTTTATTGCTTTCTATATAATTATTGATGTAAATTCTGGGGGTATATTTTTCGAAGTGGCTTACAGTATCATTCTTTATGTTTCAGACGTTACGAAGAGGACATGTACTGGAGAAGAATGGAGGAAGAACAGCATCATTGGGATGATCGCCGCCGAATGCCTGATGGAGGCTATCCTCATGGTCCCCCGGGCCCACTAGGCCTTCTGGGAGTCCGACCAGGCATGCCTCCTCAGCCACAGGGGCCTGCAGTGAGTGTCCACTTTGTTTACATAGACAGTGAAAGTGTAAGACTGGTTTAGCATTAGAAAATAACAGTTTGAAGAGCTAATTTTTAGACTTAATAATATCCAAATCTCAATGTTTTTCATCTGATTTAGAATTTTCTCTCCTTTTATTATACTTTCTCAACTCGTGTCCTTATGTATAAGGACATTGTAGAATTTCCATGAATCTTTCTTATTTTCAGTATAAACTAAGGAAGCAGATCTTAAGAGTTTTTTTTACTTTTGTTCTTTAGATTATCAAGAACAACTAATTTTGAAGGCTGTTGCTTTGGCTTCAGAATTATTTCTGTCTTCCCATTATGTATGGTTTAGAGTCCTTTTTTCAAATCTTTAGCCTTCAAAACCTACCACTATTTCTAAATTTAAGTGCGCGATAAGGGTAGGTAGAATCCACGGGGTCACAGAGTTGGACACAACTGAGCAACTAACACATAAGGGGTAGGTAAATGGTTGGAGATAACACGCAGTGGATGTATTAGGAGAACTGTAGAAAAGAGGTGCATCTTGAGAGTCTGCGTTCTGTAGAAGCTAGATAAAAGACACCTGGCTTATGAGGAGCATTTCATATAAGTTCAGACTACAGAAGATAAGATTATTTTTTTTCTTTGTTCTGGTTTTCCAGAGAACACTTAGAAGGAAACAGTCTAAATTCCTGCTCTTTAACCTATTCTTTCTCATTTGTCTTTCCATAGAATAAGCGTTTGTAAAATCTGTTTTGTTAAAAGCAAAACATTTGAGAACTGGTTTTAAAGTTGTATAAAATATATTTTCATAATTTTAAATGGTACGTATTATAACTTGTTTTGAGTGCATAACATACATACTTAAATACTCGCTTTCGATACTGTACCTTTCTACAGTTGACATTTTTGTTTTTACCAAAATGGGAAAAAAAAAGGGAAGATAGCTTTAAATGGACATTCAGTGTAACTGGCTTTCTTATTGAAAAATGCAACAAGCGTATGTGTAGTTGAAAAATAATAGTTTACTTTTGCTTGGAAAACATTTTTTTAACGGAGTTATCTTTTTTTCCCCCATCTCCAGCCCTTACGTCGTCCTGACTCATCTGATGACCGTTATGTAATGACAAAGCATGCTACCATTTATCCAACTGAAGAGGAATTACAGGCGGTTCAGAAAATTGTTTCAATCACTGAACGTGCTTTAAAACTTGTTTCAGACAGCTTGTCTGAACACGAGAAGAGCAAGAGCAAAGAGGGAGATGATAAGAAAGAGGGAGGTAAAGACAGGTGTGTTTACAGAGTTTTTTTACTTTTGTATAGTTTTGTTTTCCTTATGTAGACTTATACTTGAAATAAAAGTTACAAGGACTAAAAATTCTCTGGTGTTAGTCTACATATGTTATGCTTGTATTAGATTTTAAATGTATTCAGCTGCTTTCTGCTGAAACGAAAAATAATTTCATACAATCTCTAACCTTGTAATTTATTCATTGTATTTAAACTTATATAAAACTATTTCAAGTCTGTTTTCAAAGCAGCCATTGTAGTTTTTCAATTGCTTTCAGCTATTCAGTGTTTATTCATTTGTTGCATCTGTTGCATGTTCATTCTTTCTTTTAACAGCTTATTTTATCTTTAACACATTGACCCATAAGCATGAATAAGCTCAAACTTTAGCAACATCTTTATATCTGTGTATATTAAACATGACTTTTGTTATTCTAATTTATGAGACAGAAAAGCATGAATGGCCTTTGCTTTTCAGTTGTTCCTGAGAACTTATCTCTTGATTTATTAATTTTTTCATATTTCTTATCTAAATAAAGGGTATTTCTAAAAATATTAAATGTTCTTATACTGTAATTGATGCAAATTTTAATGATGTAAAAATTATTTCATTTACTACTGTGTGTTGAGAGATTATCATGGTTGTGGTTAAGAAGGGAAATGTCATAATATAACTTGATTTCACCACAGAGCTTTAAAAGGAGTTTTGCGAGTGGGAGTATTGGCGAAAGGATTACTTCTCCGAGGAGATAGAAATGTCAACCTTGTTTTGCTGTGCTCAGAGAAACCTTCAAAGACATTATTAAGCCGTATTGCAGAAAACCTACCCAAGCAGCTTGCTGTAAGTATTATGGAAATGTTCATTTTTACCCCTTGTCTAGTTCAGAAGTTTTTGGCAGGACTAACTGTGCTTCAGCTTAAACCTAAGCCAGCCTTTAAAGTTTTGGCTTGACTTTCCAAATTGCTTGATTGTACAAATTGGTAGCACAGTTTTCTGCTTTCTTTTTTTAGGTTTTATAGTGCTTCTCTTCAACATGAAGCCATCTTGCTAATTTATTTTAAAATGTAAAACTGCAGCACATGTCCTCTTCCTATTCTTTTTTCAAGATTTGAATCATAAGAGAGAAGACAGTTCGGGGAAAATTTTCATTTTTTGATTTTTTTTTTTTTTTTTTTTAAACAAAGCCCATGTATGTATAGTAAGCTTAAAATTTTAGAATTCATGAACTTCTTGCCTATTTAGTTGAATACATGTTTTTAATAAAATATAGTAACTAAAATAGAGACTTTCTGATTTGAATTTTCCCAGCTTTATTATGATTACGTTCCATTTTGTACATGTTATAATGGTAGCAATGACTTGTTGCTGTCTTTATACAGGAAGTTGTGGCAAATTCAATTAATAGAATATCCCTTTTTGGTCCTACAAAAACAAAACTTGTTTTTAAGTTTGAATTAAAAAAATTTTTATTACAGTATCTTGTCAGAATCACAGACTGGAATTTAAAACAAAGGTTCCTTGAATAATTTGATGTATAAAACTTATTTAGGTATTTGAAATTCAAGAATTGGCATTTCATTGGTAGTGGAGAAGGCAATGGCACCCCACTCCAGTACTCTTGCCTGGAAAATCCCATGGACGGAGGAGCCTGGTAGGCTGCAGTCCATGGGGTCGCGAAGAGTCAGACATGCCTGAGCGACTTCACTTTCACTTTTCACTTTCATGCATTGGAGAAGGAAATGGCAACCCACTCCAGTGTTCTTGCTTGGAAAATCCCAGGGATGGGGGAGCCTGGTGGGCTGCCGTCTATGGGGTCGTACAGAGTCAGACACGACTGAAGCAACTTAACAGCAGCAGCAGCATGTGTTCTACGGTAATGTTAGAATAAATAGTACCTGACCACAGCAGACCAGCTGATACCAAAATGGATAGTGAAGCATGCTATTAAACTTGAGCTCTGATGACTCTGGCACTTATTGTTGTTTGCTTTATATTACCATTGTTCCAGATGTGAGATTTTTTAAAATTGTGGATGAGTCTTTTTAAGCATAGGAGCCAGGAGAATTGTCATTATGTGTCTACTTGTTACCTTTCCTTGAGGCTGCTAGGGCAGTGAAAGGGAGGAAAAGAAGCTTGAGGACTTTGAAAAAAGTATGTAATTTGCAAAAAAAAAAAATCTTAAATTGTGTTTTGTAAAACTACGAAGGAGAAAATGTTATATTCTAACTGAACGATCAGTAGTTAAGCTAATGCTTTACAGCACATTCTTTACCATCTGAGCCATCAGGGAAGCCCAAAAACAAAATACAGTTTCCAGATCAATCTGTACTTGTACAGTGGATAAGCAGGAGAGAGAGAATTATCATCATCACTATCATAGTTAACGTCTATATGATACTGTGTGCCAGGCACTGTTTTCAATTTTTTGTGTAGTTCATTCATTCATTCTTCCTACAGTCTTACAGGTTAGATAAATTTTACTGTTACCATTTTATAAAAACAGGTATAGGGGAGTTAAATATTTGCCCAGCTTCACATCATTAGTAAAGTAGCAGAGCTGGGATTTGAACCTAGATTGTTGTTGCTGTTCAGTCGCTAAGTCACGTCCGACTCTGCGACCCCATGGACTACAGCACACCACGCTTCCCTGTCACTATCTCCTGAAGTTTGCTCCAACTCATATCCATTGAATATGATGCCTTCCAACCATCTCATCCTCTGTCGCCCCTTCTCCTCCCCTCAGTCTTCCCCAGCATCAAGGTCTTTTCCAATGAGTTGGATCGTCACATCAAGTGGCCGAACTATTGGAGCTTCAGCATCAGTCCTTCAGTGAATTTAGATTCTATACTGGGAACACTCCGTGTAATTTCTAGAGTCTTCCTTTGTTCATGCATACTGAAGCTTATTACATGTATACTAAATTGCAGTGAATCCTATTGTTGGTTTTTTTCTGTTGAGCCAGACTTTCTGCTCCCTGATTTAAAATGTAGGTCTGTTGATTTCACAGACAAGGTGCACTGGGTATGGTTGAATTACAGCTCCTGTTAGTTTCAGGTATCTTTTTTAGTCTCATTCATATTCTGCAAATATTGCAATACTAGCTACCCGGATGCTATTTTAGGAAGGTATGGTAATAACTATAGCACTGTTTCTTTCATCCAAAAATTCATCATCTAAAAGGTGCATACACACATACAGATAACGCATATAATACAAATAATGGTAAATATTAGTTCAACAAAGAATTCTAAAAGGAAGAAGGAGCGAGAGACTATAATTTGCATGTTTTGCAAGGCTTGGAGGGAAATAGTATATGATCTAGTCCTTACAAAATGGTTAAAGTAGTGTGAGAAAGTGAAAGAGCCATAATGAAACTGCTTTGATAATGTAAGAGGGCCAGCTAATTTCTTGTACTCTTCATTATATAGGTTATAAGTCCTGAGAAGTATGACATAAAATGTGCTGTTTCTGAAGCGGCAATAATTTTGAACTCATGTGTGGAACCCAAAATGCAAGTCACTATCACCCTGACATCTCCAATTATTCGAGAAGAGAACATGAGGGAAGGAGGTTGGAAAGCCATTAAACATTCTACTTTTTATTAACTTCTTTTTTTTCCATTTACCTACTCTTTAAGATGGCATTAAGCCCTAGAAGGCAACATGCTGGCATTACATATGAATCTGATAGATTTGACTTACATAGCAACTAGTTTTGCTTAAGATTATTTCCCAGATCTTTTATTAGTGTCTTTTTAGTAATGTACTTTTATATAAAACACCATGGTATTATTCATTTTCTTGATTTTTTTTTCTTTTCTTGCTAACCTCAGATTTCTGGAAAAAGTTTAAATTATTCTTAGTCATAAACATAGTTGACTTATGAAAAATTAAATCTTGCTAGTAAAGGGCCACAAATTTAACTTCTCTTAAGTCCTTGTTCTTGTCTTTAAAAAAGACAAGGGAGCTTCATAAGTAAAATTGGTTGAATACTCATAACAGTTTAAGAGACATTGTTATATATGTAATCATGGATTTGGCTTGTCCTGAGGTAAATATTTCTGGTTCTCTGAGGTTGCTCTTTGGTTTGGAGCGCTTTCATAAATGCAGAGCATCCTAATGCACTTAGATTTGGGCATCTGACCCCCGCTTTTCTACCAGAGATTTGAAAAATAAATGATGGTAGGCGTAGTTAATGAGTTACAGCACAATTAGAGGTTTTTAACTTACTTTACAATTGTAGACTATGAAATCCTGCTGGTGCCAGCAATGTTGCTTTAGGGACTGTCCTATAACATTTTCAAAGCTTCAAAAGCTTTTAAGCCAAAAAGCATGGTCAGTGTCTGCGGTATGTTGGTTCTGTTGTTTTATGGGTCAGATAAAATTTACTTTGTTTCCTTTCATGTTGTTTTTGTACATCTTAATTGGTTGAATATGGAGTTATATAGTCTACACTAATATTTGTGATACAGAGGAGAAAAGAATACTTAAAATTAATTTGTCTAAAATAGCATGAGTAGACTCTCAATTACTATTCCTTTAAATTTGTTTTCTTACAGCAAACCAGTTTTTCTTTTTTTTTTAAAGGCACTGGGCTTTACACAACCCAGGAAAAGAACATTTTTACTAAAAATGCCATTATTGAGAGACTTGTTTAACTTTGCATACATAATATAGATATACCACATATCAGGACTTGTATGTTGTATAAGCTTTTATCTTAAAAATAAGTTGGTTTTGTGTGAAGGTTCTTTTATATTAGCATGAATTTCCACTCAAGGTCTGGCTGTGGATATTGCTGGAAAAACAGTTCCTGAGTCAATCTGGTCAATTCGGATGCAGCATATGACTCTTAGGATTTGAAAAGGAAATCTTTGATTATGTTATAGATAAAAGTTACTGTATTTAGTATGAAATTATACTCATATAACCACTTACCTTTATTTCAGAGCACATTTTGTCCCGTTATATTTAGGTTTATTTAAATTTGTGCAGTATCAAGTCATTTTGTTGCAGAAGTCTGAAATTAATAATTATCATATTTGTAGTCGTCTTTAATAACCTATCCCTTCTAAAGGAAACAAAATTATACTTTTGTCTGACCCAGACTTGAGATAGAATTATTGTTCTGAATTTCATAAATATTACGGTGAAAGAAATGATCAGTCCAAAATTGAAAGATTTTCTTCAAGACACTGAGCTGAAAAAGTTGGATGTGCAAAAAGTGTAGAAACATTGATAGTGTTCCTTGCTGCAGATAACTGCAGTAAACCATGTCTTTAGCCTCATTATGAAGATTGCTGCAGAAAAACGGTATGTATTCTCCCTCACTGCAGCTCTGAATGCTCTGTGTCTTAAAATCATTTAAAGCCTCTAGCTTGCTTTGGGGAGTTAGTCCAAGGGTAAGGAAGGCTTTGCCGGAAGAGTACTTGTAAACCGTGAGACTGGTGACTTGCACATAGTTGTGGTAGGCTGTTAAATGCGTAATGGTCCTGTTTAATACCAAAAATTATTTAAAGGATATGATTACATTTCCCAAATAACTGTTAAACACATGACAGATCTATTTTACAGTATTGTGTTTGACAGTTAAATATTAAGTAAACCTTTAATTGACGTGAAGCTTAAAATGTTCAAATGTTCTAACCCTTGCTACAGCGTCTCTTCTGTAGCAAGTCAAGTATTGTGTGTGTTTTTTTCCACCTTTAGCTTATCAGGCCCGGTCCAAAGCCTTCTAGCAGAGGGAATTGATTCCTGTCAGGGGTTGCTGCCAAGACATCGGAAGGATTTTTGACCAAGGTTTTCAAAAGCTCAGTGTCACACCTGCCATTTGATTTAAAGAGGGATATTGGATGCAGAGTCTGGCATTTATTGTCCTTTGTGTGGCTGTTCTGTTTGTCTTTGTCTCTTCTAAAATTGAGCAGTGTTCACACTAGTTTTTAAATTGTTGGGTGGATTATATATTTTACATAACCATGTTTAATTTAAATTAATATATTCCCATTAACTTTTAATCATAAAATAGTGTGGACACAGCGTGTCTTCTAACTGGTGATTAACCCCTTAAAATTCATAAAATACCTCTTGTAGGGTAAGAATTTGCTTTTTTTTTTTTTAATTAATTTTTGTTTTGTTAACTGGGTATTAGGAAGCAAGTATGATTTTAGTACAATATATCTAAGGGGTTAATCCACTTGAAATATAGAATGGGTGCAAAAATCCACACTCTAAATTTGACAGACATTTCCTACTTATAGCTCTTAATTTGTTTTTAAATTGCAATAGGTGTCTTGGCATCTTTGAAATTGTATCATTAATTTAAATTTCCAAAGTTACAAATGTTTGTGTGCAAAAAGAAAACTTTTCTTATATTGGAAGAAATTAAAACATGAATTAACATTAAAATTCAGAAACTTCTTTAGAGATTGCACATTATCACCTATTTGCATTTTAGCTTTAGCAAATAACATAAATAAATAAGGGACATGGAAAGGGTTCTTCAGCCTGTTCTATAACCTTGCTTTGGGGAGTGGTTTTTTGTTGTTGTTTCTTTTTTTAGTTCTTCAATTAGCTCTGCTTCCCGGTGTCCTTTTTCCTTCTTTCAGAATAGCCCATTTCTTAACTATGTTCACTATATTTTTGGATTCAGTAGTTGATCTTGCAGATTTTGAGGTTATTTATTGGTTTTTTAAAAATTACTAGTATTTCTGACTTGCTACTCTCTTTTTAGTGCCCAGGTTCCTCTTTCAGTGGCATTTTCAGAATGCCACACAGTGTTTTTTGAGTATCTGTAAATCTCCCTTCTAATATGTTCTCTGAAAATCCATGCCATCTGATTATTTAAGGAGTAAGAACTAAGCAAAGAAAAGCCCAGACAAGGGATATAATTTTTTTATCACTTTAAAAATATGCTTTTTAATATATCTTCTACTCAAAATAAGGACAAGTATCTCTTAAGATTTCTTAATGTTCATATAAAAATATACCATTAAATAACTTGCCCAGAGTTGCAGTGGTACTCTTAAAACTATCCTTCATGTGTTCTTTTATCATATATTTCATTGTTTGTCTCATATTCATTTGGTACCCTCAATGATTTATTAAATCTTATACTAAATGTGCTTTAATTTGGGTGCTTTCTATCTAGAAGGCTGCTAAATTCAATAAATTACTTGCCTAGCATGTTATTTTCCTATATTTAGAAAATTTTTAAATATCACCAAGAATTGTGAATTAGATTGGTTTAGTTATGAATAGTTTGATTAGCAACTTTTATATACATTTTACCTATATGTTTAGATGAATGTAAGCTGGCCCTCCAACTAGTTTTATTAATATAAAGTTAACTTTTTGCCCTGATTTAGGTTCAGATTTTCTTCTCAAGTTTTATATAACTCATTTATATTTTAATATAATAATTGATTAAAATCAGTTATTATAAACTCTATAACTTAAAAGATTCTGCATATTTGTCATCAAACCATTCTGCTTACTGTATCTGTTCTATTTCTATACTTACTCTGTTTAACCATGCTAGTTCCTGTTGCCCTTCTCTACTTCACTCATTGTTTCTCTCCAATTATTCTTTCTTTGGAATACTTTATGGGAACTGAATTTTAAAGGGCATTTCGTATTCCTTTACAACTAAAGTTCTCTTGTGGAAGAGAAATCATTGAACTCCTAGAAATGCCTGTTTTTGACTCCTTATTTTTTCTGTGATTATTACTGCATTGATCATCCCATATTTATCATTAGTTCTTTGACATTTTAGTCCCAAAATAACCTGTGACCATTTAAAATACTGAACAAAAGGATAGTTTACTGTACATTCTCATTTATTAAGGTGGATTTTTGTGTTCCCTCTTGTTGTCTTTGTGCTGGTGCGCTGTATCCAGTAATCCTTCCTTTTGATTTTCTTTTGGTGGGGTAGGGTTTATATTTGTAGAAATTACTTATTGTATTTCTAAATTAAAGAATTCTTGATCTTCATATTAGATTTATGTAAATTTGTTAAATAACTTCCTGGGTTACATTAAAGTGCTGACAAAACCCTCAAATGGCTCGTGTGACACTGATGCTACTTTAAGGAAGTGTCTTGCTCACCTGGTCAAACACCCATTCCTCACTGCATTTTGCCAATTCAATCCATTTTAGATGTAACCTCGGGTATGGTGAAAGACCCACCGGACGTCTTGGACAGGCAAAAATGCCTTGACGCTCTGGCTGCTCTACGCCACGCTAAGTGGTTCCAGGTTCGGAACATCATTTTACTTTTTTCTTGTAGCCTTATGAGAGAGTAGTTCAGTACAACATGTTTAACTGTGTTTAAACATTTCAAAAGATTGCCCAAGCAATACTATTTTAAATTAAATATCAGAAAATATGTTAACATAGAAAGCTGGGTATGAAGATCTGCATATTGCAGTTACTATTAATTTGACAATAAACTAGGATTTGGGGGGTGTTTTGTAGTTTGGGTTTTTTTATTTTTATTTTTAGTGGCCATATTTGAAGCTGACTTGTTCAGGAACATCACATGTTTGTGTATATATATTATATTCCATAAGGCTGCAGATTAACTTTGCTTTAAATAATGGAATATGTGTTTAAAGCTTTGTGTATAGTTTTAAGATTTTTTCCCCTCTTTCTCTTAAGTTAATAAGTGTAGGGAATGAAAGGTGAGGAAGCAGCTGTTTGGTTTAGTGACTTTGCAGTTATGCAAAGGCACAGAAAGGAAACCAAACAGATTTCCTTAATCTTTCAGTCCCTAGACAAACTTTTTAGCTCTTTACTTTTTCTTTAATTTCTAATGTAGGCAGACTTTTTTTTTTTAAGTTTACTGATTTAAATGAACACAGGTCAAGGTTCACAGGGGATCAAGAACAATTATTCTTGTATAATCTGTTTACTTTGACCTAAAATATCAGCTTTTAAATACTAATCCTGGCATAAAATATTGCTGTAAATGGCAGCTCATTGAATCCAATTTTAAGTGTGGTTATTTTTGTTTTATTTTTATCTGAGCTTCCATTGAACAGTGGTATTTTAACTTTTTTTTCATCAAGGGATATTTTTAATATTTCTAAGATTAATTCAGTTGATTTTTGTGTTGCTCTCAAGGCTAGAGCTAATGGTCTACAGTCCTGTGTGATTATCATACGTATTCTCCGGGACCTCTGTCAACGAGTTCCAACTTGGTCTGATTTTCCAAGCTGGGTAAGTAATATGTAACTGTATGTGAAAAATAAATATCTCAGAAATACTTCTGCAGTTTTTTATAGCCTCATCTTACATCTAATTATCAACTTTATTTCCATTTCCTAAATGGAGTTTTTTTCTTTTTCTCATGAGAAATTCTAGGGTCTTATCAGACTGTTTAACTTGCTGAGAATTATACTTGATTTTCTTTTTGAATTTTCCTTTTTTTTTTTTTACTCTTCACACAGTGTTTATTATTTTTATAGGTGCAGTTATTAGTTGTACATACATAAAGATACAAAGAAAATTTTAAATGAGCTATCAATCTCCCTATGCAGGATTTTGTTGATATTTTAACAATGTATAAGTAATTTTTAACATTTAAAAATATGTATTATCCAAAAAAATGCATAAAATTAGGAAATTCAAATAATGCAGAAAGGCACAAAATAAGAAGTGAAAGCCTTCTCATCATTTAAAGGCCAGTTATCATGGCACAATTTGTTGTGATTTTTTTCCAGGGAGGAGAAATGCATATATGCACGTCGTGTATATTCCTATTGTTTTATTTATGTACAGATATCTCTTTGATGTTGAAATATTTGAGTTCCTAAATAGCAAAAATTCAGATACAGAAGGATTCATTCAAAAGTATAACTGAACCTACAGATTCTAGAGTTGGGTTAGGGAGAATTGACTAGCCAGGGTTATCTTAATTCTGGGAGCTCTTTGAGAACGATATTGACTACTCGGTGTTTCCTTTGTATGGACGTGCCATATTTTATTTAACTGGTATCCGTTTGATGGACAGTTGCATTGTTTGCAGTCTTCTATTAAATTTTCATTGTATGGTAGTCACGCTTTTATGAGTATTATATATATGTGATGGCTAGGGTCAATTGCTATAGAATTCCAAGGTCAAAGAACATGTTTTGATTGTAACCAGGAAAGGTGGATCATTTAAAATTACCAAAAATTGTTGAACTTAGCATTTTCTTCACATCCTCACTAACTTTGGGTAAGATCACACTTCTTAACACATGTTAGGTAAAAAATGGAGTCTCATTTTTTTTTTTAATTTTAAGTGATTATTGGCATTTATAATTATTTTTCTCTTAACTGGTAGTTCCTGTTATTCATATTTCACATAATTTATAATTACTTTCTATAAGAAATTAGCACTTACCTATATTAAAATATTTTTTCCAGTTTTCATTTGCTTTTCAACTTAATAATTTTTGCTGTTTTATAAAAGGTTTAAAATTTTTACAAATTCTAATCCATTAGTGTTTTATGACTTAACAACTTTGTATTCTGTCTACAAAATACTCTCTCATGTTTTAGATTATAGATTATTCACACATGCTTTCTTCTAGAGCTTTTTCCCCCAATCAAGTTATGTTTATTACAGATGTTTGCTTACTTATTCCTGGAAGGATATATTCTGTATTACAACAGGAGTTGTCTCTCAGTAGTGAGAAGTGGGCTTAGGTTAGAGATCTGTAATGTTTGGATTTTACTAGGATAAAATATACATACATTACTTGTATAATTATAAGTTAATTTGAAAATCATAAATGGACTAGAGGTAGATCCAGCAATATGTCTTTACAGACCAATTATCAATTACTCCAATACCATTTAGCATTTTATTTAGTAGTGATGTTCATTCTCCCAACCTCCATTTTGAAATATCACCATTATCATAAACCAGTGGTTCTCAACCACATTTCAGTTTTGCCCCCAGGGGACATTTGGTAATGTTTGGAGATATTTTTGGATGTCGATACTAGTTATCGATAGCACTGAGGAAGAGAAACCCTTTGTTAAACCAAAGTTCCTTTGTTGCAGGCCTGTTTCTACAGTAGTCTTTCATTCCTCAATCTTCTCTATTAAACTCTTTTTTCTATTTATTTTTTACATATTTCTTTAACTGGTTGCATCGAGTCTAGTCATGGCACATGGAATCTGCCTTGTGTCCTGTGGGATCTTTCCTTGCGGTACATGGACTCTAGTGGTGATGCACAGGCTCCAGAGTGCTTGAGCTTCGATAGTTGCAGTTCGTGGGCTTAGTTCTCCCGCAGCATGTGGCATCTTAGTTCCCTAACCAGAGATTGGACCAATGTCCCCTGCATTGCAAAGTGGATTCTTAACCTCTAGACCACCAAAGAAGTCCTTAATCTCTTTTAATTTTTAAAACTTCATAGTGTGTTTTAAAATTCTGATGTCCTTTTCATCAGAGTTTCCCCCTCTCCGTTCTCTGCTGCTCATTATAAAGACCATCTTGCACTGTTTGGGGGTTTTGTTTTTGGTTTGGTTTTGTTTTGTTTTAAGTGTGTTTTGTTTTGTTTTGGTTTTCTCATGTTCTTTTTCCAAAAGAACTTGACTGCCATTTTGTTCAGTTTAATGAACTCCAGGGTTCTTTTAATTATTTTTAAGTAGTACTGTATTGAATTAATAGATAATTGATAGAATATCATCACTTTTGCAGTGACAATAAAGAAAGTTTTGTGTTTTATTTTTGTCTTCTTATTAGATTTGCACTAACTCTATAAAAATTAATTAAGAACTTTTGTTCTTTAAACTCTGAAACAGTTTTTAGGATCATCAAAAATACTGTTTTTTGAACATTTGTAAAATTCATTTGACATTATCAGTTCCCAGTCCCTTATAAAGAGGGTAGCGCTTTCTTGATTTCTTTTATTGTGAGTAACTGTTTTGTTTAATTTTTCCTTCTCCTGGAGTTAATTTTGGCAACTTTTCCTAGAAAAATTGACCCATTCAACCAGATACTCAAAACTTTTATGTAATAGAGTTCTGTGCCCTTAAAGTTTTAAAAATGCCTATTATAGCATCTTTATTGTTTTAATTCTCTGATTGATTAGTCAGTAATAGCAGGTGCAGTATTGGAGCAAAATAACCAATGGGTGTTTCAGTATTTACTTGTGATGAAAATTCAATGAATTATTGATAGATTTTTAATATACAAATGTATGTGCATTATATAACTTAAACTTTTTTTAATATATAAAAATACAAGCATTCTATATTATCATTTTACTTCCTGCTTCTTTCAGCTTCAGTCCATGCAACCCAGGTGTCCTTGAGACTCTTTCTGTTATAGTATGTCTAAGCTTCAGTACTTTTGAGACTGGACTCTCAGGCCACTTCTCAGCTATTCTTGAAGTCTGAAAGTCTCACTGCAGATGGCCCTTTATCCTTCACCTTGCTTTTTCTCTTCATCAGAGAGAGCCATAAACTTCAAGGGACCCTCTCTGCTTTGAGGGTGCAGAGCTTTAAGAACTGAGTGGAAAGAGAGGATGCACAGGTCAAAGGAACTGGGGGAACATGGGCCATGGCAGAGTGATGATGGACGAATCAGGGAGGGCAAAGAAAGCTGCTGGCCAGTCTTTGAAATCATGTACATATAACATAAAATACCAGTATTTTGGTAGTTTAAAGCACACCAAAATGTCAGTACTTTGACATTTAAATAGCTCTCAACATTATATCCTTTCAGTTCAGTTCAGTCGCTCAGTCGTGTCCGACTCTTTGCAAGCCCATGAATCGCAGCACGCCAGGCCTCCCTGTCCATCACCAACTCCCGGAGTTCACTCAGACTCACGTCCATCAAGTCAGTGATGCCATCCAGCCATCTCATCCTCTGTCGTCCCCTTCTCCTCCTGCCCCCAATCCCTCCCAGCATCAGAGTCTTTTCCAGTGAGTCAACTCTTCACATGAGGTGGCCAAAGTACTGGAGTTTCAGCTTCAGCATCATTCCTTCCAAAGAAATCCCAGGGCTGATCTCCTTCAGAATGGACTGGTTGGATCTCCTTGCAGTCCAAGAGACTCTCAAGAGTCTTCTCCAACACCACAGTTCAAAAGCATCAATTCTTCAGCATTCAGCCTTCTTCACAGTCCAACTCTCACATCCATACATGTGTACAACATAGTAATTCCATATTTTAATACATTATGAAATGATTATTGCAGTAAAACCAATTACTACAATATTGTTGATGATATTCCCTATGTGCGCTTATATACCTGTGACTTTCTTATCTAAAAGCTGGAAGCTTAATGTCTAAATCCCCTTAATATATTTCAGCTATACTGCACCCTCCTAAACTCATTTTTATTAGCATTTATCTGGTGTGTTTCTGCTATTTTTCTATCCTTTGCCATAATTCTTATCCTTTTCTTGTTCTTTTTTATGTGTGAATATGTTTCTCTTCTGATTATTTAGACAATTAGTTGTTGACCTTATAGTTTTATATGGTATTTTCATTGCATCTGTTTAACAATTTTAGATAATGTCTGTTAACCTCTCATCTATAAAAGCTGAGAAAATGATCACTTCCTCCTCCTCCTCCTCCTATCCTCTTGGGTTTTTGTTAGTATTTTCTTTTTTTTTTTCATTTGTTTCATTCATTCATTTATTTTAATGTGTCAAAACCTGTTTCTTGATTTATCTGTTTTACTCAGTGAATGCTGATTCCACTTAGAAAACAGGAAAGTTTACACTTAATGCTTTTTTAAATCTTAAAGGTTTAAAAATAACTACATTTACCTTATGTGTCAGTATATTCCCTTTGATTATTTAATGGTCTGTATTTAAATGCTTTGGTGCCAGCCACTAGGGCTTTACTGGGGTTTCCTCTTTTTATTTCTTGGTTGACTGCATTTTATCATCATGTAGTTTTTATCAAAAAGTGTTTTAAGTTTTTAAAATTTCTTTCATGTTTGAGAATCTTTGCCAATTACCATTACTTTATTGAAAAATGTATTGTTAGGTCGCAATTTTTTCTCCTCCCTTTATTGGTATTGCTCCATTATCTTTCAGCATTGAGTATTGCTAAATCTAGTTTATGTTAATCACTTAGTCATGGGGTCACCAACTCTGTGACCCCATGGACTGTAGCCCTCCTAGCTCCTCTGCCCATGGAATTCCCTAGTCAAGAATCCTCAAGTGGTTAACCATTCTCTTCTCCAGGGGATCTTCCTGATCCAGGGATTGAACCTAGGTCTCCAGCATTTTGTGCAGATTCTTCACCATCTGAGCCACCATAAGTCCAGCCTATTTTTCTTGCCTTTACCTTTTCTGCAGGTTGCTAAAAAATTCTGTCTTTATCCTTGAATTTTAGTAACTTAACCAAATTATGTCCTGGAATCTGTTGTTAGTGTCATCATTTCATTGGAATCTTTGTCTGCACATTTGACAAATGATTAATATGATCCTCTATTTTCAGTTCACTTCAGTTGCTCAGTCGTGTATGACTCTTTGCGACCCCATGAATTGCAGCACGCCAGGCCTCCCTGTCCATCACCAACTCCCGGAGCTTACTCTAACTCATGTCCATAGAGTTGGTGATGCCATCCAACCATCTCATCCTCTGTTGTCCACTTCTCCTCCTGCCCCCAATCCCTCCCAGCATCAGAGTCTTTTCCAATGAGTCAACTCTTCGGCATGAGGTAGCCAAAGTATTGGAGTTTCAGCTTCAGCATCAGTCCTTCCAGTGAATACCCAGGACTGATTTCCTTTAGGATGGACTGGTTGGATCTCCTTGCAGTCCAAGGGACTCTCAAGAGTCTTCTCCAACTCCACAGTTCAAAAGCATCAGTTCTTCAGCGCTCAGCTTTCTTCACAGTCCAACTTTCACATCCATACATGACCACTGGAAAAACCATAGCCTTGACTAGACAGAGTTTTGTTGGCAAAGTAATGTCTCTGCTTTTGAATATGCTATCTAGCACCACTTACCCTTATATTGGATTCCCTTTGTCCCATATATTTATTATCTTTGTGATTGTTTTAATCTTTGTTCTCTTTCCTCTTTTGTCCCCTGTTACTGTTTTTTTGGTGATAATTTAGTTTTCACCCATGTCCCAGTATTTACTATTTATAATTCATTTATTAGTTTTATAGTAATGTTCAGTTTGCTTAATTAGCTCTGCAGTCTTCCTTTTCATCTCAACCTTGAGGTTTTAATTTTATTGGTTTTTTTATTTATCAAGTTCTCTATAACTCAAAATGTTGACAGTTGTATCTTTATTCCCTTAAATTAAGATTCTTCCAGAATAAATTATTTTCTAAGTAAATATTATTTTTTAAATAATAAAAATTTGATTCACAGCAAAACTGAGCAGAAAGTACAGAGTTCTCACATACCGTCTGTCCTTACACATACAAAATCTCCCTCTCAATATATGCACCAGATTGATACATTTATTACAAGCAATGACTTAACAGTATCATTCAAAGTCCATCAGTTCAGTTTAGTCGTTCAATTGTGTCCAACTCTTTGCAGCCCCATGGACTGCAGCACGCCAGGCCTCCCTGTCCATCACCAACTCCCAGAGTTTACTCAAACTCGTGTCCATTGAGTCAGTGATGCCATCCAGCCATCTCTGTCATCCCCTTCTCCTCCTGCCTTCAGTCTTTCCCAGCATCAGTGTCTTTTCCAATGAGTCAGCTCTTTGCATCAGGTGGCCAAAGTATTGGAGGTTCAGCTACAACATCAGTCCTTCCAATGAATAATCAGGACTGATTTCCTTTAGGATGGACTAGTTGGATCTCCTTGCAGTCCAAGGGACTCTCAAAGTCCATAGGAAGTACATTTCACTCTGTGTTCCACCCAAATGCAAAGATATCACGCCTGGTTTGTTTTAGTTTTTTTCATTTCTTTAGGGCTTAGCATTGTCAGTTCCATTTCCAAGTCATCCTTTGATACTAAAACGTGCAAACAAGAACTGTCTTAGTTTATTCACACCTTTTAAAATACTTCTATTTCTTCCCGCATGAGCTCTGCTTTGAGGATTGCTTATGGAAAGGAGTAGTGTTTGGCTTTCTCTCTTGGCATGTATTCTTTTTTTTTTTTTGGATGCCCCATGTAAAGAACTTAGTTCCTCGGCCAGGTATTTGAACCCAGGCCCCAGCAATGAAAGCACTGAGTCCTAACTACAGGACTGCCAGGGAGTTTCTAGACATGGGCTTTCTCTCTTCTGTTCCCTAATTCAATGTGCTGTGGTAGTCTTTGAGGTAGATTCCCTTTAGGCTTCAGATTTCAAACCCACAGTGACCTCCTAGAGCCTTTGCCTGTGCAGAATTTGCTGTTTTTTTCCTGAAACTCTTCACCATCTCCTTTCAAAAACACCTTTCTGTTTACCTGAATCAGAAGAAGGTTTGGGGTGTGTGAAGCCACTTTGGGAAACTTCATTGAGAGTTCACAGCAGTCTTTGATATTAATTTTCCCTGTTTCTTACTCCTTCGAAAGAGCTTATTTTTTTTGTTGTTTGTTTTATCTGCATGTTAGTCAAGTCTCTATTTATTATTAGAGATAATTAGATGTGGATAATTGGAATTCTACTCTTCCCTACCTGTCTTCGGCAAAGAGCCTTCAAAACTGATGAATTCTGTTGCTTTTCCTTTCTCTTTTTGGATGAAAGGTGATTATTTTTAGAAAAATTTCTTTGCCTCAGGCTGCCCGCAACATGACTTGTTCTTACTTTCTGAGTTGAGAGAGTTCTGGTGAAATTTTTGGATTTTTTTTTTTCCCCACTCAACTGCCAACCCCTTCCCCATTATCTTCTAAAGAGCCAGTTAGGGAAGTATAAATGGAGAGTTGCCCAAGGCCACTCACTTTCTTAGAAATACTCTTTCACTGGCCTTTTCCTCCATTTAATTGAAGCCATTTTATATTTATTTGGGTGGTGGTAGTGTGCTTCATACATATTTCTTTAATCATAGCCAGGTTTGGGGGGCAAGAGATCTTGAGATTTGGCTTTGTACTGTCACCTTAAGCAGAGAGTAACTTTTCTTCTTGGTTTGCATGAAAGAAATTTGAAGTTCTTGTGAACTTGATCTTCAATTTTGTTTAGCCTTCAGATTACTTATTGAATAAATCTAAGTCCTACCACCTGCCTTTAGTGTTTACCACTACAGTGAGTACAGCAAATAATATACTGCCTTCAAATTAGTTCTTCTTTTGTCCTAAATCTATAGTGATAAGAAAGTATAGGTAAAATTCTCTTGCAAGGTTGATCTGACTTAAGAATTGCTGTGTAGAATAGAAACCTCCTTTAGATTAGTATACCTTTAGAATGGTATACCTGCTGTAAATTGCAGAAAGGCATTTTTTTAGTAAAAAGTGTTTTAATGTTTATTGTATATTTTATTTTTTAAATCTATATTAAGCTAAGGAATATTTTATGAAAGAGAATCATCTGTCATGGATGAACCTCCGAAACATGCTGAGTGAAGGAAGCCAGACACAAAAAATTATACATTATATGATGGCATTTGTATAAAATATCCAGAATAGCAGATCCAGATAGATAGAATGCAGGTTGGCGGTTGCCTGAGGCTTAGAGAATGAGAGAACGAGGAGAAACTGCATGATGGGCCGGGGGTTTTACTTTGGAGTAGTAGAAATGTTTTGAACTAGATAGAGGTGGCTGTTATTCAGCATATTAGTAAGTGTACTAAATGCCACGGAAGTGTTCACGTTAAAATAGTTAACTTTATATTATATGAATTTTATCTTTCTTTATTTAAAAAAAAAAAAAGAATTATCTGTGAAATGAGATAGTCCCCAAAGAAGAGGCTGAGAGGCCATAATTGTTCTTTTTGTTCATACAGCAGTTAAAATATGTGCTCCACATATCTTTTCACGTATTTTTTTTCACGTGTTAGTCGCTTTGTTGTGTCCAAGTCTTTGCAACCCCATGGACTGTAACTCCCAGGCCTCTCTGTTCATGGAATTCTCTAGGCAGGAATACTGGAGTGGGTGGCCATTCCCTTTGCCAAGTGATCTTCCTGACCCAGAGATCAAACCCACTCTCCTGTATTGCAGCCAGATTCTTTACCATCTGAACCACCTGGAAAACCCTATATATACATATTTTTTTTGGAAGAGTGTATTAGATTTTAGTGATGATGACTTGTAGTGAGAGAGCTCCTGTCAGTTTTAGAACCAGTGAGGAGATTCTAAATGATAAATGGTAGAACACTGACATCACAGGGCAAATAACTTTCTTTTCGCTTGCAGGAGTAAGTTACTACTGTTAAAGATGGGAAGGAAGAATATATACCACATGAATGTTTCCCTAAAGCAAATATTGCAATCCTGGATTTCATGTCACTTAACATATAATATTTAAGAGAGTGTTTCTTTTTTAAGTAACTTTTGCCATCAGAATCCTTTATATTATTGCCTAAGTAATCATTTCCCTTGTTTGATTCTGTTTGTCTTTGTTGTTGTCCTTTTACTTTTTTTTGTCCTTTTACTTTTGAATGCATGCATTTAAGAGTATATAAACCTCCTATGTTCTGCTTTTGTTGCTTGCCTAACCGTGGACATCTGCTTGGAGACCAGCCATGTTCCATAGAAAATTAACATTTTTAAATTGCTTGCTTCACAGCAAATGATCTCAGAAGGCAGACAGTTGACTTAGTTTTACTGTGATTCAATATATGGACTTTGTGTTCCATAAATACTCATTTCTTTCTTGGTTCTTATTTAGTTTCTACTTTAATACATAAGTATAAATTATATATTCCCACTAGAGGTCAGTCAATAAGCAGGTTTTTAAAAAGCATTGAATTACCTTTAATATTTTTGTATCTTGACATAGCTATATTCTGGGGCTTCCCAGGTGGTGCTAGTAGTTAAAAAAGCCCACCTGCCAATGCAGGAGACTTAAGAGACTCAGGTTCAGTCCCTGGGTCAGAAAGATCCCCTGGAGGAGGGCATGACAACCCACTCCAGTAATCTTGACTGGAGAATCCCATGGACAGAGGAGCCTGGCAGGCTACAGTCCTTTAGGGTTGCAGAGTTGGACATGACTGAGCACTTAGTATGCATGCACCTGTATTATAGCTGATTATTGAATATTTGTTTTTCCCTTAACATTCTCTAAAAGTACTTATATAAATTTGAGGTGTTTTTGGAAAGGAACATATTTTAAGACATCAATTTTGTATTTTAGTAACTTGTTAATTACAACCCTTGATTTCTTTAATTAACAGGATTATTTTCACATTTCTTTCCAAAAGTATTCTGATCATAGGTACTTACTAAGTATTTTCTATATGCCAGCCATTTATGCTAGGCAAAGGGATTCCATAAATGACAATTGACAATCCTTATTTTCAAAGATTCCAGTCTTTTGGACATCTTGAAATAATACTTGTCTGGACAGGAAAAGTGTTTAATATGCATTCATAGAGTCGCCTAGATAACTGAAGCTGATGCCTTAAAATACTAAAATTTTTAAATGAAGACCCTTTAAGGGTCTTGTGTCTTGAACAATTTTAAATGTCTTGAACAACTTCCTACGTTCTTCAGCTTAATTAGACTGAACCATCTTAATTTTTTTTGTTGCAATTTACATTTATCGTTATTGACACCTGTTTTTCTCAGATTTTTTTAAACTTCATGCTCCTTCTAGCTGTCATCTTTTTTTTTTTTTTTTTGCTTTTTATGTGTACTCTCTCTTCAGATTCGTATCTCTCTTACAACTTATTCCTAATTTGTTTGGAACTAAAACCTCCACATGTCCAATCTTTTAAGAATTATTCTTACTTAAAAGATGCGAGTAATGGCCTTGGGGTGAGTAGGTGGATGTGGTTTTTACCTCTAATTAAATCTATGAGTTTTTTAAGTACACAACTAAAAATGGATCCTCAGTGTTTTAAACTTCATTATCATTTTAAGGGTTTCATTCTAGTTTCAATCTGTTTAGTTTCTTTGAATTGTTACTGGTGATTTTATTTAAAATTTGAGTAAAAGCTGCAATGTGGATAAACCTTAAACATAATGCTAAGTAAAAGAAACCAGACACATAAAGTGACTTATTATATGGCTCCATTTGTATGAAATGTTTAGAAAATGCAAATCTATAGAAATAGAAAGTGGTTTATTGGTTGCCAGGGGCTGAGGAAAGAGAATGGAGAATGGCTACTAGTAGGTGTGGAGTTTCTTTGGAGGTGATAAAATGTTTTGGAATTAGAGAATGGTTATGGTTGAACAACTTTGTAAATGTACTAAAACCCACTGAATTGTACATTATATCTCAATTTTTAGAATCTAAATGGAAGCAGATCTTTCTAATAAACTCTTCAAAATGCTTTCTGGATCTAAATCCATACTTCTTTTTTTTCTTCATTGGTTTTAACTGATTTTGAGTCTCTAATTTACCGTGAAAGTATAATTTATATTTTCTTTAAGGATAATAGAAGTACAGTTGTATGTTAAATGAAAATTTAGATAATTGTTCTTAAAGGAAAAATAAAAGTCATCTTGGTAGAATATGGTCTTGCTATAACTCTTCAGTATTATCGGTATGTAGGCATTAAAGAACAAGTATATGTGAGCCCTACATATCTAAAGAATTTTAAGGACTGTCATATTTTAATAGAAAAGGATAGCAGTAACTGAAAATCCAAAACAACCCATTAATCTATTTTTCTTCATTAAGCACACATTACAAAATAATTTTTAAGATATAAATTATATATTGCCTTATTTTGTTTTCGTTATTTTTAATTTTATATTACATGTAATTTTTATTTTCTGATTTTGTGACTTGTTCAGTGTGATTTTTTTCAATCTTTAAAATGTTTTTTGTTAATAATTTTACTTATTTTTGGCTCTACTGGATCTTCATTGCTGTGCGGACTTTGCTCTAGTTGAGGCGAGCGGGGGCTTCTCTTCAGTTGTGATGCACAGGCTTCTTCTCATTGTGATGGCTTCTCCTGTTGCAGAGCACAGGCTCCAGGGCACTCGGGCTTGAGCAGTTGTGGCACTTGGGCTCAGTAGTTGAAGCTCCCAGACTCTAGAGCACAGTCTCAATAGTGTGGCACACAGGCTTAGTTGCTCTGCAGCGTGAGGGATCCTCCTGGACCAGGGATCAACCCATGTTCCCTACATTGGCAGGTGGATTCTTCACCACCAAGCGATCAGGGAAGCCCCAACCTCTAAAAGTTTTAATGACAGTTTCATAATTATTTTGTCATTCTGAAAATGAATAATTCCTTTGGGCTGTAAGCTGTCAAACACATTTTTATGTTTTTGTTTTTAGGCAATGGAGTTACTAGTAGAGAAAGCAATCAGTAGTGCTTCTAGTCCTCAAAGCCCTGGAGATGCTCTGAGAAGAGTTTTTGAGTGCATTTCTTCAGGGATTATTCTTAAAGGTAAGTTTTACTTCATTTTTAATGTTTGTGTGTTTGATGGTTGAATGAGAATTATTCATTCTTCTACAAATGGATGATGATAATGCTTTATTCTGCCTATGGTGATTGCTGTAGGTAGTCCTGGACTTCTGGATCCTTGTGAGAAGGATCCCTTCGATACCTTGGCGACAATGACTGACCAGCAGCGTGAAGACATCACATCCAGCGCACAGGTACCATTGTGTTCCTAATCCCAGGGCTTTGTTTTATCACTTCCCTTACAGTTTTGGTTTTTTATAGTTGTCCTCTAGAAGAAATTACCATGTAGTATTCATTATTTCTGCTGCTTTAGTAAGTAAGCCCTTAGGATATAATTTAAACTAGATTTCATTAATCTTCAATTTTATTATATTAACTCTGTGTGTGTCCTGTATAAATATAAAAATACTGCAGTATTTTCAGTATCATTAAATCTAGTTGTTATATTGTATGTCAGGATCAGTAGAGCAACTATTCATGTCCTCTGGGTATACAGAAGTGATGTGCTGTTTGGTTTATGGAAATTTTTATAATGATTTAGCCTTTCCTGCCACTGAAAAGGCCAGCTAATATAGTAATTAAAAGTGTGGGCTCTGAAGTCTAGACTCCTGAGTTTAAATACCAGCTCTGCGTTTCATCTATAAGGGATAAGAGCAGTATCTGTCTCAAAGAAGATTGTTGGGAAGATTAAATAAATTAATCTTTCATTCAGTCTAAAACTTAAACAACTTTCCTTTTTTGACTCCAGAAGTGTACTAAGAGGAGAAATGTCTACCAACTATAAACAATAACAATCTAGTCTAAGGCAGTTACACTGGTTGGACTTAAGATTTTGTTCTGTTGTCTCTTCTGGCAAGGATAATTTGAGAGGTCAGGATTAAAATAAATTGTTAGATTAAAAGTAATTTGAGGAAGAGTCAGTAATAATAGAACATTATGAATATCTTACAGACTCACAAGATTTCCAATTTGTGTGTATTAAACAAGTTTTGTTTTAATTTCTTTGGGTTTAATTTTCTAGGGAAGATGACAGTTTACCATAAGTGGCTTTTTTTTCTTCATTGGTACTTAAGAAATTATTTTTTGGGTAAGAAGTAGGGCATTTGAAAACTAATAAGAGAATTCTTAGTTGGAAGGAAGGAAAGCTTTAATGTGACTTTGAAGAAAGTGGTCTGATTTTAGGAGGTAGTTAGAAGTGTCCTTGTTAAAAGTGAAGAAGTGAAAAGTCAGTGGAAAAAAAGGGAACCTCATACACTGTTGGTAGGAATAATAAGTTAGTGCAGCCACTGTGGAGAACAGTATGGAAGTTTTTTCAGAAAAACTAGAGCTGCTGCTGCTGCTGCTAAGTCGCTTCAGTCGTGTCCGACTCTGTGCGACCCCATAGACGGCAGCCCACCAGGCTCCCCCGTCCCTGGGATTCTCCAGGCAAGAACACTGGAGTGGGTTGCCATTTCCTTCTCCAGTGCGTGAAAGTGAGAAGTGAAAGTGAAGTCGCTAAGTCGTGTCCGACTCTTAGCGACCCCATGGACTGCAGCCCACCAGGCTCCTCCATCCATGGGATTTTCCAGGCAAGAGTACTAGAGTGGGGTGCCATTGCCTTCTCCGAAAACTAGAGCTACATGACCCAAAAATTTCTCCTAGGTGTATGGCCAGAAAACAAAACAAAAAACTTTAATTTGAAAAGATATACATACCCCAGTATTCATAGCAGTGTTATTTACAATGCCAAGATAAGGAAGCAACCTTAGTGTCCATCAGCAGATAAATGGATAAAGAAGATGTGGTGTATATATACAATGGAATACTACTCAGCCATAAAAAAGAATAGAATTTTTGCTATTTCCAGTACTATGGATAGACTTGGAGGGCATTGTGCTAAGTGAAGTTAAGTCAGAGAAAGACAGATACTGTGTATCACTTATGCTAAGTCACTTAAATTGTGTCTGACTCTTTGTAACCCCATGAACTGTAGCCCACCAGGCTCCTCTGTCCATGGGATTCTCCAGAGAAGAATACTGTAATAGGTTGCCACACCCTCCTCCAGGGTATCTTCCCGACCCAGGGATCAAACTCACATCTCTTTATGTTTCCTGCTTTGGCAGGCAGGTTCTTTACCACTAGTACCACCTAGAAAGCCCATCACATTTATTTGAAATGTAGAAAATACAGCAAACTAGTGAATATAACAAAAATGAAGCAGACTCACAGAACAAACTAGTGGTTACCATTGGGGAGAGGGGAGTGGGAAGGAGCAGTATTGGGGTAGGGAATTAAAAGGTACAAACCATTGCATATAAAATGAGCTATGAGAAACACTGGACTGGAAGAAACACAAGCTGGAATCAAGATTGCTGGGAGAAATATCAATAACCTCAGATACGCAAATGACACCACCCTTATGGCAGAAAGTGAAGAGGAACTCAAAAGCCTCTTGATGAAAGTGAAAGTGGAGAGTGAAAAAGTTGGCTTAAAGTTCAACATTCAGAAAACGAAGATCATGGCATCTGGTCCCACCACTTCATGGGAAATAGATGAGGAAACAGTGGAAACAGTGTCAGACTTTATTTTTGGGGGGCTCCAAAATCACTGCAGATGGTGACTGCAGCCATGAAATTAAAAGACGCTTACTCCTTGGAAGGAAAGTTATGACCAACCTAGATAGCATATTCAAAAGCAGAGACATTACTTTGCCAACAAAGGTTCGTCTAGTCAAGGCTATGGTTTTTCCTGTGGTCATGTATGGATGTGAGAGTTGGACTGTGAAGAAGGCTGAGCGCCAAAGAATTGATGCTTTTGAACTGTGGTGTTGGAGAAGAGTCTTGAGAGTCCCTTGGACTGCAAGGAGATCCAACCAGTCCATTCTGAAGGAGATCAGCCCTGGGATTTCTTTGGAAGGAATGATGCTAAAGCTGAAACTCCAGTACTTTGGCCACCTGATGCGAAGAGTTGACTCACTGGAAAAGACTCTGATGCTGGGAGGGACTGCGGGCAGGAGGAGAAGGGGACGACAGAGGAGGAGATGGCTGGATGGCATCACGGACTCAATGGACATGAGGCTGGGTGAACTCCGGGAGTTGGTGATGGACAGGGAGGCCTGGCATGCTGCAATTCATGGGGTCGCAAAGAGTTGGACACGACTGAGCAACTGAACTGAAGAATATATTTACAGCATAGGGAAATAGTCAGTATATTAATAATAACTAAATGTGTATAACCTTTAAAAATTATGAGTCACTGTATTGGACACCTGTTAATTATTTAATAATTGTACATCAACTATACTTCGATAAATAAAAGTGAGGAAGTTACGTATACTGCATCATTCCATCTATATAACATTAATGAACTAACAGAACAGATGAGTGATTCCCGGAGTTAGGGATAGGGGCGAGGATAGATGTGGCTAGTGAGAGTCTTGTGGTGATAGTATAGTGCCTTATGATGGTGGTTAATGCAAACCTGCACATTTGGTAAAGTTACATAGATCTGTATACATCACACATAAACCAAGTGTGTATATAACTGGTGAAATTTGAATAAGCTCTATGGATTGGACCTAGGTCAATTTCAGTTTCTTTCTTGATGGGCCATAGTGCCCATATTAATAATTCACTTTTTTCCTTTGTCTGGGACTTTTCTTCTTTTCCTTCCATAATATTTACCTTTGTTTTTGTATCTGTATTCTCTAGTGATCTTTTTCGAGTTGCTTCTGCAAGATGTAGCTTTTGTCATTTATTCTGATGCCTTCCTGTAAGTGTCCAATAGAGCAGCATATCTTTGAAAGGGCACATTTTAAGGTTATCTTCCCTCTCAAAAAAGGATTAAGTAAACTTTACATCTTCTTTGATGTTGTTTTTAAAAATTTCAAGATGAATTTGGGAATAATTTTAGTATCATCAAATTTCATTTGCTTTTAAATCATTTCCAATTATACATTAGAAATGTCTCTTGTTAGAATTTAGAGGTACATGCAAATCACATGCAGAGGAAGAGCTTACAGAGTGCTCACTCCAGCCTCAGATGCTACTGTGGTTTTCCTTACTGAACTAACTACTCTTCTATTTTGAAACCCCTAGTATGAGAATAGGCTGATGATCAGTAGCAATATTTCTGTAGTAAAAGTGTGTTACTATTCATTATTATGCAGCAGATAACTTTGGATATTTTCTTTAAATGTAGAAGAAAACCTTATTATGTTTTATCTTTCGGAAATACCTTTTTTTAAGTAACTCTAAATAAATACTGTCCTATTATGATAAATAATCCCTAGTTTCACCTCATAAATAGTAACATTATGCATAATTGCCAGAAAGTGGAAACATCCCAAGTGTCTATCACTTGATGGATGGGTAGGTAAACACATGTGATATATTCATACAGTGGAAAATTACTCGCCATTAAAAGGAATGAAGTGCTGATATGTACAAGGTAGATGAATCTTGAAAACCTTATGCTAAGTGGAAGAAGCCAGACACAAAAAGTCATATTGTGTGATTTTGTTTATATGAAATGTCCATAGTAGGCAAATCTATCTAGTTACAAAAGTAGATTAATAGTTGCAAGGGCCTCAGGGTAAAGGGATTGAGGAATGACTGCTATTGGGCCTTGGGGTTTTGGGGGGTGAGGGGAGGTTGGAACATTGAGAAGGTGATGAAAATGTTCTGGGATTAGAGAGTAGTTAATGTTGAAAAATTGTAAGTATACTAAAAAAAAAAAGCAACAACTGAATTGTACACTTTACAAAAACAAATCTTATATGGAATTATATCTCAAGAAGTAGTCTAAACAATTCTATTGAAGATTTAACCACATAGTGAAAGTTGCCTTTTAATCAAATGACTGTAGAATCTCCTTAAATATCCCTCAGAATATTGGGAAACTACGTCTCAAAATATCTTATGACACATGAGGTCTTGTGACATTGATGCCTAATGTATTCCTATATATATACATAGCCACAGTAGTGAAAAATCTTTTTTTAGTTCACTAACAAGTTGAAGAAGTATAATCCTCATTTTGTAAACCTGGGGAGGTGTGTGTTGGGAGGCACATGTGCCTGAGGATGAGCACATGGGCATCCATAGAAAAAGTTGCAAGATATGTGAATATGAACCAAAGAGAGGCTCATTTGATGAGTGAGATGCTTTTTTTCTTTGCTGTATACTGTCTTAGGATTTTTTTAATGAGCATAATAATTTTGTTGAATATTTTTTTAACTTACATTAAAAAAAAAAATAGCATGCACACAGAAAAGCCTGAAAATAAAAACTTCAGAACATACAGAGTCTTTCATTTATGAACCTTAATATTGTTTAAGGTGTTTCTTTCATTAAACATGCTTTTTTATATTGTTATGTTGGGCTATAAACCTAATAAGAATTAATATTGGTTCTTTAATTTGACTAAATACTCTTTTTGTTGCAGTTTGCATTGCGACTCCTTGCATTCCGCCAGATACACAAAGTTCTAGGCATGGATCCACTACCACAGATGAACCAGCGTTTTAACATCCACAACAACAGAAAACGAAGAAGGGATAGTGATGGAGTTGATGGATTTGAGGCTGAGGGGAAAAAAGACAAAAAAGATTATGATAACTTTTAAAAAGTTTCTGTAAATCTGCAGTGTTAAAAAACAACAGGTGCCCATTTGTTGGCTGTTTTTCATTCACAATGATGTCTACTTCGAAAAAATTATCGAGAATTTAAAGAATTTCATGGAAGAACCAAGTTTTTCTATGATACTAAAATCTTAATGTACAGTGTTAGGTATTATATGAATGGAAAGACACCCCCACCCCCACCCCGCAAAATTGTGTTCCAGCTTGGGGAATTACAATGGTTCTGATTTTTTCCCCGTTATTTTGGTTTTTATTTACTGGTTGCCCTAGCTCCCCCTATATTTGTGTCTTTTATTACCTAGTCCTATTAAATCTTTACTGTATTTAATGCAGTATTTGTGCTTCAGTTACTATGTGTATTTTGATATTTTTATTTAGAGTTTTGTTTGCTGTTTGATACTAGTTGTTACTTTGTGTTACAGATAACCTTTTCGCCTTCTTAATATTTTACAGCAGTACGTTTTTTTGTAACGTGAGACTGCAGAATTTTTTCCTTTTGTTATTCTTTATGTGATGGATTACAACACAAAAAGTTATCCTGCCATTTAAGTGCTCAGAACTAAATGTTTCTGCAGATCTTGTGGCATTTGTCTCTCTAGTGTGATATATAAAGGTGTAATTAAGACAGATTTCTGTTAATCTAATCAAGTTTGCTGTTAGTTGTGCATTAGCAGTATAAAAGCTAATATATAATATATGGTCTTGCAACAGTTTTAAAGCCTCTGCATAATTGATAATAAAAATGCATGACATTTTTGTTTTTAATAGACTTTTAAAATTTAATTTTAGGTTTGACACGTAGATCTTTGTACAGTTGACTTTTTGACATAGCAAGGCCAAAAATAACTTTCTGAATATTTTTTTCTTCTGCATAAGTGGAAAGGGCATTTTTCATATATAAGTGGGCTAACCAATATTTTCAAAGAACTTTATCATTGTGCAACTAACAACAATAACTAGCCCTTAATTATGAAGACAGTTCCTTATTGGTGTGTGTGTGAGATTACTCTAGCAACTATTACAGTATAACATTTGAATGATCCCTCCCCCTGCCCCTACATCCCATCACCCAGATAATTTACAGTTCTGTTAACAGTGAGGTTGATAAAGTATTACTGGAAAAAAAAACTTAAGATTATCTAAGAAAAAAACCAGAAAATTATTTGGTGTGGCCATCTTACATGCTTATGTGTCCTACAAAAAGCTAAATATTCTAGCAGTGGTGTAATGAAAAGTTACATCTTACTGTTAATATATGTATGCTCTGGTATACAGATGTCATTTTGTTGTCACAGCACTACAGTGAAATACACAAATAAAAACTTAAATTCATATAATGGCTTAAATGTATTATATGTTAGAATTGACATAAGTACTTCTGCTTTGAAATGACTTAATGTTTCCATAAAACCGTATTCAAATTTATTGGGTACTTACATCTTGTTATTCCTGACAAATGATACTTCTGGGCACATAATTTCCAGAAAAGTGTATAATTCAGTACCATATTGGTTCAGTTTCTTTCTTGGGCACAATCTTCCCCCAGACTCTTAGAGGAACAAGAGACTTGGGCTTTTCTTCCAAATTTGTGATACACTATCTTTGATCTTGGGCAAGTGTCTTTTTTTTTCATCTTTCCAGGTCTCATTTTACTCTTGAATACTTAGTCACCCAGTGAAAATTTTGGAATTATGTTTCTCACAGTTCTCTTACTTAGAAGGAAAAAACTGATATTTATCATGCACTAAGGATAATTATTGTGCTAGATCTTTCATATGTTTTCCTGTTTAAAACTATCATAACAAGAAGTGAAGGTACTGTATTACTTATTTTCCAGATGAGGAAACTGAAGCCCAGAGTGACAAACCAAAGCTACTACATTAATTTAGTAACAGAGTTGAAATTGATAGATATCAAAAGTTTATGCTCAGGAAAGTTGAGGCTGTTCCTTTCATCTTGCAATTAATTATCTTCTAAAAATGTTTTCAACCCAAATTCCCAAATTTTGCATTTAGTTTTGGGTGTCTTCATCCAGATACACAAGTGATACCACTTAAATTTTTTTCAGTATTATTTATTTTTTGCATGGCTTAATTGTTTTCATAGCTCTGGCTAAATCTGCATTAACTATCTTATATGAAATAAGGCTGACTTTAGTATCTGTTAGTATCTTTTCTTCTGCTTTGACAATTTTTAAAACTGTAAACACTCTAGTCAAGCATTGGTTCTCACCATGCTAATGCGTCCTTGAGCCAATTGTTTTGGCAGCTGATTTATTCTCTGCATCTCAGACTAGCTCTCCTTGTTATTACAGTGCATGCTTATGTTCCAGTAATGATAACCCAGATAAACTGATTTCTGTCACCCACTCCCTAGTACATGATATACATTCCAAATTAGATTTATGTCTTCACCACTATTGTTTCTTTGATGTCTTTGAATAAGCTAGTATCAAAAATGCAAACTTGCTATAAGAGAGGATCTCTGATTTTTTTGTTAATGGTATTTTAAGTCATTTTTTTCCTGCTTATTGACAAAAGAGCATAATGAGCCTTTTGTTTGGTCATGCTGTTACATTGTCAGTATCAGTTGTGAATTTAAGTTATAAACAGTTACCTTAATGCATTCACCATTTTTTTTAACTGAATTTGGCAGAGCTAACTTAAATTTTTCCCAATAAAGGGCAAATTTTATAGTGTAGATAATAAAGCAGTGATCTCAAATTTGTTCATGAGAGTCATCTGGGGACCATTCTAAACATTAACATTTGTAGGTCCTAGTTCCAAAGATTCTGACTGAGGAGGGCCAGAATAAGCCTGAGAATGTGCATTTTAAGATGACTTTCTCTTAGTTATTTGTTTGAACAGATTGTTCATAACATGTTGTAAAGGTCAAAAAGTATAAAGGAGTATACAGCATAAAACAAAATATCTTCTGCCTCCCATTGTTTTCCAATTACGTGGCTCCCCTTTCTAGAGGCAGTGTTAATCCATTTGTATATTCACACATGGTCTGTGCACTTATGTGTGTGCCCCACTTGTCTCTGTACAGATGGTTGCATATTGTGTACGTTTTTCTGCACTTTACTTTTTCTCATCTAGTATGTCTTGAAGTCTTGGAGATTGTTTTGTGTAAGTCCACATAGGGAAACTGCATCTTTAACAAGTATTATAGGACCACGCCCAAGGTAAGAGAAACCCAAGTAAGATGGTAGGTGTTGCAAGAGGGCATCAGAGGGCAAACACACTGAAACCATACTAGTCAGTCTAATCACACTAGGACCACAGCTTTGTCTAACTCAGTGAAACTAAGCCTTGCCCGTGGGGCAACCCAAGACGGGCAGGTCATGGTGGAGAGATTTGACAGAACGTGGTCCACTGGAGAAGGGAATGGCAAACCACTTCAGTATTCTTGCCTTGAGAACCTCATGAACAGGATGAAAAGGCAAAACGATAGGATACTGAAAGAGGAACTCCCCAGGTCAATAGGTGCCCAATATGCTACTGGAGATCAGTGAAGAAATAATTCCAGAAAGTATGAAGGGATGGAGCCAAAGCAAAAAGAATACCCAGCTGTGGATGTGACTGGTGATAGAAGCAAGGTCCGATGCTGTAAAGAGCAATATTGCATAGGAACCTGGAATGTCAGGTCCATGAATCAAGGCAAATTGGAAGTGGTCAAACAAGAGATGGCAAGAGTGAATATCGACATTCTAGGAATCAATGAACTGAAATGGACTGGAATGGGTGAATTTAACTCAGATGACCATTATATCTCCTACTGCAGGCAGGAATCCCTCAAGAAATGGAGTGGCCATCATGGTCAACAAGAGAGTCTGAAATGCAGTACTTGGATGCAATCTCAAAAACGACAGAATGATCTCTGTTCATTTCCAAGGCAAACCATTCAATATCACGGTAATCCAAGTCTATGCCCCAACCGGTAACGCTGAAGAAGCTGAAGTTGAACAGTTCTATGAAGACCTACAAGACCTTTTAGAACTAACACCCAAAAAAGATGTCCTTTTCATTATAGGGGACTGGAATGCAAAAGTAGGAAGTCAAGAAACACCTGGAGTAACAGGCAAATTTGGCCTTGGAATATGGAATGAAGCAGGGCAAAGACTAGTAGAGTTTTGCCAAGAAAATGCACTGGTCATAACAAACACCCTCTTCCAACAACACAAGAGAAGACTCTATACATGGATATCACCAGATGGTCAACACCGAAATCAGATTGATTATATTCTTTGCAGCCAAAGATGGAGAAGCTCTATACAGTCAGCAAAAACAAGACCAGGAGCTGACTGTGGCTCAGATCATGAACTCCTTATTGCCAAATTCAGACTGAAATTGAAGAAAGTAGAGAAAACCACTAGACCATTCAGGTATGACCTCAATCAAATCCCTTATGATTATACAGTGGAAGTGAGAAATAGATTTAAGGGCCTAGATCTGATAGATAGAGTGCCTGATGCACTATGGAATGAGGTTCGTGACATTGTACAGGAAACAGGGATCAAGACCATCCCCATGGAAAAGAAATGCAAAAAAGCAAACTGGCTGTCTGGGGAGGCCTTACAAATAGCTGTGAAAAGAAGAAAAGCAAAAACCAAAGGAGAAAAGGAAAGATATAAACATCTGAATGCAGAGTTCCAAAGAATAGCAAGAAGAGATAAAGCCTTCTTCAGCAATCAATGCAAAGAAATAGAGGAAAATAACAGACTGGGAAAGACTAGGGATCTCTTCAAGAAAATCAGAGATACCAAAGGAACACTTTCATGCAAAGATGAGCTCGATAAAGGACAGAAATGGTATGGACCTAACAGAAGCAGAAGATACTAAGAAGAGATGGCAAGAATACACAGAAGAACTGTACAAAAAAGATCTTCACGACCCAGATAATCACGATGGTGTGATCACTGACCTAGAGCCAGACATCCTGGAATGTGAAGTCAAATGGGCCTTAGAAAGCATCACTACGAACAAAGCTAGTGGAGGTGATGGAATTACAGTTGAGCTATTCCAAATCCTGAAAGATGATGCTGTGAAAGTGCTGCACCCAATATGCCAGCAAATTTGGAAAACTCAGCAGTGGCCACAGGACTGGAAAAGGTCAGTTTTCATTCCAATCCCAAAGAAAGGCAATGCCAAAGAATGCTCAAAGTACTGCACAATTGCACTCATCTCACACGCTAGTAAAGTAATGCTCAAAATTCTCCAAGCCAGGCTTCAGCAATATGTGAACCGTGAACTTCCTGATGTTCAAGCTGGTTTTAGAAAAGGCAGAGGAACCAGAGATCAAATTGCCAACATCCGCTGGATCATGGAAAAAGCAAGAGAGTTCCAGAAAAACATGTATTTCTGCTTTATTGACTATGCCAAAGCCTTTGACTGTGTGGATCACAATAAACTGTGGAAAATTCTGAAAGAGATGGGAAAATCAGACAACCTGACCTGCCTCTTGAGAAATTTGTATGCAGGTCAGGAAGCAACAGTTAGAACTGGACATGGAACAACAGACTGGTTCCAAATAGGAAAAGGAGTTCATCAAGGCTGTATGTTGTCACCCTGTTTATTTAACTTACATGCAGAGTACATCATGAGAAACGCTGGACTGGAAGAAACACAAACTGGAATCAAGATTGCCGGGAGAAATATCAATAACCTCAGATATGCAGATGACACCACCCTTATGGCAGAAAGTGAAGAGGAACTCAAAAGCCTCTTGATGAAAGTGAAAGTGGAGAGTGAAAAAGTTGGCTTAAAGCTCAACATTCAAAAAACGAAGATCATGGCATCTTGTCCCACCACTTCATGGGAAATAGATGAGGAAACAGTGGAAACAGTGTCCGAGTTTATTCTTCTGGGCTCCAAAATCACTGCAGATGGTGACTGCAGCCATGAAATTAAAAGACGCTTACTCCTTGGAAGGAAAGTTATGACCAACCTAGATAGCATATTCAAAAGCAGAGACATTACTTTGCCATCAAAGATTTGTCTAGTCAAGGCTATGGTTTTTCCTGTGGTCATGTATGGATGTGAGAGTTGGACTGTGAAGAAGGCTGAGCGCCAAAGAATTGATGCTTTTGAACTGTGATGTTGGAGAAGAGTCTTGAGAGTCCCTTGGACTGCAAGGAGATCCAACCAGTCCATTCTGAAGGAGATCAGCCCTGGGATTTCTTTGGAAGGAATGATGCTAAAGCTGAAACTCCAGTACTTTGGCCACCTCATGCGAAGAGTTGACTCATTGGAAAAGACTCTGATGCTGGGAGGGATTGGGGGCAGGAGGAGAAGGGGACGACAGAGGATGAGATGGCTGGATGGCATCACTGACTCGATGGACGTGAGTCTGAGTGAACTCCGGGAGTTGGTGATGGACAGGGAGGCCTGGCGTGCCGTGATTCATGGGATCACAAAGAGTCGGACACGACTGAGCGACTGATCTGATCTGATCTGATAGGACCATCTCCAAATAATGTTTTTCTTCAGTTACAGGTGATTGTGATGCAAGTTATACATCGATCATGCTTTAATAAGCATGCCTTACAGTTTAAATTATTTAAATTTAATATCAAAGATGTTTTATGATACAGCAATAAGTTAACTAATATTCAGCAAATCATAATATCCCGGTTCCATAAACAATTTTATTGATTAGTCATCATCTAGGTGATTTTAGTTCTTTATCTTGCTTAGTGTAATAATATTAGATGTAAAAATTGAAAATAGGAAACAACTAACTTAAAAGCTTGAGTAGTTTTTCTGAACAATACTTAAGCTGGTTCCATGGTAAATATAAAGCTACTGTATTCACTCTTTCCTAACAGTCCCAAGTAAATACATGGTACTAGAGACAAAGGGTCTTCAGTTTAGAAAGGACTGATCAGTTAGTGACCTCATGTGAAATATTCTTAAAAATCAAGTGATCTGTTGAATGAAAGTATGAAAAGGCAGTTAAGTCTGATCCCAAGTAATTAATCATTCTTAAAATACACAAATATTAGCTCAGAAGTAGAGAAACAGCAGAGGACATACCTAGCGCTTGGATCAGTATGGACCCTATATTAAATAAATACAGGATAGTGCAGTATGACAGGTTCTTGAATGAGAAAAAATCCAGGGTGTTGTAATTTACCTTGAGCTTTGCCATAAGCTATTTAAAGGGAAGTTATATCTCAGTGTATTATAATGTACCCAGAAACAGAAGGCTTGCTTTTTACTAATGCACAATGTGGAGGGCTGGAGGGAAGTTAAAACCTACATTACTGGGACTTCCCTGGTGGTCTAGTGGCTAAGGCTCCATGCTCCAAATGCAGGGGGCCATGGCTTCGAGTCCTGGTCAGGGAACTAGATCCCACATGCTGCAAGTAAGAGTTTGCATGCCACAACTAAGATCTCGCACAACCAATAAATATAATCTTTTGAAAAAATTGCATTACCAACCACAGCTAATTTTATTGGGATAGTTCTGCAAGCCTTTATAGGCAAGATTCTCTGTTCATGGGTCTGCCATAGCCTGCTTCATGAAGCCTACATTCTAAACACACGACTACTCTGGAGAAAATTAAACTGCAATTTAGAGAGTTGTAGGACAGAGAATCACAAACATAGCTTCCAGAAAACCCTGTGCAGTCCAACTAACTAGGGTGCCCACACTCCTTGGATCTCGAGGCAGGCCAGCTTTCCTCAAATTTTGATGTGTGAATAAGTCACTCCAGAATCTGGTTAAAATTCACATTCTGATTCTCTTGGCTGGGAGGAGTCTGCAGTAGGACTATTCCTAGAGATGCTAAGGCTGCCCAGATAGAGGCCCACACTTGGGGTGGGAGATGGCAGACTAAATATAAGATGAAGCCTCAGGGGACACAACACATTAATTGCTTGATGGTAACTTTTTGGATATTATTAAATAGATACGGGATATATATATGTAATTGGATAATGTGCTCTGGGCATTAATTTTAATGTGGTACTCAGAGTGACCAAGATAGTGAATTTGTTCAAAATTATGGCATGTATTTGGAACCACAGAAGAGAAGAAAAAGATGATATGGGGAAGAGAATGGATTCTAAGTACCATCTGATATGAATACCTACAGGGGAAAAAGTTGAAATGGCTTTTTTTTTTTTTGGTCAAGTGAGTTTTAGGAATTTTAGAAGTTTGAACCCATCTTTATCATTTAAATTTGAAACTGAATAGCAAGAGTAATAGAATGCTATAAGTGGAAATGGCTTTTTAAAAACAAGCACAACAATAAAATGGATAGGATCACGTGCAAAGAAGTTGTTGACCATATTCAAAATTAACCGCCTTTCTCAGTATCAAAAAAACAATCCATTCAAAAAAACGAGTGGAAGATCTAAGTAGACACGTCTCCAAAAAAGACACAGAGATGGCCAAAAAGCACTTGAAAAGATGCTCAGTGTCACTAGAGAAATGGAAATCAGAACTACCATGAGGTATCACCTAACACCAGTCCAAATGACCATCATCAAAAAATCCACTCACAATAAGTGCTGGAAAGAGTATGGAGGAAAGGGAACCCTCCTACCCTGTTGATGCAAATGTAAATTGATAGAGCCACTATGGAGGATTCTTAAAATAGAACTATCATATGACCCAGTAATCCCACTCCAGAGCATATACCCAGAGAAAACCATAATTCAAACATAAACATACATTTCAATGTTCACTGAAGCACTGTTTACAGTAGCCAAGACATGGGAGCACCCTAAAAATCCATTGACAGAGGAATGAATAAAGATGTTCATATATACAATGCAATATTACTCGGCCATTAAAAGAATAAAATAATGCTACTTACAGCAACATGGATGGACCTAGAGATTGCCATGTTGAATGAAGAAAGTTGAGACATAAGACATCCCTTATATGTGGAATCTAAAAAGAAATGATACAAATGAATTTATCTACAACAGACTCAGAGAACAAACTTATGGTTGCTAGCAGAGGAATAATGGGGAGAAGGGATAATTAGGGAGCTTGGGATCAACGTGTACACACTGCTATATTTTAAATGGATAACCAAGAAAGACCTACTGTGTAGCACAGCAGCCTGGAGTAGAGGGGGGCTTAGAGGAGAACGGATACATACATGTATGGCTGAGTCCCTTTGCTGTCCACCCGAAACTATCACAAGGTTAATAGGCTATACTCCAATATAAAAAGTTGAAAAAAATTCTTGGCATTAGGTATAAAAACATCTTTTTTGAGTTTAAAATGGTATTATACTATTGGTCCATGTACTGGGGGTCTCCTGTGTTGCGGGCGGATTCTTTACCAACTGAGCTATTAGAGAAGCCCTGCTGCTGCTGCTGCTAAGTCACTTCAGTCGTGTCCGACTCCGTGCGACCCCATAGACGGCAGCCCACCAGGCTCCCCCATCCCTGGGATTCTCCAGGCAAGAACACTGGAGTGGGTTGCCATTTCCTTCTCCAGTGCGTGAAAGTCAAGAGAAAGTGAAGTCAGTCGCCCAGTCGTGTCCGACTCTTCGAGACCCCATGGACTGCACCCCATCAGGGTCCTCCATCCATGGGATTTTCAAGGCAAGAGTACTGAAGTAAAGATCTAGTAAAGATCATTTGAATAGAACTCAAAATGATCAATGTTCTTAAAGGTGATAACAACTATTTCATGGCAGTGAAAATACAAATATGAATAATATTTTAGAAAAAAGTGGGTGCTGGTTTTTCTACACCTCAACTTTTCCCTTTTTTTCTGGATCTTTTCCTTCTACCTTTGAACATTCCTTCTCTGCTTCTGCGACTTCTGAGTACAATCAACCCTTGACGGCACGGGTTTGAACTGCACTAGTGCACTTACATGGAGAAGGCAATGGCACCCCACTCCAGTACTCTTGCCTGGAAAATCCCATGGATGGAGGAGCCTGGTAGGCTGCAGTCCATGGGGTCACTAGAGTCGGACATGGCTGAGCGACTTCACTTTCACTTTTCACTTTCATGCATTGGAGAAGGAAATGGCAACCCACTCCAGTGTTCTTGCCTGGAGAATCCCAGGGATGGGGGAGCCTGGTGGGCTGCCGTGTATGGGGTCGCACAGAGTCGGACACGACTGAAGCGACTTAGCAGCAGCAGCAGTGCACTTACATGCGGATTTTTTTCAATGGTAAATACAGCAGCACTGCACAATCTGCAGATACAGAGAAACCAGGGATATGGAAGACCTTCTATAAGTTTTGCAAATTTTCCACTGCAGAGGATTGACTCCTCTAACTGGGCCCCCACCCTTACATTGTTCAAGGGTCAGTGTAGTACTTTCCATGGTTCTATCATCAGCATCTTCTTATGTATACATGGTATTGATCTCATCCATCTTCCAAGTTTCAGATACTCCTTTTGTTAAATTTATTTCCAAATCCTTTCTTTCTATCCAGTCTCCAGTCTTGCTTTTTTATTTCCTGTCTCCAATTTTTACACTGTTCAACCTACAACCCCCAGTATATTCCTCCTAAAGCATCCATTTGATCGCTGCTACTCAAAACACCTTCAAGCAACTCCACATCACTGTGCTAATATGGTATATGTGGTTTCATCTTCAGGACATCACTAGGTGGTAGATACTCATCACACATGAATCAACCAGGGATTGAGGTGACTAACATGCTGTTGCTATAACAATCATTTGAATATCACTTCTTGAATGTGTCAGAGCATCAGAAATCTACCTTCTTGAAAAGTCCTGTTGGCCTCAAAGCCTGAACTTTAAACCTTTATGCTAGGTACCTCCTATAGATTTGTCCTTTTAAAAATATTTTTATTGAAATATAGTTGATTTACAACATTGTATTAATTTTTGCTTTAGTCAAACCTCTTTCTGCAGAATTTTAATGCTTAAGACGTGATGTACAGGACACAACGGGACGAACTGAAAGAATAGCATTAAAACATATGCATTACCATATGCAGACTAGATAGCCAGTAAGAATTTGCTGTATGATGCAGGGAGCTCAAACCTGGTGCTCGTGATAACCTAGAGGGGTGGAATGGGGTGGGAGGTGGGAGGAAGCTTCAAGAGGAAGGGGACATATGTATGCCTATGGCTGATTCATGTTGATGTATGGCAGAAACCAACATAACATTGTAAAGCAATTATCCTCCAATTAAAAAATTTAAAAAGACATATGCAAATAGATTTTAAGTATCCCAATTTTGGTCTACTTCAAAGACCTACCCATCAGCTGTTTTTCCCCCACTTCATTCTAAAGAACCTATAAAGCTGTATCTCTTTCAAAGGTCAATGTTTAAGCAAGGATAGGAAAAAGGAAATTCCATCTCCTTTGCTCTGCGTTTTAACCTTTACTTAAGCCATAAGTCAAAAATGATACCTAAAGTACTATACCCAGGATTTGGCCCAAATACTATTAGAAACTTTGAGCCAATATTAAACAAAGATTTCACTAGAAAAATCCCAATCTGACTTCTATCAAACTGGAAGATATGATGACATAAGGCAAAGTTCCTATGATGAGAGTAATGGCTACTTACTCCCTGTAGAGGAAAAATTTAAGACAAAGCCTGTTCTGGTCAGCTTACCAAAGCCTCTACTGTTCTCTACTTTTGTCTACCAGTTCGACCCTGTGGGCATCTGGTTTTATTATATTTCAGATCCCTGACATTTTACCTATGGACCCTTCCAATCTTCATGTGCAACCACATATGTTAAACTGGGGACCAGACAATCTGTAAAATTACTGTCAGTTCCAAAATTCTTCAATTCTATAATCACATGTTTCGAAAGCTAGGGTTTTTGATGTCTCCCTCACCTAATGTAAAAGACAGCTGTAAAGAAACACTTGACACGTTTCCTTCATTGGTTGTTTCAAAAGAAATATCAGGAAGGAGGCTTGAAATTTAAGCAAGCCATAGCCTCAAGGGAATTCTTTATTTCAGAACAGAGAACAAAACCTCTCTTTTAAAAATCTCACAGTAACAGTAGAGCAGCTTGCCTGTCTTCCTGTCTGCTGTTTGATTGGACTAAGAGGAGGGGAAAATGGGCTAAAAGGAAAATGCTTCTAGATGTTCTAGATGGCAAGATCTTAATTACATGAGTTCTTTTTTTTTCTTTTTATAGAAGCAGTGCATATCAGAAGAGATTTAAAACAGGAAAGGGCTTACTATGGTGAAGTGGAAGGGCAGCTACAACACATTTTTTTTTTGCTTTTGAACTTTTTCATTTGTAGTGTGATACACCCAGTTAACAATGTCATGACAGTTTCAGGTGAACAGTGAAGAAACTCAGCCATATTAATCAAAACCAAATTTATGAGCTCCAGGTCCTGGTAAGACGAGGTAAGTACCCTCCTTCCCATATTTCCCTCAGAATTCAACTATAAAATCTGGATAAAATACATAGAACCACAATGTGAGGATCCTGAACCATAGCCTTTTTTCTTTTTAACATTTTATGTATTTATTTGGCTGCACCGGGTCTTAGCTGTGGCATGCAGGATCTTTAGTTGCCTCGTGTGAACTCATTCCCTAACCAGGGATCAAACCCAGGTGGTGCATGCAGTCTTGGCCACTGGACCATCAGGGAAGTCCCCCCTGAACCACAGTTAGTAGCATGCAGATTGGAAAAGACCAGAAGTATCATCAAACCAACAGTTTTGCCATATATCCCCCTCCAGCGGTAAACTCACTGCTTAGCCTTGGACTTGAGTGCAGCCATAAAAGTGTGTGGCAGAATGCAATAACTAAAACTCCAGATTTCTGGGCCAGAGGGCTGAAAAGGGGCATCTGGGGGAACTGGAACACACTATGTAGACTGGGGAGGGGAAGGAGAGAGAGCAAGTGACCCCATATAGCTATTTATAAGTAATACTATAATAATTATAGTAATTTCTTATTCTGAGGCTCAACCTCGACTTACTTCATGAAACCAACATTATCCTGATCCCGAAACTAGGTAGAAACAGTTCAAAGGAAACTCCAGACCAATATGCCTGATGAAATGAGACTGAAGAGGGACTTCCCTGGTGGTCCAGTGGCTAAGACTCTGAGCTCCCAGTGCAGGGGGCCCAGGTTCGATCCCTGGTCAGGGAGCTAGATCCCACATGCTACAACTAAGACCCAGAGCAGCCAAATAAATAAATAAAATTAAAAAAAAAATTAGATTGAAGACTCCTTAACAGATTTATCAAATAAAATCCAGTAATATACAGAAAGATTAATCACCACAACCAAGTGCAGTTTCTCTTGGGAATGCAAGGCTGGCTCAGTATGAAAATCAATACGTGAATTTTAGCACTAAAAATATAAAACTATAAAATTTAAAGACAACTAACTAGAGAAACCATTATAATATATCAAAGAGTTAATAAATATGTTCAAATCATTTGAATCTGATTCCACTAAGGAAAGAATTAGACACAGCATAAAGATTTACCACCTGAATGGTCAAGAATTAGAAAAATGAAACATTTGTATAGTTCAGTTCAGTCGCTCAGTCCTGTCCGACTCTTTGCGACCCCACGGACTGCAGCACGCCAGGCTTCCCTGTCCATCACCAACTCCTGGAGCTTGCTCAAACTCATGTCCATTGGTCGCTGATGCCATCCAACCATCTCATCCTCTGTCGTCCCCTTCTCCTCCTGCCTTCAATCTTTTCCAGCATCACAGTCTTTTCTAATGAATCAGTTCTACGTATCAGGTGGCCAAAGTATTGGAGCTTCAGCTTCAGCATCAGTCCTTCCAATGAATATTCAGGACTAATTTCCTTTAGGATTGACTGGTTTGATCTCTTTGAAGTCCAAGGGAATCTTAAGAGTCTTCTCCAACACTACAGTTCAAAAGAATTAATTCTTCGGCATTCAGCCTTCTTTATGTACGGTCCAATCCTCACATCCATACATGACTACTGGAAAAACAAATTTTTAAAAATAAACATTTTGTCAACCAGATTGACAAAGACTATAAAGATTGAAAGTATTAAGTAATATTAAGATCTCAAAAGCAAAAACAAGGTCACCAGCTCTGATGACATCTGAATTATCTTTTTTTTCTTTAATACAAATATACAGATAGAGATTTTGAGCCAGAAATTGAACTTCAAAGAAGTTATCTTAAAGAATTAAATCTAGTGAACATTTCTTGGAGCTTTCTGAGATGCTGTTCCCTTGTTATAATCCTCAAATTTGGCTCAAATAAGATTTTCCACTTCTTTCATTAAAAAAAAAAAAGAATTTAATCTAACCAGATAAGTATAGCAAACTATAAATTCAAATATATCTACAGAGGAATTATTGGCAAGTGAGTAAGATTAGAATCAATTAATATATCCAATAAGAACTTTAATGAAATACAGTTCTATCACCTAAGTGTTATTATAGACCAGTGCTTCTAAAAGGGAGTGCCCCCCTCCTTAAAAATCACTTTTGGAATTCCCTGGTGGTCCAGTGGTTAGGACTCCACACTCTCACTGCCGAGGGACCAGGTTCGATCCCTCATCTGGGAACTAGGATCCCACAGGCCTCACAGTATGGCCAAAAATACAACCTCCCCCCCAAATCAACAAAAAAACCCACTCATTCAACCCCTGAGATGACGTTAGCTTCCTCAAGAATATTAGGTCAGGAAAAAAACTGAAAATAACTATGTAGGAGCGCTAACACATAAAGAAAGTTACTTTCCAATGTTGAATGAAAAAAATCAGATTATAAAGCCATGTGTGAAGAATGCTCCCTTTTTGTTTTACTAGAGAAGGATGTATATATAGTCCATTCTTCCCTTAATGTTCCCGGTGGTGACCCCTATGCGGCAGGTTATGACTTTTGTTTCTGATTAGGAGATTTGCTAATCTCTGTGTTTCTTTAATAACTTTTACTATGCAATAGGAAATGATTACCTAATAATACTTAAATAATTACTATGGTGTAAAAACCCCACTGAAGCTCCACACGCCTAAGGATAAATTCCAAAATCCTTAGCATGCCATTCAGGGCTCTCTGAACTGTACTCCCAGGCTGATCTTCAAGCCTCCTCTCCCACCACTCCCTGTACCAGGACCTACCTGCCTGTCCCCTGCACAGTGCAGCGCTTGCTCCCAGCTCTGCATGTGGTGTGTGTTCCGCTGCCTCTGAGGTCAGCCTCACCGGTCTATGAGGGGCTCCTTCTATGACCCAGAGGGGCAGAGTCTCTTTTAGGTTGAGGAAAGTGGCACCCTGGCAATATGAGGAGACAAGAAAAAAGCAGAGCAGAGAGACTTCTTTCTAAAAACAGATTGAGGGACCTCTCTGATGATCCAGTGGCTAAAAATCCACCCTCCTAATGCAGGGGGCCCGAGTTTGATCCCTGGTCGGGGAACTAGATCCCATGGGCCACAGCTAAGACCCAGTGTGACCAAAAAATCTCATTAAAAAAAATTAAAATGAATTGATTATTTTTCTGACCACATACATGGTTCCAAATTAACCTTCTCTTTGTATTTTCTCTTTAGTCTGTGTTGTCTCATGTGAGATGAGAGAATGGATTGCATTTTTTCCCCTCTCTTTCTGGGTCTCCAATTCAGCTGAGCCATAACACTTTTTTTCAGGCTCCTTAGACCTGCGTCAGATATTTGCAAAGTCTGAGATTGCCTGGCTTGGTGCTTTACTTGGCTGCCCTCAGGTTCTGTCCCAGAGACCAGGTGAATGAATGGTGAATAGACTCCAGTGTTCTGGAGGGAAATGGGGAGATGGGGGAATGGCCCGTCATTAACAGTGCTCAAGCAGAAAAATTTACTCTCAAAAACAGTGCGATATTTCTTTGCAGCTCAGCCATTTCCATTCTTTACATTCTTTTTTTTTTTTTGCCTTTAGACTAAAAAGATTTTTTAAAAAAACAATTTTGATTACGTTTATATCTTGGGGCAGATGACTATTTCCAACAGAAAACAGTGGGTCTTTCACACCTTCTGTGTCCTTTTATAGCAACACCTGAACAATAAGCCTTTCATGTTTTCGGTGAGTGGGGATGGGTTAAGCCAAGCTCAAAACAGACCTGGCTGCACTTTGAGCTCAAATAACCCACTGGGGAGGCATGCTTGCCTGCTTTTATTAGAGAGGGTTCTCTTGGCCTTTATGACAACAGCTTCCTTTTTCCCTCTGAGATCAGTAGGCTCCAAATGCGAGTGTTCCTCCTCTGTGGCACAGAAGTTCTTCCCACTGTTCTACCAGACTTTCAAACCAGATTCAGCCCCGAGCAAAACTTGGAAGGAAAAGAAGATTCTCTCAGTGCCATCTTTGGGAGAAACAGCCTGGAGGCCAGGTCCCTCACTTTTCTCCAGCCAGCTCCGGAGTATCAGAAATTTTAAGATCTAAACTCAACGCTTTGACCTCAGTTACAATTCAAGAAGGAACAACACACCCTTTTGAGTTTGTGAGACACAGCCTTCATATGCTTGGATGACATGTGAAGTGTTAAGTTGTCAATCATCACAATGTGAGACACCAACAAGCTTTTCTCATTGCTGTCTCCTGGAGATCATCCCTGAATCAGAGGCCAGATCTTGACTTCTATTATCCCAGGAGTCAAAGAGTCAAGAGAAATGTGAAATGAAAAGCCAAGCAAAATAACAGGTTTTTCTGCTTGCTGCTTCCTCCCTCCCACTCCAGACACACACACACACACACACACACACACACACTGTCTCTCTGTCTCTCTCTCTCCAGAGTTCTGAGCTGGGGAGAGACCAGCCTCAGAGAGAAAGAGCAGAGTGAGCAGCAGGAAGTGTCCCTGCACTTACCCCCCACCTTCACCCCCTCCCCACCCTGTGACCCTATGGCTCAGGGGACCTAAGAGAAGAGTGGGCCTGAGTCTGGCTCCCCTGTATGGGACTTCCAGTATGTGATGCCTTGTTGATGCTCTCCCTTCCCCTGGGCCCGGGCAGACAGTAGTTGAAATGGTAGCACAGCCTTTCCAAGTGTTGGAGAGCTTGCAAAAGCCCCTTGACTCTTCTTATCTCCCAAGGGGTTTGGAAATGACCCACAGTTTTCAACAGCCCCTAAATGAGACCTAGAAAGTAATTAGGAGAGAGAGAGAGTCAGGGTGCTCCTGGGAGGCTGCCCGGCAGAGAAAATGGCCACATCCCTGCATGGTGGCTCAGATGGCAAAGAATCTGTCTGTAGTGAGGAGACCCAGGTTCGATCTCTGGGTCAGGAAGATCCCCTGGAGAAGGAAAGGAAGGGCAACCACTCCTGTATTCTTGCCTGGAGAATCCCATGGACAGAGGAGCTTGGCGACCTACAGTCCATGGGGTCCCAAAGAGTCGGTCATGACTGAACGACCAACAGTTTCAAGCCCCTCATTCAAGGATAGGGCACAAAGCATCCCAGGGATGAGGACTTGGCTGAATCTCTGAGGAATCGCCATGCCAGGGACAAACAGGCTGAGCAATGGAACCAGCTCGGGAGATGGGCAGCCTGTCCCACCCCAGCGCAGGGCTGGCTGGGGCTTTGTGCACCGGAGCTTCAACTCAGGACAGAGAGCAGGGGAGAAACATGGAAAGGAGCTCGGATGTGGACTGTGAGTGGCTTAGAAGACTTGAGGTGACAAAGATAAAGCTCAGAAATAACCAGACCAAGTTGCCTGTGTCAGATGGCTGTGGCTTAACACTCATGTTCAGAAATCAGATTGTGTAAGTCCCAGGGCGGCATGACCAGCAGTGGGATCTTGGGCAAACTGTTTTGCTTCTCCGGGTTTTGTGACAACCGTCCACCTCACCCGCCCACAACCCCTGGCTGTTGAAAATGATTTTCTTTCTTTCTTTTTTTTTTTCCAGCTCTGATAGTTGTTCTACAGCCTCTAGGGGTGGGACAGCAGCTGACTCCAGCCTGGTTTCTACTGCATGTTTTATGTTGTCCTGGAGCTGGTGAGCCCAGAGGAGGCGGGTGGAGAAGGACAGGGAGGTCAAGGCTCTGCCGCCTTCTCTGTCATTTCCCTTCATCAGGTGCCGCAGCTCCCCAGCAGAGGGAACTCCGCGGCCTGCGCTGAGAACACCTTCCTCATCAGCGATTTTAAAATAGTCCTGTAGAGGGCGCAGTTTCCTCGTCCCAGAGGCTGCGGAGGTTGAGTCAGGTTCTGAATACTGTTCCGTCCACCGGATAACCTCAAAGCCCCGAGGATAGTGCTCCTGGGGAAATGGAGAAGCATGGGGCTGCCTCTGGACGAGAGAAACTCCTGGCTCAACTCTAGGGAAGGAGACAATTGCACTGATTCTGACATAGCCAAGTTCCTGGGTCAAGGCAGCATACAGGTTCCCCGCGGTTAGAAATCCGGAAGATGTCTAGACGGGTGCCAAGAGTCACCAGGGAAGATGTCAAAGAAGTGGTAGCATTGGGAGTAGACCTTGATGGATTTGGGGACCAAAGCTAAGGCAACAGAGACAGAAAATGGCAAGGTCTTGTTAAAAGCTCTTGCTTTAAAATAAAAATTCAGTGTGCTTAAATTGTTCGCTTTAAAATGGCTAATTTTATGTTATGTGACTTTCACTTAAAATTAAAAAAAACTACATGAGATGGTTCTATGTGTGTATGTGTGTGCGTATATATGTATATGTGTGTGTGTGTGTATACATAATTTATTTATTGTTGCACTAGATAATAGTTCAAAATCCAAAGATAAAAAAGAACATATAGGGACTTCCCTGGTGGCCCAGTGGTTAAGACTACAGGCTCCCAGTGCAGGCATGCAGCAACTAAAAAGATCCCATACAGAGCAACAAAGACCTGGCATAGCCAAATAAATGAACAAATAAATATATTTTTTTAAAGTGTACAATGGAACTCTGCTCCAACATTGTTATGTGCCAGTCTGGATGCTGCTAAGTCACTTCTGCTGCTGCTAAGTCGCTTCAGTCATGTCCCACTCTATGTGACCCCATAGACGGCAGCCCACCAGGCTCCCCCGTCCCTGGGATTCTCCAGGCAAGAACACTGGAGTGGGTTGCCATTTCCTTCTCCAATGCATGAAAGTGAAAAGTGAACGTGAAGTTGCTCAGTCGTGTCCGACTCTTAGCGACCCCATGGACTGCAGCCTACCAGGCTCCTCTGTCCATGGGATTTTCCAGGCAAGAGTATTGGAGAGGGGTACCATTGCCTTCTCCGGCCAGCCTGGATAGGAGTGGATTTTAGAGGAAAATGGATACATGTGTATGTATGGTTGAGTCCTTTGCCATTCACCTGAAATTATCACAACATTGTTAATTGAGTATATTCCAGCACAAAAAGTTTAAAGTTTGGAAAAAAACAAATCAAAAAAGATATACAGTAAACATTTTTCCAGTCTTTCCTCCAAATGCCCAGTTTTCCATTGGAAAAGCAGCTAATGCCATAGTTCTCTTTGTATTTATCCAAAGATATTCTATGCAAACACAGGGAACCGGGTATGTGTAGTCTTTATTTCCATTCTTCCTTTACACAAATGGTAGCCTACTCTGCATATGTTTGGGCACCTTGCTTTGATCACTGAATGCATCTTGGCTCTCATACCTTATATACCAACTCTCTAAATAATTTGTTTATTAACATTCCTGTGATACATTATCTACAGATGCCATTATAATCTTCATCACTTTCATTTTTTTTTTATAGGCAAGAAAATTGAGGTCCAAGAAGATCAATACCTAAAGGTCACACATCTAGGAACTGGTGGAGGTGGGACATAAACCCAGTCTGACACAAGAATATTTGCTTTTAACCACTCAGCTTTATAGCTTCTACCTAAGGAACTTCCTTATTCTTTCCTATAGATGCGTAGTATCCCATTCTGTACTGTATGGCGGTACCATAATTTATTCAACCCCTGCCTACTGATGAACATTTAGGTTTTTTCCAACCTTCTGCTGTTACCAAAAAAAAAAGAATTGCTGCAGAGAGTTCGCTTGCATAGATGGCATGTCACATGTATGTGTCTCGTCAGGATATATTTTTCAAAGTGAAATTCCTGACATAGTTTTTGATGGCTATCGCAAAATTGCCCTTCGTCTTGCCCTATTGATTTTCTTTTTTTTTTTTTTTTTTTGCCCTATTGATTTTCATCCTTCCCGAAGTATTGGATGCAAATCCCTGTTTCTCCAGTCCTCACCGAGGCTCACTTAATATTTTAGCATCCAGTGAGTAGTTAGGTGCTAGTTAGGTTGCTAGACCTCTGTGGGTCTCCTATAGAGGAGACCATCCCTGCTTTCAAAAACTTCCAGTCTTTTATTATTATTATCATTTAATTTTATTACTTGACTGTGCTAGGTCTTGGTTGCTCTGAGGGCTTTTCTCCAGTCTCGGCCAGCAGGGGCTACTCTGTAGTTGTGGACACGGGCTTCCCCTTGCAGTGACGTCTCTTATTGTGGAGCACAGGTTCGAGGTGCTTCAGCTTCAGTGGCTGTAGCACGGAGGCTCAGTAGTTGTGGCTCCCAGGCTCTAGAGCTCGGGCTCGGTTGTCCCGCAGCATATGGGATCTTCTCAGACCAGGGATTGAACCCGTGTCTCCAGCATTGGCAGGTGGATGCTTTGCCACTGAGCCACCAGGGAAGCCCCCCAAACTTCCAGTCTTATTGGGAGAGGCTGGGAGACAAATCACAGAGGCCCATCAGGAAACCTTTATTTAGGAAAGTGTCAGTCCATTAACTTTCATTTTTGTTACTAACCTGGGTTCTTGGCCTCTTTAATCAACAGAAATTAAGAGGCCAGACAAGAAAGCAAGAACAAGGAACAGGTTCCCTTGCTTACTCCCTGAGTGGGTGGTGAGCTGGCCCGTGAAATGAGGGGAGGGGATGTGTGCAGGGTGTATGTGTGGCACCCTGCTTTCTTTCCTGACCCCTCAGGAGTGGCAGTTGGGTTTTGGCCTTTTTGTATCCTGTTCATAATTTGCCCCCATATCCATGCATGTAGTTGTTTTTACTCCTTTCAAGTTTCTTTGTATTCAGATCCTGGAGGAGACCCTTGTCTAGGTGAAAGCAAGTAAAGGGTCCCAGGTCCCAGCCTGTCTCGTTTTGAAAAGGACAGAATACAAATCATAGAGTGGGCTCATCAGGCCCCCTACCATGTGACCAATTTAGGTTGTGTGTTGTGAAAAAGGAAAAAAAAAAAAAATCCCCAGGAAGTCCTTGTTCACCATCATTGAGTCTCCCCGGCAGGCTCACACTATATTGCCCCACAAGGTGGAGGACGATTCAAATACTTCTTCACCCAGGTCTGTTCCTCACCATCTTCAGGGAAGGGTTGCACCAAGAGCTTAAGGAATTTTCTATTTTCAGTGAAAGAAGAGGGCAAGCCTTCAGACCTGGACCATTTGCTAAAATTGGAATTTGGCAAGTGGCCATTAAATAATATGTGCATTTTAGTCCTTGAGTTTTATGTATTTGTTTTATTTTATTCATTTAAAAAGTAGGTCTTTCTTTGTTTCCAAGCAACTTAAAAGTGCAGAATCTAACCTGCATGCTGCAGTTTGAATTCTTGCTTCCCCTGCTATCTAATCAACTGTTGCCCGGGCTGCTTTTCATTGAATACACTTTTATTCAGGCACAAATACTTATTGAATTTCTACTATGAGCAACTGAACTGAACTGAACTATAAGCCTGGTACCTAGCAGATAAAGATGAGTAACATGCGCATGTAGGCTTCTTCAAGTGACTCCAAGGAGGAGGAAATGCAAATATCCAGACTTAACTATCTGCCAGAGGAAAAATATCCCCCCACCCCCAACCCTGTGGGAGTAGACTTTTGGCTTCCGTCATCTGTGGGAAGAAACGGCACTGTCTTTGGTCTGGCACTCATTTCTATGTGAGCTAAGATTTGTTCCTATTTATACTTCTCCAAGAAAGCTTAGGGCAGCATTAGGAGAAAAGAGTGACCTTAAACTATTGTGTGAAAATTAAAATATTTCAAAGTCTAGAGGCCACCATCTGTGTTTATTAATAGACAGAGAATTATTTGACCTCAGCATGACAGGAATTTTTCAGTCATTTGGGAGGGCCTCTCCCAAGGAGATTTGCTCCACACCCTAAAGATCAAGTGAAAATATGCTGATAGCTGGAGAACCTTAAGAGGAAGATGGAAACAGATGTTGGCTTATTTTCTGTCCTCACCCCCTTTCGTGCTCAGTCCCTTCAATTGTGTCCAACTCTTTGTGACCCTATGAACTATAGTTCACCAGGCCCCTCTGTCCATGGAATTCTTCAGGCAATAATACTGGAGTGGGTTGCCATGCCCTCCTCTAGGGGATCTTCCCAACACAGGGATTGAACCCACGTCTCCTGCATTGCAGGCAGATTCTTTACCCACTAGCCACCTGGGAAGCCCCCTTCACCCCCTTACTGCTCGTTAAAGACCATGTAGGTTTTCTTCACTGAGTGGAAACTGCCCCTGGAAGCAGCAGCTATCTTCAGTCTTTAAAAACATCCCTCACCTGCTGGCTATACATTTCTGAGAATATATGGATGCAGTGATTATATCAAGTTTCCAGCATCACCACATTGCAAACCCATTTGATCACAAATGGATTCTGAAGAACAGGATAAAATAATTATCATAAAACAGGATGGTTTGAAGGAAGGAAAATTTGATATGGTGGACTACAAATAAAGGCCATTATTTTTAGTTCAAGGATTGGGCCAGAAGTTAAAAACAAAAATAAGGAAACAAACAAAAATCTTTGTTTAACAAGGGTGCCACAGCTCAGCACTGGGAGAAGTCACTTTGCTTCTCTGTCTACAGTCCTGGAAAAGATGTCAATTATGTCCTGCTTGGTAAAATTGTACCAAGGTCAGCCAACACCTGTGCAATTCTAGCTGCCTATCAGGGATCACCTGGATTACCTCTTTTAATCTTCATAACAGTCCTCAACCACTTTGACATAATTATTGTTATTACTCTTATCCTGGGTAGAAACAGAGGCCCAGAGAGATGAAGTAACTTGCCCGAGGACACAGATAATAAAGGGCATAGTCAGGGCCAGTGCAAAATGAAGATGTGGGGTCCTGGCCTAAGACAGGGAAGTCAATTTCCTTTCCCACATGGGTGGGGACCTGCCTTCCATTGGACTGGAGCCTCTGTGCCTGGCCATGTGCAGTAGCTGCTGGCCAGTTGCCATGGAACTGCCAGCCTAGGGCAGGGGTGGCGACTTACCACCCACCCCCCAGAGACACAGGAAGGTGTTGGGGGAACTGTACCTGACCCTGATCATCTCCTTGTCAATGTTCAGGCACCCATGGGGAGAGGGGTGGATGGCCATGGCTGAACACAAGACTTCCTGCTCACCAGGCCCCCTCTAATGAGGTCCGGTTGTTGCCCTGACAGAGGTCTCCAGCAGGTCTTAGGGTGGGGAGGAGGGCAGGATGCCAGGGCATAGTGGACACCAGGAGAAGGCAATGGCAACCCACTCCAGTACTCTTGCCTGGAAAATCCCATGGACGGAAGAGCCTGGTAGGCTGCAGTCCACGGGGTCACTAAGAGTCAGACACGACTGAGCGACTTCACTTTCACTTTTCACTTTCATGCATTGGAGGAGGAAATGGCAACCCACTCAGGTGTTCTTGCCTGGAGAATCCCAGGGACAGCGGGGCCTGGTGGGCTGCCATCTATGGGGTCGCACAGAGTCGGACATGACTGAAGCGACTTAGCAGCAGCTTAGCAGTGGACACCAGAGAGGACTGTGCAGGAGCTGAGGTTCTAAGACCCCTTGGGCTTGCTCCATTGTCCCAGCAGACACAAATTTAAAGATAAAATGATTCAGAATTTGAAGGCCACAATCACGGAGCATTATGTCCCAAGACCTTCTAAGTGCCTACCCTGGGTGACTGTGCTAGTTGCAAGAAGCAAGCCCTGGCCACGGGCACCCATGCTAATATCCTGACTATGGTAGAAGATCAAGGAAAATTCTAAGTCCTTTGATAAAGTCAGAAAGTAAAAATTTGTTCAGACTGTAAAAATCTTTGCGACCCCATAGACTATAGCTTGCCAGGCTCCTCTGTCCGTGGAATTCTCCAGCAAGAATACTGGAATGGGTTGCCATTTCCTTCTCCAGGGGATCTTCCCAACCCAGGGATCAAACCCAGGTCTCCCATATTGCAGGCAGATTCTTTACCATCTGAGCCACTGGGAAAGCCCTGGAAAATTCAAAGTCCTTTGAAAAACTCAGAAATTAAAAATTTGTCCAGACTACTAAAAATCTACCCTTTTGGTTCACCTTGAAAAGTAAAAACTGTTGTGAAGTATAAAGTGATGCTGTTAGTCCCCACAGATAACTTCATTCCCAACACCTCCCTAAGGAGTGTCTTGCTTTATGAAGCCTGACTTGACCTTCTCAAATAGAACTGACCACTCTTTTATTGTGCCAGGGCTTCCCTGATGGCTCAGACAGAAAGGAATTTGCCTGCAGTGCAGGAGACCTGGGTTCAATCCCTCGGTCGGGAAGATCCCTTGGAGAAGGAAATGGCAACCCACTCTGTATTCGTGCCTGGAGAATCCCTGTGGACGGAGGAGCCTGGCAGGCTACAGTCCACGGGGGTCGCAAACAGTGGGACACGACTGAGTGACTAACATTTTCACTTTATGGTGCTCCTTCCTAATTTGTGTAATTATAATGTTTAGAACTTGGGCTTTGAAATCAGACACACCTGAGTTGGAATCCCAGCTCTGTCAATAACTTTTTGTGAGACTGGGGCTAATTCCTTGCATCTGCTCTTCCGCTTGAGGACTGGGACAATGCAATGCTGGTGGCCCCAGCACTGCTGTACTGGATAGACTGAAGGATGGCAGTCTGGTGGAAATGAGGCCACAGGACTTGTCCTAACCTAGTGAAGGAGGAAACAGAGCTGGACTCCATCCTAGGCCAAGCTGCGAACATTAGGCTACACGCAGGGTCACCCTCCCAGTGGACTCTGAATACCAATGGAAAACCAGACCCCCAGGATAAAAGAGCCTCAGGGCTTGTACTTGGACTCTCTGTGGCCTAAAAGAATATGCTAATTATCTCTGTAACAGAACACATAAATTCCATTATGTTTATCGGGATATGACCACAGGCCTATTGATAAATGTCCACTGTTTATCTAGGCTTATGACAGAAGAATCATGGGTTAACTTTGATCGTATCTCTTTTACCTTGTCCAGACTAGTTTCAAGGAATTTGGGGAGGTGGGTTTGAGCAGGTACACTGAGGGAATATAAGGTTTTCACAAAAACTGGTCGGGGTCCTTGGCTAAGAGGAGACTCTGCTTTGGGCCTGCTGGTGTAATAAACTGCACTCCACTATCTATCTGCATTGTCCTTCTGAGTGAGTTTGTGTCCCAGAACGCGTGGCTACAACACTATGATTGCAAAAGTAAGTACCTTTGTTTTCACTTAGATTTTATGTTTACTTGGAGTGGCTTTGATGCTGGTGGTGGGGCAGTCATGGATATAAAGAGGATAAACAGCATTAACTATTGATGAGACTACTGCTTACCAGTGTCTGACACCAACAAAGGTAACTGCAAATATTTAGTATTAGTTTTTTTCAGTAGACTGAATTTTTTGAGAGTTGGGTCCTGTTTTATTCACCTGTGTCTAATACAATGCTTGGAGCCAAATGTCTAATTTAAATGAATTTTCTTTGCAATCTACACTAACAGTGAGGGGTTTATTGCTAACTTAGGACTTCCCTATAGCTCAGATGGTAAAGAATCCGCCATTAGTGCAGGAGATCCAGGTTCAATCCCTGGGTTAGGAAGATCCCCTGGAGAAGAAAATGGCAATCCAATCCAGTATTCTTGCCTGGAGAAGCCCATGGACAGAGGAGCCTGGCAGACTCCTCATTGTGACAGTCGTGTCACAAAGAGTCAGACACGACTAAGTGACTAACACACTGGTAACTCGGGAGGGTGAATAAAAGAAATCTCTTAAGGGCTTTTATATTGTTAGAACTACAGATTAAAAAAAAAAAAAAAAGCTAGGAAAAAAGAGGTCTACAAGGCCTTTCATGATCAAACATCCAAACCTATTCCTAAGTGCCTAGCACTTGATTTGTTTCATTTTTGTCTGCACTTAAAATAGTAAGGCTTCCCCTTGTGGCTCAGCTGGTAAAGAATCCGCCTGCAATGCGGGAGACCTGGGTTCAATCCCTGTGTTGGGAAGATCCCCTGGAGAAGGCAAAAAGGCTACCCACTCCAGTCTTCTGGCCTGGAGAATTCCATGGACTGTATAGTTCATGGGGTCGCAAAGAGTCGGTCACAACTGAGCTACTTTCACTTTTCAAAATAGTAAGCCTGAACATCACTCATTCGGTGAGGTTCCATACACTACTCTTTCGGAAGTTTTGTTCCAAAAGGGCGAGGAAAGAGAACTGCAGTGAACCAACGCTCACAACTTAGTGACTGCTGGATCACTGGGCGACGGCGACATTCTTGCTATCCAATCGCCGGGGAACCTGGAGAGAACGCTCTGGATTGGTCAGAGAAAACATCCCTCCAGGTTCATTCAAGGAGGGGCTTGGCGTGGGCGCGGCCGGCAGAGCATTTTGGCCAATCAGAGAACGCATAGGGGCGGGCTTGGCCGCAAGAGGGTGGAATGGAGCCTATCTGAAGGCGACTATCCGCCAATCAGATCCTCCTGTCGCGAACGGAGGGGGCGTGGCCTCCGGCGGCGGGTTCCCTACGGCTTAGGCCCAACCGCGGAGGAGGTGGGGCCCGGGCGGGCCTGGGCGGGGCGAGCGGTGTAGGCGGCGGAGCCGGATGCGGGCGGTGCCGCGGCCGCGGCGGCCCTGGGGATGGGCGGAGCCCCGGCCGCCAGTGCTGGTGGCCGCTGCGAGCGGCCGCCTCTGCTCCCGCGCGTTGCTGCTACCCAGGGTGGCGGTATGCTGGGGAAAGGGGTAGTCGGCGGTGGCGGCGGCACCAAGGCGCCCAAGCCCTCCTTCGTGTCGTACGTGCGCCCCGAGGTAAGGGGGCGTCGCGCGGGCGGGGCGTCGTGCTGGAGTGGCCGGGGCGGGGGGCGCCGGGAGCCCCTTCCCTGCCTCCGGAGGGCCGCGAGCGCTTCCTGTCCGTGTGCCGTAGGGGAGCTGAGCGGGATGAGGGCCCAGGGGCGCGATGGGACTCCCGGCGGGCCCGGGTGGGATTCCCCGACGCGGGCGGGCAGGTGCTCGAGTGCAGGGCCCACCTCACCGGGATACCAGGTGAAGGGGCCCTGGCCGGGAAGGTCCTGCGGCCCGGCTGGCTCCTGGATACAGTTGAGGGGAGCTGGGGTTTGGGGCACCACGGGAGGGGAAGGGCTGGGGGTACTGACCACCCCCCGCCCCAACTCCGATGACTTGCGTAGAACTTGCAATCCCGGCGGGTGGGTCTGCCCTGCTCTCGGAATTTCTCAGTGAGTGTGTAGAGCTTGCTTATCTCAGCTGCTTGCTTCTAAGAGTGCTATATGATGCCGCTGGCGGGATCCCGTGCCCTGCTTCCCGCTTCCCATCAGCTCTACTGGGAGAAAGTGGGGTCGGTCCCGGCCTCAATCAGTATCTATCTCTTCCTTGTAAATTCCCCTCTGTCGCTTCTTCCCCCTTTCATTTCACTCCCTCACCATAAGCCTTTCCACCTCCTGCTTTCCTCCTGGAGTTTTACTGTCAAGTTCATTCATTCATTCAGAAGATATTTTTTGAGCTCCTACTCAGGGCCAAACACTGTTCTAAACTGCTTGGGGTATACATCAGTAAACAGAATAAACATCCCTGTTCTCTGGGAGCTTATCTGAGGGAGAGAGGAGTAAACAGTCGGTAAAATAGATATAAGTAATTATATGGTATATTAGAAGTTGCAAGTGGGATAAGAGTAGGGATTGACTGATGGCCCATGGGGCAAAGAACCTGCCTGCCAGTGCAGGAGACACAGGAGACATGGGTATGATTCCTGGGTTAGGAAGATGCCCTGGAGGAAGGCATGGCAACCTGCTCCAGTATTCTTGCCTGGAGAATCTTGATGGACAGAGGAGCCTGGAGGGCTACAGTACTTAGGGTCGCAAAGAATTGAACATGACTGAGTGACTAACGCTTTTTTTTTTTTTTTTCAATTATATGGTATATTAGAAGTTGAAAAGTATGGTGGGAAGAGAAAATACCCCCTTTTCCTCCTTGCACATGGGGCATTTGAGCAAAGACTTGAAGGATGTTTGGGATCTGAGGATAGAGTCTGGAATGTTGGAGGGCCATCAAGGAAACCAGCCTTGCAGAATCCAGTGAGGGAGGGGGATGCCCGAGTCCTGGGAGAGGAAGTTAGGCTGCAGCTTGTAGGCCCCGCTGAGCTCCTGATCCAAATGCCTGATTAGGTGCATTTTCATTTTTGATTTCTGAAGGGTTTTTTTTTCCCTGCTCCTCTCTTAGCACATTAATCAGCAACGGGTGCGGAAGCATTGGCAAATTCCTGTGCTGTCTTCCCACCTCTGTAAAGCAGAGGCAGGTGGGCTGTGAGGAGAGGTCTTCATCAGGGAGTGCTTCTATAAAACCACCAGTGGCCTGAAGCCTTTGCATGTGTATCTTTAAATTCAAATGTGTGTCTTTTTTTCCAGTGCAGAGGACTCTTCTTATTTTTAGTCCTAATTTTAAAATAAAAACCACTTCCTCTGTAAATGCTTGATAAGGAGTCAGGGTCATCTTGAATATTCAGCAGGCTCCCCTTATAGTATCGAGGGTAAGTAATGTGGTCAATTTCTCTTTGTGTCTTTTTGATTGAGCCTGGGTTGAAATGAAACTGATCTTTTAACCTTTCCTCTTTAGTGAGATTCGAATGCAAGTGGAAAGTCTTCTGAAATGTGGCCAGAGTTCAAGAATGTTCCAATTTTTTATCCACCAAGCACACATGTTGTAATTAGGCATATTTTCCCTCTTTGCCCACAGGTCCTGATATATTTCCTTTGAGGATATTAGGGAAGGGGAGTGGGTCAACCCCAAAATAAGCCTGAAGTGGTCACATTTTTCAGATCCTTATAGTTGGCAGTTCTCTTTCCTCACAGTAAAATAATGCTATGTAGACACTATGCTGCTTTCTTGAAATCTGTCTCTAAAAATATTTTGTGACAGAGTATAAGGCTGTGACCTAAATTGTTGATGAGTTTTAGAAGATAAGGGAATGAAAGAGTGAGGAAGCAATTTGTCATTAAGTATAAGCTAGCTTTTGCTAGCCATTACATTATGGGAAATACATGTGAGCAGTTTTGAGGTGTCGCTATGTGTCTCTGAGAGCCCTGGATCTGATAAACTTCTGTTGGCTCACTTAATAGAAGTTCTTCTGAAGACTGTCATTCTGCTGTTCCTATTCCTTTCCCTCATATCGAGTTCATCTTTAGTGCTTTTCATGTGTGCTCTCCCATCACTTCTTTGTACGCAGTTTGCTTTTGTTAGCTGGGAGGTCGCAGTTTCTCACAGCTCTTTTTGCTGGTAGATCACTAAGCCACCAGGACAACCTTCAGGATGTAAGGTGCCTTATGGCCCCTGTGCCCAGTGATGAACTTGTTCTTGACTGATCAGATCTTGTAAGATTTAACAGGATCTGTGTTCTGTATGCCAAAGAGGCTATCAAGAGTTAGCACTTTCTATCAAAAGCAGAAGGCTTAACTGGGTAAAAGTATTTGCAGATGATGCTTTTACACATAAGGACTTTTTTTTTTTCTCTTGTGATCCGAAAGGGTTGGCATTGGATGGCCTAAAATGAGGGACAGGAGTTTACTTCCTCCGTTAACATTGGATCTCTGCCACAGTAACTTGGCTCTTCTGTCACTGATTCTCCTAAATCAGTGAACAAGCAAGTTAAAATCTTGAGCTGTAATTTAGGAACTTTGGTCGCGTTTTGTAATCTCTGCCCAAAGGGTGGCACATCAATAAATTTGGTAAATAGGAAGTCGATGGTTTTGGAAGCTGAGGTGAACAGGAGGGAGAGAGCTGGGCTGGTCTTGGTGGTACCCAATGGCTGGTACCTGAAAATGCCAGCACCTTCACCCCAGCATAGGCCCAGGCACAAGGTGCCTCTGTGCAGTGGAACCCTGGATGCTGAGCTCTGCTTCAGCAAGGTGGTAGCTTATAGTTTGGGTGCCAGCTCTTCTGTTCTTATACAGAAAACACCTGTTTGAATTATGGTGATTTCAGAAACCATTAGTGTTCATTGTGGAAAAATAAGACAATGTAGATAAGCAAACATTTTTTTAATGGAAAAATTGCAAGCTTATTAGTGACTTGCAGTGTATCCTGTCAGGTGTGTGTGTAGGGCATATATATATATATATTTTTTTTTTTTTTTACCAAAATGGGATTAATATTGCTGATCACATTATTTTATAATCTGCCCATTTCACCAGAAATGTATATTGTAAATGTCTTTCCATGTCAGTTGTCAACTGTAACTTCTTTTTAAATTAGACCCCTTTTCCTCAACAGAGATGGACAGTGTGATGGGAGATGGTAGGTAGCACAAAGAGGCCAGGAAGGTAGTATGGTTTTAAAATGGTTTTCTGGTCAGTTACCTTCTCTGGTACCGAAGGACAACTGATTTCCTTAAGACTGGCAGTTCTCTGCTCAGTTACCTTGAAATTGTAAGCTCTGCTTTGGTAGTTCTTAGTTTAGAAGGCCACGGCAACCCACTCCAGTACTCTTGCCTGGAGAATCCCAGGGACGGTGGAGCCTGGTGGGCTGCCGTCTATGGGGTCGCACAGTCGGACACGACTGAAGCGACCTAGCAGCAGCGGTTAGAAATGCTTACTGTCTGTACCTGGCAGCTTGTATTAATAAATAAAGCACCACTGTGTGTGCACGCTCAGTTGCTCGGTCATGTCCAACTGTGCGACCTTGTGGACTGTAGCCCGCCAGGCTCCTCAGTCCATGAATTCTCCAGGCAAGAATATTGGAGTGGGTAGCCATCCCTTCTCCAGGGGATCTTCCGACCCAGGGATCGAACCCGGGTCTCCCACACGGCAGGCAGATTCTTCTGCTCAGCCACCAGGGAAACCCCATTAAATGGTGGTCCTAGGAGAAAGTTCTGATTTAATAAGAACGGGGTCTCTCGTGCTGAGAGAGCTGAATAAATGCCTCGGGGTGCTGTGTGTTGCCTTCTGAAACTAAGACCAGGAAGAGTTCAGCTTTGAGAGTCTGCCCTACTTGTGCCCGTGTCTGTGTGGTATGCCAAATATGGCTAAGATGTACTTTCTAGTTGAGTTTAGGTCAGTGTTTGACTTGAATGTACTAGTAATAGTTATTAGTTACTTAGTTGTGAATTTTTAGAGTTGGAAGAAAACATAGAGATGACCGAGTCTACCCGTGAACTCTTGGTCTGTTCTGCTGATGTGGAAATGAGGTCCTTAGGGTTACTTGTCCTGCCCACGGGTACAGTGCTTTTGTAGAGCAGGGTTAAGAGCTGTCTCCTGAGGCCAGTAGTGCCTGTGACTAAGCCAGACCCACAGGAGTTCAGGAAAGGTTTTATATAGATTTGAGGAGAACAGACAAGAGATGTGAAGACTGAGAAAAGTCCAAAAAATCCAGATTTAAGAGCCGATGCTTTTCATTGATTCCCCCAGGGAGAAGAATGCATCTGATTGCCTCTTCCTCACTTAGGGCTGTTTCTTTTGGTGGGGGGAAGTGAACCTGTGATCCTGTATGCTTCCCAGAGCTAGGACTGTGGGAATATATTAAAATTTTAAAAAAATTTCTACTGGTATTGATTAGGCACTTCTGTGTCCCAGAAACTCCTTATCTCATTTCATCCTCATCTGTTTTACGCAGTGAGTACTACCGTGACCTCTCTTTTTTTGTGTCCAGACGTGCAAAGTGAGACCCAGAGAATACCTTGCTCAGGGTCACAGCTGGCAAGGGTTGGTGCCAGGATTTAAACTAGGGTGGTCGGACTCCAGGGCCATTCTCTTATCCCTCTGTTTGTGAATGCTGGGGATATTGTTAGTGAAGCATACTTGTAGGTATGCCTGGTGTTTGCACACGAGAATGCCTTTTCCTGTTCTCTGGCAGCAGTTTCTTTCTTGGCTTTTGTTAGTTTGTCCACCAGGGGATCATGAGCAGATATGGGGCTCATTGGAGATATGATTTAATTTGTTCAACAGGTACTTACTCAGCACCGAGTGGTGATTGGCACTGTTCTAGATGTTGGGGGTCCAGAACAGATGAAATGATTGAGATTATTTTTTGGTGGAACACGATGGTATTGGACTGTTAATACCAACTTTGATGACTTTGATGGGTCGATGACAAGAAGAGATTGGCTTATCCTAAAACAGACCTCCTTCCTCAGTTCTAGCAAGAAAGGAATACCTCTGAAAGCAAAATCTAGATCCGTTAGTTTAAGATCCTGTGGAGAAGAACTGCATTCCCAACTACTTTTTCTAAGGGCAGAATTTTCTCCTTGAGCTTTGAGATCATCGGTAGTGACTTCACAGGCTGTTAAAGGACATGAAGAGTTCTTCCTGAAATGACCACTTTCCTAGCTGTGGCTTTAGCCTGATGATCTGTCCAGAGCTTCCGCTTTTTCTCTACTGCATGTGCTTCCTGCGGCATCTCCCTGGATCCCTTCCAGCACCACACAGCTTCTCCAGACAGAGCACCAGAAGATGTCAGGAGGCTGATATCAGGCAGTCCTGCCTGCAGCCAGCAACACAGTGGCCACTGTGACGGCCCCCATGCAGCCACCACTCTTCTGCACCCTGCTTCTGTCTCTGATGTTAAAATCAGCCATGCTGTTAGAGTCTCAGGCTGTGGGACACCCATGCTTAGAAACTTAGATGTTCTGGATCCTTCTCTGCACATGCTCAGCAGAATGTTTGCTGTCCTTTGACTACTTCCACAGGAAACCGTCCTGTATCGCAGTATGCATCAGAGAGAACTCAGTTTTTAGGGGGTCAGAAAAATTTTTAATCACTATGAAAGTTGTATACCTTATTTTAATGATAAAGACAATATTGCCGACTTTGGAAGTTAGGAAAATGAAGCTACCCAGGAAAATGAAGCTACCCTTAATTATGCTACCCTAATAACCAAAGTGACTATTTCCATTTTTTCTTGTAGTATGTCCAGGCTTGGTCTGTGTCTTACGCTGTTGCAAACACAATATGTCTAAAAATGTATAGCCTGCCCTGTGGTAATCGTGTTTGAAGGTGGTACCACTGATTCCTGTCAGCAGAGCAGAAACTTAAGAGCTGTTTTTCCAGCAGGGAGCCAGCCTCAGTTTTTCATGTGACGTCTTTTTTTTTTTTTAAGTATTTATTTATTTGCTTGCTTTTGGCAGCACTGGGTCTTCATTGCTGCGTGTGGACTTTTCTCTAGTTGCGGCGAGTGGGGGCTACTCTCCAGTTGTGGTCCAAGGGCTTCTCACTGCAGTGGCTGCTCTTGTGGTGGAGCACAGGCTCTGGGGCACCTGGGCTCCGGTAGTTGTGGTGTGTGGGCTCAGCATTTGTGGTGCACGGCTTAGTCTCCCTGCAGCATGTGGGGTCTGCCCAGACCGGGGATGGAACCCGTGTCCCCTGCACTGGCAGGTGGATTCTTAACTACTGGACCACCAGGGAAGTCCACACTTGTGACTTCTGATGTGCTCTTTTGGAGACCCCAAGGAGAACAGAGGGTTTGTAGTTCAATGAATCACTTAGAATCAGCCTCTTGAGGTAGATTGGGAGGTAGGATTGAATGGAATAATTCTGCCAACCTCTAGTCTGCTGCTGCTTCAGAGGGAAGAAGAGAGGAGGTAGACGTGGAGAGGGACCCCAGGAGTGAGCAAACCTTTCCAAGAGCTGAAGGGTCACAGGGGCCTCCCCCTTCCCCTAGTCCCCTCTGCGTACCTGGGCGTCACTCTCCAGGGAAAGCAACCACTTGTCATTCCTTCGTCTTGATACCTATGCATGAGGCCAGTCCTTCCAAGCCTCAGTTGTATTTTTACTGGAAAAGTGGAAATAATGACATCTGTCTTATCTGATAGGTGTATGTGAACATTTATGAATCTGAACTGTGATTGTGCACAGCGGGTGCTGCTTAGCAGAGAACGTGGCCGCTAGCTGGGTAACCTTCAGGAGATGTGGGCTTTCACTGTTACTGTTATACAGGAGCCCCCTGGAGGGTTCCAGAAAGTACTCAGTCATTAGTCTTAGAATTCAGAAATCTTTCCCTAAGCTAAGGTGTTAATGACAGTAGAGTGTTTCAGTTGTTGCAGTTGTCGCCATGGCACCCTGCCCGGAAAGTTCTCTGTGTGGTAACTCTTTCTTAGAGGGTTTTTCACTATCTCGGAAAGTTTCTTTTCCTCTTTTCTTATTTCCTTTTTACTTTTGAGAATGCTTTGATTATATTTAAAATTCCAACCTAATGAGAACACTGAGTGGTTGGCTTTTTTTCATTGTTAACATTTGGCCTTTGACATTTTGCTGGATTAATTCTGTAGACTTATTTTTTTCCTCTCTCCTCATTTCTGAGTCTCTCCATCATAGGCCACATTTTATGCATTTATCACATCTGGTCAATGATTTACCGAAGATATGAGTAAGGAAAATCAAATCACCTCTGGGAGTAATAATTCTCTTTACGTGCTCCAAAGGCAGTAGCCAGATCATGTGCTGTTTTGACTTTAAATGCTTCAGTCCTTGTACACCTAGCTGGTGGGCGGCCTTTCAGAGGAGTCTAAGCCCTCACTTGTTTGCTTTGTGGGGAGAGGGTGGCTTCAGCCAGGAGAAAAGCAGGGCTTGTGCGTGAAAGCACTGGCTACAGGGGTGACATATTTTGAAGTCTGCCTTTTCCCTGGTAACAGATTGTCAGCCCCTGTCTCAGGCAGTGATCCTGAACTGCTGGATTTTTTTTTTGTTTGTTTGTTCTTGTTTTTGCTGAGAGGGTTTTTTTTTTTTTTTTTTTTTTTAAGATTCCTGAGAATGCCTGTGATGGGAATGGTCCCAGTTTTTTGGATGAAAAATCTCACTCTTCCTTCCCCTTTCTCCATACGTAAGATTGTATCCCTGTTTTGCTTGAATCCCTTGAGATCTGCTTCCTGGTGTGACTTCCCCTCTCTGAGCCTCCCTTTGATCTTCATCTAACGTTGGGTGCCCATCTTCCTGGCAGGCTTATTTTAAGCATGAGCAGAAGCACTATGTACGCCCAAACAATAACTTGAGTTGGGAGAATTATTGAGTGTTGCTACCATTTGCTAAGCACTGTGTTAGAATTAGGAATGAGAGAAAAAAGCAGTCTGCGCACTCAGGAGGCCCACATTCTGCCGGCGAGATGGCACGTCGACAGATGGCTGCAATGCACGGAGGTAGGTGCTGCCTGTTGACAAGGGAGGAGCGCATGACACTCCCAGGCACGGAGGAGGGCCTGCTGCGGCCCCACGGCAGCATCTGGCCTCATTGGGAGGCTGCGTGGGACTTGGAAGGGGCAGTGTTGATATGGGTTCCGGTGTGGGGAAAAGGAGGCTGCAGGCAAGAGGGATAAGTTGGAAGACTCACAGGTGCGTGGGGACCAGGTGGTTGGACCGTCTGTCATCATCTCTTATGTAAGGTGCATGCGGGCGTGTGAATGCGGCAGGTCTTAAAGAGTAGAATCCGGGGGTACCTCTGGGACCTGCAGTTTGTTCCATTTTCTGTGGATGCTGCTGTACGGGTCAGCCTGGCTCTTGGTGAGCCTGTAGGCAGCTTCTCATTTGCCCCAGTTCCTCTTGCTCCAAGATCATGGAAGAGCTACTGCCCCAAGGCTTTCAGCTCCTTGCCAGCTCCTCTGCTGACCTGACATCTATACATAGCAGCCCTGAGGTGCTTCCCTGGTAGCTCAGGTGGTAAAGAATCTGCCTGCAATGCAGGAAACCCCGGTTCAATTCCTGGCTAGGGAAGATCCCCTGCAGAAGGGATAGGCTACCCACTCCAGTATTCCTGGGCTTCCCTGGTGGTTCAGACAGTAAAGAATCTGCCTGCAGTGTGTAAGACCTGGGTTCGATCTCTGGGTTGGGAAGATCCCCTGGAGGAGGGCATGACAACCCACTCCAGTATTCTTGCCTGGAGAATCCCCATGGACACAGGAGCCTGATGAGCTCAGTTCATGGGGTCACAAAGAGTCAGACACAACTGAGTGACTAAGCACAGCCCAGCACAGCCCTGGAGGGGGACAAGGAGGGGACACACAGAAGGCAGTGCCATGTGTTTCCGCAGCTGCTGCTGGTCCCATCAGTTAGCTTAAATGGTAAGACTTTGGTGGTCCCGTGACCGCCCCCTGACCTCTTTCTCCTAGCGCTGGTGTACATTCCAGCACTGCCCTCCTCACTCTCGGTGTCATGAGGGGTTAGGGGCATGGCTTTGGAATTAGAGTTTTGCTACTCACTGTATGGATTTAGGCTGGGTATGTAAGTTCTCTAAGCCTCAGTTTCTTAGTCTGTATGATGGGAATAAAGGTCCTAGTATCCAGCCCATACTTAGTGTTGTTAGTCTCAAGTGAGGCCCTCCGTGGAGAATTGCTAACGCAGTACAACTTGGCTTGTAGTAAATGCTTGCTGCTGCTGCTGCTGCATCTGCATTGCTTCAGTCGTGTCCGACTCTGTGCAACCCCATAGACGGCAGCCCACCAGGCTCTGCCGTCCCTGGGATTCTCCAGGCAAGAACACTGGAGTGGGTTGCCATTTCCTTCTCCGAGTAAATGCTTAGGAAATGTTAACTGCCGTACTTGCTGTTAAGTCTTCACCCCAGAAGTCGCAGCTGTGTGTCTTCGTTCTCGTGTCCTTGTCTTTGGCCACTAGAGCAGGTCCCGATAACAGCTTGCGTTCCTTTTGAGCATCATTCTTTGCGCTCCCTCGCAGAGGCGTGAGTCTGGAGCTGGGGGCGCCGTCCCTCCTGTGGGATCCTGCCATACCCACAGTGTGCGTCCTTCCATCTCCCTTCCAGCACGGTTTTCTTTCTCAGTGAGCTGTTTCATGGATGCCCTCTCTGCCCTCCTATATCAGTAACTTCCTTTATCTCAGGGCTTCCAGGGATACCTGGGGTTTGGGCAACATGTTAGGTCCTGGGACTTTGCCTCCAGTTCAGCTCCGCTTCCCTCCTTCCCAGCTGCTGCCAGCACCTCTCGTTTCCTCAGTCCTGTGTGGTCCAGACCAAGCACCTCATCTGATGCCCGGGACCACCAACCACAGCTGCTTACCTTACACAGGTTTTTCCACCTGCCACCTCTCCCTTTGGAACCCCCCTCCCCCAGACAACCTTCACATCATGGCCAGGCTCCTTTTAGACACCGCCTTGACGTGTCATTTTCCTATTTAAGGGTCTTTCATGCCCCCTGCCCCTTTCACTGGTCCGAACCTTAGCACCTTTCCCAGGCTCACCCAGATTCTGCCTGCTTCTGGTTTGTTGATAGAGCAATAGCTTGGATTCAGGAACCTTGGGCTGTGGCCATTTCTTATCTGAGTGTCCTCGAGGAAGCCCCTTCACCTCTTTGGGTCTCATTTCCTGGATTAGGCAAGTGTTTTTAAACATATTTTGTTCAAGGAGCTTTTTTTTAAAAAAAAAAACAACAAAAAAACCCAGCATGATTCTTGAACAACTTTTTCAAAACCCAGTGTCCCCAGTCCTGCTTTAGAGATTCAGATATGACCCCCGGGGGCAGGGGGAAGGGTGTATGTGAATGATGGGGGGGTGGTGGGGAGTGGGAGGGAGACCTGCAGTAGGAACCTGTAGTTTTTTTCAGTTCACTGGCATCTCTTCCTTCAGCCCCTCTTGAGAACTGCTGTTTCAGATGAAATCACAGAGGAAGCCCAAGAATAGAGACAGACCAGAAGAGAGAGGGTGTGAGAGGTGTAGTGTGAAGGCCCCCGAGGGCGCCTGTTCCTTCAGTCCCTGTGTGTTCCCAAGTCTTTCCTCGTGACTGGCAGCCTCCCTTCTTCGTGTCCGTGGTGCAGGCTGACTGTAGCTACGGGTTTTGATGGTGCCGTCGAGCGTTTATTGTCTATTCCTTTGTGCTGTGTGTCTGTGGCTCTCATTTCCGCAACAGGACTTAAGCTCCTCCAGGGCAGGGCTGTAGTGCCCACCACTCAGCGTGGCCTTGTGGAGCTCACGGTGGCTTCAGGGAAGGGTGAATAGGGCGGTGGCTCAGGGCCATCATGGGAGAGGGCCTCAGAAGGTCGCTGGCGGGCCCTTCACTCAGGTCGTGTTCACCTCTCCTGCAGAGTGAGCTTTGGGGGCTGAGGTTGAGAACTATATGAGGAACTTCGGTGTGATCACTGATTTGACTCTGGGTCTTTGTGCCCCAAGAGTCTGCTTTGGCAGGAGGTGTTTTGCCTAAAAATATTCGTTTTCACTGTCACTGTGGTGCTGACGTTGGTAGGTTATTGACCTGCGTGGATGCCTGAAGCCCAGCTGTTGCCCACAATGTGTCTCGGGCCGCCCTTAGCTTCCTCAGGCAGCTCCTGAGCTCAGGCCCCGTCTGCTGGAATTGAGCCAGCTCTTTGGCGAGGTCAGATCTGTGGGTTTTGAGGCTTATGCTGCCCACGGTCTCACCATTTCCTCTCTAGCTTGAGTTTCCTACCAGGGAGAATGTGATAAAGGGTTTGGATTATTTAAAGGCCTGGGGAGTGCCTGGTAAGAGTGATCCTTGCTAAGAAGCATGGTAAACCTTCCATTGCTGTGCAGTGGGTGATGAGCTGTCAAAACAGGTGAGGGCTTTACCGTGGATCATCTTGGCGAGCAGTTACTTTTTCCTTCAAAAAAAATCTGAGATAAGGGGGACTAGCAGGAGATCTAAATGGGAGAGAAAGGATTTAGAATGATACATGAATGAGATAGTCAGGCTCAGCTGTTGCGGGGGTGGGGTGGGGGGGTGGTGTAAGGGCGCCGTGGGAGGTCGTTGCCTGTTTCCCCTGCCCTGGAGACTTGTCTGAGTCGAAGAGACACTTAATGGTACTATTGTGTAATAAGAGAAAAGTTTAAGATTGTCTGCTTAGGGCTGTGGGAAGAATGGGGTGACTGCTCTTGGGTAAAGGCACCTTTGGGTACCTGAACATATTGTAGAGTTGACTTTGGTGACAGTTGTACAATTCTGTGAGTGGACTGATAAACACCTTGATTTGTATACTTTAAATGGGTGAATTGTATGGTATGGGAGTTATGTCTTAATAAGCTCTTATGGAATCACAGTTTATGAATCAGAAGGACCAAACTTAGGGTCTGAAGTCTTGAGTTCTGGCTTCACCACCTATTTAGCCCTCTGAGCCTGGGCACATCATCTAACCTCCTGGAGCTTCACTGGTTTTATCTGTGAAATGAGGATGAAAATGTGAGGGATTGTTGTTAAGACAAATGACACAGGACATGTGAAATAGGACATAGTAAAACCTCTGCTAATTACACATTTACATGTTTAAGTTAGTCTATTTTTGTGGATAATGGATGTTTAGCCTGAAATGCTCCTGAGAATTCCCTGCTCGCCCTATGAACTGAACACTGCTTGTGGCTGAGAACTGATTTGCATGATGTGTAAAGAGCATAGTCCTTAAAAACCAGGTCTCGAACTGCCTCATGTCTGTGGTCTGGGACCTTGAGTCCAGACAGAGAGCGTCGGTTAGCCTCTTACTGGACGTCCGATGCTGACGTCGTGCTTTATTGTAACAGTAATTGTTGCTTGTCTCCACCTGCCAAGGCAGTGTACTGTTAGTAGAGTCGAGCTGTGGTCAGCGGCAAACCTGGTACCTGGTCAGGCTGACTCGGCAGGGTGCAGAGTCATCTGTCCAGGAGTCGGGGGCCAGCAGCCTTGGAAATCGGCTCCAGGAAACAAATCCTAATTTGATTTCTCCAGCTTCCTAGACCTCAACAGTAGGTAGACTCACTCAGTCTCTAAACTCCATCCTTAGTGATCAGGCTTCCGATTCAGAGTGTTTTTGAATATGCCCCTGCCCTACCGATGAAACTAGAGCGTGTTTCAGGAAGCCAGCTAAGGGAGAGGTGTGAGGAAAGGTCAGTAATACTTGCCACTGATCACAAACTTAGGTGGTAGTTTTTATTTATTTATTCTTTTTGTGTGTGTGTGTGTTTAAGGTGTGCACTTTATTGAACTGGTCTCAAGTCAGTGTACAGGAAAGCCCTGACTGCCTCCGCACCTCGACCCGCTCCCAAGGGGACCAAAAGCCTTCATACATCTCAAGTTGAGGGACAAAAAAAGGGGTCTATGATGGCTGTCCATTCAAAATAAAACAAACAAAAAGAACAAGTACTAAGGCGAAGATTAAAAACAAAATTTTTTTTGGAGTACATAATTTACACAAAAGCGATCACCTCCCCTGTGTGGACTCGGGTGAGGACTGGCCCCTTCTCCTTAGAGAGAAGCGGGGTGGCTTCTGGGAAGGCAAAGGACTTCCTTATTTATTTATTCTTAAGCTTTAAAATAAAAAAAATTTTTCGTTCGAAGCATAGTCAGTGCACAGTGTTACGGAAGTTGGACCTCCCAGGTGGTCCAGTGGTGAAGAATCCTCCTGCCGGTGGAGAAGACATGGGTTCGATCCCTGAGTCGGGAAGATCCTGGAGAAGGAAATGGCAACCCCCCCCAGTATGCTTGCCTAGAAAATTCCATGGACAGGGGAATCTGGCAGGCTACAGTTCATGGACTTGAAAGAGTGGGACATGACTGAGTGACTAAGCACACACACACGTTATGTAAGTTATAGGTGTCCAACAGTGATGCGCAGTATTAGGTAGTCAGTTTGGGTAGAATTGTCTCAAGAACTGTGTTTAGGATTAAAGAATATTACCAGGATCAAGAATTGTTTTTCTCTTTCTATTTTGTTATGCATGCTTTCAGTAGACTTTTATTGGCATTTTGCTATCTAGGAGCATATAAGTTGTTGAGGCTAAAAATATGAAAAGTACAGCTCCAGCCCCCACTTAGCATCACTCTTTGCAGAGACAGACAAGGAAAGAAACTATTGCAGTATAAGAAAGGTTTGCAGAGGACTTGAACTATATGGCAGTGGGTTGGATGGCGAATTGGCTGGGTGGGACTGGCGAGGGGGGATGAGGGGCCCTGTGGGTGTGGGAGCGGGGTAGAGGCAGTGCAAGGGTGATCAGAAGTGGGCAAGGTACACCCGATGGTGGCTGGGGTAAGTGCTGCAGCCAGGGCCGTTGACGGGCGCGGATGGCTTCTGGAGCTGTTAAGAAAGCAGAGCAGACAGAAATACAAGAGGCAAGGGAGAGCTGAGAATGACTGCCGGGTGGATGCAGGGCTGGAGTCCAGAGGACGGCAGGTGCAGGGAGGGATGGGGGAAGGGGTGAGCTGATTTGGAAATGGGAATTTGGAGGGTCTGAGGGCCATTCCAGCACGAGTGGCTGGGAGGCTGTCTGGGGGTCCAGATCTGGATCCCCAAAGAGGAGTCTGGAGTGCAGGTTCGTTTGAGGGGAGGAGGGCCATCAGCATGTCTTGCTGGAGAGTTTCCCTAAGGAGCAGAGGTCCTATGAGGAGATGCCCAGGAGGGAGATGAGGAAGAGCAGCCAGACAGCGGGTCGGTTGTTTGGCCCGGAACTCATTTATGCTGATTCTCAGGTCTCAGCCTAATTGACACTTCCTGAGGGTAGCGGTCTTTTCTGGTCTCACCTCCGCATGTGGTTAGGTGTCCGTGCCGAGTCCCCACCATGGCCTGCCCGCCCCCGCCCCCGGCGTAGCCCTGCACACGTCACTGTTGCCCCCGCTGTGGTCGCACCCCCTGTGCTCTGGGGAGGGTGGGGCTGTGTGTTGAGTTCACCCCTGCATTTGCTGTGCTGGTACAGCAGGTGCCTAAGAAAGGATAGTGCAGTCGGTGAAAGAGCGTCTGAAAGGCAGGGGAGGAGACAGCGTTGCTGGGGAGGATATGGTTGGCGGGCAGGCCCAGGATTGTTGCAGCGAAGGGCACAGCGCTGGGCAGGCAGGCCCAGGCTCAGGTCTCGCTTCACTTACCCTTGGTCAGCCTCGATTTCCTCCTCTCTAAAACGGGAGCAGTAATGTCAGTCAAGAGTGGAGAGGATTAAGTGAGATGATGTGTAAAAAGAAAACCTTCTGTTGGTGTCTATTATTAATATGTTACTGGCTTTCCAGGTGGCACAAGTGGTAAAGAACCCACCTGCCATGTAGGAGATGTAAGACACACAGATTCCATCCCTGGATTGAGAAGATTCCCCTGGAGGAGGGCATGGCAACCCACTCCAGTATTCTTGCCTGGAGAATCCCCATGGACAGAGGAGCCTGGGAGGCGACAGTCCTTGGGGTCACAAAGAGTCAGACATGACGGAAGTGACTTAGCATAATGAATGAATATTTATAGCACTGATTCCCCAGTTTTCCAGTTTTTTTTTTTTTTTTTTAATGTGTGTCTGTCTAAATGTCTTGAATGCTGAAGTCAGTTCTCCATCTTTTATCCCGGGTGTTTGGTGGTTAGCCTACCTGGAAGCTGGTGGTTGGAATCAGTCAGTATCCATTGGAGGCAGGTCCACCTTGCGGCTCTGAGGAACCAGACACACAGCTTGAGTGTTGACTCCTGGTTTCGCTCCGCAGGCTCACTGCAGCCCTGTGATCTGTGCCACTCCTTCTCAGAGACGAAAGTCTGAGCCATCAGGTGGACGCCTTTCAAATGCTCGACCAGTTGCACAACGAGGCGGATGTACTTAGTGCCACTGAACAGTGCAGTTGAATATAGTTAAAATATTATGTTTTATATTATGTGACTGTTGCCACAATTTAAAAAAAGGAAAAGGAATCCATGCTGGGCCAGCTGTGGGAGGTGGGTCCCAGTGGGCATGTCTCCTTTGGGCCGCAAGCTTGGAGAGTGGGTGGCAGTTCTCACATCTTGTCTGGCACAGGTGGCAGAATGGGAGTGCCTCTGGCCCAGTGCGGGCGGAGTTCCCAGGCCGTGTCGGGGCAGCAAGTCCTGGGAACTGCTGATTGTCCAAGCGCAGCAGGAACGGAGGTAGCTCCTTTTGATCTGTGGGGTAAAATGTACGGAAACTGGAAGACCTGCTGTTTATGCCCTTATCCCCTTTTAAAACAAACAAACAAAGGTAGCCATAGCATTGGGGTAAATATTGAAATAAGTAATTAACAGAAAACCCCCAACCTTGATTCCACCCCTCTGGCATAACTGCCCTCCCTCCATTTATTTCAATCTGCTGTGCTGACTGAATGCAGGCCTCTAGGACTCCCGGGTTTGAGGACTTGGACGCTCAAGTGACCAGCGCCAGCGGCAGTCTCCGCTACTCTCTTGTGGTAATAGCAAGCTCTGTCAGAACAGAGAGGTGCTGCACAAACCACAGGGGCCTTGCTTAACACCCCATTTGTTGAAAATTTGCATCACTTTCCAATTGAGTTCCTTTTCGGCCCGTGGCAGAGAAAAAAGTCTGTCAGCATAAGTAGTAGAACCAGTTCTGCTTGATTGTTAAAAGAACTGTACTTTCCTAACCTTCTTTTCTTATGCATTGAACATGATACACAATTGGGGTCAGTAAGGGATTTTATCCCACGTGTCCAGCTCCGGAAATAAGACTGTGGCCATTTGCTGATAAGGCAGCTGGGCAGGGAGTGTCACAGTTGAAGGGCAGAAGGAGCAGAGGGTTAAGGGGGAGCCCAGGGCCCTTTGCTGAAACCAGGTGACAGTTAAGAAGCTCCCACTGCTCCAAAGAAGAGGGAAAGGGTAGAAGCAGCCGTCCCTGGACGCTGGTTGAATTGCCTGTGAGATCCTGGGAGGACACCAAGTCCATCCATGGTGGCTGCTGCCCTGCCTCTCTCACTGGACAGGCTCCACGACTTTCAGTCTTTCTGGATGAATGTCATATGCGTGACAGTCTACAATGGAATGTTCTTTCCAGTAACATGAGAGCGTTTGGTGATGCCGCCCGTGTTAATGCCCAAGCCTAGATATTGTCTCTTAATCTTCCAAATGTTTCTCTGGCCCCCGCTGGAGTGGTTTAAAAACCTCTCATTACTTAAAGTCATTATTAACTAAATTACTCAGTGAAATCTTTTGAGCACTTACTGTTTGCAAGGCCTGTGCTCGGGCTTCCCAGGCAGCATTAGTGGTAACAAACCTGCCTGCCAATACAGGAGACATAAGAGCCATGGGTTTGATCCCTGGGTAAGGAAGATCTGCTGGAAGAGGGCACGGCAACCCACTCCAGTATTCTTGCTTGGAGAATGCCATGGACAGAGGACCCTGGTGGGCTACAGTCCATGGGGTCACAAGGAGTCAGACACGACTGAAGCGACTTAGCACGCACATGCACATGGACACACACTGGACTCTGGGGCAGTATGGTGAACAGAAAAACAGAGAGCCTGCCTTCAAAGAGTTTATAAACTGATGGGGAGATAGACTTAAATAATTACATAAACAAATGTGATACTGCAATTGTGACAAGTGCTAAGAGGGAAAGATACAGAGGGCTTAAAGAACCTGATGGCAGAGAAGGCTTCCCAGAGGAAATGACCCTTGTCCTGAGGTCTGATGGGTACACAGAAACTCACAGGGCAGAGAGGAGAAGCATTCCATGCAGGGGCTTGGACTCAAGGCAGGAAGGAGCTTGGCAGGTACGAGAGGCTGACGGAAGGCCGGTGTGGCCGACATGCAGACTGAGGAGGAGGGTGTGGGGTACCAGGCTGGACAGGGAGGCAGGGACCAGGCTGTGCAGGACCTGGCGGGCTTTGTCAGGTCGTTGTCCTTCTCCCACTGGTCACCCAGAGCGGGCTGAGTCCTGAGGGGCCACTGCCCCTCCAGGGCGGGCAGTGGGTGCCAGAGGGGCAGATGCAGCCTGAGCAGTTGGAAAGCTGCTGCACTGCTCCACGTGGGCAATGAAGAAAGCCTGGACTAGGCTGGTCCTGGTGGAAGTGAGAGAGGAGCATGGGCTCTGGGTGTCTGTAATAGGCAGTACCCAAGGATTTGGTCAAAGACTGGATACTGAGGGTGAAGGGGAAGGAGGTGTAAAGGGGACTTCAGATGACATGCTTCTGAAGGGAAGCACAGGGTAGCCCAAACCATACTGTGGTGTTTGCCTTGGGGCCTTTCCTGGAGTGTGGGACCACACAAGGTTCTCGCAGAACTCTCGAGGGTTGGTTGGAGTGACAGAGACCTCGACCTTGGAGGATGGAGTGGAGTAAGTCGTAGAGCTGAGCTCTCGGGTGGTGTTGAGGAAGCCCCTGAGTTCTTCCCCACACAGCGGCCATTACTCCTAGGGTAGATGTTTTTTTTTTTTTCCTTTCAGCCTCTTTCCCTCTCCACAACAATTTGAGGCTTTTCCTGGGGCTTCCCAGGTGGCTCAGACGGTAAAGAATCTGCCTGCAATGTGGGAGACCCAACTTCGATCCCTGAGTCAGAAGATCCCATGGAGAAGGGGATGGCTACCCACTCCAATATCCTTGCCTGGAAAATCCCACGGACAGAGGCTACAGTCCATGGGGTTGCGAAGAATCAGACACGACTGAACAACAAACACTGGGTTCTTTCAGTGATGCTTGTCTAGCAGATGCATTCAGTGATCTTCCTGTGCTGTTTTCCTTCATTTCACAGAAGAAGTAATGTGGCCTCGTGTAAGAACGCAGGTTGAGTCAGCTGTCAGGCTTGACTTCCACCTGCACCACATGCTAGCTGAGCGTCTTCACCTGCAGAGTGGAGGGAAGAGCGGGTATAAGAGCCCTCCCTCAAGGCTTGCTGTGAGGATTAAATGAGTTAATAAGTATAAAGCCCTTTAAACAGTGCCTGGTACCTAAGGCTCTAGAAATGTTTGTTACTGTTATTCACCTCTCAGCCTCCGTAAGGGCTGGCCCTCGAGGGTAGCCGCTTTGACGTTCATAGAGTGGACACTTGTGATTTCTGCAGTTCACCAGCAACCCCTGAGTCACGATGGAGTAATTTGTGATGTCAGTAAGGAAGAGATTGTATTTTCTCATCCAGTTGTAAAGGTCAAGTTGGATAGCCTTTAATCACTTGCCCAGTAAATTTGCCCATGAAGACAGCAGCTTATTACGCATTGAGAACTCAGCTTGGTCAGGAGGAGGATGTACACGTGGGAATTTCATTGTGTCCCATAACCCTTGGCGCATCCAGACGTGGGCTGTGCCTTATTGTTAACCGCTTCCCCTCTTCTCCATTTAGCTATGCTAATTCCCTCAGGATCAGCAACAGCAGATGTTACAACTCTTGTTTCTCAAAAAAAGAGAAAACACTTTGAAATATTAAAATATTATCTCTGTATTTGTTAGTTCTTTCTGTGTTTTTCTTATGGGGTCCAAAAAAGAAAATACTATAAAAATATGTAAGCAAAAGAGCTGTTAAGATGTGAGAACTCTGCATTCTGTGTTCCCTGCCTTCTCCCCAACCTGTACAGGTGGCTTCCCAGAGAAAAGGGAGAATTTCACTTTTTTTCTAAGGGGAGGGTTTCCTTTTCATTCCTGTTTACACACCCTGATTTATTGGAGTCCCCTAGATATAATTTCTCTTTTCAGGACTGGTGTATATTTTGATTTCAGGGGTGAAGGGGTGGTTGGTGGTGATGGTGCTTATTTATACTGTTTTTGAAG